>NC_056681.1:138070306-138693639 GCF_018350215.1 Panthera leo | reverse complement strand
AAAACTCCTCAGTCCTTAGAAGAAAATGCAAGGGAAAGTCTTTATGATATTGGAGTCTGCAATGATTTCTTAGAAATGACACAAAAGGGACACACAAATGGCCGCCGAGCACAGGAAAAGGTCATTAGCGAAATGCAAATGTAAACCACACCGAAGTACCACTTCACACCCGTGACGATAGCTCTTCTTAAACAAATAGACAAAGAACCCAGAAAACAGAAAACAACAAGTGTTGGCAAGGATGTGGCGAAACGGGAGCCCTGTGGTTTGTTGGTGGGAGCGTAAAATGGCGCAGCCACTGTGGAAACCAATAGGGTGGCTTCTTAAAAAATTAAAATCGAGCTACCATATTATCCAGCAACTCCGCTTATGGGTATTGACCCAGGAAAACTGAGAGCAGAGGGACTCAGATATTTGCACACGCGTGTTCTCAGCAGCATTATTCACAATGGCCAAAAGATGGAAACAACCTGCGTATCCACCTATGGACGAACAGGTGAACAAATTGTGGTCCGTCCGTATGATGGAATATGATTCAGCCCTAAAAAGGAAGAAGATTCTGACACCTGCTACCACAGGGAGCTTGAAGCTTGAAGACATTGTGCTCAGTGAAACAAGCCAGACACAAAAAGACAAATCCTGTGTAATTCCACTTGTATGAGGTCCCTCCAAAAGTCAAATTCACACAGACAGAAAGTGGATGGTGGGTGCCAGGGGCTGGGGGGAGAGGTTGGGGAGCAAGGGCTTAACGGATACGGGGTTTCAGTTTGGGATATGAAGAAGTTCTGTGCACACGTGTGCTGATGGCTGCACAGCTTTGTAAATGTATTTAATGCCACTGACCTGCACACTTAAAAACAGAGGAAACGGTAAATTTATGTTATATGCATTTTACCACAATTTAAAAAAATTCTTGAAAAGCAAACTCAGCCACAACCTGAAATTTTGTCAGGAACATGGCTCTCAATGTCCACAGTGGCACCGAGGAGAGGTTTGTCAACAGCAATTGACAGCAACCTGTAAAAAGGCCTTGGGCAATGCAGATTAGGCCCTAATTAAAGGCATGTTTATTTTACTTAAAGATAAAATGTCCCCCGAATAGAACTGATAGTGGAAATACAGATCTGATTTCAAAAAAAGCTTTACACCAAGGAATCTCTGTACAACTGCCAAAGAGTGACCAGACCCGTCAATGTGGCTATGAAATTATTTGGGGGCTAATGCTGTAGTCGAATAATAGGAGACCCTCTGAGTCTATGTTTAGTAATAGATGATAAATTTTGACTTTAAATGGAGCTTGCTTATTAAAGTTAATGGACATTATGGTCTTTAGTAAATAAAAAAACCCCTCCATTTACAAGCCTATCTTTATGCTTTTTCAAAGTAAGACAGTTTAAGATAAATATATAAAACATTTTGCTCCATGTAGATCGTAAAGTATAACATAGAACCGGTACCTTTATGTGGCTTCTTGGACAGCCATACGTCTGTGGCACCGACCAGAACCTTTCTTGACCCGATGTGGTTGATAATTTCAGAGACACAAACAGTTGATTGGATTCGATAACTACATTTTTTCCTTCTTCCAGATGCAGTCACTCTAGAGGAGAATAAAAGGCAGAGAAATGAGGTTGACATACATAATGAAAGAAAAATCCTACACGAGGGATATAATTATCAGGGAGGTTTGCTTGTTTATAACGCACTTAAAGGGAAAGGGATGAGAGTAACCAGGCCAAGTGCACAGACACAGGATTTGTCGCGAGTGGCGACAGCGGATGGGACCACCTACTATCACGAGCGAGTAATCCATTTTATTTTACTTTATTTTTTGAGAGAGGGAGAGAAAAATGTGAATGGGGGAGGGGCAGAGAGAGTGAGAGTGAGAGCGAGAGCAAGAGTGAGAGAGAGAGAGAGAGAGAGAGAGAATCTTAAGCAGACTCCACACTCAGTGCAGAGCCTGACGCGAGCTCAGTCTCATGACCGTGAGATCATGACCTGAGCTGAAATCAAGAATCAGACACTTAAATGACTGAGCCAACCAGGCACCCCACAAGCGATTAGCTCTTGATGAATGATTCATAATAGAAAAGTTTCTTTAGAAAACTAAATTAGTGTTTGTGATGTGCAAATTACACAAAACTGTAAACAAATTCTTTTTCTTTTTAATGTTTATTTATCTTTGAGAGCGGGAGAGAGACACAGAGCATGAGCGGGGGAGGGGCACAGAGAAGGAGACACAGAATCCGAAACAGGCTCCAGGCTCCGAGCTGTCAGCACAGAGCCTGACACATGGGTTCGAACCCACGAACCCTGAGATCGTGACCTGAGCTGAAGTCGGATGCTTAACCGACTGAACCACCCAGGTGCCCCAACAAATTCTTATAAAACTGAGTGTGAGAGTTGTTTTGCGACTGTGTCTGGAAAGTATTAAGACAGTGTGAACGATTTAGGGCTAATTGCAGAAGCAAACGTAATGTTTCTGCCCACGTGCACACAGCTCATTTCATCAGGCGCCCGTCACGTGGGTTCTTATGTTTGTCCTTCTCCATTCAAAAGACACACACAAAACCTGCAGTTCTCTCCATAGAGGAGATTTTACAAGAGCATGCTTTCTGCTAAGTAAAAAAACAAAATACAATCTTAAGTGATAATTTAAATTTTTTATTTGCTATGGCTATAAAGTTACACCCAAATATAGTGTTTACAACGGGCCTTATGTACAACCTTCTATGATCAGTATTTATGTAGCGGGCACAGTTATTCTGAATATGTTCTGAGATGCTACTCACTAAACTGGCTAAGAGTGAGTTGGGCAGTATTCAGTACAGTGGTTTTATGAAAATGATGTTTTTTCTCACCAAATGAGGAATGTCAAATAGACAAATTTAAATACATCTTATAAATGAACCAACATAAAGCAAAACAATTAGGCGGTTGAAAATGTGTGAATAGGAAAGGACTTTTAGGATCAAAGCCACTCCATCCACTGTATTGCTGGCACTTTGTTTAAAAATCACATTTTCAGGGGTGTCTGGGTGGCTCAGTCGGTTGGGTGTCCGACTTCGGCTCAGATCATGATCTCACGGTTCATGAGTTCGAGCCCCGCGTCGGGCTCTGTGCTGAGAGCTGGGAGCCTGGAGCCTGCTTCGGATTCTGTGCCTCCCTCACTCTCTGCTCCTCCCCCACTTGTGCTCTGTCTCTCTCTCAAAAATAAATTTAAAAAATGTAAAAAAATCACATTGTAATAAAACATTATTAAATTGATTTTCACAATATCCCACTCTTCTGGGAACGCCAGAAATTCACCTGTATCACTTTAAGCATGTACCGTCGTTCTGGGGGAACCGTTGTGGTTCACAGAAGGTCACGGGAGAAAGACCTGGACAGTGCCGTGGCTGGAGGACTCTGACCACACAGGAGTCCGGGAATGGTTGGGGGAGGTTTGTCATGAAAGTGATGAGCGTCTACAAAATGGGGTTTTGTGGACAAGATGACAGGTTTCTCGTGGCATGTGCTGCATTCTCCAGGAACACGTTCACAACCCAGGGCAGTGAACCCCCGCTTTGTCCCCTCCCACACAGCTCCACTCGGCACTCAACCTCTTCTCCATCAAGTGTCACTGTATCTGTCCTCCCCGCCTCGCCGGACGGGGCCACTGGCTCCTGTCCTGGGCCCTGAGCCCCGAAGGGGCTGGGGCTGCACAAGGCAGAGACACCCGCTCCTTCCAGAAGAAAGGGAGGCCGGGCTGTCAGTGTTTTCATCTGGGCCGTTACGAGATGTGGATTAAAAAGTCACTGGCGAATGGCTTATAGGTTAAATGCCCTCGAAGGGAACTTGAAGCTTCTTACTAAATGAATATAAACATTCTGATTGAAGACAGCTGGGACGTAAAACAGAAATTTCTTCTTAAAAACAGAAGTTAAAAAAGAATGAAATGAAGTGACATGACTGTTCTTCGAGCGACACACCTTTCGCTACGTGAGAATTCCCAGAGGACCCACTGATGAGCGACTCCCTCAGGGACGCGACCTTATAAGGCATCACCTTTTCCCAATGGTTCAGCGACAGTAGGGGGGTTAGGCACCCATGGCTCCTGCCGCTCACGGTTTTGCATCACACCTGCTGCTTGTGATAAGTTATGACGGGATCCCCAGGATGAGCTCTTAAGTGGGGTGTTTAGCAGAGAACTTGGCTGGAGACACCAATGACACTGGCCAGGTAAGGGTGGCCTCAGACTCCCGGCCACACTTCACCCTCAAGCAAAGCTCTGCTGGCAATGTCCTCTCACCCACTGTCCCTCGGATGAGAGCCTGTGGGGCTTTCTTTATGGCATTTGTCACTATGTGAAATTATACTGTACATTTTCTTTGTTTAAAAAAATTTTTAATACTTGTTTATTTTATTTTATTTTTTTTTTTGAGAGAGAGAGAGAGAGCACAAGCAGGGGAGGGGCAGAGAGAGAGGGAGACACAGAATCGGAAGCAGGTTCCAGGCTCTGGGCCGTCAGCAAGGAGCCTGACGCAGGGCTCAAACCCACGGACCGTGAGATCATGACCTGAGCCGAAGTCGGACGCTCAACCGACTGAGCCACCCAGGCGCCCCACGCTTTTCTTTGTTTCACGTGTTTGGGAACATTTGCAGACTCGTGTGCAGCTGAACAGATGATGTAGCCATGCCCTGTACTCGTTACCCCTGTCCTCATCCTGCGGAACCGTAAGACGTTACCACCAGCGGGACGTTGATTCATTCCACTGATCTCAGCTGGACGGCCCGGGTGTACTCGTGCCCACCGGTGTGTGTGTGCACGTGCATCATCCGTGTCACTGTGTCCCCTCCCTGTGTGTGAGCATGTGCCCCCCCCTGCAGCCAAGACAGGACGTCCCTCCCCTAAGGGTCTCCTGGCCGTCCTTTGTGACTACACCCACTTCGACCTGCAGCCACACGTCCGTCCTCCAGCTCTGTCCTGCTGTCATCTCAAGGATGTCTGTGGTCTTTAGAGACTGGCTTTTTTCCCTCGGCCTCAGTGTCTGGAGACTCAGCCAGGGTGTTTCTGTACGAATAGCTGGTTCCCCCTTATTGCTGAGGGGGCTCCACGATGTGGACAAACCAGTGTTCACCTGCTGAAGGACATCAGTGTTGTTCGCGGTCTTGGGCTACTGTGAATAAAGCTGCCGTAAATGCTCGTGTACAGATTTTTGCATGAATACAAATTTCCATTTCCTTGGGATTAATGCCCCAGAGTATAACTGCTGGGCCGTATGGTAACAGCGTGTTTAGTTTTACTTTTTAAAGACACTGCCCAACTGTTTTCCATGGTGACTCCACCATTTTACCTTCCCACAATCCACGTGTGAGGATCCAGCTTCTCGGCCCCCTCATTGAATTTGCTGTTGTCCCGCCTTTTTTCCCGCCGTTCTGATGGGCGTGTGGTGGTCTCACTGTGGTTCTCCTCTGCATTTGCCTTGTGGCTTATGATGCTGAGCATCTTTTCATGTGCGTAACTGCCAGGTCTGTATCTTCTTGGTGAAATGTCTGAGTGTCTGTGTCTTTTGCCCATTTTCTAACTGGATTTTTTTAAATGTTGGATTTCTGAGAGTTCGCTGAATATTCTGGATACTAGTCCTGTGTTGAACATGTGGTTTTCAAATATCTTCCCAACCTGTTGCTTGTCATTTCATTGTCCTAACAGGGAACGTTGTAGAGCAAAAATGTCAATGTTGATGACGTCCAATTAAGTAGTTTTCCTTCATGGATCATATGTTTCTTTCTTTACACATTTATTTTCTGTCTTCTTCCACTGAAAACTACACTCCATATGGTGGAGACTTTGCTGTCCAGTTTATTTCTATGTCCCCAGAGTCTAGAACAGTGCCTGGTACCCAACATATGTAGAGTGAATTAAAAAAAAAAACAAAACAAAACGAAAACTAGGTAAAAATTATTTTAAATAAGTTCTTTTTCTAACACTTTGAAATAACAGTAGTAAATAATATCATATTTCTATTCTGTAAAATGCCTTCGAGCGCATTATCCTCGTGGGATGTTCATAAGCTCCTGTGGAGAAGGCAGGTCAGGTGTTGGTCTGCTGTTTCAATGGAGCTCAGAGATCGTGCGCACAAAGCCTGAGTGTGTTTTCACTGTGGTAGGTGGCTCTCCAGTGCTCTCCTGACATTTAAGGTGACCACAGATGAAGAGAAGGAAGCACTAATTCGTACAGAAATAACAAAACTATAGAAATGACAACCTTGAGTGAAATATGAATTGAAACCAAAATAAGCTTAGTCACAAGTCATATAAACTCATGAACGGTTGCCCCTCACCTGGTGTCTAAGTGTGGCAGGAATTCACCTAATCTTAGCAGCACAGCCATCCGGCTGTCCGCCGAAGATCCGCGCTGTCCCTGAACTCTGGGGCCTCCCCGCTGCTCTGGAGCACAGGCCCCCCTGGCTTAGTCGGTAGGAAACCGGCCACACTCAGAGCCCCGGCTTCTTACAGTGAGTCAGGCACCAAATACCAAAAGGGCATGAAATGGCCTTCTAAATAATTGCCCTGTTGTTCCCAGGGGACTCTTTACAAAAGCACCCTATATCTTGCCCCGTGCAACAAAGAACATCCACATCACGGGCACCCACAGTAAGTCACCTGAACGGTCTTGTTTTCCAGTCAGTGTCAATGGGTAGAGCCTTCTAGAGCCACCAGCTCACTGCCCAGTGCTGGAGGCACTTAATTCCTGCTCAGGGTGCCGAGTCCACACTGTGGATGTCACATATGTCCTCCACCAGATGCCTCACACCGAAAAAGAAAGAAACCTTGTCTGCTGCTCATCGGGGCACTTAGTGGGTTCGTGACACTTCTCCTGAAAAGTCCCTTTCTTGGAATTCTTAATAATTTTCTCTTCTTAGGCTCTTTACCTTTCAGAAATATTGTTGTTAAAAAAAAAAAAAGGAAAAACAAGAAAAAGAAAATATCCAGCGGGCACAGAAAGTAGCATTGTTCTTCAGGTGGATATTGAGAAGTTCATGATTCTCACTGGAGATGTGGTGAATTATCCAGAAAGAATTTTCCAGAAAGTTTTGGAGGCTGTAGGCCATCTCATGAGCTGTATTGTGGACTTTCTGCCTAGCATCCTGACTCCACTGTGTGCCTCTGAGGGCTGGGACCACGGTCTGTCAGGCTCTGTGCCCTGCACTGGACTGAGCTGGACTGATCTGGACTGAACTGGACTGATCTGGACTGAACTGGACTGAACTGGACTGGGAAGACGCAGAACACGTGCTGAGCAGTGAACGGCTCAGCAAAGACGCACTAGTCTAACAGGTGCTTGCCCACCGCTGCGGGACCGTCAGGTGGTGCCACGCACAGGGGTGAGGAAGGGTGTGCTTTCGGGGAACAACTCCTAGGCTGGGCTTCGGCTGATGGCCTCCCCTTCTCGGATAGTCAGATCACTTCCTCATTTTAACCGAAATATGGTAAATAAGTGATTTTAAGTAAAATTGAGTTTTAGATCAGGACGTTAGTAATGGTTGTGTTACAAAATTCTTTATAACTTTATTATTTCTAAACTCTGTTACTGACATTCACAATATAAGGAAAAAACAATTTGACCTTCCCCATTTAACAAGCGTATCTACTGTTAATGTACTTTACGTCAGTGATGTATCGGGGCGCCTGGGTGGCTCAGTCAGTTAAGCATCCAACTTCAGCTCAGGTCATGATCTCACGGTTTGTGAGT
This sequence comes from Panthera leo, assembly GCF_018350215.1. Lineage (NCBI taxonomy): Eukaryota > Metazoa > Chordata > Mammalia > Carnivora > Felidae > Panthera > Panthera leo. Next base: position 138,685,904 of record NC_056681.1, on the reverse strand, counting down.
TCAAGCCCCGCGTCAGGCTCTGTGCTGACAGCTCAGAGCCTGGAGCCTGCTTCGGATTCTGTGTCTCCCTCTCTCTCTGCTCCTCCCCTGCTTGAACTCTGTCTCTCTGTCTCTCAAAAATAAACATTTAAAAAAATTAAAAAAAAAATAAATTAGTGGTGTATTAAATAAAAAGCATTAATTGTCCCCCAATTCAAGAATGATTATCGAATGTTTGGTTTTCAGATGATTATAGTATAATATAGTATATATTTATATAATTATGTGTTGTATATGTGTTTTATATTATTACTGTATTACGTATCATATGATAATTGCATTCCATATTTACTTATACATATTTACATACAATTATCTAGTTATTATATAATATAATTATTATATTATAATACTATAAATTAAGAGATGGATTGAAATCTAATAATATAACTTGTCATGAGAAATAGAATCATATGAGCTTCTGTTTGAAAAGTTTGTGCTTTGAGCTAAAGAAGACCAGACTTGTTTATTTTTCTTTCTTCCTTTTTTGTTTTGGTTATTTATTTACTTCTTTTAATTTTTTTTAATGTTTATTTTTGAGAGACAGAGAGAGACAGAGAGAGACAGAGCATGAGAAGGGAGGGGCTGTCAGCTGAGGAGCTGTCAGCACAGAGCCTGATGCGGGGCTCTCGGGGCTCGAACTCACACACTGTGAGATCATGACCTGAGCCACTTAGGTGCCCCTGCTTGTTTGTTTATTTATTTATTTAGCCATAAGTTAGGGAGGGGGCCAAGCACCCTCCTGTTCTGCCCTTATAAAAGCTTGTTTCCAAACGAGGAGATAGAAGGCTGACACTTGGAAACACCTCTCCATACATAATATGTAATATCCAGGTTCATCTTTATTCTCAGTACATTAAGAAGCTACTTTGGGGGCACCTGGGTGGCCCAGTCAGTTGAGCGTCTGACTTCGGCTCAGGTCATGCTCTCGCGGTTCGTGAGTTCGAGCCCCGCGTCGGACTCTGTGCCGGCAGCTCGGAGCCTGGAGCCTGCTTCGGATTCTGTGTCCCCCTCTCTCTCTGACCCTCCCCCCCCATGCTCTGTCTCTCTCTGTCTCAGAAATAAATAAACATTAAACAAAAATTTTTAAGACTACTTTGTATATAATTTCCAGTCCATATTGTTTTTCTTTTTAATATTTAAAAAAAATCATAAATACTGATCAGCAAATACAAGGAGTCCTATCACATGAATGTAACTCACAGAGTTGGTACGGGTACTTTGGAGGCAAATTTGCTGCTCGCTAATTTTAACTTGTATTTTACTGTCAGTTTTCCCTATGCTTCTTGCTTTTGCTAAGGGCTCGTTATGAATATACGGCTTAAATGGCATATGGCTCGGCATTAAAGAACATTCAGCACCACACACTGGCCCTGGGAGCCTCCTGGCTGCAGGAGGAACCATGAGTGACGGCCCTGAGCGTGTGCGTGACCTCTGACGACCTCTGGCGACCTCTGGTAACCACCCCTAAGCTGGAATCCCATTTGGAGCCACTCAGAATGGTTCTGTTGGTAACAAAAAATATATTTATTTTACTGGTTTTATTTTTTTTTTCTTTTTAACGTTTTTATTTATTTTTGAGACAGAGAGAGACAGAGCATGAATGGGGGAGGGGCAGAGAGAGAGGGAGACACAGAATCGGAAGCAGGCTCCAGGCTCTGAGCCGTCAGCCCAGAGCCCGACGCGGGGCTCGAACTCATGGACCTCGAGATCGTGACCTGAGCTGAAGTCGGACGCTCAACCGACTGAGCCGCCCAGGCGCCCCTTACTGGTTTTAAATATAGACATTGAACAGCTGTGTTTAGCGCCTTTGTTGACATGGGCCCTCTTCTCTAGCCTTGAAAACCCCGGGGAATTCGTCAACCACAGAGAAACAGGCTGTTATCGAGGAATGAACATTTGTCTCCTGGCAAAAGTACCTGTAGCAGAGGGCAGGGGACAAGGGACGTAAAACCGCAAGGGACAGTCCCACCCGCGCCCTCTGCCTGCTCCCCGCCACGGACCGGGGCCTCTGGGTTCTGGGGCGTGCTCGTGTACGGATTCCAGAACCTGCCAGCGCGCCCAGCCAATGCCGGAGCGTGCGTGGTCGCTCAGGCTGCAGTACCCAGCCATCACGCCAAAAGGAGGCATCGAGTTGACAGGGTTCGATATTGTTCTCATCAAAGTCGTTCTCAGCGCACCTGGTGTAGGGGTCGGGCGGCCACTGTCTAGGGCTCGTTATGAAAACAAGGCACCCCAAATACCGCCCCTTCTATCCCAGCTCCCTAGACGGAAAGATGTTCACTGTTTGTCACCTTCCCTTCCGCTGTCCGCCTCTAGATCCCTAAAAAAATGAGCGGGTCTGTCCTTGAGCGCCACTTCCCAGGAAAAGCTGTTAACTCCCCGCCAGGAAGCAAGGACGGCACCAGGATGCACCTGGGCCACGGCGGCTCACACGCTCTCCGCCCCCAGGGTAGCTACACTGGGCATCACGTGAGATTGTCCCTCATTATTTGGCTGTCACGACTGTGGACACTGCTGACAGACGAGCCTGAGGCTCACCGTGTCCCTCGGTGACTGGTCACTGTGCGCGTGCTAGCTCCCCTGCCCAGGTGTGCGCTGAGGGTCATGTGCAGACCCTCCAGTTAAGGAGGCTCCTCCCGTGACAACACACATGTTGTCGGTCTGTGCATGGAGTGCTCCCCCCAGCCGGCTCGGGGCCCGTCCGCCGCCCCCGGTTGTCCTCTCCTGCCCCCTGCATGGTGTCCTCTTTGTTGGATGGAGACATCATTCCATATCTTCCCAGGGAAGATGCTTCCTATTCCCACCACATTCGTCTGAGAAAATACTCTAGATCGGAAGTAATCCCCTCCCAGATGTTGGACGTTGTGTGCACTGTTTCCTACCTCAGGATTCCTTGAGTGGATCCCGCCCTGGATGCTCAGAACAATTATTACAAGTCTGTCTTGGTCCCCAGGGTCAGAGACCTCCCGGGAAGGGTAGGCGTGGGGGCTCCTTCTCCTCCGTCATGTTGGGCTCCCCCTACAGCTTTCAGGGACATTCTCTTCATTTCCCTCTTCAGCGGTCCCTTCTCCCCGTTCGCTCTGTTCTTTGTGTTCCCACGGTGGGTGCAGAGGTCGCCTCCTCACCGTTTCCCGTTCTTCATCGTTTCGTCCCTCCTGGCTGCCGGGCTCCTGGACTCTCCTCGTGAACTTCAACACTTAAATTTCAACACTCCTACTTTTTCGTTCAAAGTGAATATTTGAATCATCTTCTCCTTTAAAAACAGTATTCTGGGGGTGACTGGGGGGCTCAGTCAGTTGAGAGTCTAACTCTTGGTTTCTGCTCAGGTCATGATCTCATGGTTCATGAGATCGAGCCCCATGTCAGGCTCTGAGCTAAGAGCTCAGAGCCTGCTTGGGATTCTCTCTCTGTCTCTCTCTGCCCCTCCCCTGCTCTCTTTCTCTTTCTCTAAAAAAAAAAAAAAAAAAAAAATAATAATAATGAAATAAAATAAAGTATTCTGTTCTTGTTTTGTGAATGTGATAATTGTTTCCCACAACCAAAGAAGTTAATGGAGGTCAAGTTCTCTCTTGTATAGTTTCCATTTCCTCCGTTGGCTTTCACTCTTTCTCCTTCTTTGCTCGTTGGCTTATTTTGTGCCTTTTTTTTTTTTTTTTTTTTTTTTTTTTTTTTTTTTTAAATTTTTTTTTTTCAACGTTTTTTATTTTTTTTTTTATTTGTGCCTTTTTTATGAGAGGATTTGCTCAGACACCTGGAGCCCTTTGGCCGTCCACCAGACTTTGGGCCTCGTGAGAAGCCCCGTTCACGTGGGCGACGCTTCCTGACCGTGGGCTTCGGCGTGTTGGCTGGTGCAGCAGGGAAGAGGGGCTCCGGGGCCTGACAGCAGGCCTCTGCCTTCGTCCCCTCCCACTTAGGAGCTGGGCATCCTGGGCACGCTCCTGAGTCTTTTGTCTCTACCGGTTTCCTCACCTGTGAAGTGGGGACCGCTGAGGATTTTATAAATTAAAAAAAAATATAGTGTCTTTGGGGTCATGCCTGATACACAGCAAGTGTAGGAATGTGCTTAGAATTAAGCCAGTGGATAAACCACCACCAAGGAGACAGTTGTGTCTCTCCCGAAGGGAATCTGCAGAGACGGGTGCGGGCAGGCCTCTGGGGTCTCGGTGACCCCAGCTGGGTCCCCTCACTCTGCTCTCAGCACAGCCGCCCGCCCTTCCCCCGTCCCCCAAAGAGCCCCTCTCTACCCCCTTGAAGAGCAAACAGTGCGTTTTCTACTGAAAAGGAAGGAAGCCCCGGTTTCTAACCATCTCTCCAGAGTTCAGTCCAATGTCAACGCACCTCCACGGGGCCGACCCCGGACGGTTCAGAGAAGGGTTCGGAATGCTCCATGGTGTGCTTTCTCTGCTGGGTTAGCATCTCCCTTCCTTGGGTCTGAAAAGTGGGTTATTCCATGTCTCTGAGATCCAGCCTTCAGAATAGTGTTGCCACTGTCCCCTCTCTGTTCTTTGTTTTTAAAGTGAAATGACTCTCCTGCCTTTTGGTGGGGCTTGGAGGACAGCAGAAGCTAATATGCGGGAATCTCTGTCTTTAACTGAACACCACAGATTTAACATGTATTAATCTACCCAGAGAGGAGGAGACACCACACAGGAGGATTTTTTCCCTTTCCTCCAAAAAAACAGGCATTCAAAATCCCATCGACACTTGACTGCAAGTAAGATCTAGGTATTAAGTACGAGCATTTATGCCCGAAACCAGTTAGTAAAATCTATTTTCTTATTCTTATCTCAATTGTCTGTTTCCTGAATGATTATTCCTCATTAATTTGCACTCTTGCTTTTTGCATCGAACACCAGCTTGCCTGCTTTCTGTCTGTCTGTCTTCTTGCACCAGTCAGTCTGTCATCCCAAGGTTTCCAGCCCAGACCCGGCCTGTGTGGGTTCATAATCTTTTCTTGTTCCCCCGTAGCTCTCCCCGGGGGGTGTTATCAATCTAACACGAGTAAGCTCCGGGCTTCCTCACGGATAGAGACCGAGGTGTGTTCACGTTTGTGTCCCTGACACTTGGTGCCCCAAACGGTAGTTGGCGAAACTTAGGCAGTCTGGAAGTGGAATGAGGCGCTGACCTGGCTCCCCTGGGGCCTGCCCTTCGTCCTCCCGCTTCCTGCCCGTCGTGCCTCTGTTGTGCTGACGCCCGTGGGCCTGGGCCCACTCCCTGAGCCCAGAGGCCCCGGCGAAATCCCGTGGCTCCGTTGTCTGCACCGTTTTCAGAGGCCCCTGGAAGTGACTGCCAAGTCAGAGCCGGCACAGGCTGACCCTCAGGTTCACGGTCACGGCCGTGCCCACACCGAGCCGTGAAGGCGGGGCGGGCCGCCATCCGCCTGGCCCCCACGCGGGCCGTCCCCGCGAGCCTGGGTGGAAGGGCACCTTGTGCGAAGGGACAGGCGCCAGGCTTTCTGCTCCGGGAGCCCCTCGGGGGTGGAGGCTGGGCTGCCGGAGTCAGACCCGGACCCTCCGCCAGCACCGGGGCTTGTCTTCACCTCCTGGGGTTCATGGGGGTTCAGGCAGCACGGTCCGGCCAGAGCAGGTGCCCCTCGTGGCCGGTGTGAATTCTGAATAGGGATTTGGGAAGGAGGGGTGGCAGTGAGGTTTAGCCCAGGAGCTTGAATTTGAGTTTATGAGGAAGAGAAAAATTTTAGTTTTAGCAAAACTACCAGAAAACGGGGTCTTTTTCTCAGGAGACTTGCTTACAACTCGGTAGCTATAGCCTGCTCGTGTGTAAACTGAGGGTTCGGAAAGGTACCACCGCACTTCCCTGAGAGAGGCTCCCGTGTCTTTGGGAGCTGTGCTGGGGGGGCACGGGGGACAAGCCCCGTGGGGGCACATCGGGGCACGGGGGACAAGCCCCATGGGGGGGCACGTCGGGGCACTGGGGACAAGCCCCGTGGGGGGCACCTCGGGGCACTGGGGACAAGTCCCACAGGGGGCACGTCGGGGCACGGGGGACAAGCCCCGCGGGGGGCACCTCGGGGCACTGGGGACAAGCCCCGTGGGGGGGCACGTCGGGGCACTGGGGACAAGCCCCACGGGGGGCACATCGGGGCACTGGGGACAAGCCCCACGGGGGGCACGTCGGGGCACTGGGGACAAGCCCCACGGGGGGCACGTCGGGGCACGGGGGACAAGTCCTGTGGGGGGCACGTCGGGGCACTGGGAACAAGCCCCACGGGGGGCACGTCGGGGCACTGGGAACAAGCCCCACGGGGGGCACGTCGGGGCACTGGGGACAAGCCCCATGGGGGCACGTCGGGGCACTGGGGACAAGCCCCGTGGGGGGCACGTCGGGGCACTGGGGACAAGCCCCGTGGGGGGCACGTCGGGGCACGGGGGACAAGCCCCGTGGGGGGCACATCGGGGTGCTTGCCCCCTCATTGACCCCTCTCGCCCAGGGGCCCGGCTCCGCTCCCCCCTGTAGCTGGGACTCTGCAAAGCCGTCACTGATGTAAAGCTGGAGCGGGTGGCGCCCGGGAGGCCTTCCAGAAGGAAAGCCACCTGCCGAAGGGAGCGCCCGGCAGAAGGGGTGGGCCCCTGGGGGCGCAGGCTCCGTTCCGGGCGGCCTCCGTCTCCCAAATATGGCTGAAGCTCTGCCCTTTCCGTGTTTGCTGCTGGGCTCCCTCAGGCCCCCTGCCGCCTGGCATACAGCGTTTACACCGCGGGGCACCGGTTCGCTCGCAGACTCGTCCCACGTGCCTCGCGGCTGCCGGTTCGTCGCCAGAGGGTTTCAGTCACGAGCAACCGTGTGAACTCAAGTTTCACTTTCAGAGCACAAAAACCCTTTTTTGCATTTTAATAATAAACACATGTGATTATAACAAAGCGTGATGGGGGTGCCGAGGACATGACTGTCATCACCGCCCCGGGCGGGGGTCGGCGTGTCTGTGCTCAGAGCCGCGAGCGTGACCTCGTTCAGGAGGCTCTGACACAGGAACCCATAAACCCCGAGTCGCAGATGTAACCTCGATTTCTGACAACCTTTACCTTGTTGGGCGAAAATTTTGACAATGTTATAGAGCACGAAAATAATAGCCTCCATATGGGCAGAGATACCGATGCTTCCTTTTCAGTAAAATAAATACATTTCAGAAGAGAGGCTTATGGAAAGGCATTTTCCCTTCAGCTGAATAATTTTTCGCTATTAAAGATATATGTTAAGATATATGAGATCGCGAGCGCCTGGGTGGCTCAGTCGGTTGAGCGTCCGACTTCAGCTCAGGTCATGATCTCACGGTCGTGAGTTCGAGCCCCGCGTTGGGCTCTGTGCTGACAGCTCGGGGCCTGGAGCCTGTTTCAGATTCTGTGTGTCCCTCTCTCTCTGACCCTCCCCCGTTCATGCTCTGTCTCTCTCTGTCTCAAAAATAAATAAAAAAACATTAAAAAAAATTAAGATAGATGAGATCGCTCTAGACGAAAATATGGGGCCGTTGGATGTAATAAAATGAAAATTCAGGAAGAAATCTCATCAAATGACATCAATAGCTACAATATTCAAATAGAAGATTAACCAAAAGTCCTTGATTACGAAGCTCAAAGTTCAGGGCTATCTACAAACTCACGAAAACGTCCAAAGTCGAAATGCGTGGCAGGTGAGGCCTGAACGGACGGCTGCCCCCACCGTGCTGCATGCACTGCCCCCCCCCCATAGAGAGGCTGCCCCGATGACACTCCCCTGACCTCAGCTGGCCTGACGTTCAGATGACCCATCCAGGGCGGCCACAGGAAGCCCCTTCCCACTTCAAACTTGCGGCCCCACAGCATCACGGTCCCCTGCACCACATCCCGAGGGGAGAGGAGAGGCCACCCAGGCAGGTCAGGGAGCATCTGGCTTTAGTGGACAGTGGACAGTGTCCCTTTGCTGGGTTCCATTCCGCTGTGACCACAGGCATATTTATTGACTCAGAGCCAGAGGCACTGCTTTTAAAAAATGCTGCTTCTTGGGGCGCCTGGGTGGCTCAGTGGGTTAAGCGTCCGACTTCGGCTCAGGTCATGATCTCACGGTCCGTGAGTTCCAGCCCCGCGTCGCGCTCTGTGCGGACAGTTCAGAGCCTGGAGCCTGCTTTGGATTCTGTGTCTCCCTCTCTCTCTGACCCTCCCTGTTCATGCTCTGTCTCTCTCTGTCTCAAAAATAAATAAACGTTAAAAAACAAAATTTAAAAAAAAATGCTGCTTCTTTGGAACCTTGATCATTTGCAAGGCCTTTCAAACTCCGTCTTTTACACACACATACACACACACACGAAATCCAGAACTCTAATCAGAAGCTGTGACCAAAAGAAGACGGACGTTAGGTACAAAAGAGCAGCACGAAAACTGAAATTCTTATGTTTTGCAGGAACGATTGTCTCTTTGTGAGACGTGTGTTCCTTCCTGCTTTCTTGCCTCATCTCATTTTTCATACCAGCTCTCCCCTGGAAATCTACTGCCACTAAAATTCGCAGTTTAAATCTACTCACTTAATGAAGCCCACCTCAGTTGCCACTTTCTCCAAAAGACTTTCTTTCAATTCCCGAAAATGTAATCGATAGTCCTTAACTACCAAAACTCTTCCAAAACTTCTCATGTGGCACCAACATTACACCTTGTCCGAGGGTTAGGTCCACACCCTTATTTATCTCATAAGCTGGGTATTTGTGGTCAAAGTTGGCAAAGCACAAAGGTGATAATGGGACCACTCACGGTAGCGCTGACCGTCTGAGGCACAGACTCTGCAGAAGGTCCTACTAGTCACCGGCTGTGTGGTCAGGGACACACTACCCGACCTCCTCAGACCTCAGGTTCTTCCTTGTTCAAATGGTATCGTACATGAACATTCTTTACATTTACTGTGGATTTAAATTAAGTTTGTTTCTATTCTTGCCAAATGCTGAACCAGAAAGACACTGACTTTATGGCAAGACCGATTCCAAAGAGGTGCTGCAACATCGAGACGTGAAGACACTTGGGTGGGGGTGTGGGGGGAAATTCGGAAATGGGAGGTGGGGTGTGGGGTGTGGGGTGGTTGGTCTGAGGCAGGGGCAGACTTCACAACTGTCGGAGGATAAGGTAGAAAAGGGGCCATTAGAGTCAAGCTCTTGCCCCCTGACTCCCACCACTGTCTTCACAAGAAATGGCAGATACCTGACTGGTGCCCACACCACACTCGTCACTTACGGGAGTGTCATTCGGGAAAGAATTCGCATCAGTAGGAGGGAATATGAAGCATATGATCAACTTAATAAAAGATGTGCAATACCTCTGCAGGACAAATTATAAAGCCAAAGAAGATCTAAATCAATGGAGAGATAAATCACACCATGATCAGGAAGCCTTAATATTGTGATGATGTCAATTCTCCCCCAAATTAATGGGTAATGCAATTTCAACCAAAACACCTAAAAGGTTTTGTGAGAGCCCGATAGTGATAGGGAATAGACGGGGGTCAAGAATACCTAAGACACTTGTGAAGAGTGGCCTGCAGCAGAGGAAAACTGCTCACCAGACGCCAGGACTCACTCTGAAGCTGCCGTAATTAAGCCCGTGTGGTATTAACCAGGGAAAGCAAATTAACCTCTGAAGTTGGCCACTGCATGTTTTGCGATGGAACTTGAGGACAGAGAAGGCGCCCCAAAGGGGGAGAGGAGACATTCTTCAATAAACAGAGCTGGGGAAATGATTATCTCATCATAAAAATGAAGTTGGAGTCTCACATCTCGTGTAAAGTAAACTCAAGACGGATTAAGGAGATAAATATTCAAAACAGAGCCTTAAGACTTTTCCCAGAAAATGTAGGTGACTAGATTCTCAGATCTCAGAGTAAGAAAAAAATTTACAACATCAAAAGCATTGACAATAAAAAGATGGCTGAATTTGACAACATTAAATGAAGGACTTTTCTTATCAAAAGACAACTTGAAGCAAGTGGAAAGTCAAATTACAAACTGGAATGTATATTCTTGATTTGCATAGAGAATATATAAAGAACTAAAAAATGAGTAAGAAAAACGCACTCAATACAATAAAAGATTGGGCAGAAAATATCAACAAGCACTTCCTCAGAGGAAACACGGACATCATAAATACGTGAAGAGATTGTTCACAATTATTCATGAAAGAAATGCGAAATAAGCTTATGAAGAGCTCCTATTCTACCATTCGATTGCATTTTTTTTTTTTTTACTCTGACATTGCCAACTGTCAGAGAGAATTGGCAACTTCCTAGACGTTTAATTTCACATAGGGAGGGAAATACCAGAGAATGCCCAAATCTGAAGGGGTGTTAGAAATCACGTGGGCCATTGAATTGTTTGCTGTGGTCTCTGATGTCCCAATGGTGTGGAGATATTTTAGAAGTCACCACAATCTAGGTCCCTCTTTGGTTCCAGGAAAGACTTTCTTGAACGGGAATAGCCAACCTCTCCTGGAATTTTCACATGGACCAAAATTCTAAAGTGTGGGCATTTGCATCCTCAGTAAATATAAGCTTAATGTGTGATTCGCTTTGGAAATAAACATTCCTAAGCCATTTACCTTGCAGTAAATATCTGAAAGATAGTAGTATTTCCTATCTCCTATAAGACCACAAAATCAAAGATCATCTCAAAATGCAAGTTGTTTTCATGTTTAAAATCACTTGGTCAGTGGGGCGCCTGGGTGGCTCAGTTGGTTAAGCGTCCAACTTCGCTCAGGTCATGATCTCACGGTCTGTGGGTTCGAGCCCCGTGTCGGGCTCTGTGCTGACAGCTCGGAGCCTGGAGCCTGCTTCGGATACTGTGTTTCCCTCTCTCTCTGACCCTCCCCCATTCATGCTCTGTCTCTCTCTGTCTCAAAAATAAATAAACATTAAAAAAAATTTTAAAATCACTTGGTCAAAAGAAACACACATTTTTGGGAAAAAGATGAATACCAACTAATAAAATGCTTGACTGAACAGAATGCGCAACAGACAAGATTATACTCACGTTTGACAAATTATAAAAAAGTACAGAAATTGCTGAGTGGAATACAGTGGACTTGGAAGTCAATGAGCCATTTCAATCTTTACCTTTCCTGGCACACTGCAACTCAAAAATAGGCAACTTTGTTTTGGGCTGCTTTGACCCTTTCCTACCTCTGCTACCCACCCCTCCCTGTCCTTCCCACAGAGCTTATGTGCTCTGTGAAAGGAAGGTCTCCTTCTGGGGTGGCAAGAGGGAGAGAACGGAGAAGTCAGCAACACTGAATTGGACGAATAACTGCATTCATCCAGAAAATTTGGGGCGCCTGGCGGTTCAGTCGGTTGAGCGTCTGACTTGAGTTCATGTCATGATCTCCAGGTTTGTGAGTTCAAGCCCCACATCGGGCTCTGTGCTGACACCTCAGAGCCTGGAGCCTGCTTCAGATTCTGCGTCTCCCTCTCTCTCTGTCCTCCCCCACTTGCTCTGTATCTCTCTCAAAAATACATTAAAAACACATTTAAAAAATTAAAAAAAGAAAAAAAAAAGTGGCTCAGCTGGAGGGTGTTTCTAACTCGTAGACGAGCTTTAAATAGTCTTCAAATAATTTCCCTGGTCTGTAAATCTTACACCATGGAATGTCTATATGCTTGCTATACAAACCTAGAGCTCTAAGTATTTGCCTCCCAACCGAAATCCAGTTTGTAAATAAACAGCAAATAAATAGTCTTTAGTAAAAAATAGATAGTCTTTAGTAACTATTTTTTAGTAAAAACAATGTGAGCTCTCTAGATACTGTGGATAAGATCTGTAGGATTCTGTGAACAGAGAAAGCACTAGAACGTGCTCCAAGGGGACTTGGGACCCCCTCCAGGGCTCATGTCCTGACACAAATCTAGGCTCAAGTTCCAGCCAATGTTGAAAATCAAGTACATGAATTGTGGGAAACAGCTCTGACTTCATGCTAGTCCTGGAAGCTGTTGTTTTCTTGACTTCTTTCCTGATGTTATTTTCATGTGGAAAGATGTTCCTAAGATATTACTAAGCTGACTGAATATATCACCTCTTAAAGATTATGATATACCTTTTATAACCCAATGCTAAAATTGGTTTTTATTTTGGAGACAAGTACCTGTGCCCTTTTTGCCTATTTTGGTGTGTGTGTGTGTGTGTGTGTGTGTGTGTGTGTGTGTGAAAGAGAGACAGATAGACAGAGACAGAGAATGAGAGAGAGTAACAGTTACTTAACTATTACTAACTGTCCTTGGTAATTAGGAGGAAAAGATTTCCCTCCATAATTTAAAACCCAACTTAAACTTCCTTACTGCTGCTCTATCTTTACTACCTTTCGAGAGGGGTAGAGAAAAGCTATTTTGAATAAGAGATATTTGACCTTAATAGTATATTCATCATTCATACCTGTTATTCTCAGAAGGGAAGTTCATATTCTCTTTTGAGGTAATTCATGTATCTTTTTACATTCCCATCAATCTGTCCATCCAATCACCCATTGACCCATCCATCCATCCATCCCTCCATCCACCCATCCATCCAACCATCCACCCATCCATCCAACCACCCATCCACCTATCCATCTATCCATCCATCCACCTATCCATTTATCCATCCATCCACCTATCCATCTATCCATCCATCCACCCACCCACTCATCCATCCATCCATCCATCCATCCATCCATCCATCCACCCATCCATCCAACCATCCACCCATCCATCCAACCACCCATCCACCTATCCATCTATCCATTCATCCACCTATCCATTTATCCATCCATCCACCTATCCATCTATCCATCCATCTACCCACCCACTCATCCATCCATCCATCCATCCATCCATCCATCCATCCATCCACCTATCCATCTATCCATCTATCCATCCATCCACCCACCCACTCATCCATCCATCCATCCATCCATCCATCCATCCATCCATCCACCCTCCCACTTTCCTCTCTGTCTAACATTTCCATGGTTTTCTCCCTACCCCACGTATAGATGCACTGTGCTGGTTAAGAGCATGAAGAACTGCCTATGTCCAATCTTGCTCCTCAGTTTGCTCACAGTCTTACTGGGAAGTAAGTACCTGAAATGATGAAAGGAGAGAAAAAATTCCAAGAGAAATCTGCTAGATGGCAAAAGTTTTTCTTTTTCTTGCATTATTTTTTTGGGGGATGTAGATATTGACCAATTCACTTCACCCTAGAGAGGAGGATAAAGAACTGGGGACTGGACACATCTTCATATCTGTTGTGTTGACCATGCCGTGCACTGAGCGACATTCTAAAATACCTTGTCAGATGTGAAGTATGACGACAGCCCAATCGTAGTTATAACAATTCATTAGATTAAAAGTAAGAAATTAATGATATATTCATTTAAGAAAGAGACAAAAGCAACATGAATAGAATGAGCCCTAGATACATTAGTTTCATCTAGTTGATTATTTATTTGGGTGTCCTTGGAAAAGTCATTTAACACCTATGAATATCCGTATGTGGTAAATGTCTATAACTGTACTTTATCTGCATTTCTAATTCCTAATTTGAAGATCAAATGGGACAAAAAATGGTGAAAACACTTTAGAAAGTATGAAGTGGTACTAATACAATGTAGGGATGATTAACACTAGTAGTGATGTTAATAATAGTGCTGGTGGGAGAAGAAGATAAAAATAAGAAAGAGTGGTGCTTTAGGAAGCAATGCATAGATAAATCCTGATCCTCCAGTGGCTTCCTGATTTATGCCATGGAAATAAAAATGTTAATATGTAGTAAAACCTCACAAATCCTGACTAATTGGGGGAAAAGCCAATTTGAATTTCTGAAAGGTTTTAAAAGAAATGTAGCTCTATTACTTTAAAATGCATATAGTAATAGGAGCTACTGGTTAATAAAACTACTGTGCAGGCTTCCATTAATAAGTAGCTTGGGATAATGTTTAATCATCACAGATTCATGAATGCAGTCAAATATCTACCAAATACCTGAGTGCTCTGTTGCAGGCCAAGCACTAGGGATAAACACAGAAAGGAGGTGTTCATCCTGTCCTCAACAGGTTCACTGTCGAGGGCGTCATACCTGACAAGCTCATGGGTCATCACCATATGCCGTTACAAGTGTTGTCACGGGACTTGTGTGCTCAGGATACCTGGGCTCACTTTGGAAGGACATATTTCTTAGTTTGGGGAGAAAGGGAAGATTTCCCATAGAAAGTGGCATCTGTATTGAAACCTAAGAGGTAAGTTGGAATAAGTCATAAAAGGCGGGAGAGGAAGTTATTTGAACTTTGTCCTAATGAAAGAGTGTGAGAGATTTTCAAGTATGAATCCCAGATAATAGGATCTGCCCTTTGGCTGGAGCATGAAGAATTGACAGGGAGGTGTGATGTGAGTCTGCAGGACGGGGGGTCTAATCAGCAGGTGACCTCACTTTGGGCACAGGCAGCAAGGACGGAGATTTACAAAGATCAAAAGCACCAGCGATTCGTAGGATGGAAGGAGGGGGGATTTTTGGTTTTGTAGTTTGATTTGGAGATAAATTTGGGGCTTCCAGGGGGAGACTTCTAGCAGGAAGATGGATGTAAAGAATTGCAGATATAGATTTAACACCGGGTTTTGTGTCAGATCATCAGTTGCTGTGTCCCTTGACACAAAACAGGTTTGTCTTCCCTTAGAAGATTAGCACCATTGTCGAACGACACAGTCTTTGAAAGCTGTGCAACACTGGCCCCACGGTAGCACTTGGTGATTTCTCCCTTCGCCCGCCCCCTAAACACTGGTGTTCTCCGAGGTTCTGTTGCCTTTGTAACATCTCTTCTCATTTTCCCCAGGGAACAGTACCCTTATCAGGCCTTTCCTGGTGCCTGTGAAATTTGAACCCAAATGTCTAAAATGATCTATTGGAATGTCTCCTGGGTTCCTCAAGTTGCCCTTTCTCTCTTTCCAGTGACCATCCTCTTCCTGTCTTTGATGCTGGAAACCATGAATCTGTGAAGCATTGTAGGCTCTTTCCTCTCCTTAACTCTCTCGCTCTGAACCAGCCCGCCATCTCTTCCCACCCCTCCGGCCTCAGGCCCGGCTCTATTTTCCCTCCACTGGGTGAGCAAAGGCCACCTGACTGCCACTCGCCTTCTGTGTCTCCTCTGCAAAGTCACCACGACCATAGTTGAGCTTCCCCTCTGCAGAACCCCCCCCAGGGCCCCCACTGTAGATGGAAATCAATTGATCGGTCACTCACCCCACACTTCTTGGTCCATCAGCCAGGCTTCTCCACATATGACGGGACCCACTTCTATGGCCTCTGCCTGTCTTGGACAATACAAGTCAGCATTGCTGATCTGTGTGCAGCCCTGCGTACTCCAAGCTGCTAGGCATCTCTGTTCACTTGTGCGTGTTCCTCTTCCTCTCAGAACGTCCCTTCTTTCTCTCTTTGTTCAACTCATCCTTCAATGCCTAGTCTAAGCCACTTCACTGAATGGAGGCCTTCCTTTGACTCTCTCCCCATTCCCAGCAGGCTGAGGGCAGCCCCATTCTGTGCTCCTCTGGCTCTGTCCACCGGCCGTGCCAGACACACCTGTCATTGGAATTACCCATCTCTCCCCCAAGACGCTTGACACCCCAATATCATGGTAGCTTTTTATCCTCCAAGAGAGTCATGGGCCGGATGAAAGAGGTCATCCAGTAAACATCATTAGACTATGCTTTGTGGAAAGCCTTCAGTAGCAATGGAAATGGAATAAACCAGTTTTTAAATAAATTCATTTGTTGTGTGGGTGACTGGAAAACGTTTCTGGGAACCACGATAGAACTCTCTCTTACCGTAATGACCTGGGTAAGTCAACAATCTTTGCCCTTAGCCAGTTAAAAAAAATGTCACTATTTTATTTTTAGCTTCATACACAAGTTATAGTCTTTCCTTAGAATTGTGTCTATTTAATCCTTATCAGAAGGAATGACAAATACACTAGTGAAGTTTTCTATGCAAGACTGATGAGCTGCCTGAACAGTCGTGGCCGCTGTGTGCTTGAGCTCACCGCAACACGCATCACATGCGTTCACAGCTACGTTGGATATTCACGGTACAGAGTGACCGGTAAAGCTTACATTATAGAAATGTCCACAGAATGATCAATAAAGCTCACATTATGGACACGTCCATAGAGTGACTGGTAAAGCTTACATTATAGACCCATCCATAGGAAGAGATATCAACCTATGGATTTACATTTTGGCTACTGCTTAGATAAACACATGAAGGCAGATAGAGCGTGGTTGGAAATGAGAGACACATGGTGACAGTCCAGGTAGAAGGAACACATTAAATGGAGGTGGAGACACCAGGAGATTAAACAAGTGAGTTGGATTCCAGAGAAATAACAAAGATCTCTCTGTTTTTAACGTTTCTTTATTTTTGAGAGAGAGAGAGAGAGTGCGCACACACAAGTGGGGGAGGGGCAGAGAGAGAGGGAGACACAGAATCCAAAGCAGACTCCAGGCTCCGAGCTGTCAGCACAGAGCCTGACACAGAGCTCGAACCCATGAACCGTGAGATCACGTCCTGAGCCGAAGTCAGAAGCTTAACTGATGGAGCCACCTGGGCACCCCAACAGAGATCTTTTTGATGGGAAAGATACACTCAGTTAAGGGAGAGCCCTGAAAGTCATTCTGATGAGGTCTGATCTCACGCAGAGGCTGTGTGGGGCACCTGAGTGCTGGGATGATGTCATAATAAGAAGTAACACTGAGAGTTTATCGTGTGACAGACACAGTCTTTCATCTTTACAACAACACCACTGAGGTAGCCATGGTTTCTACCCCATCCCTACAGGTGAGTAACCTCAGTCATTGTGAGCTTACAAAGGGTGGTAAGTGGCAGAACTGGGTTTCAAGCCCGGCCACATAGGCCCTGGACCCCATGCTCTTAAACACTATCGTGTGGAGGGAGTATTTGGGACAGGAGTCTGTCTCTGTGCACAGGAAGAAACAGAAGAAACAGAGACCAGGAGTAAGAGCCCATTTTTAAGATGATAAAGTTGTTGACCACTTGGGACAGAGGAGATGTAAAGAAAGGAAAAAAAAATTTTTTTCTAAGATAGAAGCTCTATCAGAGGATTATAGCCTTTTATGGGTCAGAGAATTTGATGACCCTGCAGGGTCTCCTGTGTGAGGACCCAGCATTCGTGTGCAACATGCTCAGTGTGCACACGTGGTTCAGTGAGCTCACAATCACCTGGGGCCATGACACTCAGGTCGGGAATCTCTACTGGAGGCTGTAGGAGGACCAGGTTGTGGAGGAGTGTGCGGTCTGGCAGGGGAGTGAAGGGTGAAGGGTGAAGTGTGGGGCCATGTGTGAGCCCGGGTACTGACTGCAAAGTTCAGCCACGAGAGCTACAGGCAGGAGAATGAAGGAACTGGGCTTTTCTGTGCGTACTCACCACATCACTCAGTCACGTACGATTCAAAGGTGGCTGGAAATACACTACAAATTCCATTGTTAAAAATAATGAAAGCCAGAGAACTAAAAAATTACGGCAAAACAATACAACCTGCCATTTCAGAACCACAATCAACCAAAGCCATGGCATAAACTGAAAATCGTCCAACCAAGAGGAACCACTAAATTTCCATCAGATAGTGAACGTCCAGGGCGCTTTGACTTGAGGCTGTTCTTGCCACTCGTCCTCATGGCTCCGTGGGGTGGCAGCCATATGCTGGCAACTATGACACAGATTTGATGGGTTTTGGAACTCCATGAAAAACACCATTCTCAGCTCACAGTATTCTGTCTAGGAAGCCTCCACTTTTTTTTTTAATGTTTTATTTATTTTTGAGACAGAGAGACAGAGCATGAGCAGGGGAGGGGCAGAGAGAGAGGGAGACACAGAATCCAAAACAGGCTCCAGGCTCTGAGCTGTCAGCACAGAGCCCGATGTGGGGCTTGAACTCACAAACTGCGAGATCGTGACCTGAGCTGAAGTCGGATGCTCAACTGACTGAGCCACCCAGGCACCCCTAGGAAATCTCCACTCTTAGAGCACAGTAGGGAGAGAGGTCTACCTTCAGGGTTGTACCAAAACATAGCCAGTGCTGGCACCCCAGCTGCTTAAGGTGGTGACTTCAGATGGTGGCAGATGGAAGTCTTACTTGGGGTTGAAAAGGAAATCCTAGAAAAACCCCAAGAACTAGACAACACTAGTGAATTTGGAAAGTGGTGTCAGATCGTGCGAGTCTAAAAGGCTGCTTGCGTGCACACGGTCACATGCGTGTCTAGGAAAGGGGTAGGAGAGGAAAGGCACTGGTCACTCACCGTGGAGTACCCTGAGGCCCTATACCAGCAGAGAGTGAGGGGTAAGGATGTCTTATAAAGAAGCCTGAAGTGTGAAGGCATGTCTCCATGCATCGATTCCCCCTCACCAAGGGTGGAAGATGTTCACAAAATGCCCTTAGGAAAATCTGAGCCATCTGTGGCTGATTGCTATACTGACCTGGTGTAGCACCTAGGAAGCCAGGTATAAAAACAAGCAAAGGAAAAAACAATCAAACAAATAAACCCCAAGGATTAGAAAAGATAACAAAAAACTCAGAGGCCATACCACACAGGGTATACAAAGTGTATAGAATTTAACAAAAGGAGTATTAAAAAGGTACACTAAAAACTACCCAATATTGTTTCAAGAAATATAAGATCTAAGTAAATGGAAAGATGTCCCGTATTCATGTATCAGATTTATCTACAGAGTCAGTGCAGACTCTATCAAAAGCCAGTAGTTGTTTTTTTTTCACTTGTTAGTGTGTGTGTGTGTGTGTGTATGTGTGTGTGTGTGTGCGTGTGCGTGTTTTCCCTGATATCGTTAAGTTGATCCTAAAATTCATGTGGAAATGCAAGGATACAGAATAAGCAAAGCAGTCTTGGGTGGAATGAACAGAAATGGAAGAATCAAGCTCCCTGATCTCAAAACCTACGAAAGCGCTAAAGCAGTAACCAAGCCGCTGTCGTACTGGTTTAAGGGTAGAGATGTCGATCGATGGAGTACAAGTGAGAACCCAGATTCCAGTATTTATGGCTAATTGACTTTTGCCAGTAGTGCCAGAACTCTTTGATGGGAGCAGGACAGTCTTTTCATCAAACGGTGCTGGACAGGACATCCACATGCAAAAGAGTGAAGCCGGACCCTCACCTCACACCGTATACAAAAATGAACTCAACACGGATGGTAGACCTAAATGTAAGATCTAAAACTATGAAACTTCTAGAGGAAATCTCTGTGGCCTTGGCTTTGGCAATGGTAGCTTAACTTTAACACCAAAACACAAGCAAAAACCAAACGTGTCCCTTGAACCTTACCAAAATTAAACACTTTTCTGGGATGGAGGACACCATCAAGAAAATGAAAAAGCAACACACCAAATGGAAAAATATTTGCAAATCATCCACTGGCAAGGACCTGTAGCCAGGATATGAAAATAATTATTTGATGCAAAAATAAAAAGATAAATAAAAAAATAAAAAGCAAAGGATTTGAATGGACATTTCTCCAAATAAGATAGACAAATGGACAATAATTGCATGAGAAGAGGCTGGAAATCATTGGTTGTCAGAGAAATACGTCAAAACCACCCTGCGATAGCACTTCACATCCCTTGGGATGGCTCTTGTAAAGGGGGAAAAGGGAAACCAGCAAATGATGGCAAGGATTGGAGAAATCAGAACTCTCACCCATTGCAGGCCAGAATGAAAATATTGTAGCGACTTTGGTTAAGATATCGGCAGTTTTTAAAAGTGCCAAACACAGGACTAACATATGACACCGCAATTTCACTTCTACCTAAGAGAAATGAAAACATATCCACACAAAAGCTTGCGTATATGTTTACAGAAGCATTTTTCATAACAGCTGAAATGTGGGAAAAACTTAAATTTCCATTAACTGATGAGGGCATAGATGAATTGTGGCATATGCACACAATGGAATCCTACTCATCCTTAAAAAAGAGTGAAGTTCTCATGCATGTCAGGCCATGGATGAACCGTGGCAACAATGCTAAGTCAAAAAAGCTGCAACTCACAGAAACTCGTATTGTTTGATTCCATGTATGGGGATCGTCCACGATCGGCAAGACCACAGAGACAGAAAGTGGGTTAGTGATTCCAAGAGTGGGGAGGAGGTTGGGTAATGACAGGTGATGGACATGGGGCCTGTTCCTGGAGTCCTGAATGGTTGTAACGTTAGATGTTGGTGAGAGTTGCCCAACTCTGGGGATACACTGACATCATCAGATTCCTGTTCTTACTGGGGGACTTTTATGCTCAGTGATTCCCGGTAAAAGCATAAAAATATGGGTTTCCACTGTAGAAAGAGCAAGGGATAAAGCAGATTCTTTTGTCCTGCCAGGGGCATCTTCAGTTTTTGTCTCCAGAACTCACTAGTGGTCATTAAAATGCCAGGGAACAGTTCTTGACTCCTTTCCACTCCGCTACCTGCCCTTCAGACAAATCTCCGCCTGCTCTACGGTGGCCTAACCAGACTGCTTCCTCGATGGCAGTGACATCACTACGAGTGGATTCAACATGGTAGTGCCATGGCACCAAGTGCCTCTTACATGTTTGGAACTAAATGAACAGGTATGGTTCCATTGCTTCCTGCTGGCCATTGGGTTGTACATCGACCCATTTGTTCACCGGGCATTCGATGGCTTATAGACCTGTGTTGAGCCCTGCTGGCTTCGTTTGAAAGATCTCTGGCAAAGACTCAGGAAATCGAAAGTCTAGTCCCAGACGCTTGGATATGTTTCTCAGCTTCTTCATACCTCAATTTCCTCAAATGTAAAATGGGGGTGATGATCAAAAGGGATGATAACACCCATTACTTGCACGTTGTGAGGATCTAATACCACCAATATCATATCACACACACACACACACACACACACACACACACACACACACTCATGCATGTGTAGTGTAATGGAGCATCCCGCAGAATGCTCAGTAGCACCTGGGACTGTTTAACCAGCAGAAAAACGTAGACCCGAGGACTTGCCTCAGTTGGCTCTGCTCCCAGAGGAAGTGCCAGCACCAGGCTGAACCAAGCACCATCCAACCCAATGGGGAATTTCAACAAAGCAAGGGTTAAGTCACATTCGTTTGTTAATCTTTTAAAGAGTCATGTAAAAACCATTCTCATTGTTTCAA
Organism: Panthera leo; assembly: GCF_018350215.1. NCBI lineage: Eukaryota > Metazoa > Chordata > Mammalia > Carnivora > Felidae > Panthera > Panthera leo. The sequence continues at coordinate 138,664,684 of NC_056681.1, read as the reverse complement.
GTTTACATCAGCAAATGATGCTGTGGATAATTAGCTCTGTCTTCACATTTCTTGTTCTGGTCCTTACAGCAGGACCCCACCTCCGAAATTCTGACTGTGCTCTCCTGCCGTTAAAGGATGCTTGTTTCTTTTTAGGAACAGCTCAGAATTTATTTTGGAATTACTCACAGTGAAAGAACAACTCCCCCCCCCAAATGTGGCATATAACATGATAACATTTATAGTAATAGAATTATCATGTGAAAATGCTTTGTTGAAACTTAAAAATCAATGCTTGGGTTTGTGAGGGGCTATAGTTCCAGAAATAACTGCACCGCAATTTGGTCATAATGCTTCACATAGCCCAAATTCACATGGGGCTCGGGCTTTTCTCAACCTTTCAGGAAGGAAGGCAGCCTCGCGAGGACTCCCCGGATGGTAAGGGAAGATCGTTCCATGGTTGGGAATCAAATAGGCGGCTTTCAGACATGCTGCACAGCACGAATTCCACAGCCCACCGCCCGATGCGATCTCTTTGCCGAGGACCCCAGCCCTGCCTGGGGCAGAAGGGCATCAGGGGACCTGGCACCTTGTAAGGCCACCACACTCCTCCTGATCAAGATGCGGCACGGATCGAGATCCAGTTCTGAGCTGTGTCAGAGACTGGGGTGTCTCCAATGGACCCCGGAAAGTCGTCATGAGGATCCAGTGTCCCTGGCGGCCCATGTGAGCTGACGGCTTGCTCCTGAGTGACCCCGTGGTGGCTGTTGAGGTTCGCATTTTCACACAGCACACTCTAAGCCAGCTGGAACACTTCTGCTTTGAAGAAATATCCACCTTACCCAACTGCCGACGCTTCTCTCAAACCTTTAAGGCTGTGGTGCTCATGGGTGCAGATCCTCACTTAGCTTTGCCCTGAGTAGCAATCAGTTGATTGATGAGTGTTGCCAACCGGTTAGATTCGCTGATATGCAATATGCTTGGCAGGGGGGCTCCCTGGACGCGGGAGGGAATGGCGGCCGTCTTAGTGATCCGTCACCTCTGTCATCACCTTTTTCTGGGTGGGACAGACACAGGCAGCCTAGGCGAGGGCCTTGTTGTGACAGACTGAAGTTGCTGGATTTGCTGCATCGAACTGGCTATAATTCTACTCATCACCCACAACTGCCAACCCGTTTCTCGTAAGGTAGTCACTCTTTATGGAAAATTGGTTTAACCAGAAGGTGGAATCCTGCAGTTTTGCAGAATTCAGCAGTAAGAAAAAGGGGGTGGACATTTGGGTACTTCAGACAAGATAGGATTGATGAGAAAAGGAAAAAGTCAGCATTGGTGCCAGGGGTGTGGGAAACTGGGGAGACAGCTGTCAATTAAGAAAGAAGCTAACGTATCAGCTACCTACTACATGACACGCAGGGCATTTTGTTAGAGACTCAGAGGGGTAATAACAGAAAATTCAGTTTCTGCCCTCAAACTGGTAGACACTCATCACGGCTCCCGACGACCCCCACCTCCAGGTGTTTGCACATGTGGAACGCCTTACTCTTGGTGTCGCCTGACCTGATGGCTTGCTTATAAGGAACGGAATATGGCAAAAGGTGTTGGGATGTCCCTTTCCGGGTGAGGCCACACTGTGAGTTCTGCCTCACTAGCGATGGCCCCGGCTGTCCTCACATGCTCGCAGCGGGGGCTGCTCGGCAAGGAGCGGAGGCTGGCCTTCAGCCAGCAGCTGGTGAGGAGTGGAGGCCTCCGTCCAACAGCGTGTGGGGACTGGACTCTGCCAGCATCTCCTGAGTGAGCTGGGAGCTGGACATGTTCCAGTGGACCTTGTGGTGACAGCTTCCTTGAGAGACCCTGAACCAGAGGATTCACCAGAGCGGTGCCTGGACTCCTGACCCACAGACACGGCGAGATAGTCTATGGGTGTGTTTCTTAAGTCACTAAATACTGGTGTAACTGGGTTCACAGCAACACACAGTGAACACAAGATCTAACCGTGAAAGAAGATAATTAGTGAAATGATAATCTACATCTTAAGGCAGCATAAGTACTCGATGAGCAGATACTGGCTGCCATCGGTCAGATACGCGTGTTTCTCGAGAAGCCCTTCTGGTGCGGTGTGAGCACGGTGACCTTCACAGCCAGGCTTCTTGACCGAGCTGGTACCCTTGTCCCACCACGGCCCAAACTGGGCAGTGCCTCTTTTCTCGGTGGCCTCATTTCTCTGTCCCACTTCCCCGGGGCCACAGTTTTGAGCTACGGCCACTCTCAGTGCTCCCATCCTTCCCGCAACTCCACCCGCCATTCTGTTGCCAGGTTCAGCCTCCGAGCGCTCTGCTCTCTGCGTGGCACTGAATTTTCTGTCTTCCTTGTGTGTGTTCATGCTTTTCCGGGGACTTGAAATGCCCCCCACCCCCCGCCCCGTGCTTCTCTAGCTCTTGAACTTCTACTCATCCTTGAGACCTACCCCAAATATACTCTGCTACGTGCCTCACCACGTCTGTGTTGATCCTGTCCTCAGACTCACGATGGTCCCCCTTTGGCTGTGGATTCACGTAACGAACACGGTGCACGCTTCTCACAGACCGCTCGGTGCGGTCTACCTTTTATTATGGTTATTTATGTTCATATTTTTAGCCCTATACATTTCTCAAAGTCCCAAACAGAATAAATCTTATTCATAATAGTACCCCGAGCGCCTCACTCTGTGCTCGGAGCATAACGAGCACTCAGTAACGTTAGTGGAATTGAATTTGATTCACAAAGTCCTACTGTTTAATGTTCCCACTGGAGCCCAACTAGCAAGGCATTGAAGGGGCTCGGCATCCAGCCCAGGGATTTGAATTGGCCCGTCTACGCCTCCCTCTGACTCTCCCCCGTGAACAACCTGCCTCATTCCCGCCAGCCTTCTCCTCCCACACTTGGTTTCCTGACTCATGATTTCCCTCTCTTTTTCATTTCTTTTCTTTTTTCCCTGCCCCTGCCCAGGTGGGCTTGTCCCAGAGAGAAGAGAAGATGGGGGTTCTAAGCCCCCATCTAGTATTCTTCACATAGAAACTGCACATGTAATTGTTACGGTTTCTATCTGGCCCTCATCCGGGTTTCTAAGCAAAATGAAGGAAGAGGTCACCACGATCTCATTTCTTAGGGTCCTGTGTTTGGAAGGCTTCTCTGTCTTAGTGACGAGATATTGGAGAGACACGGAAGTGCTGGGGGCAGGCGTCGCGGGAGCCTGTCTCGGAAGGCACAGAGCTCCGGCGGTGACACACGCGCTCAGACATACGAAGAGCAGACCGTGAAAGATCTTTCCTATTGAGGCAACAGAGCGCTCAGTCAGGTGATTGGGATTTTAAGCCAATCTACATAGCAAGGGATATAGATCCAGACTGGAAATTAAATTGTAGGGTTGTCTCATCCTAAGCATTATTTTCAATAATACATGTTTTATACTTGTACACAGTGGTTATTGAAGGAAATGGCTGAAAGGGGAAAGCGTGTGGTTGAGAAATACGCCAAGCAGATCTGACCCCAGAAAGAAGCCCAAACCCTGGGTCACTCTTCTCCGTTTCACCTGCTTGTCTCGCTCTGCCCCTCGCCTTGGCGTTCACGTGTCGTTTCATGATTCGTAAAACACAAGATGTGGCACACGCTCAGCCGTGGAGTAATCATGGTGGGCTTCTTGAGGCAGACCTGTCTCCCTGAGCCCAGCCCCCGCCTGGCACCGGGCCAGGCTCACGGGACGTGTGTCCTCAATTACTTCTGCCGGTGGAATCTCAGACAAAGGGCTTGGGTAGTTTCTCTGACCTTTCGCTTACACGGAACCTTTCATTATTCGTCATAGGCCTGTGGTTTTCCCTCAGCCTCTTGATACTTTTATTCAGCAAACACCCATGAATATGTATGTCTGTTCCTGCCCCCGGCTCTGATGCTGGCTTGTTCTACGAGCTCCTGTTTCCCTCATGCAGGTCACGACGTTCTCCAAACAAAATCAGTGTATCATGCTTTAAAAGAAGGCAAACAGTGCTTTGTAGGACAAACTATCCTTGACTTCACCAGCTCCAACGCCCCCCTGGTTGGTGGAGTGCCTTTTGTCACCCCTGTGGCCCCCACCGTCCTGAGCACCTGGGGCTCTGTGAGCAATTCCCTGTAGCGCCTACAGCCGGGGTCCCCCAGCCTCCCTCGTGCTGAGGGCTGTCTGCTCTCTCTCTGCTCAGGTCTGCTGCATTACCGGGACAATCCTGTTTGCGGGTGTTAGACTGCTGGGCATCCTGGATTTTTCTTTCCTTTCCTTCATTCTGAAGAGAGGCTTTACAATGTCAAGGAAAACTGAAAAGCTCTGACTTGCACCGCTACCCCTCCCTTCTACTGTCTTTGGAAAATCTCACCACTGGTGAAGGGTTAGGGGCCATATGTAATCAGGTCAAGTGAGCTCCAAGGTTGGCATCTTTATGCTCAGGCTTCTGAAATCCATGTCGGGGGTTCGTCTGTCGTGTTGCAATCACTTTAGAACAAACTGAAGGTCTCCCTGCACGGCAAACATCTCCCACGACACATGCAGGGTTGGCTCTTGAACGTATTTCAAGGACTTGCAAAATAAGTGCTTGATCCTAAATCAAATATGATGGGTGCTGATTGGCCTTGGTTTTAACAATTGCAATGTGCCGTGTCCACAAACCAGATGTAGCTCCTGTTCATGAGGGTTCACTCCCTTCCTCAGGTGATGGGTGGACGGGGCTGCACGATGGCACTCATGGAGGACGGTCCCGGGTGGGAGGCAGCCTGCCTGAAAACGGGGCCCCTTTGGAGTCCACGGCCACGGCCGGCTGTCACCCACGCTCCACGGCCGTCTGGGAGGAGGCCTGGTCTGGAGCAGAGGTCAGAGGGAAGCCTTTGTGGGCTCAGTGACTCAAACCCTGCCAGACAAGCTGGGGAAATGCTTGTTTGAACAGATCCTCAAGGCCTCCTGGGTCTCTGACCACCAGAAAGATCTCCACAGCTCCTGGAGCCTCAGCGTTCTTCCCCACGCCTCGCCTGGTCCCTAGTCATGCGTCTGGACCTTTCTAATGTTGCCTCAGATCATGCAAGTCCTATGGCTTGTTCTTCGGGTGACCATGTTGTCTTCTTCTTGTTTTTTTTTTAATGTTTATTTATTGATGAGAGACGAGAGAGACAGAGTGTGAGAAGGGGAGGGGCAGAGAGAGAGGGAGACACAGAATCGGAAGCAGGCTCCAGGCTCCGAGCTGTCAGCACAGAGCCCGACGTGTGTCCCGAACCCATGGACCATGAGATCACGACCTGAGCCGAAGTCAGATGCTTAACCAACGGAGCCACCCAGGCGCCCCAATGTTTATTTATTTTTGAGAGAGAGACAGAGACAGAGTGCAAGCAGGGGAGGGGCAGAGAGAGGGAGATACAGAATCCAAAGCAGGCTCTAGGCTCCGAGCCATCAGCACAGAGCCCGACGCAGGGCTCGAACCCATGAACCCATGAACCGTGAGATCATGACCTGAGCTGAAGTCGGATGCCTAACCGACCGAGCCACCCGGGTGCCCCCATGTTGTCTTCTCCACTGGACCACAGGCTTCCTCAGGACAGGCCCAGTCAGGACCATGCACAGGCACGGTCAGAGAGATACCAATGCACGGCTCCTGCCCAGAGTTCTGGAGCTGGCAGAGGCCTTCCACAACTGAATTTCATCTTCCTGACGACCCAAGGAGGTGGGTGGGGCCCGTGCCGTGGGCGGTCCCATTCGGTACTCACGTGACATTCCTACGGTCACGGGGATGCAGGACGTGAATTCGGGCATCCTGGCTTCACAACAGCACGGTCCCTAACACTGGCTACAGATAATGTTCTCAGAAGTAGACCAGCTCCTTAAGGAGGCTCACGAGCCTCCCCTTCTTGTGGCCCATCTTTCAAGAGCTAGGCATCGTCACTTTCACAATAGCAGTGCCGTATGTATTTTACACAATCTGAACATAAGAGCATGTGACTTGGAGATTAGACCACGTTCACAAATCTCAAGTCACACAACATTGGAGCTTGACATCGCGTGTCCCGCCATCAGGGCAGAGTTCAAACGAATGGTTATATTCCACTGACCCGAGTCGTGCTGTGTTCTAGACTGGTAGGCAGTCGCAGTGTCGGGAGACATTCATAGGGTTGCAACCAGGGAGGAGGCGGAGTGCTCCCAGGAGCCAGAGGGTAGGAGCCAGGGACTCTGCTAAACATCCCACAGAGAGAGCCCAGGGAAGCTCCTGCAATGAACAATTATCTGGCCCATCAACTTCCTCCGTTAACGTATCATGGCCTTTGTAAAGGCAAACAAAGCAAAAAGAACCAGACAAAGCCGTGCTTTGACAGTCCAGTTTGGTGCAATTGAGATGTGCGATCACGTCGGAAGCACAAGGCAGCAGGGAAGGTGGGGTTCTCCACGTTTTCTGTTTGCGTCTCCACATTCCGCTGAAATTAATTGGCACCAGACCTTGTGAAGTGACCCGGCAGGGTGTGCGGTGACCAAGAGCTGGACAGCCTGCTGCAGACTTCCACCCCGCACCTCCCGAGAGGCGTCGGGCAGCCCCTGAAGCAGGTTCTGGATCTGCGGGAAGCCCACGCAGCCCACCGGGGACCACAGGATGTAGCACCAGCAGCACGAGGCAGCCCATTACAAGCATTAGCGACCGGAGACAAAGACAGATGCACCACAGGATTGCCCCCTTGCTTTCCCGAAGGTCTAGCACCTGCTTCCTTTGTGCCCTTCCCCCGCCCCCCAACAACATGATTCTTAGGCCGAAATGGTCATTGCTACGTGGCTGGCACACCTGTAAGCTTCATTTTCTCGGATTCTCATGACCTTCCTGACCTCTTTATCAGGGAGTCATCTGTGTGCTGAAATACAACCGAACATTCAGCTTTCAGTCCTGCCAGAGGATTGTAGGCTCCACGTTTGGACCCATTTGCTTTTTCTTGTGTGTGTGTGTGTGTGTGTGTGTGTGTGTGTGTGTGTGTTTTAAGTAGGGGGGTGATGAGAAATTGGGAAACCATCAGCTAATGCAAAAAAGCCTCAGAAAGGTTTGCGGTAAACAGGTCTCCAAACAATATCCTTAAAGAATTAGCAAAGAAAAACAGGCTTCTTACATGCAGAGTCCCCACCTCTTCTCACGGACTCTTCTCTGTAGAATATTCTTACAGCACATATTTACTTCCAGGCTTAACAGCTAATTGTTATTTAGTGTGGACTGCAGATATTTACTCACCAAAATCCATTTTGCTTCATTCTGAGCACTGATTAAAGTCTGCTAACAAAGAGTGAAAATACGACAGCCGTTACCTGCAGCTAACCCACGATCACCAGATAGTCTGCCAATGTCAAATGATGTGACCCTGCAGGTGAACTACACAGGGCCGTGCAGCCGAGGGTGGGGTTTTATTACCTACACAGCTCTCAGTAAGACTGGCAATCTTAGTTTACGTATTTAAGGGCGCGTGGGGGGCTCAGTGGGTTGGGCGTCTGACTTCGGCTCAGGTCATGATCTCACAGTCCGTGGGTTCGAGCCTGGCGTCGGGCTCTGTACTGACAGCTCTTAGCCTGGAGCCTGCCTCTGCTTCTGTGCCTCCCCCTCTCTCTGCCCCTCCCCTGCTTGCGCTTTGTCTCTCTCTGTCTCAAAAATAAATAAAAACATTAAAAAAAATTTTTTTTAAAGAAGCAGGTTTATAGGGGCACCTGGGTGACTTAGGTTAAGCTCATAGCTGAGTAGGTTAAGTAAGTAGGCTCAGCTCATGAGTTCATGGTTCATGGGTTTGAGCCCCACATGAGGCTCTGCACTGAGAGCTCGGAGCCCGGAGCCTGCTTCGGATTCTGTGTCTCCCCCTCTCTCTGCCCCTCCCCTGCTCATGCTCTGTCTCTCTCTGTCTCAAAAATAAATTAAAAAATTAAAACAAATTTAAATTGTACCTGTTTATTTTCTTCCAGGAACTCTGAGTGGGCACATTTGTCTATTAGCATAGATAGGACATATTGGCACCCAGCAGTATCTACCGAGTGGGTCTGGGATCCAATCCCCATCCCGCTCCTACCCTGCAGCAGGGCTCAGCATCACCCAGGATGCTGGTGGTGATCGGGAGACCTGGCTTTTCTGTGTTTTGTTTCAGGGAAGGGGATGGACAGCAGGAGGCAGAGGACAAACCTCTTCCTGTCTTTGAATCAAAACGGTTCAGAAGATGGCAGTGTTCACTGCGGTGACCAGTCTGGGAGAAGTCACCCCAAACAAGGACTGTCCCCGGAGGCCTGCCTGGGCCCAGAACGGTGCACAGTGGACACAGTCTACGGACAGCAGGCAGCCCAGGGGTCTCTGGCTGTTGTGATCCATGACATCAAGGACCAGAGGGGTCTCTCATCCCCCGTCACCCTGCACCCACGCACACATCAATAAGATGTGAGAGCCCCTGAGAACTTAGACAAAAATCTTGAGAAGAAGGAGAGGCCCCGGCGAGATGGGAGCTTGAAAGAAAAGATCGGTTTTAGACAAAAGGTTGTAACACTTGCACATGCACGAAAGAGACAATGGAGTTCACAGTTCTGACTCAGCTCTCTCGTGCCAGATGTGCGTCTGGTCAGCCCTCCTTCCCTGGTGCCACGTCTGTCCCTGACTCTTGTGGTTGCTTCTCCTCAACCAGTCCATGCCCCTCGGTCCCCGTCTCAGGCCTGGCTCAAACTCATACCCGGGAATCTGCACAGTGGATCTCAGACTACACGAAATGTCGACCTAATTTAATAATATATCTGCCACACTGTTGGTGATGAAGAAGAGAACAATGAATACAGCAGCACGTAGACTGGCACGAAACGATCCTCAGAAGCCAGCCCGCCGGGGGTACGCAGGCCGCACGGCCCAGGTGAGCGGTGCGTTCCCGGTCAGGTGGGGGCGAGGAGTTCACTCCTTCAAACTGCTCGCCTGGCCCTTTAACAGAGTTGGATATAGAATCATTATAATCTTAAGACAATTCCTGACGAAATTTGCTTGCTATTTTATACATGTTGCACATGTGTCTAGATGGGCCGTGAAAGAGAGTGAGTTCCGTGTCAAAGGTCTACAAAAACACGCAGACGTAGTAGATATTCTCTTTCACCCATCGGCGGGTGAGTGACCGGCACGACCGGGCGTGACAGCTTCCACGCCAGGGACCCAGCCCTCCTCTGCCATGTGCTGTCCACGTGACCGCGTATCCGTGGCTCAGCCCATCTGAGCCCAAGTTTAAGAGAGGTAACACGGAATTAGAATCATAAAATGACTGTGAGTTCTCCTAGGCGTTGAATCCCTCCCTCCCTCCCTCCCTCCCTCCACAGGGTTGTTGAGGATTAAGAGATAATGCATGTAAAGTGCTTCACGTAAAGGGCTTGGAATTGCGTTGCTGTAAATCGTGGAGTGGCGGCTAGTGCTGCATTACTCTGCGCGAGAGGGATCACCAGCCATAACCTTTCTCGAGAGGCGGGATCTGTGATTAGGTTTCTTCCTTCCGATTGCCAGACAAATCAAGCTCACATTCTTCATCCTGTGGCTGTGCCCTTTCTGAAATCACGCATCTAAGAAAGCTTCCTTATCCCCACTGTATTTTATCTGAGTCCCTACCAGCCCTCACTCACCCCACCACCGTGAGGACTTGTTTGCAACAACATTTATGCACATCAGAGCCCCAGAACCTCCCCTTTAAGGAACCTTGCCTGTCGGTGCAAGATGCTGGCCGGTCGGCTGTCAGTAAAGGCTTGAATAACACCTCAAAGCTGTTATGAGGATTGTCATTTACTCCTTAGTTTGAGAGCCACTGATGAAACACATCAGTCTATTTTTTAAGTTAAATTTTTGTAGGTAAGCTGTTGACGTGGTTCAAAAGCAGACGTGGTAGGGATTTACCCTGCCCGGCTCTCTGCCCTCCTGTGCACACGCCCGCCCTTCCTGGTTGCTCACGGAACCTCCCAGAGACTGTCCGCAAAGCCGAACAAGAAAGATTCCCGCTCTCTCCTGTTCATCGCAGAGATGGTCGTCTGCGGCTCACGGCTCTGCGTTTGCACTTGACAATGTATGTTGAAATGTGTGTGTATATATGTACAGATACAGTTGTGTATGTGTATACACACGTAAAGACATCTGTATTTCTCTATATTTATATAAACACACTTTAGAGATTTAGTTATTTAACCCCAAATCCCTGAGGCCTGGGTCAGCGAAGCCACTTGTCCGGGTCACAGTGGGGCTCCCTGTGTCTCGCATCTCAGGAGCTCTGACCCCGCACCACGTCTAACTGCGGTCCCTACCTAGTCAGAGCATCCAAGATCGTTTTCCAGGTGCTTGCAGTCAGCGTGAAAGTCTTGTGCATGATAAATATAAGCAGTTTAAAAATAAATTATATTAACATCACATAATGCCAGAGAATAAAAAATACCTTAAAACCCCTGTGAAAATGAGTGCGTGTGCACGGGAATGTGACACCCAGAGCCCGTGTGTCTGTGCTAATTGAGAATTCCTTCCCAGCCGAGCCTGCTGTTGCCATGGACACCGTCCCCAAGAGGAGGCTTAGAAAATTTCTCTACACGCTCACATGTGCCAGGGAAGTCTGCGTATTTCCCCGCTGATTCTCGGAGAAATCAATGCGTGTGGCGACTTCCATGTGAGGATTTAGATGTTTGGGGTGAGGGGAGATCTCCGCCAGCACCGTGGCCACGCAGCCACGACACAAATGCATGTACGATGGCCTCTGCGCAGCCCGAATTTAAAAAATTAATCACCCCTCGCCGGCCCTAATGAGCTTAGCCTTGCCTGCGCCTGGGCCCCTCCATGGTGCTTAATCCTCCTTCGATGTGGGGGCCGCTGGCCCTCGACCCTCACCCCCAATGGAGACACAGCCACAGGCGTGGCCCGGGGTGGATCAGGGAGGAGGGCATCGCCTGCCACACTGAAGGCCGAGACGTCGGGGCAGGGGGCACATCCCGGCCAGGCCCCCACCTGCAGGGCGCACAGCAGCTTCCCGTCAGTCACTCAAGGAGCCCGGTGAGGCCTGGATGGCCACCCCCTCCCTGGCCACCCCTTTCCGTCACATGCCTGTTCCCGACCAGGGTGCACGGGGTGCAGACGCGATGTTTCCTCCTTGGGGAGAAACAAAAGTAAATGTCACATGGTTTGACAGGCAAGTGTTGTCGTGTAGGGTCCTCTGGGCTCGGGGATGTGAGGGGGCCCTGGGGGGACTGGCTGTCATGCAGCCTCAATGCGGCAGATGCTGTGAGTGTGGGGACTGGCTTCTGCAACCCTCAGTCAAGGGCGAGCACTCCCTGGTTCCCGCCGGAGCCACCAGGACCGCAGATGATGGGGGTCACCGTTTCTGGCCTCTGGGAGACTCCGTTTAAATGGGTGTAGAATTTCTGATACTGATATGGCCTAAAAGGTCATCACTGTGGTGTAAGACTCGGTATTACGTCATAAAAATGAAAACAGATCGCGCTGTTCAAGGGATGTTACGAGCACTCGATACAAGATAGGGGCCGCATGGCCGGAGCCAATGCTCCGTAAGCTCCAGGTGTGGAGCCGACACCGAGGAAAAGCAGTCCAGTAGCGCACCCGCAAACACGACCCGCCCGACCGCGCCGTGGCACGTTCCATAGCGGTGCAAAGTCCCCTACTGGTGCCATAAAATCCCTCGAAGCTGGAAGGAACTCTGTTCGGGGGAATATCAAGGTATGGGACCCAGCTGCCCTCATAGGGATAGAATCCGAAGTTACAACCTCAAATATAAATTAAATACTATCGAATTACTTAAATAGGGGGAAATTAGAAGGGAAAATGCAAATACTGGCATTTTACTAAGTGAGTGGACACCGCGTGCATTTTGGCGTGCAGGCCATCCCGGAGCGTGGCGTGGCAGAGTGGATCCCTGTGGACAGTGGCGTGTCCACGGGAGCCGGATGGCCAGTGCCAGGCACACATTTCTAGACCCTTCCGGCCTTTGTCTCCAGGCACCTGTCTGACGCCTACTGCTTTTCAGGGCCTTTGTCCAATTTCTAGTCATCCTTCGAAGTCACAACAACAAAGCCTTGGAGGACGGGGCCTACTCCGTTGGGCATCGTTGTCTCAGGAAAGGTCTTAGGTGGGGACGTTGGGGGGTCTCCCGTGGCTGTGTAGGGGGGGCACTGGAGAAGTGTTGGATGCTGTCCCTGGAGAAGTTAATATGGGTCCTTACCCCCACCCCAAGTTCTCAACTCTTCAATCACTGCTCTTCTACAAGGGGAAAGCTTACCCCTCCGGAGTAGACACGGGTCACCCAGCCCAGTTATTAAATCCTTCAGCCGGGACGCCACGGCTGTTGATGAACCAGCACACCGCACCCCAGCTGTAACGCTCTGCATCACGGGAAAATCCGCTACTTACTTTCTTATTTCTGTAACGTCATCTACTTCTGTTTATGGATGATTATATTTTATACCCAAGACAAGAATGACTCAACCAATCTTCAGAGAATATAATTTAATAGCGCGGTTTTGCGCAAGCTCTCGTGTGCGATACCAGCTGGAGTAAATAGTGTGTTGGTGAGAAGGTGGGGATCCGCTCCGTGGACCGGAGGCGGGGCGTCAGAGGTTTGGGGCGGAGGGCCCGTTTTCCACACGAGGAACTGCCGTTACTTCGTGATGGCGGGAGAACGGTTAATAAGGAACACTGGTGCTGCCCAGAGGGGGGGCTGTCCACTCCTCTCTTTTTCTTACGACAGATGCTATCTCCTTTCTTCTTTCTTCTTTTTTTAAGCAAGACACATCAGCAGGGACTGGTTTCATAGTGATTAGACAACACTCTCCTTGTAAAGTTATCAAACCTCCTTAAGAAGGAGGTGTGCTCTACTCTCAAGAATTTCTTATGAATTACGTTTATACTTTCACACATTTGCGAAGCGAATGGATGTTTGGGAAGGTAAGTGGCCCAGCGCCTCTTGCCAGGCCTGAGGCCCCAACACGTCACCTTACGAGAAACACACAATAAAGATGGAGGTTTGTGTATGCCTACTGTGGTTCAGGGAAAACAAACAACTTAGTGAATTTCAAGAAAAAGATTAGGCTAAATATGTGTGTTGTGCCTTCTAGCAAGGACAGGATGATGTATGAAGGTAACTAGGGGGTCTGCATTTCTTTTTTTTTTTTTAATGTTTATTTATTTCTGAGATAGAGACAGAGTGCGAGTGGAGGAGGGGCAGAGAGAGGGAGACACAGAATCCAAAGCAGGCTCCAGGCTCCGAGTTGTCAGCACAGAGCCTGATACGGGGCTTGAACTCCTAGACCGCGAGATCGTGACCTGAGCCGAAGCCGGACTCTCAACTGACTGAGCCCCCCCCAGGCACCCGGTGGGGGTCTGCATTTCTTAAAGCAATTCTTGGTTGACACTGAAGAGCCGGCCCCCCAATTTGCGCTGTGTTTGAGCAGAGACGCCCAGCCTCCTGTGCGGAGCTCCGCGGGGCTGGCTCAGCGCGAGGATGAGGCAGAGAGACCCTTCAGGTGCTCGAGTGAAGCCCTGGGCAAGAACAGCGTGTGGAAACCTTTCACGTTTTCCTTTTGCTTTTTTAATGAGGGGAAGGATATGCTAGAGAGAGTCAGATAAAAAATGTTTAATGTCATCGATTTTAAACTGGGCTGTGCGCTCACTATAGTTCCTATTAAGACCCCGATCAAAGCAAAACCCGTCACGTTGAGTGGGAGCTCTCATGTTGGTGCCTCCGTGACGGAACCAGACGTGCCCTCTCAGTTTCCTGAGACACAAAATAACTGCGGCACTTGGTGCCCCTGCCCCTGTATTCTGTTGTCCGACGACCCTTTGGCTGCCCGGAGGTCGGCTGTGGGCTGAGAGTGGCCGTGGGGCAGACGGTGCTGGTGGCACGGCTCCGCCTGGGTCGGCAGCGGTCTGTGCCGGGTTAGCTGGCTCGGCCGCGCCGGGGGGGCTCCTCTACAGACACGGAGCGTCCTGTGTCCCTCACACGGCTGTGGCGGGAGCCCCGTTGCGTGCAAGAGCGCTCATGAAGCACTAGCGTGGGACCTGCGTGTACTTCAGGCACAGTCGAGGTGGCGAAGGAGGGGACGCATTATAAACAAAACACGTGAATTCCAGGATGACAAGGCAGGCTTTGGGGCTCCCGTCACGCTAAGGCCCCGCCTCGGTGTCCAACACAATCTACCTTGCACACAGTCGTGCAGGCGGCTGCACGTGGTGGCCCTTGGGCCAAATCGGCCCACAGCCTGCTTTGTAAATAAAGTTTTATCGGCACTCACCGTGCCCTTCATCTCCATGTCGGTTGTGCTTGTTTTTGTGGCACAGCAGCTGCATCGGGGACCGTCCAGTGGGCAGAACTGAAGCCGTTTACCATCTGACCTGTGGTGGACAGGGTCTCCTGCCTCTGGTGAAGAGCTAAGCGTCCAAACACCCAAGATGGCTTCCTGGAGCCACCAGTCTGGACGGGCAGGAGCCAGGCCTAAGCACTAGACTTCAGCACTTTTTTTTTTTAATGTTTATTTTTGAGGAGAGAGAGAGAGAGCATGAGCAGGGGAGGGGCAGAGAGAGAGGCAGACACAGAATCTGAAACAGGCTCCAGGCTCCCAGCTGTCAGCACAGAGCCCGATGCAGGCCTCGAACCCATGAACCGTGAGATCACGACCTGAGTCGAAGTCGGACACTTAACTGACTGAGCCACCCAGCTGTCCCTCGAGCACTTTTAAAGAAACTTTGAATCTGTGGCATCTTCTTGTCAACATTTCCTCATTTTTTGCCCCCACTGTAACTGGCGGTAACTAAGGTAACACAATAATTTAAAACCGAACAGGATTACATGCTAGTTTTCAGAGAACAAAGGGCTGTATTTGATTTATTGCTAATTTGGAGGGAAAAGGGATTCTCAGGGTGGCTTCTAAACCGTGGCGGCCACTCTTGAAGTGTGCCGTGCTCCCAGCATGTGAGGGAACAGGCAAACACCGTGGACACCAGACCGGGGCTGACAGTGGCCCCGAGGCCAGGGCTCTGGGTTTGCCCAAAGGCGTCGGTCACTGACACCCAGCCGGGTCCCGCGATCTGGGACCCCGTTTGCAGAACCTGGGGTTGAGGTCCTTCTTGAAGAACGTCCAGCGAGTCTCCGAGTTGACTTGCGCCCGTGTCTACTGATGTGTCTGAATGCAACTACACTCACCAACAGACGAGATTTGGTCTTTCCAGCATGGGAGCTCGGGACGCGGGCTCTTACCCAAGAGCAGAGTTTTACCATATTGAGGAAGGAACACGGCAGAAGTGCAAGGCCGCCGCATTCAGAATGGCTTCGTGTTATGAACGCCTTGCCCCTCCCTGACCTTCCGAGAAGCCCGTCCTCCAGCCCAGATGCTGCCAACAGCGGAGGCACGTGGCGGAACCGAGGAGACGTGGCTGTACGGTCACAGCTTGTTCAGCGTGGCCAGATGTTAAATTGTTTTGTTTTATTTTATTTTATTTTTTATTTAAAAAAATTTCAAAGTTTATTTGTTTATTTTGGGAGAGAGAGAGAGCAGGGGAGGGGCAGAGAGAGAGGGGAGAGAGAATCCCAAGCAGGCTCTATGCGGTGAGCACAGAGCCCGATGTGGGGCTTGAACCCACGAACCACAAGATCATGACCTGAGCTGAAATCAAGAATCGCACACACAACCCACTGAGCTGCCCGGGTGCCCCGTAAATTATTATTATTTTTTTCACGAACAGACTCAGCAACCAGGCTCCCTCTTTGGCAAACGCCCCCATGTAGGGTCACATTTAAGAAAACACCGCTCTTTCTGTTCACAGTTTCCTCTGGCTTCCTCCTAAGCCCTTCTGCTGGCCTGTCCACCTGTGTCCTCTCTCAGTCCGCTGTCCTCCCCTCCTTGGATCACAGGCTTCCTGAGAGCTCTTTGGGACAGTACAGAGGTCCTTGGAGTCCCTGCTTTCTCCTACGACACTAACTTCTGTCAAACCAGTAGAAGTCATTCCTTGGCAAAGACACGAGAAAGCAGGTTTGCTTGAAAACTGGTTAATGTTGATGCTAGGGCATCTTATGATCTAAATTTCTGCCAAGATTGCTCTACCACATCAATGTATTTTTCTTGTGACTTCTAACTTGTTTATATTATCATTATTATTTTTATTTTGGCTTATCAAAAAATACATGCCATCTGATTTTGTATATTTAGATATATATTATGATTATACATATGTATATACATGTATATATATATTTTCATGGTTATTTATTTTTGAGAGAGAGAGATGGCATCAGTGGGGGAGGAGCAGAGAGAGGGGGACAGAGGATCCGAAGCAGGCTCTGTGCTGACAGCGGAGAGCCCGATGTGGGTCTCGAACTCACGAACCGTGAGATCATGAGCTGAGCCAGTCAGATGTTTAACTGACTGAGCCACCAGGCACCCCTACACCATCCGATTTTACATACAATCTTTGCATCAATTGCTTGTTTTTCTTTTTAGGTGTTGAATACCTATTTTGCGATTTTGATTTATGGAATGTATTGTGCATGACAATGACGATTTGGTATGTGACAAATTGCTATGGCTGAGTTTTGGTCAACAAAGGCACTCATTTTTCTAGGCTGTGGCTTGTTTTTCCACCTCTCGTCCTGCCAGCACTTTGATGGTCGCCTGTCTGTGCCTGGGAACGGCCACCACAAGGGCAGAGGGATACAGCTCCAATCGGTCAATTCTTAACTGCTGAGAGTCTGTGGACCCCATGCCACTGATGTCAGAACCGTCCCTGAGAGATAATTACAATAATCATGGACAGGGGTGGGAGGGCTGTGGTTGCAAAGTCCTAATTAGAAACACGGGCTCCTCACTCACTGTGAGTTCTCGTTAGGTGTGGCCCGGGAAGTGCCGACTTCGGGCGTCGCACACAGAAGACGTCCACGGAAGGGGTCATGGATGGTCAGCGTGCGGAGACCCGGCTGCGGAGGCCGTTCTGGCAGCCGGTGTGGCCTTGGCCAGTTCAGGCCTTGGGCTCCTCCCCAAAGAGGGCGCTTCCTGTGGCCACAGGCCAGTCCCCGAGGGGACACAGCTGTGAGCTGTGGGCAGCCCACACTCCTCGCGGCTGGGCCATGAGAGTGTCGACACTGAAGGGCCGTCCGTCCTCTCTCTGGGGGTCTCATTCAGGATCGTAGTTTTGAGAGCCACTGACTGGAGAGCGACTCCAACCTGTGTATCTCAGCCCTGCCGTCCTCACGGAGCTCCAGATGCCCGCGGACCGCTGCTTCCCTGGCATCTCCACGTGATACCGAGAGGCACCTCCAGCGGAGCAGCGGGCGACTGCTGTGCCCGCCAGCCCTCCTCTGGACGAGGCGAAGGGAGAAGGGGGCTGGATGGAGGAAGGGATTTCAGCAAAGCGGTCGAGAACACGGGTACACGGGCAGGGCCAGGGGGAGCATCACCAGGCACCTGAGGAACGGGAGCCACTTCCCCGTATTGGTTTCGAGAACGGGTGGAGTCACAGGGCAGACTTAGAGACGTGTCAGAGGACACGGGGAGCTGGCGTCTGTAGTGACTGTGTGCCGTGAGCCCTGGACGGACCCCCATCGATGCCCTGTCATAGAGGGACCCCCCAGCGCTGTCCTGCCACGGAGGGACCCCCGGTGATGCCCTGTCATAGAGGGATCCCCAGTAATGCCCTGCCACGGAGGGACCCCCAGTGATGCCCTGTCATAGAGGGACCCCCAGCGATGTCCTGCCATGGAGGGACCCCCAGCGATGCCCTGTCATAGAGGGACCTCCAGCGATGTCCTGCCACAGAGGGACCCCTGGTGATGCCCTGTCATAGAGGGATCCCCAGTAATGTCCTGCCATGGAGGGACCCCCAGTGATGCCCTGTCATAGAGGGACCCCCAGTGATGTCCTGCCACAGAGGGACCCCCAGTGATGTCCTGCCACGGAGGGACCCCAGCGATGCCCTGTCATAGAGGGACCCCCAGCGATGCCCTGTCATAGAGGGACCCCCAGCGATGCCCTGTCATAGAGGGACCCCCAGTGATGCCCTGTCATAGAGGGACCCCCAGTGATGTCCTGCCACGGAGGGACCCCAGCGATGCCCTGTCATAGAGGGACCCCCAGTGATGTCCTGCCACAGAGGGACCCCCAGCGATGCCCTGTCATAGAGGGACCCCCAGCGATGCCCTGTCATAGAGGGACATCCAGCAATGTCCTGCCACAGAGGGACCCCCAATGATGCCCTGTCATAGAGGGACCCCCAGCGATGCCCTGTCATAGAGGGACCCCCAGTGATGTCCTGCCACGGAGGGACCCCAGCGATGCCCTGTCATAGAGGGACCCCCAGTGATGTCCTGCCACAGAGGGACCCCAGCGATGCCCTGTCATAGAGGGACCCCCAGTGATGTCCTGCCACAGAGGGACCCCCAGCGATGCCCTGTCATAGAGGGACCCCCAGCGATGCCCTGTCATAGAGGGACATCCAGCAATGTCCTGCCACGGAGGGACCCCTGGTGATGCCCTGTCATAGAGGGACCCCCAGCGATGCCCTGTCATAAAGGGACCCCCAGTGATGTCCTGCCACGGAGGGACCCCAGCGATGCCCTGTCATAGAGGGACCCCCAGTGATGTCCTGCCACGGAGGGACCCCCAGCGATGCCCTGTCATCTCCAGAGCGAAGCCACCAGAAAGGAACGAGAGCTGTTATTGCAAAGTCCTAATTAGAAACACAGGTGGATCTTGGGTGAATATTTCCCGTAATTGTACACACAGGTGTAAGTATCTCAGAATGTTCCCGGAAGGGGGGGAAATCAGTGAATCAGCCCCAGCACTGAGAGCCCGGTGTGCACGCCCCCCGTCTGTGCATGCCCTCCGTCTGCCATCCTGCTGGATGTGCTCTCCTTGGGTCACGTATGATCCCCTGATTTTCTCCTCACTCATGTGGAACACCCCGGTAGAAACTATCCCCATATCCAAATAAAAGCCTGTTCTGGATTATTCTCTGCAGCATGTGGACTTGGGACCATTATTTCTTTTCCAGCTTCCTGAGAAGAGAGTGTCACCATCAGAGCGAATCTGACAAATAAGCCAGAGGGCTGGAGGAGGACAAGTCCGCAGAGGGATTCGGGCATTCTGGCTGGCGCGTGGCAAGCACTGACCTCGGCTCGCGGACTGAACAGACCTCTCCCGGCCTGTGTGGCATGGTCAGCAAGGCATCTCTGCTTTTGGGAGTGTCTTTCCCAAACCATTTATTGGAAGACAAACAGCAAATAAATGGTCACAGTTCCCACTGGGACCCTCTCTGCACAGGAATAAGGAATCCCAGGGGGATAGCTTCTGTTTGCTGCCCCCGGAGCGTACGCGCAAGTCAAGGAATTAAAAACCACACGTGGGCTTTGCCAGCCAGCACCTGCCTTCCCTACTCGTGTGTCCTCAGGCTCCCTAATGTCGTCAGCAAGGGGTGCCCTGCCCTCTCTCCCTGACACCAAAATTGTGCATACGTTGGTCAAAACAGGAGGCCTGTCTCTTAAGCTTCCGTGCCCACAATCGCAAATGATACAAGTGTTCATTTACTTATTTATACGACCCAGAAATAGCTAACGGAGTTTAAAAGTAAACAGCGTTTAAATGTGCCCCCCCGAGTCGACTGGTCAGGGGGGATTTATTACACGTTTAACATGTTCTTCCGTTGTTTATGTGAGACCACATTCCAAACAGAAAGAGTAAGTACGTTTTTACACACGGACGAGTGGAGCTTGCGGGCTTCCTACTGGGAAGAGGGCCACACGCAGGAAAGGCACTGGTGGGGGCGGGGCTGCTAGCAATGGTGGCCGGTTCCGGTCGTGGGCATGACAGTCGTGGGCCCCGACCCCCAGGGTCTTGCTACAAGTTTTCAGACTCTGGAAGGGGCCTGATTCCTGCATTTTCACGGCTCAGATGGCCCCTGGAGCACAGATGGACACTCTCGAAGGACTGTCACCTACACCAGCCCATCACCGGGAGCAATTTTGGTCCCTGCCCATTCGGAGGCCCTGCCTTTCCACAAAACCTTCTCTCCCTTGTTGCCGGTTGTGACGAGAGCCTTCGTATGAGCCTTAAGACCCGGGTTCAAAAATTAGCTCCGGGGCGCCCAGGGGGCTCAGTCGGTTAAGCGTCCGACCTCAGCTCAGGTCACAGTCTCACGGTTCAGGAGTCTGAGCCCCGGGTCGGGCTCTGTGCTGATGGCTCTGACGGATTCTGTGTCTCCCTCGCTCACTCTGCCCCTCCCTGCTCGTTCTCTCTCTCTCTGTCTCTCTCAAAACAAATAAAGAATAAACTTAATAAATAAACTTAAAAACCATGTGACCTCAGACCCACGCTAGTTATATCTGCCTGCTTGGATTACATTTGTCTTTTGGGAAGCCCCACTGTGTGCTAAGACTCATCGAGATCAAGAGTGTGAGCTGCCTCCACCGCGCTGGGGGCGTCGCAAGGGCTCAGGGAACGTTTGCTGCTGCCGTGTCGCTGTCCCGTGGTCACTAGGGTCGCAAGGGTGCCCGAGAGGGCGCTGCCGACACCGCCTCCCGTCGGGACCCAGGGCCGGTGCTCCCCCTCACGGCCTCCGCACCGCGCCCCGCTCCACGCTGTACGTGCAGGCAAGAACGGGCCCATTTTCACGTGAAAACGTGCCCAAAGTTGTGTCTTCACCGCCAGCCTAGGGGGCAGGTAGGGCTGTTTAACCCTGATAACAGTTATGAAAACGTTATTGCCCTGGTGACACAGACGGGGAATAAACATGGAGACATCACAGGAGACATCACAGACGGCCTCCAGGCGAGAGACGTGCTGGGCCTCCCGGAACTCTGACATCAGGCCAGTGGCAACATGGCCCCAGATCCGAGCGCTGCTCCCGTCTGGACCAGAAGCGGGAGACCCACGACCTGACTTTACCGCAAGGGTCTTCCTTATGGCGCCCACCCCCTGACCGGACAGGATAGGTCCGAGGTCATTACGAGGCCTGCTGCTGACCACGGACGGGGACAGTCCCTCCCCCTGCCCCCCTGCCTTGTAAAGCGGGCTCCACAGACCCTTCACGACACACCTGTCCTTCTTCGTGGCACTTGCCACACTGAGCGATTCAGCATCTACTGACTTTTTAGGTGCTTAATGCATGTTTATCTCAGGACATCGTAAACGTTTTCAAAGCAGAAGCCGTGCAGTCACGATCGTATGCCCACTCGGGAACATAGTAAGCACTCAATAAATAATTGTTGGATGAAGGAATGGATGAATGAAGGGGATTTAGTGAATGTGTGGACACCACACGTGCAGCTCCAAGGTCTCCCCAAACAGTGACAGGGAAGGATAGGACGATCGAAACTGCTCGACTGTGGCCTCACGTGCGGTTTCCAGACTCCGCCGTCAGGCCTTGAGTCACGGCTCCCTCCCCCGCTGGCTGTTCCCTGCCTCCGAGTCCCGCCCTCAGCCTGTGCTTGCGGCTTTGAGCGGAAACTCGGATCGTCAAGCCAGCCTTCGCGGCCTCGCCTGCCTGTCCCCCTGCCGGGGACACACGTCCTCCTGCTCCCCCCTCCCCGAGTGAACTCGTTACCTTAACCGCCACTGCCCCGTGTGACATTCTAGCTGCTCCCTGCTGACGCTCCAGGCCGCCTACCCCGCTTTCCCCGTGTCCAGCGCAGCGAGCGCTCCCCGAAACCCCGCGTCGGGCGCGACACACGGCGCTGCTCTGCGCCGACCGCCAGCAGGTGCCCACGCCACGACGGCCACGCTGCCCTCGGCTTGTTCCCCAAACGGCCCCGCACCGAAAACGGCACGCAGCACGTGTTGAGCACATTTGCTCGCGATAAACAAATTTACAGAATCTCCACAGCAAAACTTCCAACAACTTAAGGGCAGCGACTGTGTCCCGAGGTCTTTGTCAATAGTGAGAGAGCCAAACGCAGAGCGCGGGTGTCCCCTCTCCAGGAGGGGTTTGCGGGACTCACACAGCCAAGGGGCCATCTCGGCCGGTTCTGAAACTTAACGCGAAAAAGGCCAATTCGGCTGTGTTTGTCAAATAGGGGTAGGGTGCCCACCCAGCGCGGGCCGGGTGACAGGGACAGACACCAGGGCCTGTGGCTCACAGCCTTGGACGCAGGGTCACCGAGCAGCGGGCTCAGGGAGGCCGTGCCACGCGTCCGACGTGAAGGCCGCCAGGAGTGCAGACACGCGCGAGAGGAACAGAAAGTCGGTGAGCCCGACGCCTCCACACGGCGTCTGATCGGTGCCTCTCACAGGCCCCCGCTTCACGCGGCCGCGATACTGGGTGAGAACAGCCCGTCTGGGGACTGGCAGCCCCGGGAGGCCTCTGTCCTTGCTGCCCCGTCCCGAAGCCGCTCACGCTCCCAGTGCGGAGCCTCCCGGTTCCATCCTCCCGAGGACACTGTTTCTACTGCCTCCCTCACGGCACTCACACTCACTTCTCAAATGGGGCTGTTCTCCCAGCTGTGTCCCTGTCCCCCGCCCACCCTGTGTCCCTTCCTGGTCACTGCCCTCCACCCACCCCATCTCCCTGGTCCCTGTGTCCTTGTGTCCCTGTCCCCTGCCTACCCCGTGTCCCTTCCTGGTCACTGCCCCCCACCTACCCTATCTCCCTGGTCCCTGTGTCCCTGCCCCCCGCCCACCCCATCTCCCTGTGTCCCTGTGTCCCTGCCCCCCACCCACCCCGTCTCCCTGGTCCCTGTGTCCCTGTGTCCCTGCCCCCCACCCACCCTATCTCCCTGGTCCCTGTGTCCCTGCCCCCCACCCACCCCGTCTCCCTGGTCCCTGTGTCCCTGGCCCCCACCCACCCCGTCTCCCTGGTCCCTGTGTCCTTGTGTCCCTGTCCCCTGCCCACCCCATCTCCCTGGTCCCTGTGTCCCTGTGTTCCTGCCCTCCACCCACCCCATCTCCCTGGTCCCTGTCCCCTGCCCACCCTGTGTCCCTTCCTGGCCACTGCCCCCCACCCACCCTGTCTCCCTGGTCCCTGTGTCCCTGCCCTCCACCCACCCCATCTCCCTGGTCCCTGTCCCCTGCCCACCCTGTGTCCCTTCCTGGTCACTGCCCCCCACCCTCCCCTTCTCCCTGGTCCCTGTGTCCCTGCCCCCCACCCACCCCGTCTCCCTGGTCCCTGTGTCCCTGCCCCCCACCCACCCCGTCTCCCTGGTCCCTGTGTCCCTGCCCCTCCCCACTCCCTGGTCCCTGTGTCCCTGTGTCCCTGCCCCTCACCCACCATATATCCCTGGTCCCTGTGTCCCTGTGTCCCTGCCCCCCTGCCCACCCCATCTCCCTGGTCCCTGCCCCCCACCCACCATATCTCCCTGGTCCCTGTGTCCCTGTGTCCCTGCCCCCCTGCCCACCCCATCTCCCTGGTCCCTGCCCCCCACCCACCATATCTCCCTGGTCCCTGTGTCCCTGCCCCCCCGCCCACCCCATCTCCCTTCCTGGTCCCGGGAGATCTCAGTCAAACAAGGGCTCTGATTCCATGGGCCTGCCATCCTCGGAGTCACGTGCAATCACGCCTCTTTCCACCTCCCACATTCAGCTCCTCTGCAAGTTGTATGTTACGTGGGTCCCAAAGGAGCCTGGCCTTCTGGTACCAGCCCAGGGAGCCTTCTCTCCTGAATCTTTGCCAGACGGACAACTCTCTCCTGATAAGCCTGATGCAGCAGAAGTAATGCTGTGCGGCTTCTGGTGAGGTCACAGGATCCCCGTGGCCTCCCTTTTCCCACGAGGAGACAAAGCATGTAGGACTTGTGACCGCAGGAGACCACCGTGCCTCGAGTGGCGTGGGACAGCTGTGTGGAGAGGCCACGTGGAGAGAGGCGTGCGGCCACCCCAGCCCAGTGAGCAGGTGTCAGCGGAGGAACCGCCCTGGAATCAAGCCAGGCATCTCCCAAAGACCCTGGCCCCACTGGCCACGTGCCAGCAGCAGCCTGGGCAGCCGTGAGGGAGACCCGTCCAGCTGGGTGCAGGCAGCAGCCAGAGATGGTTGTTTGAAGCCACTAGGCGTGGACGGACTTTCACGTGGCACCAGACCGGTCTCCCCCCTGAAGCCCTCGTCCCCCGTGAGGCCCTCGTCTCCCCCCTGGGGCCCTCGTCCCCCCTGAGGCCCTCATTCCCCACCCCCTGAAGCCCTTGTTCCCCCCTGGGGCCCTTGTCTCCCCCCCCGGGACCCTCGTCCCCCCCCCCCGAGGCCGTCGTCCCCCCCCAGGCCCTTGTCTCCCCCCTGAGGCCTTCATCCCCCCTGAGGCCCTCGTTCCCCTCCCTCCCCGGGGCCCTCGTCCCCCCCCGAGGCCCTTGTCCCCTCCCCCAGCTGAGGCTCTCATTCCCCCCTGCCCTGAGGCTCTTATCTCCCCCCTGGGGCCCTCGTCCCACCCCCCCGGGGCCCTCGTCCCCCCCCCCCGGGGCCCTCATCTTCCCCCGCTGAGGCCCTCGTCCTCCCCCCAGGCCTTCATCCCCCCTGAGGCCTCGTTCCCCCCCCAGGCCTTCATCCCCCCTGAGGCCCTCGTCCCCTCCCCCAGCTGAGGCCCTCATTCCCCCCCGCCCTGAGGCCCTTGTCTCCCCCCTGGGGCCCTTGTCCCACCTCCCCGGGGCCCTCATCTCCCCCCCCTGAGGCCCTCGTCCCCCCCCCAGGCCTTCATCCCCCGTGAGGCCCTCGTCCCCCCCCCCCCAGGCCCTCGTCCCCTCCCCCAGCTGAGGCCCTCATTCCCCCCCACCCTGAGGCCCTTGTCTCCCCCCTGGGGCCCTTGTCCCCCCCCCCACCGAGGCCCTTGTCCCCCCCACTGAGGCCCTCGTTCCCTACCACCCCGGAGGCCCTCGTCTCCCCCCTGGGGCCCTGATTCTCCCCCCCAGGCCCTTCTCCCCCCCCAACCAAGGCCCTCGTTCCCCACCCTGAGGCCCTTGTCTCCCCCCTGGGGCCCTTGTCCCCCCCCCCCCCGAGGCCCTCGTCCTCCCCGTGACCCAGGCAACAAGCTCCCAAGTTCCTCGCCAATGTCTTTGCCCATCAGCTCTAATGAACGAGTGTTCATCTTCACAAAACAAAATGCGATCATTGTCATTTCTTTGAAATAAGGAGCATTTGATAGAAAAATAAGTGAGATAAAGTTGGCTGAAGTAGAGGAGCCCCTGAAGCCCGTGTGTGTGTCGCCCGGGCTTTATCTCCCTCTGGTCCCTTCCGGGGGCCTGCGCCTGTGGCTCGAGCACGCGTGGCCTCAGGGCCAGGTACTGCGGGTGGCAGGACAGGATGCCCTCAGGGTGCGGGGACGTGCAGGGGGCCTGTGCTGAGACACCGCTCACCTGAGCGCAGGCAGGATGGAGACGGTGCCCCAGGGGCGTGCGCACGATTTGTGGGAGCAACGCTCCCCAATCCCGAGTTATTCTCCGGTAACTGTGTTCACTGGACTGGACAAGGAGGGTCACCGGGATGAAACGTGAGGAAATTCTACGCAAGAGGAGGTCACTTGACACAAAGAACCGAAGCGGTCGAAGAGGCCTCAGCACCAGTGGGCTGTGGGAAGCTGGGAAGCCAGCAGTCTCCACTGTTTGTGCCTCTCTTGTTTTAAAAGTTTATCTATTTATGAGTAAGTAAATGAACACCCACGCGAACGGGGGAGGGGCAGAGAGAGAGAGAGAAAGAGAGAGAGAGAGAGAATCCCAAGCAGGCTCCACGCTGTCAGCACAGAGCCCGATGTGGGGTTGGAAGTCACGAACCGTGAGCGCGGGTCCTGAGCCGAAACCAAGAGTCGGACGCTCAGCCGACTGAGCCACCCAGGTGCCCTGTTTGCTCTTCTTACCATGATTTTGCTTGTGTTGGGATACGAACTTGATATGGTGACGAGACGCCGCGAGCACACACGGTCTGCTGAGCCTAACCACTCACCCCCAGGGTTCGTTCTGTTCTGTGACCCATCAGTTATAGCGGCTTCTGAGCTCCTGCCTCCCACCAAGGCTGCCCGGAGCCTCATGAGAGGAATTAGGGACGCACAAGCGTGCCTGGCGAGGGAAGGGACCAAACCAAGTGGGAAAGAGACGCAGAGCTGAGGAGCGGGTGGGACCCAACAGGCAGCACGCTCCCAACTTTCTTCAAGACACTGAACGTAAAGAATCGCTTAAGATTTTTCGAGCCGAAGTGCAAACCTACTGATCAATAAAATAACTGGATAATCATATTGCAATTAAAAGATTAATTAAAGGTAACAAGCGAAGTAATTGATACATAAAAACTGAAACTGTTTCCTCAATATTATCGTGAAGGTATAAATAAGGCTGCATAAAGCTTTCAAAATCAATGATCCCAGCAATTCCTGAAGAAATTCGACTCAGATATCTCGTACCCATAAAATCAGTTAGAAGGAATCCCTGATTTAAATAAGGAAGCGTGACAGGTCTGTATTAATGTAGGCTACGTGTGAAATAATTGAAAGTCCCACAGATGTTAAGCACTACCCCAAAATAACAGCAAATTCTGTCTGCCTCAGCCCCCTGGGGACTGCCGGTCAATATAAAATAATTCCAGCCATTTTTCTCAGAGTTTTTTTTTTTTTAATCACATGAAATTTGGATTGCTATGACCAAAGAAAGTATGCACATTTACTAATCACTAATCAGACGGTCTCTGCAGATGAACTATGGCCGCAAAACGTCGGGTGCGCACTCGGCCATCTTGTATCCAGTCTGGAAGGCCAGCGTTTCCGTGATAAAGTAAAAGAAGGGAAATGGAATGAGAAGCCATCTCACTGGGAATGGGGGGTGGTGTCTGGGTCAGGGGCCACACGCTGAGCTCCACACAGAGTCCGTGTCAGGGCTCGGAGGCCCCAGCCACACCAGGCAGGTTGGAGATTCAGCCGTGGGGTCAGATACAAATTGGAGCGCGAGGCTATCTCTTCCTACTGGCTGGGTGTGCACTATATTGAAGTTTTATGTTAATCCCCAGATCACGGCCTCACACGGACAAAGTCATGACCGTGAACATTTCACACTGGTAGAGAACGGATGTCTGTCACAGCCAAACAGAAGCCAGGGAGGACGGGCTATGCCACTGCTAGGACCACACGTCGGTTGTAATAACATAGTGCTCCAACTATCAGGAAATGCATTTTCCCTTATAAATAGGCACTTAGGAATTCGTGTTTCCTACAAATAAATAGTACTCTGTGAAGGGTGTGAGGAAAAGCAAAAACTCATAAATACCTCATTTTGTTTGGGAGTCATTAACCGCCAAGCAATTAAGGGAAACTAAAAATTCGGTTTTTGTGTAATGAATATGTTAAAAATTCATCTCCGTGCAGGCCACTGTATTATGTCTTCGGATTTCCATGCGTGAGTCAAGGATTAAGTGATCACTGTCCCACACTGTAAGGAAACATTTCTCTGAACGGGGGAGGGGCAGAGAGAGCCCCTCCCTCGGCGGGAAGAGGACAGAGGCTCACCCTTTGGTCCACGCCTGGAGCCGAGGCCAGCCTGGGCTTAAAGGCCGTTTGTGACTTGTTTGTCCCTTGCTAGGAACAACAGCTAACATCACGATTAGTTAGCAGGGACACAGGAGGCACTGATGCCAACATCCTCCTGTTGGAAACAGTACTGGACCATGTAAATGTTTATATGTGCATTTTAAATCGAATTTCAAATCATTATTTCAAATGTCCAAGCTGAAATACATTACCTTTTGTCCAGATTGATGGCAAAACGCACATTTTGAAATTGATGGCCATTTTGGGTGACTTATGTGAAAAAGGTAGTTCTCCGAATTGTCTACAATCTGAAAGAAGAAACATTTATGTGTGTGGGTGTGAGAGTGTGATAGTATATGAAGGTGACAGTGTGAGTGTGAACGTGGGAGTGGGTGAGTGTGAGAAAGAGTGTGTGAGTGCATGAGCGTGAGTGGGTGTGTGGGTGAGCGTGTGAGTGTGTTACAGTGTGTGAGTGGGTGTGTATGGGTCTGTGAGTGTGTGTGAGAGTGAGCGTGTGCGTAAAGAGGATAAAGGGAACTCAGGTGATGCAAGCTGCCCGAGGGCAATGAAGGGGACCCCCTGCCAGGTGGCGGTGAGGACGCGTCTTCACACGACGTGGTCAGAGCCTCTCGCTCTGGGAAGCGTGGGTGCCTCAGTAAGGTCTCATGTTATCAACCATCAAGTTCAGCTCAGGAAGCCTTTTCTCCTGGGAGGGACGCACGCTGGTCACTGACCCCCCTTCCCCGTGGCCCCGGCTGTGAGTGGTCCGTGCACCTGCAAAGCCGGCCTCGGGTTGACCCCGGGCAGCCACTTACAACAGGAAGGTTTGGCCCACGAGGACCCCATCCCCCCTCACGTAGCGTGGGTTACTCTGACCGTCGTGTCGCACACTGCCTGTCAGCTGCCTGGTGGCCTGGCCTTACGAAGCTCCTTTCCAAAGAGAGCACCCCCCTCTCTGCCTTTGTCCTCTTTCCACTAAGGGCTTTGTTATTTGTTTTTATTTTACAAGATAATTGTAAAGTCAATACTGCCCTTGTTCCCCATCTCATTCTCTTCACCCTAAATGATGGCGCCCGGAAGGCGGGCTGCTTGCAGGGGTGAGGAGTGGGTGTGATGCTACAGAGGAGGCTCTCTTGCCAACACCGACCCACCGGGGGACCTAAACAAAAGACGCCGGGAGTCCGGAATCGGGGACATGTGAACCACGTTACTGCTCGGAGAGGGCAGCCTGTAAAGTCTAGAGCGTCGCGCCAGGCCGCCCGTTCCCGCCTTGTGGAGAAGAACATGCACGTCCGCACACGCATGTGACGTGCCCTCTCCCCCCCCCCCCCCGCCAGGGCGGAGCCCGGCACGCAGGGTAGGTGGTGCCTTCTGTGTGACTGGCGTGAGAATAATCCTGCTCGCGTGGAAGTCAGTTTCAGTGCCAATGTGAGTTTCAGACGTGTGGCCACCAGGTGGCGGTCATTGCCACCGCGGAGCCAGCGCCCAACAAATGGTGACCCACATACAGCAGCTCTCCTGGGGGTCAAGAGGTGGCCTCTGATGGAGTCTGGCTGACTTAACTGTCAAGTTTTTATCGTTTTATAATTTAATTCCTCAAAAATTGTTTAACATAAAAAATAATTCTGCTTAACCGTCATTCTGTCTACTCTCCCTGTAAATTACTTAAAGATGAGACAGAATCTAGTTTTCACTCATTAAGGTGTTCGCTATCCTCCCCAGACGCATCCTTGTCCCCCACCCGGGACAGGGGACGCGGCACTCTGGGTTGACTCAATGTCCTTCCTGTTCAGATTCCTGGTTCCTTCCCCCTTACGAGGCGAAATGGAGAAGGAAAGGCCAGTCAGCACGATGCCGCCTCCAGAAACCCTTCTGTGTCTGTCTGGGAGGAGAAAGCAAGATCTTGCAAGATTCTTTTTAAATTTTCCTCCTTCAACAATCCTTGCCATCTTTTTCTAGGACCGGTTACATCTGGGTTTGCTCAGAGCACTTACGTTATCTATCATGTGAGCCCTGCATCGTAATGAAATCACTGAGCATTGACTGTGGGCACGTCTGGTGTGGGCACCGGCCTCAGACGGTCCAGATTGGAATCGGAACACTATCTCCTCCTACACACGTCGTCTTGGGCCATTTACTTGAATTTTCTGAGCCTCAGTTTCCTCAATTGTGATATGAGAATGGGAACATTGCTTCCTTCACAGGGGACCCCAAAGGTTCAGGCATCCCCACTCAGACAGCGCCCTGAACTGCGTCTGGGACATAGATGCTCAGGGCAGGCGCCAAGGTCAGCGTGGACTGTTTGCATATGGCAGACGTTATGCTCACTGAAGGGCGGGGAAATAAATCTGTGTTCGTCTCTGTAACGGTTGGAGAAAACATAACCTCTCTATGACACACTATGCTTTACAAAGTGATTCACGTACAGGCTCTAGGTCAAAGGAACCCTGATCCTCTGGACAAAATAGAGTATTTAAAGCACAGTGTAAATTGCTTGCACATTGGCCGCTGTGTAGTCCGGGGACATGGTCAGAATTTATCGGTGTGTGAGTCCAAAGTTGCTCGTCCTCTGTTCTCTCTCAGAGAGAATTCTGGGTTTGCGCACAACTTGACTTCCCCACCCCCTGAGGGCTCTGTCTTTGCCAGATGGGTTCCTGGACTTTCATGCAGAGATGTGCTGGAGGGAGCCTGTTAGGGAGTGTGTCTGAGAGAGAGAGAGAGAGAGAGAGAGAGAGACAGACAGAGAGAGCCCGGAGGGGAGACAGGGCCAGACCCACAGTGACAGCTCTGTGTGGCGATGGGGGAGGAGCAGAGGGTGAGGGTCCAGGTGTAGACGCAGGGTAAAGAGGAAATGAAGCTGAGAGGGTCAGGGAAATCTCAGCGGGTTTCCACAGGTCAGTGATGTGCCCCCACCCCGTGTTTCTCTCCCAGACATTCCGGCAAAGTACAGGACCGCCAGCCCCCATTTCTTGGGCTGTAGAACCACTGAGAAGGGACGTGAAGGTTCTGGCTTGTACTGGCTTGCACGGTTTTTGTTGACTCCTAGCATTTCATGGGTGCTGCTTGCTTGGAGTTGTGTCATGCATTTTGGAGCCTGTGGTTGGCAGGGAGAATAATGTTCCCCCCAAAGGATGTCTAAGGCCCAATCTGGAACCTGTAAATGCGGAAAATGGCAAAGGGAGTGTGTAAGGGTGCTGAGACCAAGGACCTTATGTGGGTCCCTGAGCGGACCCAATGGGGTCACAGGGAGAGGAGGGAGACAGGAGGGTCAGACAAGGGGATGTGAGGGTAGAAGCGAATGATGGCAGCAGGGTGACGGGGCCGAGAGCCCCAGAGGTGGGGTTGCACGATGCCTCCAGGAGGGGCCCAGCCTGGCTGACCCGGGTCCGATCTGGCCTCCAGAATTGTAAGGTTTGTGATGGGTAAGCTGCTGAGCCTGTGGTAACTCGTGAGGGCAGCAGCGGGGACCCCACACAGCGACCTCGTCAGCTTCTGTCAAAAGCTCTCGGAGGCCTTGCAGGCACCTTGGTGTCTCATTTCCCTGCGAGGCTCCCCGGCCTAAAGGGGACACCCGGCTATGCAACGTTTGCCTCCCACATGACGTGGAGACACAAACATACAAACAGAATTAGGAGAGTGCCATAATAAAGCACAAGTTGTTCTTTATGTTTATTTAAAAATTTTTTAACGTTATTTACCCTTGAGAAAGAGAGAGAGAGAGACAGAATGTGAGCAGGGGAGGGGCAGAGACAGACGGGGACACAGAATCTGAAGCAGGCTCCAAGCTGTCAGCACAGAGCCCGACGCGGGGCTCAAACTTACAAGCCACGAGATAGTGACCTGAGCCGAAGTCAAACGCTTAACCGACTGAGCCACCCAAGTGCCCCAAATCAAAGAATTTTTTAAAGCTCTTTGGCTTACCATCCAGGTTGTAAAGTTTAACAGTGACCTAAGGTTAAATGCCCAGCTCTGTAAAGTTCTGCCTGTGCACACCCATAGTATGACTGCCTCAACCTAGAGAACATCCCGCCAAGTAGAGCACTTCCAGAATTCCAGAAGCTTCTTTCCTCCTCCTCCCAGTGAGCAGCCACTACACTGACACCCATGGGCTCTTCTGTTCTTGAATGTCAGGTCAAGGAAGCACACAACACATGCATTTCTGGTCTGGTTCTTCCTTTCAACACGGTCTCTGTGGGGCTGAGCCAGCTGTTTAAATGTGGGTATTTGCTCCTTTCTGTTCTGGGGCCGTAATCCATGGTGCAGATTCCATCGGGCAAAGAATATGGTGGAAACAGGCTACGGACAGTTTGTCTCCCCAGCAGAAGGTTAGAACCATCATCACGTTTCCCTGCTTCTGCGTGACCTCCCGTACTTCTTAGCGGTGTGATTGGGGAGCCATTGGGCTCTGAGTCAGAAAACTGGACTTAAGTTCAGTTTTCCATTTATGAGTTTCATGAAATGCGGTAAATCACTACTCCTGTCTGACTCTCTCCAAAATAATTGTATTAGTAATGACACCTAACAGATTTCCTGTGATAATTAGACTACATAATCTATAAAATCATTTTTTAATTTATTTTAATTAATTAATTTATTTAGAGAGAGACAGAGAAAGTGAGCAGGGGAGGGGCAGAGAGGAGAGAAGGAGAGAGAGAGAATCCCAGGCAGGCTCTACACTTTCAGCGTGGAACCCGATGCAGGGCTGGAACTCGCGAACAGTGAGATCGTGACCTGGACCGAAACCAAGAGTTAACCGACTGAGCCGCTAAAATCATTTTTAAATTGAAAGGAGCAGAAAGGTGCTATAGATACTAAACAACAGCAACTGTGCATTCTGGCTGCTTAGAAGACAGTAATAGAAACCAGGAAATAACCAGACCACTACCTGTAACACACTGGTAAAATCTCTCTGCTTTTAAACCTTTAAGTTCAAAATGGGGATAGCATTACCCACGGTGGCGGACGTTACAGGTTGTTGCAAGAGTCAATATCGACACAGCCCGTAGAAGCACTTGCTAAAGGCATAATTAGTAGCAGTGAGGGTTATTCTGTATAAAAAAGTTGGTATAACATATCTCAGCTGTGTATGTCCATTAAAATTATTTATAAAATTATCAATATCAGTTATTATACCAATAAAGAAAATACTAATAGATAGCAAAGCAAGAGATGAAATTCTCCAGCAATTTTCAGTATAGAATAGTCATAAATGGCTACCAAAATTTAATAGCAGACGTCAAATTGAAGAGTAAAATATCAGTAGCTTGGTATAAGATCAGGAAAACGAGATGTGCCTTACCACCACTCGTGGTCCACAGTACTGTGGAAGCTCCAGTTAACAGAGTGAGTGAACTGCTCACTAGGATGGGCATCAGCGGTAAAAGAGTGGATGCTTTATTTGCAGATGAAGCGATTTCATACCAAGGAAATAGGAGAAATTCTTCCGAGGAATGTAAAAATCAGTAGAGAACTCGGTGAATTACTTGGAGTCAAGAAAATCTACCAGAATTAACTGACTGCGCCCGTTTTGAATCAGCAGCCAGCACAAGGATACAGAAACCCCAAGACAGACCCGCAGGTCTGGATTGTGGGGAAGGACGCGGTGCCATCCCGGAAGACGGCAGAGAAAGACACGTCCAGTCGCGATTGACTGCACCTGCATCAGTCTCCACACCGGTTCATTGAGGGGAGGTGGAGTGTTTGTTAAATTTATTTTATTCTATTTTTAAAATTTTTAATGTTTATTTTTGAGAGAGAAGGGCAGGGCAGAGAGAGAGGCAGACACAGAATCCGAAGCAGGCTCCAGGCTCTGAGCTGTCAGCACAGAGCCCGACACAGGGTGAGAGATCATGACCTGAACTGAAGTTGGATGCTTAACCGACTGAACCACCCAGGCGCCCCTGATAAATTTGTTTAAAAATTTTTTTTACATTTATTTATTTTTGAGAGACAGAGAGAGACAAGTGGGGGAGGGGCAGAGAGAGAAGGAGACAGAATCTGAAACAGGCTCCAGGCTCTGAGCTGACAACACAGAGCCCGACGTGGGGCTCGAACTCATAAACCATGAGATCATGACCTGAGCCGAAGTTTGACGCTTAACCCACGGGGCCACCCAGACACCCCCCTGATAAGTTTATTTTAAAGTTAACTTGGCAAACTATGTGGGAGTTGTCAGTTAGGTAATGCTGGATGAATATTTAAGGCTCACTGTAGAGTTAATGTTATCAGATCAGTATGGTATTAGCACAGAGATGGAAAAAAACCAAAACAAAACAGATTACCAAAATGGAATAAGGAGCTTAGAAATATCTCCAAATACATAGGACAAATGCTACATGATAAAGACAACACCGTCCCCTAGCGTGAACGCTGCACCGGTCCAGGAAGACTGCCAAGCTGAGAGCCCACACGGCGGAAATACAGACAGATCGCACTACCACACGCACGAATGCAAGCTGCGTATTAAATGACAATACACGTTTCTTTAAGGAGCTATAGATACATCGGAAAAGATTTAGGTGACTACGATTGTAAGACAGGAGTGACTTTCTTAAATATCATAGGAACTACGTGGGTCACAAAATTAAGAGATGTGGCTATGTAAAAATTTCCGTATGTGGTAGAAGGCACCACGAATGCAGTGAGCAGTCGAATGACAGACTGAGAAAAAAGATTCACGATATATGACAGGAAAAGAATTGGCGTCCCCCAATATAAAGAGCTTCTGGAAATTTGACAAGAAAGAGCCAACCTTGTAGAAAAAGGGTCAAGAAGAGGGAGAGCAAGTCAGAGCCGTGGAAGCCCAAATAGTGGAAAACATAGAATTGATGCCTTAGTCTTTTCAGTCAGAAAGATGTATATTGAAATAATAGAACATCTTCATCAATGAAGTTGATAATATCCACAGGTTGTGGTGACAGAATAGATCGTTGCGGCATTGTTTGCAGAAATCTGACATTACCGATTACAATTTTGAATGATATCCCCATCGGCCGGCAGCCCAATCTATGGGAGTGTCCCCTGCAGGTGGCTGGGTTTACGCACACAGAGTGTCTACGACAGTGTTGTTGGGGGCGGAAACGCACTGGGGTCCACCGAAGGGTCTACAGACAGAGCGGGGAAGCTGTGGACGATTTTGCCGCTAAATGAAAATCATGAGATAGACTATGATATTTTGATCAGGAATGATGTGCAGGATACATGATTAAGTAAGAAAAGGAAGTCACAGGGCACAGCTTTCTAGCATAACCGCATTTTTACTGTTTTGTTTTGACATAGATACGTCTTGGGGTGGATCCAAGCAAATGTGAGCTCCTAGACAGAACGAGGAGAGTGATGTGAGCACTGCCTTCTTCTGTTTTGTTCGCTCAGTTTGCTATAATCTTAGCTTTGAAAATTCAAAGAGAAATCCAAAAAGAAAATCTTTAAAGCAGTTTTTTTCACAAATATGTTTATAAATCCCAGTCAGAAATGTTAACATCAACAATGCTAAAAATAAGCAGTCAGTATTGAAAGGGACAAACGTGTCACCTGTACAATTTGCCTAAAGTTGAAGCTTCCAAGAGAGCAGTCTGTGTCGCAGGGGGTCTTGGATGAGCAGAGCAAGGGCGTCCTCAACGCGAACATCTGTCTCCGGGGCAGAGCCATGGTGGGCCCTCCTCATCCCAACTGTGAAGAGCTTTGGTGACCCAGTGGGAGAGGGGACACAGCAGCTCATATGGGGCAGGGGACACGCTCGGAGGAGGTCCGTCCATCAGTGGGAGGGGGCGTGCTGCTGGGTACAGGGAGGACGTAAGTCCCCAGCCGGAGACACGACGGGGCGAGACCGGGCTTGCAGCTTCGAGCTCACAACACCACACACGAGCGTCTTCGTAATTTGCAGAGCAGCTGTCACTTTATCTTGTTAATAAGTATGCAAGTATTGCTTTTTTATGAAAGATGACATTTTATTGGTGGAAGACCTGCCCAGAGAGTTTGTTTTCTTGCCGATTAGATTTAGGAGCATGACGCCCGCCATTAGCCTTCAGGCATCTGGATGCAGAGGTGACAAATGCATCAGGAACTAAATGAGAGGCTGGCAGCTTGGCTCACGCTCGACTCTGGCCTGTCACACGGCCACCGTGGGGAGGGGACCTGGGGGAGGGACCACTCGG
Organism: Panthera leo; assembly: GCF_018350215.1. Classification (NCBI taxonomy): domain Eukaryota; kingdom Metazoa; phylum Chordata; class Mammalia; order Carnivora; family Felidae; genus Panthera; species Panthera leo. The sequence continues at coordinate 138,629,087 of NC_056681.1, read as the reverse complement.
CTCGTGACCAGCTGTCCCTGTCAACACTGTGCTTTCAAAAGTAATCAGAATTAGCCGGGAAACCATGGGGCCACTAGCAACCAGCCGTGTCTGGGGCCACACGCCCAGCTTCTCCGTGTCCTGGACAAGGACCACTGCTTTAGAGACCAACTCCTCTAAGGTGACTCAAAGATACTTGGTCATTCCAGGTCAGAGCCCAGGGGTCTCTTAGAGGCCAGTGTAGGTGACATCAAGAGACTAAGTCTACAGAAGTCGAATGCAGTAAGAAAGGCAGTCTTCTCCCGTGGGTCAGAGACACTCACTGGGCGTGTTGGATACGTAGCGGGTTTCTTGGTAACTCAGCTTGAGAACGTCCCGCCTGTCTCCTGGCCACAATCTTCCCTTTTCCTGTCTACTGACAATTGCTAATTTGTGAGAAGTGTCCCAACAAGAAGAGAAGCACTGTCTCCTCATGTTCCTTCTGGAACTATTGTCTCTTCTGGATACAGAACGAACACGTTAGGAGACGTGCTGTCTGAACGCTTGGGGATGGCACCTACCGTGCTAACGTTGCCCAAACTGCTCGTCTCCAAAGGTCCTTCGGTAGATTTCAGAAGATCACAGTAAGTAGTGTAAAGTGATGTCCTAGGTGGGCTCATTAAAACTCATAGCATGATCCTCCTACATACAATTAATGTTCATCAAGCCCAGCTTCACTCAACACGCACAAATTATGCGGGGAAATGTAGAACTTAAAAAAAAAGTACAGAATTTAGCAAAAAAAAGGGGGGGAAATTCATTTGAAACAATCAAAGTGGATCACTCATTATTTTCAAATGTGCGTATCTTTTAAGTTGTTAATTTTATGTCATTTCTCTCGGTTAAATCCCAAAGAAATCAATTTCCTAGGACCAGCCCAATGCAGACTCCATGCGCACAAACACACAATAGCTACCGCCTTTTCCCGGTAAGTGCTTATAAAAGCAAAGCTATTTCATTCACGTCTCACTATACAAAATGTTTACTTTTAAAAGGCCACACGGAGAACAGGCTGGGGTTGCTGGAGGGAAGCGGCTGGGTGACGGGCATTGAGGACGGCACTTGTCGGGATGAGCACTGGGTGTCGTACGAAGTGATGGATCACTGGGTTCTACTCCTGAGACCAAGACTACACTGTGTGTTAACTAACTGGAATTTAAATAAATAAATTTAGAAAATAAAAAAAATAAAAGGCCACCAATAGCGGATTCATTTTTCAGTTAATCTGCAAAATCACAACACACCCTGAGTTTTCCGTGTTCTGACTCGGTGCTGATCTGACCCAGCGAAGGCCCTGCTGTGGGGGAGAGGGAGGCCCCACCACCCGAGGACCCACTCTCTGTCCTCCAGCTCCTTGTCCTGAGTCTGCTTGGTGACGTGTGCTTATGGACGTTCCAAATGCCCCAACTGCTCAAACACAAAATAAATGCCGTGAGACTTAAAAAGAGAATAATTTCTTTGAATTTTTTACGTCGCGATATTCATCTATTCATAGGAGAATAAAAATTTCACTTTTCTTTGAACAGCACTGGTTGCCTCCCTCAAGGCCTCGCACCCCTCGGAGGCCTTCGGTCCAAGGAGCTGAAGGCTCTCGTTATTCGTGTGATGGTAACACGGCGTGTCAACATCTCCCAAACTAAACCTTCCCTGGAACTCCGTCTGCCCTCTGCGTGCCCCAGGCTGGGGGACTGCGTCTCTGTCCCTGCAGGCACTCACTCCCGCTCGAGCCTGGGCCGCACGTGTGTCCCTGCTCCCACACCACAACATTGGCTGCCCCGGGTGGGTGTCCTCACTGCTGCGACCCAGCCACCTGCACACCCTGTCCACACTGCTGCCCCCCCAGAGACCTCGCCACCTGCATCTCTCCCTCAGATCCACTTCCTTTCTCCTTTCTTCTTTTTTTTAAATATAGTTTATTGTCAAATTGGCTAACATACAGTGTGTACAAAACCCATATGCTCTTGGGTTTTGGGGTAGATTCCCTGGTTCATTGCATACATAAAACACCCAGTGCTCATCCCAACGGGTGCCCTCCTCAATGCCCCTCGCCCACTTTCCCCTCTCCCCCACCCCCCATCAACCCTCAGTTTGTTCTCTGTATTTAAGAGTCTCTTGTGGTTTGCCTCCCTCCCTAACTTTTTTTCCCCTTCCCCTCCCCCATGGTCTTCTGTTAAGTTTCTCAAGATCCACATATGAGTGAAAACATATGGTGTCTGTCTTTCTCTGACTGACTTATTTCACTCAGCATAATACCCTCCAGTTCCATCCACGTTGCTGTAAATGGTCAGATTTCATTCTTTCTCATTGCCAAGTAGTATTCCATTGTATACATAAACCACATCTTTATCCATTTGTCAGTTGATGGACATTTAGGCTCTTCCCATAATTTGGCTATTGTTGAAAGTGCTGCTATAAACATTGGGGTACAAGTGTCCCTATGCATCAGCACTCCTGTATCCCTTGGGTAAATTCCTAGCGGTGCTATTGCTGGGTCTTAGGGTAGTTCTATTTTTAATTTTTTGAGGAACCTTCACACTGTTTTCCAGAGTGGCTGCACCGGTTTGCATTCCCACCAACAGTGCAAGAGGGTTCCCGTTTCTCCACATCCTCGCCAGCATCTACAGTCTCCTGACTTGTTCATTTTAGCCACTCTGACTGGCGTGAGGTGGTATCTCAGTGTGGCTTTGATTTGTATTTCCCTGATGAGGAGTGACGTTGAGCATCTTTTCATGTGTGGGTTGACCATCTGGATGTCTTCTTTGGAAAAGTGTCTATTCATGTCTTCTGACCATTTCTTAACTGGATTATTTGTTTTTTGGTGTGGAGTTTGGTGAGTTCTTTATAGATTTTGGATACTAGTCCTTTATCCGATATGTCATTTGCAAATATCTTTTCCCATTCCGTTGGTTGCCTTTTAGTTTTGTTGATTGTTTCCTTTGCAGTGCAGAAGCTTTTTATCTTCATGAGGTCCCAATAGTTCATTTTTTGCTTTTAATTCCCCTTGCCTTTGGAGATGTGTCAAGTAAGAAATTGCTGCGGCTGAGGTCAGAGAGGTCTTTTCCTGCTTTCACCTCTAGGGTTTTGATGGTTTCCTGTCTCACATTCAGGTTCTTCATCCATTTTGAGTTTATTTTTGTGAATGGTGTAAGAAAGTAGTCTAGTTTCATTCTTCTGCATGTTGCTGTCCAGTTCTCCCAGCACCATTTGTTAAAGAGACTGTCTTTTTTCCATTGGATACTCTTTCCTGCTTTGTCGAAGATTAGTTGGCCATACATTTGTGGGTCCAATTCTGGGGTTTCTATTCTATTAAATTGGTCTATGTGTCTGTTGGTCTATGTGCCTGTTTTTGTGTCAATACCATGCTGTCTTGATGATTACAGCTTTGTAGTAGAGGCTAAAGTCTGGGATTGTGATGCTTCCCGCTTTGGTTTTCTTCCTCAACATTACTTTGGCTATTCGGGGTCTTTTGTGGTTCCATACAAATTTTAGGATTGCTTGCTCTAGCTTCAAGAAGAATTCTGGTCCAATTTTGATTGGGATTGCATCAAATGTGTAGATAGCTTTGGGTAGTACTGACATTTTAATAATATTCTTCCAATCCATGAGCATGGAATGTTTTTCCATTTCTTTGGATCTTCTTCAATTTCCTTCATTAGTTTTCTATAGTTTTTAGCATACAGATCTTTTACATCTTTGGTTAGGTTTATTCCTAGGTATTTTATGGTACTAGGTGCAATTGTAAATGGGATCAGTTTCTTGATTTCTCTTTTTGTTGCTTCATTATTGGTGTATAAAAATTCAACCGATTTCTGTACATTGATTTTGTACCCTGAGACTTTGCTGAATTCATGTATCAGTTCTAGCAGACTTTTGGTGGAGTCTGTTGGGTTTTCCATGTAGGGTATCATGTAGTCTGTGAAAAGTGAAAGCTTGACTTCTTCTCTGCCAGTTTTGATGCCTTTTATTTCATTTTGTTGTCTGAATGCTGAGGCTAGGACTTCCAACACTATGTTACACAACAGCAGTGAGAGCGAACATCCCTGTCGTGCTCCTAATCTTAGGGAGAAGCTCTCAGTATTTCCCCATTGAGGTCAAATCCACTTTCCACATGGAGGTTGGGGCATCATTAGCAGAGAAGTGTGACTACTTTGGTCCCTGTGTAGACTCACCCATGTCTCCCCGCATTCTTGGCTGAAATCCAAACTCCACAACGTGGGTTTCAGGGCAGGGCCTCTCCCACCTACTGCCCGCCAGTTCCCACCATGGCATCCGCCAGGCCGGGATGAACGCACTTCGCCCAAGGCGCCATCAGCTCTCCTGCCTTCAGGCCTCCACACATCTGACTCCCGACTGCCTCAGGCTCCTGGACTGTCCCCCTAAGTTCCTGGCCCAGAGGCCAAGCTGGGCTCCCTCCACTCATGGTCCCTCCAATGTGGCATTTGTGAACTTAGTCCAATTACTTCTTATATTGTCTGTGTGACCTGCTAATGTGTGAACTTGGCTCAGGGAAGGAACTCTCTCTTCTTTCTTATTAGAATATGACACAAGTCCTAAAACATTTGTTGATTGAATACAGGAATAAATTGATGGATGGATGGTTGGACAGACAGGCGAACAGAAGGATGTGTAGATAAGGATGTTCTCTACGGAGAAAGTCTTCATTACATAAAGTGGCAGTGAAGACATACAACCATCAATAAATGACCAGAGGGCCAGAAACAATGCAATAAGGTGGCCAGAGAAGGTGGAGTGGTCCTGCCTCGCTCTGTGGTCACAGCCGTGTGGACCAGGCATGGTCGGCCCTCGGTGCCTGGATCTTTGCAGCTCCTGGTGGGCTCCCCGTTTGAGGCCCTCTGGTCTGCAAGGAAGGCGGGACAGCTGAGCTGGGGAGAGCGGCCTTTTGGCTCCAGATGGCAGACTCCCTGCCTTCTGTCCCCCAGAGGTCACTCAGAGGCCGCACGGGCCTGGGTCCCCAGAGTTCATGTGCTGCCCCACGGGGGAAGAATCTCAAGTCTCCTGCTTCTCACCAGCAAGGTTGGGTCCGACACCCAGGAAGCCGCTAAATTCTTCAAACCCAGGCTGCGAATCTCTGACAAGCAGGTGCATTTTCAGCTCTAAGTAACAGTTGCCGAGCAATGTGGATCTGGAGATTATTCCCTCCCGTCTGCTCCCTCCAGACGACCCTGAGAGCCAGTCAGGATCGGCACAGCCCGATCCTTTGTTGCTTTAACATCAGTATGTGATCTCTCTCTCTATTCATTTTCGTCGTGAAACCTTCAGTTTTAGTGAATCCATGTAACGGTTCCTGTTCAGGCTTCCTTCCATAGCAGAGGCCACAGAGGCACGTGCTCAGCACATGTGAAGCTGCCCGGGGCTCGGGACAGCTTGCTTCGGAGATTCGCCATGGTTCTCCCGCCAGGGCATCAGCAGAGGCACCCGGTTCTCGCAGGCCAGGCCGCCCCTGGTTGTGTCCATGGGGACACGTACTCAATAGCCATGTCCATTCTTGCCAGGGAGCTCCGCTTCTCATGGGGACCATCACAGTGGCAGGTGCTGGGTGCACCGAGGCAGACAGGGGCTGGAGGCACACTCCTGGCGTAGCCCGGGAGGACCTGGGGCCTGGGCACACGAGTTTGTTATGGGATGTGTGTTCTTCTCATACGTGTCTCTGGCCACTGGAGTGCCATTCCATGTGTTCTAGAAATTTCACTTCATTATTCAACCCATAGCCTACCTGCGCCAAGGACAGTATAGACGGGTCGCAAATGACCTGCACGTGTAGGACCATGGTGCCCGGGAAGGGTCCACACGCACCCGGAAAGGAATATGTGCTTTTGATGTTATGGCTATAGACTGAGTAGAAGAGAACGATTAGAAAATATTGTTCACCCGTCTATTGTCATGGCAAACGATGCCAGCATTCTGATAAAAGAAATGCTTTTTTGATTAAAGTCACTCATGTTCTCTAGGGGAAAGAAATGCGTTTGAATTACCCCAAGTGTGTCGGTTTAGTTTTGGTTTTATTTGTTCTTAGTGTAACATTTCAGAGCAGGGAGCCGGGGTCAGTCAAAACTTTTGTATCATGAAACACAAATCGTAAAGTACAATGTAAAGTGTCATAGAAGCTAATTTAGAAAGGGGTCTCTCACAGCAGAAGTTAAGTACCTTGTTAATTTCTTCTAGTATGTAATCATTTGCTATAACGCATGTATATCTGCAGGTTCAAATTCCTAAGGAAGGAGAATCCACAACCGTGAAGTGTTGACATACATTTGTGGACATCATTGTTAAATGTAGAATCACCTCTAACTGGGCTTAAATACAAAGCTTGAAAAATGCACCTTCAGACATTCTAAAATGTAATCCAGATTAACAGTCAGTAACTGATAAGATGTTTTTAAAAGGGAAATTAATTCAATTGTCAAAAAAAGCTGCTTAACTGTTCTGCACTTACTCTGTCTTGTGTGGACATTTGCTCCCTTTTGTTTAGCTCAAGCCAAGATAATGAATGAACCAGTGTCACTGGATATCATTTTTAAATGTTTTGAATGAGGTAACTGCATACTGAAATAGATTTTCAAATGCATTTTTAAAAATCTCCAAAACGGAGATGCCCAGGTAGCTTAGTAGGTTCTGCATCTGACTCTTGATTTTGGCTCAGGTTATCATCTCACAGTTCATGAGATTGAGCCCTGAGTCTAGCTGAGCACTGACAGTGAGGCTCCTGCTTGAGATTCTCTCCCTCTCTGTCTCTCTGCCCCTCACCTGCTCCTGTATGCTCTCTCACTCTCTCTCTCAAAATAAATAAACTTAAAAAATTAACCAAAATGTATATATTTATAGAATTCTGGCTTCTTCAAAAAAAAACCTCAAAAAATTGTATGTTGATCTGAATACCACCTGTTTGCTTCATGATATGATTACATGACACACGTTTTCTGTGGAGAAGTGTAGGGAAGGGTATAAATTCAGGGAAATGTCACCCACAAAAACATAACTACTGTTACTATTTTGATGGCATCCTTCCACGGACCACCGTCTACGTCTACATCCACACAGGCATGATGTGCATGGGAACATATTTATGTGTAAATGGGCTCATGCACGTATGCCCTCCACGACTCGCCTTGATATTCAAAAACACAGTGTGCATATGTTTTCATGTCAGCAAACGTGAGCTGATTTTAATGTTTAATATTTGCTTCATAGCCACTGCGGTTGCAATACGTTTTATAAGATAATTAGGATACCCCCTCCCCACCTTTTAAACCAATAAGGAACACGTGCTCCCTTTTCCTTATTTACACATACGTTTCGTAGTTCCTGTGGGACACATGTCACAAGTCACGTTTCTGGGGCAATGCTCTTCTGGGAGAGTCTTTCTCTTTGTGTTGATGGATAGTTTGCCAAACCACCCAGCACAGGTGCACCAATTAAACCCCGAAAATCAGGAGAAGAGTCAGCTATTTAAAATCTTAAAAAAAATCCTTCAGGGGGGAAAAAAGATCCTTTGAATTATTATAAATCCTAATTGTTTGAGGGTTTTTCCATCTTGTTTGATTTTTACAAACAGCCACAAGTCACGTGGTTGAGTAAAGTCGGGAGCTAGAGCCAGGCGAGGTGGCATCCGTCCAGTGCCAGGACTGCACTGGGAGCCCCAGGGAGACCTCAGGTCAGCAGCTGTTTGCTCCCTCAAGGTCACAGAGGAGCTTTAAAACTCTGCAGAATTCCTGGACAGGGAGACTGAGGGACTGAGTTTGGGGGATTGAAAAATGAACTATTGGGACCTCAACAAGATAAAAAGCTTCTGCACAGCGAAGGAAACAAAACTAAAAGGCAACCAATGGAATGGGAGAAGATATTTGCAAATGACATATTGGATAAAGGGTTAGAATCCAAAATCTATAAAGAATGTACCAAAATCAACACCCCCAAAACAAATAATCCAGTGAAGAAATAAATGGGCAAAAGACATGAATAGACACTTCTCCCAAGAAGACATCCAGATGGCTAACAGACACATGAAAAAATGCTCAACGTCACTCCTCATCAGGGAAATACAAATCAAAGCCACCCTGAGATACCACTCACGCCAGTCAGAGTGGCTAAAATGAACAAGTCAGAAGACTACAGATGCTGGAGAGGATGTGGGGAAACAGGAACCCTCTTGCACTGTTGGTGGGAATGCAAACTGGTGCAGCCACTCTGGAAAACAGTGTGAAGTTTCGTCAAAAAATTAAAAATAGAACTACCCTAAGACCCAGCAATAGCACTGCTAGGAATTTACCCAAGGGATACGGAGTGCCAATGCAGAGGGGCACTTGCACCCCAATGTTTATAGCAGCACCATCAACAATAGCCAAAGTATGGAAAGAGCCCAAATGCCCAATGATGGATGAACGGATAAACAAGATGTGGTCTGTATGTACAATGGAGCATTACTCGGCAATCAAAAAGAATGAACTCTTGCATTTGCAACTACGTGGACGGAACTGGAGGGTGTTATGCGAAGTGAAATCAGCCAATCAGAGAAAGGCAAAAATCATATGACTTCACTCTTATGGGGAATTTGAGAAACTCAACAGATAATCTTAGGGGAAGGGAAGGAAAAATAAGATAAAAACAGAGAGGGAGGCAAACCATAAGAGACTCTTAAATACAGAGAACAAACTAAGGGTTGTTGGAGGAGTTTTGGGTGGGGGGTGGGCTAACTGGGTGACGGGCATTAAGAAGGACATGTTGGGAGGCGCCCTGGGTGTCGTATGTAAGTGATGAACCATTGAATTCCACTCTTGAAACCAATGCTACGCTGTATGCTAACTGACTTGAATTTAATTAAAAAATAGTTAAAAATTGTAATAAAAAACCTAAGCATGTTGTAACCTGCTATTTTGAGACTCTGGGTTCTTTTTTCCAACATAAAGTTGAATGTTTTCTTGCCAGCTGATACAGGAAAATAGCATCTTCTCTTTTTTTTCAAAAAAGGATGATTTTTGTCTATGTTTTCTTGAAAGTTCTGAATTAATAGTGTTTATGCTTTCTTTGCACAACATGAAATATGATTGGTGTATGTCTTTCGTGCACATTTAAGTTTTATTTCAGAATGATGTGAATCTCTTCCTAGACTTACACTTCGTCTTGTGCTGTCGTTTGCTAAGGACCCAAGTCACTGACCTTCTCCAATGCCACTGACACGGCCGGCGTCTGGGGGGCTGTGCCCTCCCTGCCTTAGTATGCTGGCTTCTGCACCCATCTTTCCACACTGCTCTTCTCCCGCTCACCAGGCCGCAAACATGCATACCATTCACTCTGCAGATATTTTAATAAAACACTTTTGCTCAAACAATGGTCACTTATGGTAACGCCACAGGAAACACCAGCCTCAGGCCGTGTGTAAGGCTGACCCAAAGGCGAGGTGGGATTTCCCAGGCCAGTGAGGAGCTCTCGCGTGGGGAGGGGGCCTGTGAACGCCTAGAGGCCAGTGCAGAACGCGTGCCTGTAACAAAATGTTACAAAAAGCCGTCTATTCCCATGTTTCATAAGCTGATGTCCGTGAACGAGCAAACCGAAAATCCCATAACCCTCCGGACAGCTGAGGATTCTGAGGTTAGAAAACCAGAGTTCTGGGGAGACAGGGAGAGACGGTCTCTGGGACAGAAGCCCACGAGAATGCCCAGCAGGGTGGCCCTGTGCTCAGAAACGGGTCCTTTGCACAGTCCTGTGTCACATGGTTATATTTCCTGCAGTTTTACAGACCGCAAATCTCCTGGAAGCCAGAGTTTCTCCCTTCAATCTCAGGTGCTCTCCCTGGGCCTGGTCACCCACTTAGGTGCCAGGATGCCTGAGGTGGGGAGGTGTTTTCCCCCAGCACCTGCGGTGGAGGGCGGCTGAGTGTGAAGGGTCAGAGGTCAGGCATCCCGCAGTGTGGAGTCAGCATGTGTGCAGGGACAGGCACGGACCGAGGAGGCTGCCCTGGGCCTTGCAGGGCATGGGTGTGGCTGGGGGGATGCCTCCAGGGACCAGCCTGTCCTGCTCTCTCCTCCCTCCCTGGGCTCCAGGGCTGACCCTGCTCCCTGTGGGGGTGGGGCATAGCATCCTCCCCCCAGCTCGAGGAGCACGGCCCCGGGGAGCACCTGCGGGGAGCACCCTCGGACCGGCAGTCTGGATGGCCTCGCGCCCGTCTGTCTCTGCACGGGTGGCGCCCTGCACAGGTAACACTGCGCCTGTGCCACCCGGGGTAAGGCGAGGGGTCTACCCTCCACCCACCGTTCCGGTGATCCAATCTGTGGAGGTGACTGGAGCAGGACCGGTGGAGAGCGAGGTGAGACAGGAAGTCTCCCGCCGGCTCTCCGACACTGGGCTTTGCCCACCTGGGGAGTCAAGGGGAAGCTGGGCCTTGGCGGGGCGGTTTGGGCGTGGGCACACGGTTCACGCACCCTCTCCAAAGGAAGCTCATTGTGCCCTTCAGACGCCTGCCTTTCTGATGAACCTGTGGAGTACAGCCTGCTGGGGAGCGGGGGTCCCACGTCTATACGCGCACGCTCACTGGGACGGTTTCTCAGAGACCAGCGGACTGAGGAAACTGAGATGCGCTTTCAGAATTTCAATTTTTAGCAGACTTTTACTGGTTAGCCAGTATCTCGCTGCTGCGGCGACACAGGTGTAGAAAAAGAACTCACAGATCGGCGACCCTCCCCGCTTCCCTTGCCTGCGAACTCTGAACATGTAGTGAATTACACCTGTAATTGCGATCATTCCTAGAAGTCTTCTCTGGGAAAAAAACAAGATCATGATGTAATTATGCTTGTCAATATCTGTGATCATGAGGACTAGGTATCTTCACATTTGTTTTCCTCAAAAGGTATGTATCTATATACGAGCTTCACGCTCATTGGACTCCTAGCCAGTGAACTGAACGAATGGCCTTTGGGGAGATCGGCGTCTAAAAATAAAACTCAAGACCCAGATGACCACCCGGGCCAGAAGTGGCTCTGAAGATGTGATGTAGAGTTGGCAACACATTCCTGTGAGTGCTCCCCAGCAGCCCTTTCCGGCTCTCCAGCCCTTTTGTATCTGAAACGTGGACCTGAATAGCACTGTGATAAAAGACGCATCATGAAAATAGTGCTGTCTTCATGGCTCCCTCCCTGTTGTTTCTGAACTCGCTGCACTGTGGCATCCTGGTGGGATAAAAAGGGTCTCCATGGGGCCAGATTTAAATAGAAAAAGCATTTAAAATGAAAAGGGTAGAAGATGATACGGAAAGGGAAGGAGGAAGCCTTTGTGTCCCAATTAAAAATGTGTGTATGTGTGTATATATAGACAGAGAGACAGAGAGACAGAAGGAGAGAGACGGGTGGGGAGAGGGAGGGAGGGAGAGAAAGAGAGAGGGAGAGATTATGGAGGGACAGAGAGAGAGACGGGTAGGGAGAGGGATCACTAGAAAGGAGGATTTGAGATGGACGTTTCGGACAGACGTAAAAACACTAAGGTGAATATGTAGATACTATTTATCATGCTATCAATGTAGTACAATAGTATATACATGTTTATATAAGCATATAATTCTATATGTTTATAATACGTAAGTATTATTATGTGTATATAAGGTTTTGATAAATATGCATTAATTACATAAATAAATTTGGCTTAACACCGAAAACACCTTAGGAACATTTAAATAAAGCTGAGAAGGCCCACACAGGGATTTTGTAAAATGGTCATTTCAAAAACAGCAGCCGTGTTCAGATGACTTCTACCCTCTCTGTTTGGAAAACAAGGCAATGGAAACGTTATGTCCAGTCCCACCGCAGAGGGTGACAGCCTGTAGTCTCTGTGAGCTTACTGTCTTATGTTAACAGAGAAAGTTTGAGGCCCCCTTGTCTGGGGCTTGGTAACACCCGAGGACGGCTCCCGTGACCACCGTGGACATCACGCAGCAGCAAAGCTGTACGACGAGGCGGGCGCCTTGGGAGACTGTTAAATATTTCCTCAAATAGTTTTTACAACACGTTCTGCAATTTGGCTTAGAGATTAGTGCATTTTTTCCCCTTAAACATCAAGGAGGCAGATGTGACGGATATGCTAGCCTCGGAATGCAATGGCGACCCTCTGTGTGAGCGGGCTGCTGGGGGGAGTCACCTGATCCGCCTTGCCCAGGGTTGCACCTGCTTCTCAGCCCACCCCTGGAGCCACAGATGACCACTGGGGCTAAGTGGGGAAAAGGCACATCCGTAATACCGTGGGCAGTCCCGTGTCGTGCCCTAGCGCCGCCGTCGGGATTCAGGAAGAAAGAGACAGCGCCGGCATTAACAAGCACAGGCGAATCGTACGCATTCCGCATCATTTCCATGCTTTCTCTTAGCCTCCCCCCTGCATCTGTTCCAGATTAATCAACAAGCTGACACCCACATAACGTGGGCCACGTCAGCCACACCATGCCTTTATGAGGCTTTCCTTTGGTGCTTCCGGAACAAGACTCGGGGCGGTGCTCAGTGTGACCTTGAACGTCCTCCAAGCCACTGGCGCCAAACACGAGGCTCATAGTCAATTTGTTACCTAGAGAAGAAAGGGAAGGATCCCGGGTACTTGTTACTTTCCATCTGAAGCATCTCAGCCTAGTGACGGCTTTGAGATGGCACTTCTCAGCAGTAAGACTCGGGGACAACTGGGTACTGCAGTTATTAGCATTCAGAAACCATCCAGAGCTGCAGCTGAACTCCAGCTGCTAGCGGGCTTGAAAAGATCCAGCGCCTTGCAAATCTCTCAGACGGAGGCGCTTTGGAGGCGAGCATTCCGCGACCAAATCACGTTCCCAGAGTAAACTCTCCTTCTGGTGATAATGAATAAAACACAATCAGACAGCCATTTCAGCCTGGGTGTTTTCAAGTCTGCACCAGTGTCCCCGTCCAACAGAACGCTGGAAGGACTCAGGTCGTTCCCGAACAGCCCACGGTGGCATCTGTGGGACAGGCCCCGGGGCAGGTACGCTCGGAAGGCACTAGGGAGGATGTAACCTCCAGCAGGGGCGTCTCCCCTGGGCCCCAGGCAGGCTTTGTCCTCGTGGAACTTGAGGGCTGAATGAGTCACAAGAACCTGCCGCTGGCTCTTTGCTCAGGGACAATCCCTCTCCGACAGAAGCCACCTATTCTGCCGCGGACTCCAGCTCGTGGCCTTAATCTGACCGCAAAGGAGTCTGACTTCTTTATGTCCGGGAGGACCGGGGCGGGGGGGGGGGGAGCGCGTCTGGCTCGGAAGTGGACGGCACGTCGACGGGCGGCCACGATCTTACGGGGTCAGGAACGACAGCCACGGGCAGGTGCAGGCGGGACGCCCACGTCCCAGACAAGGACAGCGGGGCACGTGGCAGGGTGCTGCGTCCACTAGACAGCAGGGCACTGCCACGTAAAGACGCGGGTCCATCTGGTGCCATGTCTCCTGGCTACCGGAAGGACGTCCAGTGTTCAATTCGAGCGCACTGCGCCTTTCACTTTCCCCTCAAGAAAGGAACGCAGACACCCGCTGCAAACTTTAAACTCCCGCTGTGTCGTCATTTTAAGAGCCAGACAGAGAATTCTGTGAGAAGCAATTAGTGAGAGGCCACCTGAAGTGGGGGGGGAGGGGGTGCTCACTTCTAATTTCAGAGGACACAGAATCACACCTCTTGCGTCCTCCAGGGGCTCACCAATTCCACACCGCCTGGTGCCGGAATAAATTATCCGGAGGACCGAGGACGGTGGCAGAAATGTCTAATGATTATTTCTGTACGAAAGGCACAGGGGGTGTTTGTCTTCGCCCCCGAGTGAAGGCGCAGGGGACGCAGAGGCTCCAGGAACGAGGCTGGAGAAGGGGCTCGTCCGTCCGTCCATCTGTCTGTCTGTGTTCTGCACGGGTCTGCAGGGTCGGACACGGCTGAGAACAGCGGGAAATGGTTCTTTCTTGCTCCACGATTTCATAAAACTCGTAGTGAGTTGGCCGCCGTCTGCGGGGTGCCCTCTGTGTGGCGTGCACGTGCTCAGGGAACAGCGTGCCGTGTCCCCGTCAGGAGGTCAGGCAGGCCCCGTGCGGCCGGCAAAGCCTCGAGCGCCTGTGGTGACTGACGCGTTCTGCCGGCGGCCGTGACGCAGAGGGGACAGGCCCACAGGATCTCTCCGTCGGTTTTGTTCACGCACGTTCGTTCTTCAGTCCGCGGCTCCTTCTCCTTCCTTCCTCTTTCCTTCTTTTCCTTGCTCTTTCCCTCCTTCATTTCCCAGTTCCATTCTCGAATGGAGCAAATTTAGGAACACATAAAAATCACGTAAGATTGGCCCTGGAGATGCTGGTGAGGCCCCCGGGAATTTAAGAGGAGGGTGTCCCTGCAGACCAGGAGGAAAGAGTGACAGTGGCCCCAGCCAGCAGACCCCGAGGGTGAAGGGAATGCCAGGTGGTGGGCGCGACCGTGTGCCCATCCTGGGCTGGATCTCTGGACGACAATCAACGATTAGGAAAGTGGCGAGAGTTGACCTGCCCAGAGGCACCTTCGCCCAAGCGGCTCAGACGTCATCGGAACCCTGGGTCCACACGCGTGGCTCTGCCCAGCTGTGCGCTGACTCCCCATTGCCTGTTACTGAAGTCGGTCCGAGCTAAGTGATGAGGCTGGAGCCTGGGCCCGGTTCCATTTGGATACGATCGAGATTCCTCTTACAAACCACATCACAGGTCATGATGATGAGGTAATCAACATACCTGTTCCTTCTAACACTTGAATTCCCCGTCTCGTCCTAATGGCTTAACACCTTCAATGTCATGTTTGTCCAAAGATGCAAAATAGAAAGCCAGGCTTCTTATGTGGAGGGAGTGCCCTCGAGGGAGGGGGGAGGGAGGGAAGGAAGAGGGGCCACTGAGGAGGGAGGCAGGGAGGGGGCAGGGAGGGAGATAATCTGAGGAAGTGGAAGGACTGGTTGAAGGACCAACGTCAGGCAGGACGATAAAAGTTTATGAGGTAAGAAAACACAATATTAGGCACTGGTTTGCAGTCATAAAATAAGTAAATTAACAATAAAAATCTTTACTCTCTCTGAGACAACTTAGTAGAAGTGGTCCTTGGATGACATTCGAAGGAAGAATTTATAACTTGACCGACTTCAATGTTTCTCATTGAACTCAAGGCCTGAACCACCTGTGGCTTAAAAAAAAAAAAGTTCCTCTGCCGAGCCATAAACTACAGTGAGAGCAGGCCGTTGCTTTACTAATATTTGAATCAAAAAGATCTTCTCTCCTAAATTGGGCAGGAGGAAACCCAAATGCCCAGGCAGCCACACCCACTAACTCCGAGGGAAAACACCAGCTGCTGACTCCGTGGCAGGCCCTGTGGACTTCAGGGGCCAAAGTGGAAAACAGAATTTGTTCTTTGCCTAAGGAAGACTTTAGTATTTAATCCGGCGAGTAAAAATACTATTTTATAAGAACACAGTATATTATTTGAAATAAGGGCTCCGGGAGTTATGATCATTACCAAAACCGGTGTGTGGGCGGGACGCGCACAGGGGGACGGCGGGAGGGAGGTGATGATGGCGAACGAGCAGTAGGCAGGGTGGAGGATGGAGGGAAGGTGTCACCCAGGCGGAAGTCAGAGAGCAGGTGCAGAGGCGTGCACAGGCCGTGGCAGGTGGCCGAACTGCCACACGGTGCAAAGTGGCAACTGGGGAGGTGGGCGGGTCCAGGTGATCATAAACCGCAGACCCTATTAGGGAACTCGATCCCATCGGTGACAGGGATGCTTTGAAAGACATCAAGCAAGGGAGGCACGGATGCATTCTTATTTTATTTGGATTATCGTGAAGGCTGTGGGAGGAGGGCCTGAGGGACACAGGGTTGAACCAGGGAACACAGGTCAGGGAGCCTTGGAGAGGCCGCGGGGAGGGGTGACAGGATCCTACCTGGGTGTAGGGCACTGCTGGGCGGCGGGGGGTGGGGAAGACTAAGTGGCAAGTGGCACCGACCTTAGAAGGCCACGCGACGTGAGGATGAGGAGGGACAGGCCCCCGATTCCAGCTTGTCTGGCTCACAGCAAACAGAAGGAGGAGCCTGGCAGAAGGCCGCGGCCACGTTCAGGCTTTGCGTTTGGGGCATCCGGGCGGCACCAGGTCAACATGCTCTTAGATCTACAGTGTGGAGCTTGGTCGGAACGGCAGAGCCGGGGGCGCAGACTCAAGGGTCCCCAGCATGCAGGGGCGCCACGGACCGGGGTGGAAGAGACAACAGGGCCGGCGCAGAGCGGGGCCGCAGCGGGCTGGGACGGGGACGCCAGGACACGGGAAGCCAACAGAAGAGGGGCCTGGGGGTGCAGTGGAAAGGAAGAGGATTCTCTGTGAAAAGGGACCAGGAGCATCGGGTACAGTCTGGAGGCTCATCAGGGTGAAGTCACAAAATGTCTGTCGGTTGGGAACCAGAGCTCAGCTTGTGGGGTCGGCGAGCTCGGGTGGGTTCTGAGAGGACGGTGAGCCCGTCGGGAAGGCTGATGCGCGGTGAGCACAGGCAGACCACGGGTGGACGGAAAGCCAGCTGCACCGCCTAAGAACTGCTCCTGGGGCCCTGAGCACGCGAGGACGCCCAACACCCCCAAGGGCATCCCCCAACATGTGAGAGCACACGACACCCCTAAGGGCAGCCCCCCAACACACGAGGACACAGGACGCCTACCCCCAGGGCTGGTATGTTGAAAACGGGTGGGAGGTACTGGGGGTGCTGGTGAGAGAAGACAGAGGGTCTGGGGCCACTGTGAGGGCAGGACGTGAGTGGAAGGGTCTGGAACATTCTTTGTGTGAGCTACTTTTGTGAGGAGCTTAGTGGAGGCACCAGAGACTGATAAACACCCCAATTTGAGGACTGCATTCTGCCTTTCAGGGACATGCTTGTGCCGGTGGGGGAGGTGATGACGCTTAATTAGACTGGAGAAAGACGAAACCCTTCTAACCGGTAGGTGTCTTAGCCTTGGGGTTGGGAACCTGTTCACCGCCGGTTGGGTGAGCCACGCTGCCTACATAACGCTCAGATTAATTGATTCATTAACTCAATAACTAGGAAAATTAAAAGAAGCCCACGTTGCCGCCTTAAACTCGTAAGGTATTGATTGATTGATCACCTAAAGAATAAAGTGAACACTACAGGTGCTTTCGTAACTCTTAGGACAACTTTCTCCAAAAAGTATTGGGTTGGATTTTTAGAATTGGTAAATTAAAAACAATCCTTTGTGTTGCAATCGCCAAATATCTAAAGTGTCTGAGAAAGGGCACTTTTGTCCTGGTGCTTTGTGTCACTGTTGGATGTCAAACAGTCTTAAGGTAACATGAATGGGACTTCTGGCCACAGGAGTGAAGTCTGTGACCTTCCAGACCCTTAGACATGACCCAAATGTCCTTCTGAAAGCCTATTGTTTAAGATAGGCAATGAGAGACAGGAACGTTTTCCCATCTGTGAATTCCTACTGCGCGCTGATGGCCCACTGCATCGGACATCACGGCAGGAAGGCAGTCGGGGCCACTCATTCTCAGCCCACCCCTACCTTATAATCACGTCAAACTCGCCCGAACCAGTCTGCCCTGGAATCAGGATTTGCACCTGGTCTGTGCGACTCGGAAGCCTCGACCTTTCCACGGCGACACATTGCCTTCAATTTCTAAACCTTGTTTCCTACCACTCAGGCGCACTGACCACCACAGAGCCTTCTGCTGGTGACTTCACACATTTTGTGCCTGGTGCTCCCGAGCGCAGCCGTGACCCGTTATGGAACAGTCTTGAGCCACCCGTGTCCTCTCTCAGTGGCCCGCACTGCTCGCTCTTTCAATTCTAATATCAGCTTTTTACAACCTCATTTTCTGTAAATATCGTGTCTCACTTCCGCCAATGAGTATTGGTTCCAGGCATCTGGCATTTCAAACCCTGTTCCATTACTTACCATCTGTGTGACCCCTTCTCGCTAAGCCTGACTCCTCTCCTGTGTTAAAGGAGATGATACTAATTCTAGACCCTAAAAGTGATCCAGTGAGAATATCCAACAAATCACATAGTGGGTGTCTGGTGCAGAAAGGATGGATAAGTCAATTTTAAAAGATTATGATTGTCTCAAATGCGTTGCTCTTTTGTGCAAAGTAGATTTCTAAGCTGCATAATAAAACCTGATAATGCGATAAACAAATTTGTAATAAGCAGGCTGGCAAACTCTCCCAGGGGGATATTTCTGAATTTTAGCTCGTGGACTCCGGACCTCCTGTGTTCCCAGCTCTAGTCTGAAGGCAGATCGTGGGGGCTGGGGCTGTCCTGAGGACCTGGCAGTCGGGGAGAAATGAGTCATCAGTGGTAAAGTGGATACAGCCACACCTACATCCTGAAGGACCAGAGGGCGCAAAGCACCGATTCACCAGACAGAACCACGGTTCCCTGAAAATGCCACCTCGCCATCCTCTGCGACACCCTGCTCAAGACAGCATTCCCCTCTGGAAATTAGGCCAAAAAAGGAGTCGTCTGCTCTCAAAAGGATATAGAAGCACATGTAAATAACCGAGAATTACATGTCTTTATGTAGAATATTTTCAGTGAAACTCACCCTATTCAATTCTCACGAGCAAGTCTGAAATAAAGGTCTCATTTAAAAATTAAACGTAGATTAGAAGTTTATTGCACTCAATTCATTGGAGTCATTCGAGTGTCTCCATCCTTCCCAAAGGAGGGTAACATTGCTGTTCTCCTTTCTCTGTGTCCTTCAGTTAGCCAGGTGGGGAGGGGGCTGAGGAGGTACATCCCACCCAGCTGTGGACTGTGACTGCAGGGTGCTCTGGGGCGGGGGTGGGGGGTGGCGTGGGGGGCTGACATCACACAAGGAACCCCCCCAGCATGACCCCAGGGGCTGACATCACACGAGGAACCCCCATCATGGGCCCCCAGGGCTGACGTCACAGGAGGAACCCCTCAGGGACCCCCATGGCTGACATCACATGAGGAACCCCATGAGGACTCTGCCCCCCCCCCCCCCCCCCCCCCAGACCCTGCGGAGACACAGGCAGCAAGACCGTCTCCAGAGATGAGGAAAATCAAGGCAGCTCTAGCTGGACCTTGCCGAGGTTTCTAACAAAAACAAAACAGCTTTTCTCTTTTGCCTTTTGTGTCTATCAGTTTGGGAGGAAACCCCGGGTGTCCCTGGGCCCCCGTGGGCCGCTGGATGGCGTCCTGCTGGGACACTGGTGCCGTGACGGGGATCGGAGACATTCTTACCGACTAGATAATGAAGCAGATCAGTGCTCTGCCTAAAGTCGTAGGAACAATTGTTACTTTTCTTCTTAGGCTGCGTCTCAGCTTTTAGAACCAGGTGCTGAAAGTGTGTAGTGAAAACACTACATAGTTCACTCAAGCGTGCAAAGACTTTAAGAAGGAAAAGTGGCCGAGGCAGATAGAAGACATCGTCGGTCCCCCTGACTTTGCTTCCTTGACAGGAACATATCAGGTGGCTCATAATTGTACCAGGTAATCAGGCAAACTTAATGTGCCCTTGGACTAGACCGCCGTCCAGCAGCCATCAGACGGCATCATCTTATTACTATGACGTTCCCGTCACTTTCGGGAAGCGGCAGGGGCGAGAGGCAGGCACAGCTGGGGCTGGCTCGCTGGCTGCCGTTTCGGTCGCACGGCCGCTGTCACAAAGACCACGATTTTTTCGTCACCTGTTTCATTCGCCAGGTCAGAGGCCCACGAGAGGGTCAGGCCATGCACACGTCGCGCAAACGAGAGGAGACGAGGGGGAAACGTGCATCCTCTCCCTTCCCGTGACTCTGTCTGCTCTTCTTATGGGCTGTGCAGGCTTTGTTGTCACTGGATTTTAAGAGGACACATCAGCTGGTGCCGACTACGTCTTCCTGCTGAGGTTGTTGCCACACTGGCTGGTCCTGGGGACTTTGTAGGCAGCCGTCGGGGCCTCCGCTGTGGACGGACGGGGTTTTACGCCGACGTTCTAACTGCAGCTGACCAGGAGGCAGCAGACTGGAGGCCACTGGAGCTCTGACCAGGCCCCGCCCCCAGGATACTCACTCCGCTTCTGGGCCCCTGGCCCCTTCCCCTCTGCTCTCCGCAGTGATGCCCTCGTGCAGGCTGGGTGGGCCGGAAGCTCTGGCCGCCGCGTCGAGGTCGTCACGGCCCCCGGGGTGTGCTCGTCCTCGGCCACATCCGCCCGGCAAGGCGGAGTGGAGAGCGGCCAGCGGGCTTGGCGTGTTGCCGGTGAGATGAGTCTTGCACACGCCTTGGCCCTTGCCAGTCAGATTCCGAAAGGAAAACAGAAGGAACGCTTCTTATTCCCTGTGTTGTTTCCTGGAAAAGAATCTGTAAGGGAAGGTTTGGCAGATTCCCAAGGACGTGTGATACGGCATGCCTGGCACGTGGGCGCCTCCCCAGCGATGCGCGTGCTCCGGGCTGTCACCCCTGGGCCGCTCCTCCCCGGACCCGCGGGGCCCGTCGCCCGTGTGCACCGCGTTTCCCCCTCGTCCTCGCGCCTGGCGGCTGAGAGCGGGGCCGTGGGCGGAGTCCAGCTGCAGTTTCTGTAACACACACGGCTCCTTACTCAGCAAGGGCCCTGCCCCCTCCTCCCCGTCCCCCTGCCACACGCACAGCACACACGGGCACACAAGCACATGTGCGCACACACGTGTCCACACGCGGGTACGTGCGGACACAAACACACGTGCGCCCACATACGCGCTCAGAACCGTGTGTCGAGGCACTGACGTCAGCAGGGGGGGCAGGCGGAGCGTGGCAGTGACCCACTGACAGGCCACAGGACAGGCGGAACCAGGGCCGCTCCGTCCACGGGAGCGCCGGGGGCAGAGGGCTTTGGCGTGGAAGGACTCCCGGCAGAACCAGCCATTTGCACACTCACCGAGAGGGCGTCCGGTCCTTTCCCACTGCCCTGGGACCACCGTCAGCCGACAGAATCAGCCTTTGTAGTGAGAGAAGCCTACGCTGCCGTCTGAGAGAACTCCCTTTGCCACGGAAGGAGGAGGTGGCCCACGCCTGTCTCACGCCACCAAGGACAGGTGACTTTCCCGAGCGGCCGGCACAGGGGCCGTGGGACCGTGGAGGGCTTCTGCCCCAAAGTCGGGCGCAGCCACGATGCGTGTCCAGGTTAGCGCTCGGGGAAATGGGAGGGCGGTCCCCACGCTGACCGTGGGCCTGCTGGTCAGCCCGGGCCGGACGTACAGGCGGTCTGCGTGGAGTCCTGTGCGGGTCGCTGCCTCTGCGGGTGCTCCACGGTCCCCGGTGGCGGTGCCTCCTGGCCCTGCCCTCGAGGGCGCCTGTGCCGACCGGCCCGCGTGTATGCTGTAGGCGCAAGTTCTCGAGTTCTTGCAGGGGCTCAGCGTGCCTCGGGAGGTGGGAAGAGGCAAGCCACGGAAGGCTTGGACGCTCCCTTCAGTCACTGCACAGCAGGTGTGGCCGGGGATCAGGCCTGGCTGCGCATTACAGCCCCAGCGATCTCAGCCCAGGTAACCGATCAGATGCACTGATACCTGAACCGCCTGCACCCTCCGTGTGGCCGATAACGTGACTCTCTTTCGAGTGCCCTCCTCTGTGCTGTGTTGTCTCTTCTCTCCTCACTCTCAGAAACACGCAGTGAGCAGTTAGTGATTCCAGCTGAGGTGCTCAGACGCTGGGCTCGTGCTCCGGGCGGGCCGCCTGGGCTGGACCCAGGGCTGCGCTTCCCGGCTGGGTGACCGTGGCTGAGAGGCGCCCGGATTCCTCGTCTGCAGGTGAACTGATCCGAGACTCAGCCACGTGGAGTTGTTGAGAAGTTTAAATGAGATGTGCGTGTGCCCGCAGCACAGCACACGCACATCTCAATCTCGGAAGGTGCTAGTTCTCATTCTTATCATCGTCACTGTTGGTGTGTACGTAAGAAAGGCTCTAAGCATTGCACACAGCAGCAAAACCTCGTGAGATACCAGATTTTTGCTGTACTAAATGTCTTCTCACTTCCTAGAACTTACGGTCATCGAAAGAGACGGCTGTTGTCATGGGGAAAGGGGATAAGGAGAAGGAAGGATTTATGTCGCTTTTGTATACAAGAGGAGCCAAATACTTGATGAAGGAACATTTTCTTAATGGAAGCATTCTGGCCGACAATGAAGGAGACACGACAGAATGCCACGTCATCAACCTAACGAAACGGTGGATGGAGGCAGCGAGGGCCAATGAGCCTCATTTTCAACCGTCAGGTGACAGGGTTGACGGGTGACTTTCTAACGGAGGGTCAGGCTGCTAACCTGGAAACACGGTACTCACGGACCAACAAACAGTGTGTGGAGGGAGCCAATCCGACGTATTCTATGTGCTTCCTTCTCATTGTGACGAAATAAGGAGCTACTCACAGAAAAGATCTGAGCCTGATTAGGTCTCTAGTCTAACCAGCAGCTTGCAGGAGACACAGGGGTCCGAGGAGCATATTAAAGGGCTGGGATGAAGCCAGCAGAGTCCAGGCTGTGGGACCCTCTACAGGACAAGCGACCCAGCTTCAGGACCAACAGGCTCCAGGGGCAGAGGCGTAGGGAAGGGGCGTTCAGGTCTCACATCAACAAGATGCCCGCAGACTTCATTTGGATTCTAATTCGAACAAACTATAAAAACAGATTTGTGAGAGGATCTGGGGACTTCGGGTTCTCCCTGGATATTCAACGATGACAAAGACTCACGGAAAGGTTGAGTAGGTGGTTGCATTTTCACAAAAAGAGGCTTCAGATCCTAGAAATCCGGACTGAAGCGATTCTAGACGCTTCAGTTACACCCTGACGCAGTTTTGTGGTGAGTGGCCATGTCTGCAGCGGCGAGAGGTGCGGGTGTGTGGCAGAAACGGGCCTGGGCGTCTGCGGAGCACCGCGTCGTGCCCTCAGGCCCGCAGCTGCTGTGCACGTATTAAGTCTTTCCTCACAAGAAGGTAAAATGCAGAAAGAAAAAGCAGTAAAAACTCTTCTATTTTTGAGAGAGAGAGAGAGGGGATCTTAAGCAGGCTCCATGCTTAGGGCGGAGCCCAATGTGGGGCTCGATCCCACCACCCTACGGTCATGACCTGAGCTGAAATCAAGAGTCGGACGCTCAACCAACCGAGCCACCCAGGCGCCCCTAAAAAGTCCTTTACAAAAGACAAGGAGGAGTAATGACATTTGCCAGGTCGCGGGTGGCGACAGGAAGAGTGTGTGTGCACATACGGGCCTCTGGCAATGAAGCGGGCCCGGGTGGGGACTCACCCGCTCCGTGAACCGGCTCTGGCATTTAGGGCAGCGGCTTCTCATTACCGTCCACGAGACCATTCAGGCCTTCTTCCTAGAAATTCTCGTGGGAAGGTCTTGGGTGGGGATCACACGTCTGCGTCAGAAACGTCGCCCTGGCTGGTTCTCCCTGGAGCTGCTCTTGGAAAACTGGACCAGGGCTGGGCGCCGCTCACCACGCTCGGGCGGTTCACTCTCAGGACGGACTCACAGACACCAGTTCCAAGTTCACAGACTGACTTTTGAGGGGAGAATGCATCGGAAGGCGTCTGAGGGACAAATGACACCGGGACCCGAAGACTTGGGTCAGCAGGCGCCTCGTCCCTCCCTGGCGGGCAGACGGGTGGGGACACTAGACAGTGTGAGCGGCACTGTGGGGACGGAGCCCGGGCGAGGGTCGCTGGGGGGGGGGGGGGCCGGGCAGTCTGTGTCGGTGGATGGGCCTCGCAGCGGTGGCCTCGCTGACCCGTCCTGGGTCCACCAGCGAGGGGGTCTCCACTGCCGGCTTTCCTCCAGGCAGGATCGGGACCCCGCCTTTGCTTTCCAGCTCCGGGGGTGAGCCCGGCCCCGCCCCTGCTGCACGACCCTCAACGGCCCACGGCTTTCTGGAAGGCCACAAATCCGACGTGTCAGAGCCACAGAAGGAAGGGGCCGCCCGACCCGCCCCGGGCTGCGGGACGAGCCAGGGATCCACTGTGTCCCAGGATCCACTCCTGCTTGGGGTCTACTTCTTCAATAGCCTGGTCTCTCCTGACGACTTCGGGAGATTTACCGCCACCGGGATAGCCCGCCGCTCTCAGGCGGCTCCCTGCACGTTTCCACTCCGACAGGTGCGTGGGGCTCTTTGGGTTGCCCCCTTCACACGTTCTTGGGGTGCGGGGACCTCACCAGCACCTTGCTTGTGCTGAGAGGGTGACCGTTGTCACACCTGCCCAAGGTACACGCGCTCGTGTTCTCTGTGAGGGCAGGGCATTCGCTGCAAGTTTCTGACAAAGCATTTGAAGGATTTATAACCGAGATAGAATTTGCATCATCTGCTTGTGGTGGTGAGACGCCAAAAACTAAACAAGGCAAACAGACGAATGACTGTGACATCGCACGCTGTCCTCTCCTCTGCCCGCACCTGCCGAGGGATCACTGCCGGTGCGCGACGGGCGAGAAAACCGGGAACAGAGTCCAGAGTGTGCGTGTGGAAGAGGCGGGACGTTTCTCGGTCCTGGAATCTACACGGGCGCTGTCCACGCGGCGAACAGAGTCTGTGCCCTCCTGGCGGCAACACGCGGCTTTTATAACTTAAAGATGCGCCCAAATGTTTTATGTAAATGCGATCTTCTGATGGATACTGGACAGAGGACAGTGAGCACAATCTAGCCCTTCGTGGCGAAGTCGGCTAATTAGGTGATTATTTTGCATTATTATAAGGATCAGAAATGCTTTTGAGCACTTGAGGCCGTGCAGGTAGGCAGGTTCTGTCCGTCTGTTTCTCCCCAGAATCATGTCCGTATTTTTCTCTTTTATCGTTCTCCCTTCCTCTTCCTCTTCCCTCCCTCCTCCCTTCCTTCCTTCTTTCCCTCCCTCCCTCCCTCCTTCCTTCCCTTCCTCTCTCTTTCCTTCCTTCCTCCCTCCTCCTCCCTTTCTCCCTCCTTTCCTTCCTCCCTCCCTCCTTCCTTCCCTTCCTCCCTCTTTCCTTCCTTCCTCCCTCCTCCTCCCTTTCTCCCTCCTTTCCTTCCTCCCTCCCTCCTTCCTTCCCTTCCTCCCTCTTTCCTTCCTCCCTCCCTCCTCCTCCTTTTCTCCCTCCCTTCCTTCCTCCCGCCCTTCCTTCTCTCCTTCCTTCCTTCCTCCCTTCCGTCCTTCCTCCCTCCCTCCTCCCTTACTCCCTTCCTTCCTTCCTCGCTCCCTCCCTCCCTTCCTTCTCTCCTTCCTTCCTTCCTCCCTTCCTTCCTCCCTCCCTTCCTCCATCCCTCCCTTCCTTCCCTTCCTTCCTCCCTCCCTTCCTTCCTTCCTCCTTCCTCCCTTCTTCCCTTCCTTCCTTCTCTCATTCCTTCCTTCTTTCCTTCCTTCCTCCCTTCCTCCTTCCCTCCCTCCCTTCCTCCCTCCCTTCCTTCCTCCCCTCTCCCTCCTCCTCCCTTTCTCCCTCCCTTCCTCCCTCCCTCCCTCCCTCCTCCCTCCCTCCCTGCTTCCTTCCTTCCTTCCTTCCTTCCTTCCTTCCTTCCTTCCTCCCTCCCTCCCTCCCTCCCTGCACTTCAGCTACTTTAGATCTTTTAAAGAAACTCCTGAGGTACCACTTTCCAGCACCATCAGTGTTCATCTCTTCTAGTCGAACTGTGCTGACTTGATGCCCGCTGCCCGGGTGAAGGAGGCTTGGACGGCGCGGAATGAAGAGTGTGGACATCACAGCGTCTCCCTCCGCGGCTCCCCCGTTGGCCTGTGTGGGTCCACGCTCCCCAAGCTCCCCAGCACCCGACTCCCGGGTAGCTGAGGGCCCACGATGTGTGTGTTTTCTGCTCTGTCTGGAGTCCTGCAGTGGAGACCCGCTTGCGGTCCCTTCTGCCTTCCGTGTGAGAATGAGTGAAGAGAAGTCCGGTGGCCGTGAAAGTCTGACATTTTGCTTAGGATTCCAGAGCACGTGACGAGAGAGAGAAGGTATCGCCAGATGACACACGGACTTTTCAGGAGCGCGTGCGCACTGTGTCTCGAAAGGAGGGAGCCCTGTATCCTGGGCTCCCTTGTCTGCAAATCACCTTGGGAGCATCCTGGTACAATAAGGTTTCCTTTAATTAACCGAGCGAGTGCAGCGTGAGGGGTGAGCACCCTCCCTCAGAGTTCACGGGCGGCCCTGCAGGTGCGAGGAATAAACGTTCACCTCGTGCCCTCGTGGACCACACTAGACACACTGCCAAGGGGGTGCGTGAACCACACACACAGACACACCCCACACGTGCTCTGCCCCTCACGTGTGCACACGCACACAGATACACATGCACACGTTTCTCTGAACCATTTGAAAGTAGGCTGCCGGCATCGTGGCCACTCACACCTAGACCCTCAACACGTGTCCCTCAGGGAAAAACATCCACGTTCTCCTCCGTAACCTAAGTGTAACGTTAACAAGGAAGGGAGTTAAGACCGTTCCAGCCGTATCATAAAACGCACAGTTCCTTTCACGTCTCCCTCAGTTATCCATAAAGGTTCTTTGTAGATCTTTTAGTGTCTAAAACGTAGCTGAGGCATCAAATCACTTTCCCTTCATTATCCAAAGAACGTCTTCTCCGATAGATGCTACTTTTTCCATTTGTTCTCATCCATGGTTATTTCCTGAATGTTACTTTAGGGGATATTTTCCTTTAACAATTTTGAAACTTTAGACTTTAGATTATAATTTCTACTACCGAGTAAGTGAATAAGTAATGATCTAGATTTTTTTGTAAGACAAATTTTAACGGAGAAGATTTTAGGGGAGGAGCGTGGGAGAGCAGGTGAGTCAGGGCACAGGGACCGCCAACCAGGGGGCCGGAGGGGGCCTGCCCTCCGTCCTGTTTCCTGCCTCGGGTCCCCGCCGTCCCCTCCATCCATCCCTTCCCTTCCCGTGTCTCCTTCCTTCACTTGCATGGTGCAAACATAAATGCAAAAGGAAGAGACAAATGAAGTAAAAACAAAAGAGAAAACTCCACCCTCAGACCCGCCTGTTTACGTACAGTAATGACTCACGTGAACATTCCTATTCTCTCGTCTACCCTCCTAGAACTTTTATGCAAATACCAGCAAATGTTTCTATGTGTGTTCATATTTCTGCTTCTTTTCTGCTCCTTGGTTTTTTATTTGTACGTCAGTTTGTAAAGGGCCTTCCTTCCTCTCTACCCGGCTGCACGGGAAGCAAAGACCCTCTGATCTGAGTGGGGGAGCACACAGCACGGATGTAAATCAGACTGTTTGCGCCTTAATCTTTAGGACAAAGCCTGTGTCGGCTCCTTATGAGCAGTGACGGCAGTAAGTGTGGTTTGCGGAGCTCGGGCTGCGAGCCGGCCCCGGGCGTCACAGGCGGTGCTGGATGCCGTCATCGGCAGCCCCGGCCGTGGCAAGCCGTCCACCTGTGTCACAGGTGACGACACTGTGCCTCTGGCATCTGAGTGGACGCCCCGTCCCGTGCTCTGCAGTCACGCCTCCAGGGGTCAGTCACCACCTCCTTGGTTTGCCCCCACGCCCCGTGGCCCTCACAGACACCTGCCCCTTCGTCCCAACCAGCCCTGCCCTGGATGAGACCCTTGACGACCCCGGACGCCCGACGGTCCCCTTCCAGCCTCAGTCTTAACCCACCCTTCACGCACCTTCGTCAAGGGAAGGCCAGACACGTCTCCCCTTAAACTCACCCGCAGTCCCCACGGTCCACAGCGCGTAACCTGAACTCACAGAGCCCAAAGCCTCTCCCCCTTCGCCTCCCTCACCCAGACCGCTGGGTCTGAGGCTGCTGCCAAGCGTAGAATACCCCGTCTCCCAGAAAAGTGGGTCGGCAGCCTCCCCCGGCAGCCCGGGGGAGTATGGCCCCGGGCGTTAATTCTCCAGGACCCTGTTCTCCAGGACACTTCGAGTCACCCGCTTTGGGGCTGGATTTTCTGCATTATGTGCCACCATTTTATACACACCATTCTTCCAGACCTTTCACGGTGTGTGGTTAGGTTTTTTTACCTTTTGGTGTATGTGCACCCCTGTCCACTGAAGGGTTAAACGTGAACAGCTTGGTGGCAGAGTTCTAGAATCCATGTTTCGCATCGGTAATGTCTGGCGTGTTGTAGCTGACTCAAAAATGTGTTGTACAAACGCACAAAATCACACATTGATGGGAATGAATGATATTTATAATAATTGTTTTGACAATTCATTTTATTAAGGAAATAGGCATCTATTTCCTGGAAATGTCAGTTGACTCTCCTCCCTTCACCTGTGCCTGTGACAAACAGAGGACCGGAAGCCCGAGAAAGCAGAAGGCCACAGCCTAGCGGGACAGCGTCTGCGGACTTATGACCAGGCCCTTCGCGGGACGGTGTGGGCCAAGCAAAACAAGGGGAGCCTGCACCGGCTAAGGCTGCACATAAGCAGGGGGTTTGCTGGAAAAGGTCAAGGATGTGCAGTATTTCCTTTAGAGTAGGGCTCCGTGCACATGGCTGGAAAGTCCGCGAAGAATGACTCAAGGGGAAAAGTCAACTCTCCTGCCACCTTTGTGTCCCAGCTAAAGAAAAAAAAAAAGCGTGTGTGTGTGTGTACATGTGTGTACGTGTGTACGTGTGTGTGTACTTCATACTTTTGTTACATAAACGTCGGGACACAACGCAGAGTCTGTACCCACTTATCACACGCACTGACATGCACGAGGGGCTGTTCCACACCCGCTCTGTCTGTATCACAAACACATAATAACGCGTCTTCACACAGCACGAGAACCCGCTCGTTCGCAGACAAGACCAGCGTCGAGCCCGATGCACGGCCAGCGTGTGCGAAGAGCTGGGGTATGAACGAGACACGTCCCTGCGTCAGGACACCCACGCGCTCAGAATAACAAGCTGACGCCAAAGAACTCTGGGTACAAGACGCCAGGGCGGAGAGGGAAGCCCCTGCCGCGTTTCTGGATTTTTCCTGGCCTTGCTGCCTGCCAACAGCTCTCCCTCTACCAGAGCTCCTTCCAAGAAGTCAGGGAGCCTGGGTCTAGCTGAGCCCTTGCTAATGCTCACCCCCAGGCCCCACAACCGGGGGTCCAGTTGGTGGTGCTGCCCCTCAGGGTGTCATAATCTGGAAAGGAATCAGGGTACATCTGTCTGAAATGTAAAGGCAGCCCACTGCCCACTTCAAAAGAAGTACAGATACTTTACATACTAAAACACCTTCTGTTTCAAGGACGGAATGCAGTGATTTATATCTCATTTAATCCTTGTGATGGTCCTGCTAAGAAGAAACTACGCATTATGCCCATTTTACTGGTGGGGAAACGGAGGCTCAGATTCCCAGAGTTAAGTACGTCCTCCAAAGTTACAGAGATAGTGTGCTAGGCTTAGGATTTGTTTCCTGCTCTGGTTGCCTCCAACTTTTTACCCAAATTTCTGCCCAACACTGATGACGTGTGAGACCAGCAGACCTCTCTTTGCTTAACTACTTAGGGTGAATCTGCTAGAACATGTCTGTGACTGGTGTTTCTGCCGTTTTCTACCACACATTGTCTCCTGTTCTGATCTATTCTGAAACAATTTATGAATTGTCAAAGTGCTGCTTTAAAGATACCTGCATTCTGGCAAATCGTTTCAGTGGGAAAAAATCAATTAATGTTCTGCATTTTACTTAAATGATTTATACTACTAATTCATATCCCAAATAAGGTAGGTTTGAGACACTCATAAAACAGCCCTTTAAAAACATAATCTATGGCGTCATTAAAGTCTTTCTTGAGATTAATCCCTTCATCAAGTTTCTGATGTCAAATCTATGGCAATTTAAAATAATTCTCTTTTGTATTCAGTATTTTATTCTGTGTTCTCTGTATTTTTGGTTTGGAGTTATGGTGTATTTCAGAAGACAGACTGGATGGACACATTTTACCAAATTGTGCGGTTTGCTCTGCCCTGTAGCCCAGCACCTACACTGTGGTGAGGGTTGTATGTAATGGAAATTTGTATAGAATAAAAGCATCGCCGGGTCCCCGACGGATTCTCTCTCCTCTGGC
Source organism: Panthera leo (assembly GCF_018350215.1). NCBI lineage: Eukaryota > Metazoa > Chordata > Mammalia > Carnivora > Felidae > Panthera > Panthera leo. Next base: position 138,599,084 of record NC_056681.1, on the reverse strand, counting down.
ATTGGGGTTTGACACATAACTCCCTGCGTGTCTAAGTTGGACACCTGTGATTTTACATGCCATCCAATTTTCAGGAGGACGTAAAGGTATTTCTGGGTGGTCGGGTTGATGTCGGCCTGAAGATACTAGAAACGTTTTCTCTCCTCCAAATCTTTCAGGCGTCGTGTTCTGCCCTGACTTCTCCAGACAGAGCTGCCTGCTGTCCTTGGCCTTCTGGCAGCTTCTGTCCCAGCTCGACCCTGACTACTTGGCTCGCACGGCGGCAACGCGCTCGTCTGTGGAACAACGTGCTGGCGGAGCCTGATTTTTGACACTGTTGTGTGAGTTTGCGAGTAACGAAATTTGAAGAGAGAGTAAGAGTCATGTTCTGTTTTCCAAAAATGATTACTTAGGACATCTCAATTCACGTATTTACTACGGATCGGCAAACTACCGTCTGAGGGCCAAATTCCCTTGCTGCTGATTTTGTGAATGAAGTTTTACAGGGACACGGCCACGCCCATGTGTTCACGGATGGCCTGTGGCGACTCTCCCACAACAATGCTTGTGCTGTACTTGCTCTGGGGACCGTGTGGCCCTCAAAGCCTGGGATGTTTGCTGTCAGGACCTCTGCAGAAAAAATTTGTGCGCCCCCGTCTATGCAATACGATGGTTTCTACGTTTTCACGTTATAGATGATCATGTGAAGATTTATGCTTTGTTTCTGGAAGCTACTGGCGTTGTGCTTCCATTTTGGAATGCTGCACCGTTTATTTCAATCTACCGCTGTATTTCATCACCCAGGGACTCAAGTACTTATGACACACACAGAGCAAATACACACTGATGATCCCCTCAAGGCCAGACATTAATCTTTAAAGGACAAGAGAGCGGAGAAGAAACATCCAGGAGCCGCAGAGGGTAAATGCGAGCGTCGCTTTTGCTGTGCACAACTCTTTCACGACGGCTTCATGCGTGTTATCGCCAAAGCTCTGCAGGCAGGAGATGTTGACATTTAGAGAAGACTGAATGAGATTACGTACGTGAAACGCTCCGCTGTGAATCGCGGGAGTGTGGGTGCACTCCTGCTGTTATCACTTCTACCCGATTGGCCTGGAGGCCCCTGGGGACTGTCGGCGGCCACACTCACCTTGCCCCCCAGACCACCAACCCCAGGGCCTGCTGGAACCCCGGAGTCTCCCCATCTGCTCTGAACAAGTCCGACCGCCCACCTGGAAAGCGTGCACCTCTCTCTCAGTGCCCCACGGCCTTCTTCGACTGAGAAGCCCATTCAAAGCCAAGAGCATTGAATGTCAAGATGGACTTCGCTCTGAAAACCAGCCGGCCCCTTTTTGTGTCACTTCGCAAACTCGTGGGGAGGTGGGTGTCGGAACGCTTTATAGGACGCAAATTCGTGGGGAGGTTTGCCGTAGAGGACATGCGTTGATGATCGTCACGTAAGTGTGAACACTTAACTCCGAGCCAGAGACGCCAATTCAGCGAATCCGCATTTAAAGATTAGACCCACACAAAACATTCCATGAAACATTCTTCAACTTATGAGTAAAACTCGGCGGGATTGGACAAAACAGGGTTATGGATACGAAACACCTACGCTTCAGAGCCCGTAACTGACTTTGAAGTCAGCAGGACTTTAACGTTCAGTGTGAGTAGGTTTTTTAAAAGTCCGGGGAAGTGACGATTAAACAACCAGTGGATGCGGTGGGCTCTTCAGGGAGAGCGAACAGGGGGCAGCCGACAAGACGGAACAACCGAGACCCGCGAAGGCGGCAGCACCCGCTGGGCGGCACACGGACGCATCACCGCAGCGCATGAACCTTAAAAGGCCCGAGTTTCCCCCGTAGAGCGTCCCAAGAGACTACCTCCCCCCCAGAAGCTTCGTGCTCTCCTCCAGCAAAGTCACATGCGCAACACGGACTGGCGAGTGTGGGTACTGAGAAAGTAACACCGGAGCTTTTGACGTCAGCTCCAGGCACACGTTACGGTCATGCCGGCCCCCGGCTTGCACGAGATTCCCGAGGAGCATCCCCTCCTGCTGGCCCGCAGCATCCCCTTCCCGCGGGCCAGCCCCCACCCCCAGCTCTCCACACGGCAACTGAGGAACTTTGCAAACCAGTGCTGCAGCGACTGCGGAATTTCTGGCAACATTCGAAGTGAAGCGTTTCCCTTTGAGGGTCCCAGTCCCACTTCCTCCCCGCCAGCAATCCCCAGGACCCTCCCAGCACCCAGAAGGACGCACAGCCCGTGCCACCCTATACAGTTCTAGTGGCAAGAACAACAAATGCACTATCTAATTTAACTGCAGACGGCTCTTTTCAGCACGAATGGTCTGCTTGGGGGTGATACACAACGGGACTTCTAACAGCCCCCCCAGCCCCCCGAGGCCAGGAAGCACCAGCCAGCCGGGAAGAGTAGTGATTCGGGGCAGCGATCGGGGAGGACGCTCACGCACCTGCCCCAGAGCTGCCGCGGCGGGTACCTGCACTGTCGCCCGGGGCGCTCCTTGGATCCGGTCGGCTCCCCCGGAAGGTCAGAGCTCCAGATGTCCCGCCCAGGTGACTTCACCAGGTCTCCTTCGGGTTCATTTTCTAAAGGACAGAACAACACAAGGGCATCACTGACAGGAGAGAGGAGGGGCCGACGGCCGCCTCTCCTTCGTGCCGCCCCCCTCACCGCCGAGCACCCCACTTTGAGTATGGAGCTGCTCGCGAGGAGACACCGGTCCATCGTGCCAGCGGCACTGATTGCAAAGGCCGTGCCGGCCGAGCAGAAAATGCTTCTACACGTCTAGTTAGGCCACTTTGAAATCCAAGGTTTTTAACAGTTTTAAATACAACTCTAGGTTTGAAGGTAAAAGTAAGTGCACTTAATATTTAGATTGACCAGTTACCAGCCAATTTGTAAGATTACTGCCTTTTTAACACTTTGGTGCAATTAAGAAACAATTTAATAGGCGAGAACTATTTTGGATGTGTAACTATTTCTTGGAAATAATGGGACTCATTCGTAATGAAACATAGTCTGTTGATGACGAGGACTCTTTCAGATGTCACCTTGATTTTATTTTAGGGGAAGAACCACAAAAGAGATCGTCTGCATTCATGTAAAATTTGAATTTGTGAACTCTCCGTCCGGGTTTTCTGCAATATTGTCTCAGGATTGGGAACTCTCGACCATTCTAATTGGCAAAGCAAATACCCAGATCATTTCAAGCATACTGTAAAGAGAGAATTTATTTTGTTGAAAAGAAGACGGACAGAATATCAGAAAGTGGAGAGGGCGAGGTGTCTCAGATTTAAAGCTATTGTTTCTGGTGCAAACCTCTAAATTCCGAGAAGCTCATTAAATCGAGTCTGTGGCAATAACAGAGAAGTGTTAATGGGCATCAGCGAAGTGTGTCAGGCAAATGAGGAGACCCCGAGGGTTCCACACTGCTCACCATCAGCTATTTTCTGCAGCATTACCGTAAACCCTCAAAAACATCCTGTATTTCACTTCCTGTGTGTTACCTCACAATAAAGGAAATATTCAGGGTGCTTGGTGAGTGGGATTTAAAACAAGCTTACACACAATTTCCTATGAAATTCACAGGCAGCCTATAAAATGCAACCATAACAAATGCTATTATTTTCCCTAATAAGAATTGACCAAAACAAACACATAAAGAACAGAATAATTTGGAAATATGCACCTGGAGCTAGAAGGATGTGAAAATTACCCGGGAAAGTCAAGTTTGAAAGATAAAATGAGAGTTAGTATATTTTTCTACGTATCAAAGTCTAGAATCATTAGTTTGGAGTTACTGTGGAACATTTTTAAATGTATTAACCTTTTAGTACACGTTACGATTTGTGGTTTTATTTAGAGCCGTCTATAGCCGTCTATACTGGAGAATCTTTGAGGGGAGTCGTGTGTTTTGTGGTCTTTTCCTGACTGCCCACACTCAAAACACAGCCAGATACACGTGCACACACACACACATGCCCATGTAATATACATGCAGGAGATTCTTGTCAACATAGGCTGTTGCTTTTTTTTTTAATTTTTTTAAATGCTTATTTATTTTTGAGAGACAGAAAGACAGAGCGCAAGCAGGGGAGGGGCAGAGAGAGAGAGGGAGACACAGAATCTAAAGCAGGCACCAGGCTCCGAGCCATCAGCACAGAGCCCGATGCGGGGCTCGAACTCACAAGCTGTGAGATTGTGACCTGAGTGGAAGTCGGAAGCTCAACTGACTGAGCCCCCGAGGTGCCCCCAAACTGTTCTTTTATTTACAGTATGATCTGTAAACCTAACTTTTATGTGACCGAGGCAAGTGTGAACCTCCGCACACCAGACACACCCCCTTCTGACCGTCCAGATTCAGATGGGAGCCTCCATCCGGGACGTAAGCAGTGTCTTCTGCACTCTGACCTCTACTGCACAGCACTCAGAGCCCTCACCCTTGCAGGACAAGGTGTGAGCCCACACGCGGTGCTCTGCGTCAGGACACCGGGGGCTGCTGAAGACAGATGTGTGCTTAGCGGATATTTACTGCGATTCAGCCTCTGCTATTGTGACTTTCTGAAACCCATGCCTGCCCTTCCCAGCAGATCCTCGTAGGGTGGTTACGCAGAAGCTTGATATGATTGGTGTTGAAATCCTATCACAATTGTTTAAAATTACAATAATTGGGGCGCCTGGGTGGCTCAGTTGGTCAAGCATCGGGCTGTGGCTCAGGTCACAATCTCATGGTTTATGGGTACAAGCCCTGCATCGGGCTCCGTGTCATGCACAGAGCCCGCTTTGGATCCTGTCTCCCTCTCTCTCTGCCCCTCCCCTGCTCACGTGCTCCCTCTTTCTCACTCTCAAAAATAAATAAAACATTTATAAAAACTATATAATGATTATTTTCATGGAATACTAGTGAATATATAGACTGTCATGTTTATGCATTATTTCTAGGTAGGCAAGAGCCCTCCTAGCTAATACTGGTGTGAACGTTTTGGGTTCACTGAACTCTGAAGTTCAGGTTCCTCTCAGACAATGGTAGGGCGGGGCTAAGAATGTCTTTGCTTTATCCCCCGAATACCAAACACCTGGCTTCTCCCGCCTTGCTACGCCACTGGATGTGAACTTCTGGCCGGTGAACCGTTTGCATAAGAAGCGTGCCATTCCCGTTTTGTGCACACGCTACCCTTGTTTATAGAATGGGTTAGGGTTAGGGTTAGTCTACACCTTGGAGTGTCCATTAAGTGGCACCAGGAATCGCCCTACAAGTGCCCTTCTGCCCCGAAGTACTTCTCGGCAGGAGGCCCTGACCTGAACAGGTCTGCCCTTGTGCCCCTCCCCTCCTTGCACTTGCCTCTCCCTGCTCTGTGCACCTGCCCCTCCCCCCACTGCACCTGTCCCTCCCCCCCTTGTGTAACTGTCCCCTCCTCCTGCACCCACCCCTCCCCCTCTCTGTGTACCCGCCCCTCCCCCCTGCACCTGTCCCTCCCCCAAGACTTCCCCAGCAGCGTGCCAGCCCATTGGGTTTGGATGTCCTGTCCCTGCATCAGTGCGTTCCTGAGGTTTCTTAATGTCAAAGAGACCTTCTGATTAACTCAGTTGTGTCTAAATGACACATGCAGGTGTCTCTTTGGCAATCTGAGTCACTGTTACAGGATTATGTACCAGCGGAAATGTCTCTTGCCTTTTCTTCTCCCTAAAATTTCTACGTGAGATTGGTTAAAAAATGAGGGACATGTTTTGACAGACCTCCTCCTCAGACTTACAACACTGCACAATAGGAACCAGACAATTCCTCAGAAGGCAGTTAGGAGTAAATCCTTCTCAGTGAACACACACAGAGGCTCGGGTGAGTCTCCAGGGATGAATCCAAGGGCCCATGGCCTGGTTTTGTTTGCTCGCCCGGACCCACGCTCAACACTCTCTGAAGGAAAGCCTCCCCTTAAAAGGTCTTCTGTGTACTCATAAGATCACGGCACGGCTGTGGCCCCGGTGGGGTCGGCGCTGTCCCCACGTACCCTCTCCGTGGCCTCGAGGCCGCTGATCTTCCACTTGGTCCTCTGCCTCCTCCACACCTGCTAGGGCATCAGAACCCACTACTGGGTCGAGATGAATCAATTGTTTGTATGCGGTGGGTTCTCCATCAGTCTTTCCTGCTTGAATAGAGGAATTATGTTCCCCTTTGTGCCAAATTAAAGATATTTTAGTAAATCCACTCCCTTACTGGTGTTCTTTGTTTTAGAATACGCTCAGCTTCTAGCTCGCCATAAAATTTAGACCATGTCCACTTGTGGTTTCTCAGAGAAAAGAAAAGATCATTTTCGGGAGATACAGGTGGTAAGGAAGACAAGGAAAGAAGAGAAGGTTTATGAGGAAATAAGCAAGCGAGTGAGGATCCATCACGATGAAATGATAGGAAAGCAGGAGAACGTATGCAGAGTTTGAAATCATCTTCTTTCTGTTTTTAATACCTATCACCTCTTCGTCACGCATTCTCAATCTAAAACGTCACAGATTTGCTCCAAGCCTCCGTTACGTTGAATGTTGCGATGTATTTCCGAGGATTTAGAAGGCCTGAGTCTATGGTTTGTACAAACTTAGTACCTCTGTTGATCCCTCATGCAGCATGGCCCTCAGAACAGGACTTCAACCTCTTCCTCCCCGCAAGGGGCCGCTGATTCCAGCACGTTAACAAACAACAGGACAGAGCATTTGTTTGTAATTTGGAGCTTTTGTGGATAAAAATATCAGGGGTGCCTGGGTGGCTCAGTCAGTTGAGTGTCCAACTCTTGGTTTTGGCTCAAGTCATGACCTCACAGTTTGTGAGTTCAAGTCTCATGCTGTCAACACAGAGCCCGCTTGGGATTCTCTCCCTTCCTCTCTCTCTCTCTCTCTCTCTCTGCCTCTCCCCTGATTGTGCGCCCTCTCTCTTTCTCTCTCTCAAATGAATAAACTTACAAAAACTAAACAAAATGACAACAAAATCGATCTATCACATGCACGGTCTGCCTCTAGCTATCTTCTGATTATGGGTATTCCCAAGCTTAGACCCGTGTCTGAAGCCATTGATTCTCAAGACTAACACTGGGAAGGAAACTCGTTTCCTACTGTGGGCTTTTAGCGAGGGCCAGCAGGACCCCCGAGGATGACGATATGGTTTTAGTGGGTTTACTTGTCTGCGGTGTGGTGATAGGAAGTGAGCAGGACTCAGGCTTCCGTGGCGGTGACAGGAACACCTTGCCCTCCGGAATTGGTCCGTGTGTGTAATAATCTAACACGCACGTGCCCCAGCCTGACAATTACTGCTCCCCGTAGCCGCCAAATATGTTTTAGTCACATGTGTGCGCAGATGCACGTATGACTGTTCGGTGCAGAATTGCGTATAACCAAAACCAAAACTGTCAGTGGTGGGCTGGTTCGATTATTATAAACAACCAATCGGATTGGCCAGTATGGTTGATGGCACAGGGTCGCTGTAGGTCAGTGTTAACAGCATGGTGCAGAGTAACAGGTACTGTTAACCTCACGTGTGCACATCAGTAACCTGATACCATACTCCATGTTTACATACGCACACACGTCAATGGGCAGAACAATTTGGAGCAGTTACAACAGACCCACGGCTAGCAGGGACCGTCTTTGGAAAAAAGGGTGGGATTTTGAGGACTAAGGAGGATTTTCACTTTTTATCTTAAATCCTAATGTTTAATGTTCATCTTAATTGTTTGACGTTTTATTGGAAAACGCACTCATGTAACATTTATGCAACCGAAAAACCCCCCAAAATATTATTTTTCTTATATCTGTTAGTATTTTCGAAAGTTGTGTATCGATTGCCATAAAAAATGATTAGTAAATTCAGGTTAAAAAACTGTACTTCCAAGATCACATAATAATTACGAGCAACTTGAACTCCCCCCAAACCAAACCATTCACTGCTTCCCACTGTATTTATAACTGGTTCTGGGATCTGCTGACTGTTTACACACCAATAAACAATGCTACAAGGAAATCACATTTAGGTCCAATTAGATCATTCAAGCTCATTAGAAAAATTCTTCCAAATTAAGCAAAATGTTATAGAAAAGCAATTAAATATGGAGGCAATTAAAACAAAGGCCAATCAGTGCCACATCAGGGAGGAGAGGGCTGCTTCTGACACCCAGCGCCACCCCCCAGAGCCCGTCCGCCAGCGGCCACTTCCCGGATCCCCTCCTCCGGCGTCCCTCCCCTGGCAGCCATCCTCTGGCAGTCATCCCCCTGCAGCCATTCCCTGGCGGCCACCCCCACCCCCCAGCGGTGCTCTCTACCTGGTCAGGTCAGCCCAGCTTGTGGCCACTGGTGCAGAATGAAAATCTGTTGGGGCACTGCCCCAACAACAAACATATCAAGCTAGAATGGCTTTTGGAGTCAGTGGACACGAGAACTGAAAGTAACCTTAAGGATCCTGTAGCCAAGTCAAAACCCTCTATTTCTAGACTTGGGTGTGACATCTGGAAAAGCTGAAGGATTTGCCCAGGTTTCTGGAAAGTAAGAGCTGGTCCAGGTAAAGGCCCCAGGTGGACGGTTCCCAGTTCCCTTCCCCAACTATGTGAGAGCTGTTCTAGAGGGATCTAAGACTTAATTTCCATTCCTTTTTTAATGATCCCAAGCTTGAGGGGTCAGAGGGTATAGATGAATAACTTAAAAAAAAACTTTTTAAAAAATTTTTATTTATTTTTGAGAGAGAGACAGAGTGTGAGTGGGGGAGGAGCAGAGAGAGAGGGAGACACAGAATCTGAAACAGGCTCCAAGTTCTGAGCTGTCAGCACAGAGCCCGATGCGGGGCTCAAACCCACGAACCACGAGATCATGACCTGAGCTGAAGTCAGACGCTTACTGACTGAGCCACCCGGGCACCCCTAGATGAATAACTTTTAATGCAAAGTATGAGTGGAGACCAGCCTCAGCCACAGAGCGGTATCTTGGGTCTGGAGTTCACAACCTGCAGCCATTGCTTTGTCTAGGAGCCACCGTATGTGAGTTTGGGATATCGGGAATGAACCCTCAAGGGCACACCTCTGGCAGGCAGCTGTAGGATTTGGCCCCAGAAGTGGTAACCTCCATCCACTAAGGCTTTCAGGCTTATTTTCTTTGACTTCGGTGAAACAAGTGATTCTCACTGAAACCAAAGCCTTTCAAGAGGCAATGCCCGACAAACCTCAACATCACCTGCCATCCTTCTCTCCAGGGAACCCCCTTGCCCCCCGCCCCCCCCATGCCAATTACCCTCAGCTGAGTTCACCACCCCACCTGCCTCCCTAATCCTGCTCCTCCTTCCACCTGGGGCAAGAATCTTCAAACTCTATCTCCTGTGATGCCATATCACTGCTCAGCAGTAAACCAACTCAACAATAATGATGGTTACTATTGTCATCGTAACGTCCTCCACGCGTGTCACAATATACAGTTAGGTGTTTCACACGCAAACTTGTAAACTGCCCACTGCGAGTGAGGACTCTGAAGTTAGAGGCATTGCCCCCGGTGGTTAGAGGTGGGGCTGCAAATGCAAACCTTCCCCTTGGCCTGTGGGGCCGGTTATGACTGTCTCTCGAGCCTAAGTCTCACGACTGCCCGTGGGACCTTTTGTCTAAGACCTTTTCTCTGTGTCCCTTGAATTCAGAGGCTACTTTCTCCCTTCTGCTCACACCATCATCCCCTCTATTTAAATATCAAAGACTTTCCAACGCTCTTATCAAATCCCACCATTTAGCTGTTCAGAGCCTTCCCAGGTCACTCCAGCCCTCGGTGGGCCACATACTCTGAATCGCCACAGGGCCACCCTTCAGCCAATTGCCATAGGTCACGGACCAGGAGCACCCGTGGTACGCACCTGTCACCTGACATCACCCTCATGCTCCTTGAGCTTTGCTGCTGCTGTTACTGTCGTAAACTGTGGTGAGTGTCTTGAGGGCAGGGATTGTATTCTCTTTGCCTTTATATCACCAGAGGCCGAGAGGGGATTCCTTAAAGGAATGAACGTTAATAACACGTTTACTCAGGATGTCTACGGAAGATGTTTACTCTTCCGTGGATCCCTCATGGTGTCCAGCACTGGACCCGGCACATGTTGGAGACTCCTCAATAGTTACTGATCAACTGGAAAAATTAAGACATTTGACCCAGTCTGTTTGGGCTGCTACAATAAAACACCATTTTCTGGGTGCCCTATGGACAAGAGAACCTTGTTTCTCATTCTGGAGGCTGGAAGTCGGAGATCAGGACATGGGCAGGATCGGGTGAGAGCCCTCGTCCGGGTCGCAGACTTCTTGCCGTGTCCTCACACGGGAGGTAGGCGGAGGGGGCTCTCTGGAGTCACAAGGGCACTAGCCCAATTCATGGCCTCACTCTCAGGACCACGTGATCACCTCCAAAGGGCCACCTCCAAATGTCACCACCCAGGCAATTAGATTTTGACTTATGAACTTTAGGGGGACACGGACGTTCAGACCATAGCACCACCCTTCAGAAAATGGACAGGTTGTTCAGGAAAGACAAGGCTCCATCCAGACCTGTTTGAAGCAGTCATCTGCCTTCTGAATACAGGTGGCCAGGAGGTAACATGACGAACAGGTATGGCACGCTCAGGTGAATAGTCCTCACTCCCGTTGTTTCTGAGACACGGCGATGCCATGCAGTGAATCATGCCGTTAATTGCTCAGTGAACTCCACCAAATTTGCAGGGGACCCTTGGGTAGAAAGTCAGCAGCAAGCCCCCTCTTGGAATACCTATAATTACTGTCTGTCAAGGTTGTGATTGTAGATTGTGACTTAAATATGTTATTAGTTCAACTTAAACCAAGCCATCCTGTTCCAACCAGAAAATTCTCACACTAAGGGGCGTGGGCACATTCAGCGACCTTCCTTTGTGACAGACTGCTGAGTAGAAATGCTTTGTCTTCCCAAGATGAAATGCCAAGGATGGGGTAGGATTCATGGCTCTCTGAAGCTCACAGGCGATCATTGACAAGGAGCTCACAGGAAGGTGTGAGCTGAGAAGTGGGATTCCTCTGTGCACGTATATCCTCCAACCAGCTGCTCCCCAAGTGGGGGAAAAGACCTTCCCAAGAAGTAAACTATTGGCCCCACACCAAAAGCATCTACACGGCGAAGGAAACCAGCAACAAAATGAACAGGCAGCCTACTGAATGGGAGAAGGTATTTGCAAAGGACTTATCTGTAAGGGGTTAAAATCCAAAACATATAAAGAACTTCTGCAACTCAACCCCAAAAAACAAATAATTCAATTAAAAATGGGCAGAGGACCTCAATGTGAATTTTCCGAAGAGGACGCACAGATGGCCCAGTACACACAAGCAAAGACCCCCCACGGCGCTCATCATCAGGGAAATACGATCAATCAAATGGATCTCGAACACGTTGAGATACCACCTCACACCCGTCAGAATGGCTAAAATTAACACAGGAAACAACAAGTGTTGGTGAGGATGTGGAGAAAGGACTCTTGTGCACTGTTGGTGGGAATGCAAACTGGTGCAGCCCCTCTGGAGAACAGTGTGGAGGTTCCCCAAAAAGTTAAAACCAGAACTGCCCTTTGGTCCAGTGATCACCCCCAAAAATACAAAAATACTGATTTCAAGAGGTACATGCACCCCTCTGTTTATAGCAGCGTCAGTTACAGTCGCCAAAATGTGGAAACAGCCCAAGTGTCCATCGCCTCAGGAATGGAGAAAGAAGGTGCGGCACATTCAATGGAACGTTACTCAGCCGTATAAAGAATGAGGTCTCGCCATTTGCAGCAACGTGGATGGACCTAGAGGGTTTGATGCTGAGTGAAATAAGTTAAAGACAAATACCACACGATTTCGCTCATATGTGGAATTTAAGAAACAAAACAAAGAAAAAAGACACAAACTCACAACAGCCACGAAAGACAAACGCTTGAACGCAAGGAATGAACTGGTGGTTGCCGGAGGGAAAGTGGGTGGGGGATGGGTGAGAGAGCTGACGGGGATTAAGAGGCACAAACTCAGTTTCGGAAGGAGCAAGTGGTGGACAGGAAAAGCACAGCACAGGCCACACAGCCGCTAAGCTCACCAACACTTTGGCGACACTTGGCGACTCCCGTTACCACGACGCCGAGTGGTGTGCAGGATTGTTGAAAGACAACATCGCACGCCTGGAACAGTGCAACGCTGCGGGGTAAGCGTCCTTCACATAAAAATAAATAATAATAGAAAATTCGTAAAAGAGAAAAAGAAATGGGTGTGAGGGGTCTGGGAAGGACCTTAACCTCACACAGACCTGCACCCACGTCTACCCCCACCCCCCTGCACTGGACACCCCTCCCTGGAGCATTAATTTGTCTTTATTTTTAAGACTGTGTGTTTGTAAAGTACGAATGACCCTGAGATAGCTAATAGTTGGTCACTGTGGGTTCAAAGGCGACCGACTTTCACGCAGCAAAGAGGACGGCTGAGTGACCCTGGGCCGCCGTCTCTTCTTTCCCGGCTCTCTCTGTCTCACACGCTCTACTTTTCGGTCTCTGTCCTGCAGAAGGGAGCGCCAGGAGGGGGCGATGATGAGGATGTGGTACGGGACTTAGGGACAGTCCCGGATTTATCGAAGTGTGGCAGGTGTGTTTCGGGCATCCAACCAGAGAGACCTGCTCCCTTCTGCATCTGGGGACTGTGTGTTGTTGAAATCTCCCCTGCACCCCGCGGGAGGAGGAGGGCTCGGGAGCCCCTGGCTGAGACAGCAGGAAAAGCAGCACAGGACCAGCTCGGCCCCAGCTGCCGGAGGGGAGACCAGACCGGGAGACGTAGAGTTCAGGAGCCAGGCCCGCGCAGGGGGGAGTGGGGGAGGCGGGCTCGGGGGGGCCGGAGGAGAGAAGGCCTGTGGCAGGCATCAGTGCCCATCACAAGCACCACAATGGAGATGCACGCGGGGCTGGGAGGGGCGTGGGCACCGTGAGCTAAGGACAGGGGACACTGGGGACACAGAAGCACGGGGCGATGGAAGGGAACGTGTATGTGGACACTAAGTTCCAAGGGGTCTGTATCTCACCCTGGGCCACGGGGAACCACCGCAGGCCTCCCACAGGGAAGGACAGTTTTAGAAAAGCGGCGGTAAGCCGAGAGAAGCATGCAGGGAAGACGCGGGGCCAGGGCTGGGAGTGCACGGAGAGGCCCCCCAGCGCTGGGAGGGACCCTGGCCTCAGGGTGCCGCGCAGCTGCCACGGGCCGGGACGCAGGGCCCGCTGACCTCCACCTCGGGCCTTGTGACCCACTGCGTCTTCGCCGTTCTCCTAGGGGTGTGAACGGAAAAGCTCCTGGTTCGCAAAGCTGGCAGAAGAGAACTACTCTGGATTTTTGAGATTACCCTGCATCTGATGGCCCCGCCAGGTAACAAAGAAGGTTCTCAGTGAGATAAGGTAAAAGATCAGTATTTCTAGAAAAAATAGCTTGGAAACATAGTGAAAACCTGTAGAAATGGGCAAAGATAAAATTCCTTTTTCATAAATTTTAATTTAAAAATGTCTATAGATATTATATCTTCAGCTGATAATATCCTCTTGTGGCAGAAAGTAAGGAAGAGAGCAAAAGAGAAGGAAATAAGGAAGTGGCTGGGGGGAAGCAGGGGTGGGGGAAGGGGGAAGAGGGAGGGAGGGAAGTAATCTGAACAGTGCGGATCAGGCTAACGTGGTCCACGGTTTGGAAATTTGGAAACGCTGCTAACACCTACCTACAGGAGAGTCACAAATGCATCATAAGGTTTTGATATCAAACATACAGTCAGAAGCAACGATCGACACGGCGAGAGCAAAGTGGACCAGGACAGCCAGTCACACAAGCGGGAGAAGGCTCGGGGCTGCCGATGACGGCCGGCAGAGTGTGGACGGAAGCACAGGCCTGTACCCCACAGGTGTTTGCTTTACACGAAGGCACATCTTACATGTAAAAGTCATGCGATGGTGACTTGAGGTGGCGAAGCGTTATGTCTTTAAATTAAAAAAAAAAAGAGAGAGAGAATGTTCCATGGGATGATTTTATCAATAGAAAATCTCCCAACAGAAATATCCTGATTGTGGGAATGCAAGCTGGTGCAGCCACTCTGGAGAACAGTATGGAGGGTCCTCAAAAAACTAAAAATAGAACCACCCTACGACCCAGCATTTATCCACGGGATACAGGTGTGCTGTTTTGAAGGGGCACACGCACCCCCATGTTTATAGCAGCACTATCGACAGTAGCCAAAGTATGGAAAGAGCCCAAATGTCCCTCGATGGATGAATGGATAAAGAAGATGTGGTCTATAGATACAATGGAGCATTACCCGGCAATCAAAAAGAAGGAAATCTTGCCATTTGCAAGTACGTGGATGGAACCAGAGGCTATTATGCTAAGCGAAATTAATCAGTTAGAGAAAGACAAATATCATCTGACTTCACTCATAACGAGAACTTTAAGACACAGAACAGATGAACATAAGGGAAGGGAAACAAAAATCATATAAAAACAGGGAGGGGGACAAAACAGAAGAGACTCATAAATATGGAGAACATGCACAGGGTTGCTGGAGGGGTTGTGGGAGGGGGGACGGGCTAAATGGGGGAGGGGCACTAGGAATCTACTCCTGAAATCATTGTTGCACTAGATGCTAGCTAATTTGGATGTAAATTAAAAAAATTTAAAATGAAAAAGAATCACGAGAAAAAACAACAACGAAACATCCTGGTTGCAGTTTTCCCAGACCCAGATGCACATCTGGAGACGTCCGGATCCCAGCCTGCACCTGCTGGAGGCACCTTGGGCAGACGGGAAACCCCCCCAACCCCCGGCGTGGGCGGGCCGCCCCTGAGCAGGTCGTGGGGACAAAGGCCTGCGCTCTTGCTGTGACAACACAGTCCCCCAGCCCTTGATCTGTGATTACAGGAAACAGCGCTCAGACCTGAGCTTGGCAGTGGTCCCTGAGAGACCGTGGTGACAGACCCCTAGCTCAGTGTTTTCATGCGAGGCTCTGGACGCAGACACTGGGGGCACAGCCCACCGTTCACCACCTGGTGACTCTGAGCTCCACCGCCTCTCTGGGCTTCAGTTTTGTCACCTGCAGGATGGGGACAGTGTTAGTAGTCGTCTCTACCTTAGAAGGGCTATCAGGAAGACTGGGCTAGCACAGCCCCAGCACTGAGGACAGGCCTGCCATATTGTCAGCTCTGCTGATGGTCAGTCAACAACCGTCCCATAAGCATCCAAGACCCTTTTCTAGCCTGTTCCGCTCTCAGTGGGCTCAGGCAGCTATCACAGAAGCATGGGAGACGGGCGGCTCACCCAGCCGTCCTGTGGGTGCACCCTCATGGGGGAGGGGTCCAAGGGGAAGCAAACTGTCCTGTCTCCTCCTCACATGGTCCCGCCCCCAGGATCTCAGGACCTCCCGGAGGCCCGGCTCTGAACACCTGAACACTGGGGCTGGGTTTTCAGTACATAAAATTCAGGGGACACAGACATTCCGTCCCCAGCCCCCCTGACAGGTGTGCCACTCATACTTGTCTCTGTGACTCCTTATAAAAATATGACCTTTAAAAACTAATGATAGCAAGGGGATTGCAGGTAAGTGGGGATTGGGGCATTTTTAACACATGGAGTTTATATAATATCTACGCATCGTTTAACATTTTCTAGTCACTCGTATGCTTTTTTCCTTCCTTGTTTTTTAAAAGCTCCGTACAAAAATTAATGACTCACAATAAATTGTATCGTGTGCGAACAAACATATCCAACTGATTGGCGCCCATGTGTGGGAGGGATGCACTCTGGGCCTTCCTGAATCCCACATTCCTTACTGGAAGGTGATTTTCATCATCCCTTAGCCCAGATCGTGCATACACGGCCAAAGAAACGTGGATCTGATGGACAGACGATGGGGCAAACCCTAGGAACCTGTCTTGGGAATTTGTCCCCAGCTTATTTCCCTCCTGCTCACAGGCAGCTGGCCCTCCTGCAGCAACAGTGTGGTGACTCCACTTCCCCAGGCCCCGCGTCCTATGCTGCGTTCTAGAAGGGGGATCCGCAGTTCTACGGATCTCCCTTCCTCACTTGTACACTTGCTAACACTTCACACGATGTTGTTTTAAACATCACAGAATCGAAATCTGTAAGAAACAGATTGTTATAAAATTCTGCCATGAACAACTAGACCGTTCCATCGAATCTGAGATACTGTAAAACGCACACCACGAATGAGTCCCGGCAACGGTAGGGGGAACGGAGCCCCCCGCTTGCCCGTGCTAGCTGGAGAAAAGATCTCAACTCAAGCAGGTCCAACCCATGGTGATGGTCTTCCTACCAAAACAAGTTAGCGAAGGCGGCCTTCTGCCTGTGCACATCCCAGTATTCGAATGTTCAGACTGTTGGGTTAAAATAATCGGGGGCCTCTCTGACCACTCCGGGGGAGGGAAAGGCAGGCAGTCGAAAGTGATTTGGTTCCTTTTTCCATCAACTCATAGGCAAATCCAATAGGAAAAAGAAAAGGAAAAACACCAACCGTGTGCAAGTAGCCAACCTCAGTGATTGCACAAAGGAGGTCACGTCCAGGGGAATGGGCTGACTGGATTAATAGGTAAATGTCTACGCACAGCCAGGCCCCGAAGCCCCGCTTCTTCAGGAAAGGGGACTAAGCCTACCCCTGGCCAGGTAGAGAGTCTCCCGGTGGCCACGTCACTGCCCTGGAGCACTGCTGGCCTGGGGGGTCTCGGGGGCAGGGAGGAGTGAGGACCGTGGGCTCTGGGGACTGGTCTGCAGGTGCCTGTAGCAGCATGACGGTGCCTGAGCAGGGGCCTGCTGGAGGATGTTCCCCACGGCCCTTTGCTTCCTGCCAGCTGACCTCCGTCAACCACCCCCTACTTTTGATGTGTAAAGCGGGTGAACGGTTTCAGACCTCATTCTGTGTCTTCACCTTCTGTTGAGAAACAAACACGTCTGTCAAAATGCTCTCTTATACTTTCCTGTAACTAATTTCCAAGTCTGTTCGGATAATAAGAAACGAAAAACTTGACTAAATACATTTTGGGTAAATTTGCATGAAAATGAGCCAGATACAGGACAATGATCTCTATGGAGCGAAGGTGACAGGAGATACTGGGGCTCCCACTTTCTGGCGCTGTTTCTTATGGACTCTATGGTCCTGGACAAATATACAAATATTCCACCTCCGTGGGCAACTGTTTTCACGTATAAATACCAAGTTCAGCCGGATGACCTCTACGGCCCTACCAGCTCTGAGTTACAGGAGACTCTGATTAAAATATTTCTTTTTTTTAAATTCTACTCTTTATTTTAAAGTTTATTTATTTATTCTGAAAGAGACAGAGGTAGCACAAGTAGGGGAGGGGCAGAGGGAGAGAGAGAGAGAGAGAGAGAGAGAGAGAGAGAGAGAGAGAGAATCCCAAGCTGGGTCCACACTGTCAGCACAGAGCCCGATACGGGGCTCGAACTCACAAACCGTGAGATCATGACCTGAGCTGAAACTAAGAGTCAAATGCTTAACTGGCTGAGCCACCCAGGTGCCTCTAGAACATTCCTTTAAATAGTGAATTCAGATACACCTCATGGGATTTGATTATGACGCTTTAAGGTTGCACACAGCTTTTACCCAATGCACCCACAGACATAAAAAGTAACTGTATCATCTCATGGAAACAAAGTCCCTTTTGTTTATTTTGTATTTGCATTTGATCCATCCCCCCACCCCCTGCCCTTTTGAGAAACAGAAAACAGAGAACTTAAAGAAAGCGTTACACAGCCTGGCCTTAACGGACCCAGAGAGCCAGTCACTGTCCCAAAACCAGCCTTTTTGGGCTGAAGATTAGCCGACTGCGGGCACCGACCCTCCGTGTGGAAGCAAATGTCAGAGGAGAGGCTGATATTTGGCCGTGGGCTCCCGCTCTCTCCCAGACATTTGCTAAACCCACGTTTGGTGAACGTCCCCAGCCATCAATCCCGCCGGCTCCCTCTGGGCCCGCATGGAAATGTCATCCGCCAGGCCCGCAATCAGAGCGGCTGCGATCCCGGCTCAGTGCGGACTGGATGGAATCCAGGTGAGAGCGGACGCAGTCAGGCCCGGGGATGGGGGAGCAAAGCCATTTTCTCTCCTTTGCCGTCCACACGGCCATCAGGCCTTAATCACCAGGGGAGGGAGGGCTGGCTGCCACAAGCCTGCTTAGTCCCCAGCTCAGCTCTGAGCCGGCCTGCACGGAAGGGCCTCAGGGAGCGGGCACAGGCCTGGGGAGGGGACAGGCGGGAAGGAGCCACGGGGGCAGGGGGGCAAGCTGTAGGGAGTAAAAATAAGCTGGGAAGAGGGTGGGGCCCAACACCTGAGCGCCAGCTCGACAGAAGTCACACAGCTCCCTGGGCGCCTCTGAGTCAACTCACCGGACGCCTTCGCTCTGGCCAGAAACGTTTGGTCCCATGACACTCCCTGGTCTCCCCCAAAAGTCCTTCTTTTCGAACAACATTCCCCAAAGATCCTCCCTAACAGAATATACGGAATACGTTCCACTCTCATTCACAAAGTGTTATAATCAATTTAAGAGTATTCTAAAACAAGTTTCCAAATGATCTCTCTCTGGGTCATATGCAGATATTTTATATTAAATACACATCTATTTGCTTGTGTCTATATTAAAATATCAAAAGTTCAATTCACAATATCCTCTAGAGGCTGGCATGTTAACATTTAATTGTAAGCCTAATTGTCTTTGAATAAAGCCTGTGCGTTAAAAATAAACGTACTATTTACTAGTAAGAATCACACACACACACACACACACACACACACACACACACACCTTTCCCATATCAAATACCTGTAATTATGTATGAGCTACACACAAAATTGCACTTTCCTCAGTATTGCTAAAATTTCATTGTAGTGTGGACCGCTGCACAACAGAACATGATTAGAATGGTTTCGTTTAAAGTTCTTTTTAAACAATGTTTGTTTATTTATTTTGAGAGAGAGAGAGAGAGAGAGCAGGGGAGGGACAGAGAGAGAGAGGGAGAGAGAAAATCCCAAGTAGGCTCTACGCTGACAGCAGGGAGCTGGACGCGGGGCTCGAACCCACGAACCGTGAGATCATGACCTGAGCTGAAACCAAGAGTCAGATGCTTAACCGACTGAGCCCCCCGGGCGCCCCCGTTTTGTTTAAAGTTCTAAGAAAGACAGTGCGTGGGGGTCGGTCACTGGGACGCGGGAGGGAGGGCACCACCAAGCTGGTGGGGCCCCCGCTGCTCACCCTGGGCCGACCCAGGAAGGGGCATGAACCACAGATGTATGTGGGTGCAGACCAGTCGTGCACGAGCCTTTGTGGTGCTTAAAGCACCGAATCATCCACGTGAGGGAGCCCACAGTTCCTGAGCTATCGTAAAGGGCTTAGAAAATAAGCCCTCCGTGGGGCTGAAGGAGGCGGGGACGTGATGGGGGCCCCTCCCCTCCCTCTCGGCCAGGCCTTCTCCTGGGACCTGTCGGGGGCGGGGAGGGGTGCTCACGCTCTTAGCCTTTCGCTCATGAGGGGCAGTGGGGGTTTCAGAGAACCGCGAAGAAGAAGCTGGCCGCATCCAGGCAGGCCAAAGTTGTGAGCGACGCGGCATTTGACATCCACCTCCAAGGCAAAATTGAAACGCTAAAGCTTTGTCCTGCTCATCCGTCACCAGCCTCCCCAGCACCCTGGGTAACCGGGGGCCTAGGAAGTGCAGTCTCTTCACAGACTGTCTACACGTGCCCCCAAGTGAACATCTGAAACCACAACAAGAGAAAATCAATTTACTGCCCCCAACCGGTTTCTCCATATCCACTTCCTCCAATCTACCCTGCGCCCCCAGCAAGGCGATCTTATTAAAAATTAAATTGGACTAGGCCATCCTCCCACTCCGAACCCACAGAGTCTCCTGGGAACTGACACTTCTCACCCCTGCCAGCCTTGACATTCCCCAGCACAGCAGTTCTCAAAGTAGGTTCAAGGAGCTCATTCATGTTGCCTCGGGGCCTTTGCACATGCTGTGTATTCTGTCAGGAACACCTACCCCATGCCTAAAGGTTCACCCTCTCTACCGTAAGGGCTAATGCCTCATCATCTGTATCAGCCTTGCAATTTTCCTTTTTTGGGACCCTGACTTTAAATTTTCCCAATTGTTTGTTACTTCCCTTCTCTTATGGAAAAAAAATTCTGGAAGCACAGGACCCATCTGCCTGTTCCCTGGTATCTTTGCAGTGTCCACTGCACAGTGAAGGCCTGAAATGTGAGTGGGCAGGTACGTGAAGGAGACGTGGGTCTGTCGCATCTCAACAGATGTTTTCAGGCTTCTTTGTACATATTCAAGTGCATAGCAGCTTCCTATTGGCCGAAATGCTTCAGGTGAGGTCTTCCTGGAAACTGGAGACCGAACACGGTTATGTCATTTTGTGGGATACTTTTGGAGACCCCGGGAATTGAGGAGATATTCCCTTTGGTGGCATAGTCCAAATAGTCCAAAGGAGATAGTCCAAAAACCTAGTGCATCTCAGACCCGAGAACCTAGCACATCTTAGAACCTGGCACGTCTCAGACCCGAGAACCTGGTGCATTCAAGGCCCTGTCAGGTGGCAGGCTACGAAGGCAAGGAGAAGACAGGATAAAACTAACAACGCAGATCTGAACTTTTCTAGGAAATGCCATCTGCTTTCCATTGGGATCCGAGACCCTAGGAAAATGTCAGAGCCGTATCACTTACATAGAATACGTGAGTTCATTCCGTGATGCACGTTTTAGTCTAACTAAACAAGTGAGGTGCCCACCCAAAGCCCTCCCTGCTCATACAGCAGGATGCTGAACATTCTGCCCACAGTAGAAGACTTTCACTTCCCTGGGGGAGGAAACAGCTGGGCCGGGAGAGATGCTGCTGCTGTGGGCCTGGCGGGGGAGGGTGGGGCCGCTCACAGCAGTTTGAGGAGAACCGGGTCATCGCCCCGCATCGGTACACGCGTGCAAGCCCAGATTTGTGCAAATAAACAGAAGCTCAGGCCCCCCTCGAGACGTAGATGCAGGAGGACAGAGCCTTTTGTGGGCGTCTAGACAGCATCTTCTGAGTTTGTCCCCCAACACCTCATTCCTCACTCCTCACCCTTCCAAGCAGGAGAGGACGTGGGCAAGATTAGCCAGGTTTCAGGAGGTCAGTTATTCCATACCCATCAAAGATGGCGGAGGACGCCGCACGCACACAGCGGGCCCTGTCCCCTCCTCCCCCGGAGGTTTCTTCAAGCCCTTCCTTTACCAGACACCGTGCTCGTCCCTGCAGACGAGGCAGCACACAAGAACGGCTGGAGTCCCCGCCTGGAGGGAAGTCACAGCCCGTGAATCCCACTCTATGTGGAAATCCGACCCTCTCTGGAGACCCGAGTGGAGGCATCCTGGTTTTACGCCCCGTGCAGCTGTGTACTCCGCTGAGAGGTCTCCGTGCATTTCAAGTCTCTGAAATACTAAGGGCGGCCTTGAAGGAGCCTCTACTCTGCTATAAATACACGCCAGAGAAATTGATTCAATGCGGGCACACTGGGGCGTGGTCTAGTAGGGGACACGTGGTCCCAACTCAACCCTCCACTCTAGCACCAAGAGCAGCTGTAATGAGCAGCGAAGTAACACATGGAATGTTCTAGAAGAATGACGCAAAATCCCCGTTAGGGCCTGTGCTTCTGTTTTCTTCACGCTTTTAGCCGGGTTACTTGTTAGTCCTGAACCTGCTGGTGCGCACGGTACCCAGAGGCGCCTGCTGGTCCTGCCAGTGGGTGGCGATCATCAGAGACTTAGCTTTGATCCAGAAGCTGTTTGGATCGAATACCTCGTGGGTCATCTCTATTCCGTCTCATTTGAGTTTGAACTGATCCTAGCAGAGCACAAGCCCTGCCCAGCCATCTCCATCATTCTCCACTGTGCAGGAACAACTCT
Source organism: Panthera leo (assembly GCF_018350215.1). NCBI lineage: Eukaryota > Metazoa > Chordata > Mammalia > Carnivora > Felidae > Panthera > Panthera leo. Next base: position 138,577,117 of record NC_056681.1, on the reverse strand, counting down.
CTTTTGCGGGGGGAGCCCTCAGGTCTGGGATAGGGTGATGTTTTCTGCAGCCCCAGTCAGAGCAGGGTCAGGCCGGCAGTGAGACCCCTCCCCTGGGAAGCTGAGTCAGTTGGCTCGAGAGTCAGCAAGTCAACAAGACGTGTCCAGTGTCTGGACCGGAAAATCACTTTATCTCTCCGGACTTTGAAAATGAAAAAGCAACACGTTGCCAAAAATATTTGCTAATTAAGGATCACCAGGGGCACCTGTGTGGCTCGGGCAGTCGAGCGTCTGACTCTTGATTCAGCCCAGGTCATGATCTCACGGCTCGTGGGATCCAGCCCTGCATTGGGTTCCGCGCTGACAGCCGGAGTCTGCTTGGGATTCTCTCTTTCTGTCTGCCTCTCTCTCTCTCTCCCTCCCTCTCTGTTTGCCCCTCCTTCACTCCTCACTCTCTCTTTCTCCTAAAAAAAAATCACAAAAATCCTTACACGTTTGAAAACATAGTGAAATGATGTGCCCTGCCGTCAGAATGCTGGCCGCCCCATGTGGGTGCACGTGGTCCATTGTAGCTCAAATATTTTGTCCTTTTAACTTCATTAAATAAGGCGAACGCACGCGGCTTGCCCTCAACGTTCGCATCTGCGACACGCTGGACTGTGGTATCACTCCATTTTCGGTCCGGAACATCCCACACGATCCATAAGCCAATCTTTGGTACCTGGCAAGTTCTGAGAAGAACTAAAAGAGGAAAATTAAAACCAACTAATGGTCCATCTGGTGCCCTGTTACACGATTCTGTGACTGAGTCAGGTCTGGAGGGTGGAGCAGAGTCGACTGGACGGATGCGTGGATCCGGGTGGGGGGTGGCGGATTCCGGGGTTGTAGCGGCACCGCCCCGTCTGGGTTGCGTTTGAGCCAGAGGGATCTCGGACTAGAGCAGCCTACAGTTACGTTGTGTAGTTATAACTTTAAGGGAAAGGCTGGAATGTTACCTGTGTGTAAGATGACACATAACAGAAATTGTACTTTAGCTCTTTTTAAGAGTTACTTTTAATGTTTCTTTTTGAGAGAGAGAGAGGGACAGAGACAGAGCATGAGCAGGGGAGGGGCAGAGAGAGAGAGGGGGAGACACAGAATCCGAAGCGGGCTCCAGGCTCCGAGCTGTCAGCACAGAGCCCGACGCGGGGCTGGAACTCACAGGCTGTGAGATCATGACCTGAGCTGAAGTCGGACGCTTAACCGACTGAGCCACCCAGGCGCCCCACTGTTTACTTATTTTTGAGAGAGAAAGAGAGAGAGACACACACACCATATGAGCGGGGGAGGGGCAGAGAGAGAGGGAGACACAGAATCTGAAGCAGGCTCCAGGCTCTGAGCTGTTTGCACAGAGCCCGACGGGGGGCTCGAACTGACGAACCATGAGATCATGACCTGAGCTGAAGTCAGACGCTCAACCAACTGAGCCACCCAGGAGCCCCTTATTTTGGCTCCTTGAGCCAGTATACTGATTTTAGCTTTGTTGGTTGTTGCTATTTTATTTATTAACACTATTTTCCCCAATGATCTGTAAGGTTAATCATCTAATAATTGGCATTTGATAGTTATTAATCAGGTTTTATCTTCTTTAGAACATTCTAGAAATTCTTTGATGCCAAGAACCTTTGCATCAAATTGAGATGGAAATCGTGGCTGTGTTCTCTTGGAATGGTGCACAGCTGAGGGTGGGGAGAGAGATGAGCCAGTGGTCCTCCGCCCAAGCACCTTTGTGTTTGTCTGGGGGGACCTGGCTGTCGCTGCAGGGTCTGCTCACGGCAGCCCTGTCCTGCTCTGCTCCCCAGGGCGGGGCACCTGCAGTGTGTCAGTGCTCTGGGAAACTGACCTCGTCCCGTTTCTTGGCAGGTGTCTTCCAACCTCATCAGACCCTCTCTTTCTTCTGCAACACCAAGGCTAAGAACCATGTGGCTGGTTTAAAACGGGGTAAGTGCATGCTGTAACACGAAGCGTTCTTGCTGCCTCCTTACTTACGGACGTTTGCCTGTGGGATGCTGGAAAGTCAACGCTGACATCCACCACGCGAACAGATTTCAAGCCTGAGCCTCCGACGTAACCACTAATGGTGGATGAGGAAACGCACGGCCCTGCTTTTGGCATAATCTCCCTGCTGACAACAACCAGAAAAATTGGACTCTGTTTATACAATCTGCTTGGAGGCGCTGGAGAAGCATGATTTGCACAGCCAAGAGACCAGGCAGAAAGAAACCCAGAGTTGGGCTTTATATGAAGCACAGCTCTGTGGCTTGGGACATTTGACACTGTAGTGCCTCGTGAAGGTCTCAGAATCCGAACATCTCTGTTCATCTCTGAACAGTGTGTGACTGAGGGCGTGAGATTGGAGCTCACGGCCGGTGAGAAAGAAGTTGCCTAGAAACACCACAGACTTCCAGCTGGGGGTGTCCTGAGGTTTCATCCCAAGAATAAATGTAAACTGGGAACAGCTCAGTCCTCCCGGGTGGTGAAGCCCAGCTTTGATTCATCTCAATTCCTGATTTGATTGAAGTGATAGCCCATAATCTGGATGTCCAGAGCAAAAGTAAACACTTTCTGGAGGACGATGACCTTACACAACGTAACTGAGAGCCTCAACGCATAGCTGTGTTTTCCATCTGCAACGTCTGTGATCCAAACAAAATAAAACAAGGCACACAACTAAGCAGGTTTGACCAAAACCCAAGAAAAAAAACTAATGGCCAATAGCGACAGACACATCGGAATTATCTGATATGAATTTAAATTAATAATGATGAAATTGCCAAAGGAATTTAGCACAATGCTGAATTTCAGGAGATACAGAATGCTTGTTTTGAAGATCAAATGGGGGGGGGTCCCTGGGGGGCTCAGTCAGTTAAGCGTCCGACTTCAGCTCAGGTCATGATCCCATGGTTCATGAGTTCAAGCCCTACATTGGGCTCTGTGCTGACAGTGCAGAACCTGCTTGGGATTCTCTCTCTCTCTCTGCCCCCCTCTGCTCCTCCCCCACTCATTTCCTCTCTCCATCTCTCTCTCTCTCTCTCAATAAATAAATAAACTTAAAAAAGCACATTGAAAATTTAAAACATCTGAACAATTAAGGTTAAGAATTTTCCAAAGGGATGAAAATTTCCCACAAATTCAAGAAACACTATGAATCCAAAATGGGATAGATATTTAATGAGATAAATATAATTTATAAATATAATATTTACTTTGTGCACCTCAGAGTAAAACTCTAAGACTCAAAAACCAAGAAAAAACATTTATAAACTGGCAGCAATCAATGACAGCTAACCTTCAACAGAGACAGGAGGAATCAGAAGACAATAAAATTCTATGTTAAAAATGCTTAATGGAAATAAATGCCAATCTTGTGAAAAAACCCCTCAGATATGAAGGTGAAGCAAAGGCATTTCAGGCAAAAAAAAAAAGAAAGAATTTGTCATCAGTAGATCCACATTAAGTAAAATTCTAAAAGATGGCTTAGCCAGAAGGCAAATGAAGAGATGATCAACCCAAACTATGAATGATGGGTAAATCTACATGTTCATTACTGTATTGAAGGACAATAATAATACCTCATAAGATTTACTATATTTACAAGGAAATGGCTGTATTGAATAAATACTTGTATGATGCATGTATGGCTTTCATTGCAATATCACATACACTAGGGAGGTATAGACTGAATGAAAGCACTCATAAGGTCACTGAATATTTGGAAGGTGGTAAAACTACAAGTGATATTCATGTTATTAAGTCAAGAATAAATACTGTAATTTCAAAGTAGCCAATAAAAAGCAGTGAAAGAAAGTATAACTAACAAGTTTATAGAGGTAAAAAGGAATAATGTAAAATACCAAATCCAAATAAATTTAAGAAAGTCACAGATGAGTTGGCAAAAAGCGACCCATTAATAATCACACTGAGAGGGAAAGGTGTCCAAATCGTCAGAGTGGACCGAAAGCAAAGCCCAGCCGTGTACTCCTTCCCAGTTGCGCCCTCAATACAAGGGCAGGAGAGGGTGGAAAAGTGAAAGGAGGGGCCTGCCTGGGACGTGACTGCCCACAGACACGGTCTCCCATGGCCTCTGTAACGGTGATGATGCTGAGGCCAGGTGCTGGACATCAGGATTGTGTGACTCTTGGCCAGGGCACGTGTCTCTGTGCTACTAAATCGCGCATGGTCTGGGGCGCCTGGGAGGCTCAGCTGGTTGAGCGTCCGACTTTGGCTCAGGTCATGATCTTGTGGTCTGTGAGTTCGAGCCCTGCGTCGGGCTCTGTGCTGACAGCTCAGAGCCTGGAGCCTGCTTTGGATTCTGTGTCTCCCTCTCTCTCTGGCCCCCCCGCCGCTCATGCTCTCTCTCTATCCCTCAAAAAAAAAAAAAAAAAAAACACACAAAAAAGCCTCCCAAAACAAAAACCGAAACATTTCTTAAAAAATTGTGCATGGTCACGCTGGTGGACAGTTATACCGGAGAAGCTGAAACGATGCGTCTGCATTGTTGATTTTGCTGATGAGGAAACTGAGGCCAGAGGAGACATCAACCCTCAGTCATTGTTTATTCAGTATTTAAGGGACAAGCGCTATGAGCTGATGATGAACAAGGTGTGTTTCCTTAATTCGTACACTTTTACAAGTTGTATACACACAAGGGGATGGAAAAGAAACCCTTACGAAGGGGCCCAGATACAGGCCATTGACTAGAGAGGTGAATGGTCGCTTAGGGAAGAGACCTAACATGTCTCCCTTGAGTTGGGGCCTCCCCTGGCTGATGGAAAGGAGCAGAAGCGTGAGAAGTGGGGGGAGGACACGGCAGTGAGGTCTGCACACACTGCTCCCCAATAACGAGCTCATGCACGGCCCTGCTTCTCATAAACGCTTACCCTTTGCTTTCGAAAACAAAATCCCTTTTGGATTTGAGATATTTTGAAACGTGAACTTGTCAAGGTAGCAGAGTTTTCAGGGAAACCGTGCCAGACGGCAGACTGTGGGGACAGTTGGGGCCCCCTGCTGGTGCCGTCCACACCGCCAGCCCGAATCTACTGCCTGGCTCACCGGAGGGTATGGTCCTGCCAACATGAGCGCCGCCCACCCAGGCCAGTGGCTCCGGGGACCTCCGGAGCGCCACCCTGGCCACCAGCCCCACCTACCAGGTCCCTGCAGGGAGGCGGAGCCCTCAGGGCCAGGGCGGAGGGCCCAGGATGCACAGGGCAGTGACCACAGGACTGCACGGAGGAATGAACCCACAGTCTCTTCTGTTGTTAGAGGCACCCCCATGACACCTTGGTCCTGTTTAAGCTCTAGGCTCCCACCACCTCGCTCTAAAGCACTGTCTCCTTTCGCTCCCAGGAGCTGTCCCGTGGGGCGTGTCCCACGCACCTCGGGTCCTCGCTCGGCTACAGGACCAGCAAGCACACGCGCTTCCTGCTATAAAGCCACCTATCCGAGAGGCAGGCCGACCCCCGATTCAGGAGGGACTTCTAACAATTGGAGCGGTTCCCCCCATCCATGCTCAACTTCAACACGCAGCCCTGTGACCCGGCTGAGGGGGTACAGTGAGGTGCTGCTATGTCCTCCTGAGCATGACTTCATTTTGGCTGTGTCTTACTTTCACGTCGGGTTTTACAGGTTACAAAGGGTGTTGCTGTGAAGCATGTCCTCGGGTCCCCACAGCAGTGCTGGGAAGGAGAGGTGGGTGTCATCGCCAGCATGTGGACACGGGGGCGCCTGGCTCGAGGACGCCGTCCCTTGTGACCCCATGAGTTCCTACAGCTGCTACAAGACCTTAGCGGATTTAGTGGCTACAAACAACACAGTGTGTTCTGTCACAACCCTGGAGGTCCCGTCCTAAAACTCAGGGCTGCTTCCTCGTAACGTCTACAGGGAGACGCCGTCTCCTTGGCTTTCCCAGCTGGGAGAGAAGAGCCCACACTCCGTGGCTCCCGTCCCTTTCTCGGGTCACTCTGACCTCTGTTTCTGCCACCACCTCTCCCGACTGTGTCCCTGCACAAGAGCCACCCAGTAAGGCAGGATAACGTCTGTGCCTCAAGACCTTGACTTAGTCACAGCTGCAGAGTCCCTTCTGTCACATGCGATGACTTATTCACAGGCGCCGGAGATGAGGACGTGGGCATCTTGGGGGGCATTACTCTTCAGGCCACGTCCAAGTACAGGAAATGGTGGAGGCAAGTCTGAGCCTCCTCACCTCCACGCTTTCTGCTCTACAAGCTCTTGTGAGGAGGCAAGTCCTCAGATACCAGTAGCCACTGAGAAAAGGGAGGTGTCCTTGGCACCCATCTGGTCGAAAGCCAGGGTGTTAGTAAGGTGAAGCACTCCTGCTCCAGTGCCATGTGTGAAAAGCCACCAGGGCGGGAATCAAAGATTTCTGTGCCTAACGCGGCATTCTGTTCCTGCCGGGGCCGTGCGGATTGGATTCCCACGCCTGCGATCTACTCGAAACCTGTGGGCTTCGGAGAGGCACGCAGAGCACATTAATACGTAACCGGGAGGCTACGACAGGGTGTGTATTATGCATGGGCACCCTGGCCTCCAGAGTGGTTTTAGGTAATACATTGTCACTTCAACTACTGAGGCAGAAAAAATAAATCAAAATTCTGGAAATACCAAACTTTGAGATAGACAAAGATGTGCAGGGGCGAATTACGTGGTTGGCCCAGATCTGTAATGACAGTGAGCCCACAGTCAGGATTCCTGGAGGCTGCTTTCTGGGATGCGGTGACCCGACTTGGCCACCCGTTCAGGACAGACTTAGATTCGGCCTGTACTCCTCAGGGTCTGGCCCATTTTCTCAGCTTGAATGTGATCTAACCTCTTGTTCAACAATCTTTTATTCTTGACACTCATGGTTAGTGTTTTGAAAAACATTATACGTTTTGAAGTTGAACATCTTTAGTGGTATTTTGAGCTAAAGTCCTGATTTTGTAGTTTACCACTAATAACAAATTAATCCTTTAGGTTTTGAAATACTAAAGCCCTCCACAACCATCCCTTGAAGCCCTGTATTTAAGGGCATTTAGTCATTACTACAGAAGCTAACAGTGAAACGTAAACATTCTTATCAATGAAGCACACAGAAGTGTTACTGTTCACCATCGTTGTTGTTCTTCTTTTCCAATTGTATTTTATTCATTCTTATTGCGTGAAACTTAAGCAAATTTTAATGTGCCTCTCCTTTCATTCAAGCAAGATGCAGATTGTCCACGAACACTGTGTCTGTTTTTCTTTAAAAAGGAGCAGGGAGTGAGGCACCTGGGTGGCTCAGTCGGTTGAGTGTTCGACTTTGGCTCAGGTCGTGATCTCGTGGTTTGTGGGTTCGAGCCCCGCGTCGGGCTCTGTGCTGACAGCTCGGACCCTGGAGCTTCGGACTCTGTGTCTTTCTCTGCCCCTACCCGCCCGCCCCCCCCCAAAAAAAAAATAAATAAAAATATTAAAAAAAAGGAGAGGGCAGTGCTGAATGGCTCCCGTAACAGTGCACGGGGTGCACTGAAGGGAGAGTCCAAACTGAAAGATCCCACTTCCCAGAATCTCAGGTAGTTGGCTGTAGGCATCGTCTACATCAGAAATCTCTCTCCTGCGTCCATCGCCACTCAAGTCAGGGACGGGAGCAGGACTGGTGTTTCCGGAGTCCACGCGGTGGCGCTGTTCACACGTGTCTCAGGGTGCCCCTGCACTCCCTCCCCTTCACCTGCAGGTCAAGGTCCAAGGTCCTTCCGTGGTCAACCAAGGTCCTTGGCTGGGTTGTCCCAACGCTTCCAGTACTCCCAGAATTCCTCTGTTCCCATCTACTGTTTGACATAGTGACAATAGCGAAGTCCTTATAATCTCCCCAAAGGTGCTAAAACATGTCACATCTTCACGTCTGGGAGCATCTGTCTTCACGACCTCCCTCATTCTTTCCTGTTGTTTACCTAATGAGGTCCTAGCCATCTTTCAAAATCCAGCCCACGTGAAGGTACCTGGATGAGGCTTGTGTGATGCTGGAAAGAAAACCCGAGAAAAGCGACTCCCCCTTTCCATCGCACTGAATCCATTTACCGGTCTGCCTCACTACCCGGGCTATAGCCACCTAGAGGACAGGGGTTTCTCCCTTCTCGTTACAAAGTAGAGGGTCTGGAATATTGCGGGGTCTCGAAAACCAAACTAAAACATGGCAGCACAGTAAGCGTAAGAGCAGACGCTGCTCAGTTATTCTTCAGCACAGGGGACCCGCAGCGTTGCCCTGAAATCCGTCCCCCACGAAGCCGCTGGGTGAACCTGGAGTTGGCACCCGTGTGTGTGTCTCACAAATGTGACCCAAGTGTAAAGATGTTCTTTCCTGCTTAAAACGCAATCCATTGATGAGAAGGAGCATCTGTACTTCTTTTGCCCATCTTTATCCTTTGTCAAGGAGAAGAGTGTCTTGAAATGCTTCACGAGGTTGGCGGCTTCAGCCTAGGCCGTCTTCGGCTTTGTTTGTTGTATACAGCATAATGTATGCTTTAGTATAATGCCTTGACATCTACCTAAGTACACTGCCAACTAACCAATTAAATTTGCTGAACGCCATTCTTCTGCAAGGTTAAGCAGAGCGGGGCTTTGTCGTTCTGTTCAGCAAGGAGCCTAGAGCAGTAAAAAGTCAGCTCTACAGAGAGTTGTTGACAATTCTCACAGAGACTCGATGGTAAGACGGTTTCCTGGTCATGGGTTCTCTCGGGATCTGATCAAGGCTACAGGCTTCCTCTTCTAAAAAGTGCAGAGACTCACACATTTTGCACAAATTTTCCAGAGGATCAGAAGCACGTCCATACAACCCCCAGAAAATGCCTCACTCCCAGCTGGAGAGCCACCATGACTGAGAATAAAGTTGTAGCCTCCGCACTGTGACCCTCCACGCGTGGATTTGGAACTCTGGCCCTGCCTATCGTGAGTCCAGTCCTTTACTGTAACCACACGCTTCACGGTCCCACGTCCACCCCCACGGCAAGGCGAGGCTCAGTCCCACCCCACAGCCACTCACTCGACCAACCTCCCACTCAGCACAGTTTAACCAGCATCAGGGTCCCAGCAGCGCTGCGGTGACCCTAGGCTCTGTGCTTCGAGGAGCTGGTGACACTCTGTGTGTGCCTCTCTCTGCTTGCAACCCCACCATTCTTCCACGGAGGAAGGGGGAGCCTCTGGAGGGCACGTACCCTACAGCCAAGCGACCTTGGCTTTGCCTGCATTCAGCCTCTGCACTTGCTGTAGGTGAACCCACACCGTTTTGAAGAATCTTCTTAAAGAATCCAGGTTCCCTCTGAAATACAGTGGCGATGACACTGGGTGTGCACACCTGTGCTGGGGATCATGTGACACAACGCGCCTGCAATTTGGCGCGTCAGGCTCTGCCCTCACGGACAGGTGCGTGCTATGTCGTTACGGTGTGTCTAGATTTTCCAAACTTCCTTGATCGGGCATCTTTTCAGTAAGAAAATAAAATAAATATTAAAAATAATGAATGATCGTCTATTTATATATTAGTACATGGATACACCTATTGTGTACTGGCAAATCTATTAATTGTGAGAGACACGTGCCAGTAAAAACTTAAGTTTAAAAGTACCTATTCTATTTATAAACGGTACAAATCTTTTTCTTCTGAAATGTGCTAAGAAGTTTTTTTAAAGTAGAGAGAAATATCTTTAAATATGACTTATTATTTTTCTAAATCTTGCCTGTCACTTCATGAGAGAGCAATTTCAAGCTCTATTTCTTACTTCAACTTATATTGATACTTGCTTTGAAGACCCTGTCATAGCTGAAAAGACACCTCACAAAGAAACATTCATCTAAAACGAAAGAGCAGTAACTTGTGTATTGGCAGCTGTAACTGAAGCCTGATGCTTATTTGTCCATTATGTCTACAGGTTATGCCAAGATTTTTACTGAAATTCAACTGATCAATTCCCCTTAATCCCAAACGCCACAAGTTGCTCTCGCAAACCATCAGAAGGTGTTAAATATATACATTTAAACCAATGGATTTGGGGCGCCTGGGTGGTTTAGTCGGTTAAGCGTCCGACTCTGGATATCGGCTCAGGTCGTGCACTTGTGATTGTGGGATTCTGATACGCGTGCCTTTCTTCTCCTAAAGCTCTCAGCTGGTGCCACACGTCATTCTTGACCGTGGTGAAGACGGGGTGCCGGGGGGCCCTGGGGCAGCTGTCACTGCCCCACCTGCCGGCTGGGGCGGAGTAGGCTGGTGTTGGCTCTGCCGTCTGTGGAGCGAACGAAGTGGAATACAGATGGCAGAGGAGACGGGCGGTGGTGGTGGGGTGGCTTTGTGCTCCCATCACCTGGAGACTCTGGGATAGAAGGACGGAATCGGGGAGTCAGAGAGAGTGCGGATCCTGCTTCCTGCAGGATGGAATAACTTACTTCCTCCCCGGGAAGAACAAGCTGAACCAAATGCCAGCAGACAAGTTATGCGACGACACGGGACACTAGACAGTGAAGAGAAGTGTCTCTGAGAGGCGGGAAGCAGAGGCGGGCTCTGGGCCGCCCGGCCGTCTGCCTTGAGAATCCCAGGCTTGGCTGTAGGACCAGGGGCCCAGGGCTTTGCTCAACAGACTCGCTGAGTCGAGGACACAGAGCTGGGAGTCCAGGCAGACCACGAGGTGCAGAGTTCTCCGGACAGGGCACTGGACAGAAGAGAGCCCGTGAGGTCTGGAGCGGCCCCCAAGAGACCCAACAGGGTAACGACCAGCACGCATCTGAGGAAACCAACCGAGGCCGAGAGAACGAACACCCAAAGCACCACAGAACAGCGTGTGGCACCCACACAGGGGCGGGAAAAACGTCTATCCCCACCGACCAGGCCTTGAACCTTGTAACTGACGGGCACGGGGCCGAGGACTCAGAAGGTTGTGGCTCGACAAACAGCAAGGAATAATTAGTTATAGACAGACTAGTGCTTAGATGCTGCCTGAGAAGTTTTCAAAGCTAGACCACAATGGATCAAACTATTTCCAAGTAACTTAACTGCTTCCAAGAGCAAAGCCTGAAAGTATTGCTAGGAATGAAGATATATCCAGTGCTCAAAAGGGCAAAATACACACAACCAGGAGTCTGTTAAGAAATCCCAGGCATGGAAGGAAGCAGCAAAAATAAAATTAAGAGTGAAGGGAAAAATCAACCAATCCAAACGTAGTTGTAGAACTAATCCAGATGTTGGGATCATCGGACAAGGATGATAACACAGTAATTATAACTGTAGTCCATGTATCCAAAAAGTTGAGGGGAGACAGAAGATTAAAAAACCCACCTAAATCCTATTTCTACAAATGAAACCTATGACATGTGAGATGAAGAAATCACTAGCTGGGATAAATAGCAGGTTAATAGAAAGTGTCCAAAATGAAATCCACAGGGAAAAAAAAAAGAATTTGAAAACATGGATGACGCCCCAGTATCGGTAGGGCAGCTGCTAGCGGCCTGATACACGCACAATCGGAGCGAATGAAGGGAAGGAGAGACGGGGGTCACAAAAAAATAAAATAAAATAATTCAAGCTATTGGCTTAAAACATCCAAATCTGATGAAAACCTTTAACCTACAGATTCAGAACAAATCAACAAAACCCAGGTACAAGACACACGAAGAGAACAGCATACGGCAAACAGTCAAATTGTGCAAAGCCGGTGATAAACAGGAACTCTTAAAAGCAGACAGAGGGGACAACAGACATGCGGTGTATACAGAAACACAGATAAGGATTTAGCATTTATCATGAGAAACACCCAAGCAGGGAGATCCTAGGGCTCTCGTTCTCAAGGGCAAGAATCCTGTTAACCTAGCATTCATTACCCAGAGAAAGCACCTTTGAAAACTGAAGGTAAAATAAAGACTTTATAAGACGTATGAAAGCTGAAATGATCTATATTATCAGTCGACTGATCCTACAAGAAAGGAACAGAGCACTGATAGGGATCGCCGCAAAGTAACAGAGCAAGGGGCACCATAACTGTATGGATGACAACATCGTATGTTTTCTCATTATTTAAATCTGTAAGGCAAATGACAGCTTAAACGAAAATAATGATGCGGTGCGTCCTCCATCACATATGCAAAACTAAACTGCACGGCAATAGCAGCAAGGTCAGGGGGGAGAATGGGGGTACACTGTTGTAGGACTGTTTGTTGGCAGACTGTAAAAAGAAATACAGGGGCGCCAGGGTGGCTCAGTCAGTTGAGTGTCTGACTTCGGCTCAGGTCATGATCTCACGGTTCCTGGGTTCAAGCCCCATGTCGGGCTCCGTGCCGACGGCTCGGAGCCTGGAGCCTGTTTCGGATTCTGTGTCTCCCTCGCTCTCTGCCCCTCCCCCACTTGTGCTCTGTCTCTCTCAAAAATAAATAAAATGTAAAAAGAAAAACATGTTAAGGAAACCCAAACAGCGGCTAAAATAACAACAACTACTACAAAAGAGTTGTAGCCGATGAGCCAATAGAGGAGAGAAACAGAATGACGTAGAGGTACTCGATCCCACATGAGGCAAAAGTTAGGACCGAAGAGACAAGGAGCAGACAGGATAAATGGAAACCATACAGTAAGACGGTAGGTGTGGATGTGACGGCATCAACAAGCACATTAAACGTGTTATCTGAACATCACAACGAAGAGGGAGAAGCTGTTGACTCCGATAGGACATGACCTAACTGTATGCCTCCTGCAGAAACATGTCTTCTGTGGGAAGACGAATGAAAGTGTGAATGTGCAAGAATGAAACCGTACGCATGCTAACGCTCGTCAGAAGAAAGCAGCAGTGACTTTGTTAACAACGAACAACGCAGCTTCAGAGTAAGGACTATTAACAGGGATAAAAAAGGGAACTTTGTAATGATAAATTCACAAAGAAGAGATACAATCTTAGTCACTTCTGCACCTAATAACTGACCTCTCAAACACATGCAGCAGGAGGGAGCTGAGAGATCTACAAGGGGGAGCAGAAATCGGTACGACAAGCGGACAGAGAATCAGTGCAGATCCGGGTGTGAACGACGCCATCGACCAGTCGGACCTGGCAGACCCTTAGAGAGCACGCCCCCCAGCAGCAGAATGCGTGTTCCTTTCAGGACGCACCAAGGCTGTACCCCGCACATCAAATTCTGGGGCATACAGCAATGGATTTGGAAAGATTCACGTCCCAGGAAGTATGTCCTCTACCCACGGTGTTATTAAAGTAGCAGTCAGTAGTGGGAAGGTCTTTACGAAATCCCTCAAATGTTGGGAAACGAAATAACCTACTTCTAAATAACCAATAGGTCAAGGAACATTAAAAAGAAGGGAAATTTGGGGCGTCTGGGTGGCTCAGTCGGTTGAGCGTCCGACTTCAGCTCAGGTCACGATCTCACGGTTTGTGAGTTCGAGCCCCGCGTCAGGCTCTGGGCTGATGGCTCAGAGCCTGGAGCCTGCTTCCGATTCTGTGTCTCCCTCTCTCTCTGCCCCTCCCCCATTCATGCTCTGTCTCTCCCTGTCTCAAAAATAAACATTAAAAAAAAATTAAAAAAAAAAAAGAAGGGAAATTTGAAAGTATTCTGAATTGGATGAAAATGACAAAAAAGCCCAGAACATATCAATTTGCATGTTGTGGCTAACGCAGTTATATAGGGGGAAAGTCACAGCCCAAATACAGCTGTCAGAAAACAAAAAGATCAATGACTTCGGCCTCTACCTTAAGCAACTACAAAGAGAAGAACCAATTAAAGTCAAAGTAAGTGGAAGGAAGGAAATTATAAATATCAGAGAAGAAATCAGTGAAATAGAAAACAGAAAAAAAAAGTAGAGAAAATCAGTGAACCAAAAACTTATTCTTTGAGAAGATTGATAGAATTGATGAATCTCTAATTATGTTGATCATAAAAGAGAGAGATACAGAGAAGGACAGAAAGATAAAGGTGTGTGTACATGAGAGAGAGAGAGAGATGGAGAGGAGAAAAGGGGAGGGGAGGGGAGGGGAGGGATAAAGGAGAGGAGAGGAGAGGAGAGGAGAGGAGAGGAGAGGAGAGGAGAGGAGACAATGAATTAAATTAGCAATACCAGGAGTAAGAGAGGGGAGATCAGCACAGAACGTACACATATTAAAATACAATAAATACAATAAAGAAACATTATGGACAACCTTAGCCAATAAATTTAACAACTTAGATGAAGTAGAAAAAATTTCCATGAAACACACCAACTACCAAGTTCATTCAATAAGATACAGGTGCCCTGGACAGCCTATATCTACCAAAGAACACTCAAGAGAGTTAAGAAATTTCCCACAAAGAAAACTTCAGGTCCAGATGGCTTCACTGGTGAATTATACCAAACATTTAAGGAAGAAATAATACCAATGATGCACAAATATTTCCAGGAATTTTTAAACGAGGGGATAATTCTCAACTCATTCTGGGATGCCAGTATTTCTCAAGTTCAAAACCAGACAAAGGTATTAGAAGACAAAAGAAATATAGAGTAGTACCTACCATGAAGATAGATATGAGAATTCCAAATACAATTTAACAAAGTAAATCCACATAATAAGGTATAGTATGTCGTGACCAAATGGGGTTTAATCAGTGTTAGTTTAATATTTGAAAATCAAAGTAATTCATCATGCATAAACTAAAAAAGAACATCCACATTATCATCTCTAGCTGCAGAAAAATGTGACCTTATCCACCATGCATTTCTGAGTTAACACTTGGCACTAAGAATAAAAGGAAACTTCTTCAAGACGGTAAAAGGCATCGGCACAGAATTTACAGCTTAATTTACCCCGAAGATCAGGAGTGGGACACGATGTCCTCCATGACCATTGGTAACCAACATTGTACTGGACACTGTAGCCACTGTAGGACAAGGTCATAAAAGAAGTAAAGTGCAGATTGACACAGAAAGAGTGAAACTGTCTTTATCTGTACGTGATATGATGGTGTGTGTAGACAAATCTGATGAAATCCACAGAAAAGCGGCCAGCATGAATAAGGGAGCTTAGCAAGGTTGCAGGACACAGTTCGGTGTTTAAAATTAGTTTGAATTTCATATACTAGTAATGAACATTCAGAGGTTGAAATTAAAACTATAACTTACAATAACACCAAAAATGTAAAATATCTGAGTAGAAAATTGGCAACGATGAGCTCGACCTAGACACTGAAAATTAGAAGAAACTTTGCTGGAGAAATTAAGCAAGACCTACGTAAATGGACAGCTATGTCATGCATGTGGTTCAGAAGGCTATTTTTATTTTTTATTTTTAAAAGATGTTTACTTATTTTGAGTGAGGGGGGGAAGAGAGTGCACACATGCACGTGCATGAGCAGGGGAGGGGCAGAGAGAGAGAGAGAGAGAGAGAGAGAGAGAATCCCAAGCAGGCTCCGCACCCAGTGTGGGGCTCAGTCCCACAATGGTGAGATCACGACCTGAGCTGAAATCAGGAGTCGGACACCCAACCGACTGAGCCACCCCGGCGCCCCTCCATCGACCTATTAAAGCAAGAGGGGTTCGTAAAGCAGAGGGAAGAGCCATGGGACCATTCAACCTCCCTCCAGACTTGACTCTGCCTCCTCTCCTTTCAAAGACCCAGTGGCCTGAGACTGCAGGGCAAGAGCCAGGTGGGCATAGCGAGCTGGGGTCCCAGCTCCTTCACCATCACTAGTGTTTCTGGTCTGTAGGAAGTCACGCACTCTTCAAGACCAAGAGGCAGGACTTTCGTTTCTTAATGTGAAATAAAAAGCATGAAAGCCTGAATATCTGTGAGACAACACGGTGAGATCTGGCTGCGATGGAAATGCTATTTCCTGACTCACTGGAGGAAGGAGGTTTGAGTCTGGACGACGCTGTCACATCGCTAGGAGAGTCTGGTACAGGGAGTGTCGCGGGCAGTCAAAGCCAGTGTTAGGCTTGGCTTGGGGAGCCCTGTTGCCGTGCAGTTTCTCGTCCCCACGGTCCTGGGGGAAAGATGTTCCTCATGCAGACATGGGCGGCCCAGCACAGGGCCCGGCTGTGGGCACTGGGAAAATGAGTCGCCATTGCAAACTGGAAGGTGTTTAGAATTGGCTTTCTTTTTTTGTTTTGTTTTTAAAGTTTATTTACTTATTTTGAGGGAGAGAAGGCACGCTTAAGCAGGGGAGAAGCAGAGAGAGAAGGAGACAGAATCCCATGCAGGCTCTGCACTGTCAGTATGAAACCTGACACGAGGCTCGAACACCCAAACCATGAGATCATGGCCTGAGCTGAAAGCAAGAGTCAGAACGACTGAGCCACCCAGGTGTCCCTAGAATTGGCTTTCGTTTTAATTTTATGAGAGACACTCTGCCTCCAGCCTTCCCTCCCCGGCAGAATTTGAAACACTTGCCTCCATTCTGGGCAGCCCGGGCATGAAGGGGTGCAGGGCAGACAGAGAACCTCGGAATATCTGTTGTGGTAACATCTCCCCACACCCACTTTTCTTGTGCTAAACTGCACTCCTTTCCAGAGAAGTCTTCACGCAGGCCGTGACGTTTCTTTCATATGATGGAAGCGTCTCTTCAGACGCTTCCCAAGGATGGGACTGAGCCATATTGCTTCCAGGGAGGGGTCCGCAATGGCTGACATAGATAAGATCCGTGGGCCTCCTGGACTTCCTTGATGGTGGATGATTAGTCTGAGCCATCTGACTCTTTTTAGCTAACTAAATTTAGGTTCAAGAGTGCCATCAAGGACTGGCCCCAGAAATCTGATTCGGGTAGAGGAAGAGCCTGTTCAGAACTGGTGACAGGCACAGAATGCACCTGAGGTCCCTGCTTGGGGACTGGCCTGTCCCATGACCACCACGTACAGCCCCGGCCACTGAGAAAAACTAAAGCAGCACTACTGAATAATAGAGAAAGAGCACACACAGGCAGCGGCCAGGATTTGCCCCACAGAGGCAGGTACCGTGTTCCTCTCCCCTGGTAACCCTGAGACGGGAGCCGGATGCCTGCAAGTCAAGGTTGCAGCTTACAACCTATAACCAGAGCTTCTTTGCCAGCCAGGCTTTAGTAAGGTTGTATCTGATGCAAACAAACCAGCCTTGAAGCATGAACAAACTTGTCATAAAAAAAATTTGGGGTATTTGCGTTTTAGAAGAGAAAGTTTGGATGGAAAGGCCTTCAACTTCCAAGAGAGTGGAAACCAGAAGACAAAATTCCTGGGTCAGAGCACTGGAACCCTCTTGTGAAGTGGTGTAGCACCTGCTGTGGGGCCCGCCCCATCGCCAGGGCTGGGAGGGCACGCGGGCTGCACGGGATGCCCCCAGGGTGCGTGACGGCAACTGGACATACTTCTGACCTTGTCCAAAGCCCGCCGCTTAAACACCCGGTGTCGTCTTCTCAACTGTGTTATTTAATTAGTAGATGACTTTTCTTACGGTTTCATAGATACAGCCAGATTTGTTTTCCTACTGTCCTTCAAGGGCTACTGGACAGTGGGACTAGGATATACAGACAGCCACACACATAGTATAATATAAGTCATAGTATATGTCATATTTATATGGTAATTAAATTGTATATTTTAGATAATATTTTAAGGTATTTTATGTTAAACATTCACATAGTGTGTTACACTATATATAAAATCCATATTACTTTTATATAACTGTATATGGTATATAATATATTTTTTGGAAAACAGTGAAAAGAGTTCACTATCTTCTTTAGAAATATATTTCTCTGTATTTTTCTTAAATTACGGATTTACGAAAATCTATACGAGTTAAGCATTTTCAAACAGATATTTGTAAATGGAAGATGACAATGCCTGGATCTCATTTGGACGTCAGCAAGACGAGGGAGAGGTCAGAAGACTCTAGACTAGGACACGCATAGACTCATCATGTGTTATCTCTCACCTCCCTGAGAGGAAGGAATCTTAAGTTCAGGGATATCTGCTTATATTTTAAATCAAAATTTAGAGTTGTCATGGCAAAGTCCTAATGTGATATAATGGCAAGAAAATGTTAAACATCAGGTGTTTCTCAAAAACCGTTCTTACAGGTGACATCTTTAAATGACATTGGAAATGATAAGACATGTGGATTTAAAAACATAAAAAGCAACTACCCTAATGTGATTAAAAACGTAGAAGTGTCTTCTGTTAAATACAACGTGTCAACCTTTTCCCTGTCTTCTGGAAGGACTTCCCTTAAGTGTGTCTGTGCACCTGCCTGACCGTGTAAGGAAGTGTGTGAGCCCCACCTCCCTCCCTGCAGGGGACATCCAGCCCCTTGGAAGGTGGCTGAGCTGAGCTGTCAACCAAGGAGAAATCCTGTCTCTATCTGTGAGTTATCTCTGGGAATCAGAGCTGAGTTAACTCTTTTCTGGATCAAGATAAGCAAAAACAATAATTTGATGAAGGGATTAGGATAAAATTGAATATAGCTAACTAGCCTGTCCCTCCATATGTTTTCACGATAATGACAGTCTTCAGTAGGTTGTTCATAGGGAAAGTTCCTCTCTTAAAGATAATTTGAAAAGTAAATAATTTAAGTGCATTTATTTATTTCGTAGTGAATCAGTCACCAATGAAGTCAGATTTGTCAACTTCACGCTCCTTTTTAGAAACAGTATGCAATGTTTTATTGTTTTAAGGACTAAAATCTTTCCCTTGATCGGCTCCAGAGTGATATGTAGCATTACGCATTTCTAAAAATAGCTGGTTTTTTTAGATTTCGGGGAAATTTTCATTTTTAAATTATTTCCTCCACATGTTCAACCATTTGTTTCATATAGTTTTACAAAGACTTCCTAGATCAATGTTTATCTTTACAAGATTGGATCTGAACAGTAAAGTAGAAGTTAAAGTCTAAAAGTCTATTTTGCAATTAGCCCTCAAAATGGAAAGATAGCCACCCAGCATATTTTAATTTCTTCATTATAATTTTGGAACATGGTTTGAATTTTTCTTCTAAAAGTAAAAAAAAAAAAAAAAAAAAAGAAAAAGAAAAGAAAGAAAGAGAAAAAAATAGTTTTAAGCAAAAGCTTTGGAAACACAGGAGGGCTCCATGTGGAAATCAATTCACACTTAAAACTGCCACACCACCAACCTTCTCCCAGCAGCCAGCAAAGGGAGGCGTGCGGACTGGGAATCAAAGCACTGATAAGGTCAAGGACAGGAAGGCACCTGTTGTGCTTTGCGTGCGTTGACTGAGTTGATAGGTGAGGTATGTTTGTGGAACAAACATTTATTATGTGGAACATAATAAAAGATGTTCTTGTAAGATGACTGTCTGAAAGCCGCTTATCTAAACACGCTGCTGGAAAGAAAAAATAATGAACGGAAGCAAGGCATTTAAGGAGAACAAACCAGTTGAAGCTCATTGACTAACTTCCAGCGAACCTTCTCTCAATTTGTACGTGAACAGATCCTTTGCCTTCACTGTGAGGAGACATCCTATCAAGAGTTCCTCCCTCCCTGCCTGTCTGGGAGCCTGTTGTGTCCTCCCTCATCTGAAAATAGAAGGCGCTAATGGCAACAGCTGGTGGTCCGGAGAAGGGGTCCGGCTGAGATCCTGGGACAGACGGCAGAGGAGGCTGGCTGAGTGGCCCTGAAAATGGGGCAGAGAGCAGAACAGTTCCGGCAAGGCTCTTTGCTCCTGTCAGGGCTGCAGGGGCGAAGCGGCCCCGCCCCGTTCCACGCCACACCCGGTTGTGCACCGGGAAAGAATCAGGATGCGACTGAAGTCTTGAGAAAGGTGCTGGGCCAAGGCTGGCCTCCTGGGCGCACGACCCGGGTGTTCCCTCGAGGCCCCACATCGCTGAAGTTTCTGTGGTTGCCGTCCTGAAATTCTCAATAACGTTTGCACGGGAGGCCCTGTGAATTACGTGGCCGGTCCTGTCGGGCACGCATCTTTAGAGAGGACACCTGTTATGGATGAAGTTAAAAGAATTTTTTCTCAGCCCCTTGCTGAACGCAGAACTGCTCTCCAGGTCCTGAGCCGACTCAGCCCCCAGCACGTAGAAATCTGTTCCTGCCTTTCCCCTCCCGCTGAACCATCAAGGCCGCGTCTTCTCCAGTCACCGTAAAATAGGTGCCTGTCAGCCCGGGAAAGGCTCATAATTACCCTCCTGTCCCCAATGCGAGTGTCTGAGTCACAGAGAGCGGCGGGTGTTGGGAGGCTCCAAAGGCAATTCCCACATGGCCCTGACGACAGAGCGCCGCCCTGACCGTCCAGTCTAACCCCACGGGCCACCCGGGTCCCCACAGCATCGCCTCCCCAAGTTCACTTTCCGCAGCTCAGGCAGAGATGTTATTAAGGTGACAGTCTCACTCCCGCCATGCTTTCTAGCAGAACTTGGAGAAGGTGGTGGGGTCGCGGGAAAACAGGCCGAGGCTATGTGCCCGGGGACATCTCCCCCACGACCTTTCCAGCCCACGGGGCCGCGTGTGGGCGCGGTGTGACCTCTGCCTGGCGCCCACGGGCGTGTCCTGCTCTGTGCCTGACATGCCCCGGGCAGTGTTCCTCCTCTCCCGCCACCTGTCTTTGTGTCCGTGAGGGGGTCCTCTCTGGATGGCCTCCCTGACGTCGCTCCGGGTGAAGGTGAACTTGTAGGTCCCGCACGAGGGTCATCTTCCCACGTGTGGTGGGTGGCAGGTGTGCTTGGTCCCAGTACTTAGAACCTGCCTTGTCTCAGAATCATCCTGGAAGAGGGGCCGCCCTCGGCCCTCACCTGCGTCACCCCTCGAGGTCTGGCTCAGAAGGCCAATCGTCCCTCCCTGAGATGCTCTCCCCTCTGGGTTCGTGGGCACACCCTTCCAGCTTCCCTTCCACGCGCTGGGGTGCTCTTCCCCAGGCTTCGTGCGGGCTCCTCTCTCTGGCCTGACTGTGGAGGGGCCCCGCACACACCCCCCGCCCTTCTGCACCCCTTCTTTTGGCCCATCTCATCCGGCTTCATGGCCTCAAACACCATGTCCACACCGAGGACTCCCAGAAGCATAATTCTAGATTGACACCTGCCTCCTCATTTCAGACCGAGCGCTTGGTGCCACCTGCCCAGCATCTCACACTTCACGTGTCCCCGTGGGACGCCGTTGTTCCCACTCATTTACGCCTCTGGCACCGCAGCCAGGCCGGGAAGGTGGGGCCAACAAGCCTAGGTTTGCAGCAGGCACCTCTGGGGGGCCTCCTCTCCTCTGCAGCCCCCACCCCCTCCATCAGGCCACACAGGAACCAGGCTCACACACCCCTGGAGAGCCGGCCAGCGCCGTCTGCTAAGAAAGGTCCGGACCTGCCGTCCCTCGTTTGTTTATTTGAGCTACGAGAGAGCAGACGCTTTCTCTCTGGGAATGGGAGTTCACATATATTGCATAACACTGTTAAATTAAAACCTGTTGGGGCACCTGGGTGGCTCAGTCGGTTGAGCGGCCGACTCCAGCTTAGGTCATGATCCCACAGTTCATGAGTTCGAGCCCCAAGTCGGGCTCTGCGCTGACAGCTCAGAGCCTGGAGCCTGCTTCAGATTCTGTCTCCCTCTCTCAGCCCTTCCCCCACTCACACTCTGTCTCTCTCTCAAAAAAAAATTAACTTTATAAAAAAAACTCATTAAAATAATCTCAAAACATGATGTTGCCCATGAAGTTAAAGTTCAGGCAACATAGACTTTTTGAAAGGACATTTTCATTAGATTATAAAAATAACTTCAATACTTTGACTAATTTATACCATTCAGGAAAAACAATTGGAAAAGGGATTAACATTTGTTGACCACCCACCGTCCCTCAGGCATTGGGCTCCTTTAATCCTTCAGATATTTGAAAGGCACCCTACTAACTCCATGTTGTGGTTAGAAAATGAAGCACTCGGAGACGTTAATGGAACGTTCCATGCCACACAAGTCGTCACCACTCGTTCACCAGGATTGAACACAAAGCTGTTGACGCGCATATACCTGGGACCGCCCTGTGCAAGGATTAGAGACAGTGGGATCATCAGTAAATGTCAAAGGTCGGGCGAGGTGCGGGTCTGTAACATATACTCCACATCGGGCTTGATATCTAAGTATTTCTGCCTCATAGTTAGCTCAGGAGGACAACCCCGGAAAAGTCCTTCATAAAACTTCCCAATCATCAAAGGCAATATATTTAAAATCTGTGCAGTGGGTTTATCATAATGATTTCACTAGGGACGCAGTCAAATCACCACCGAGTTAGCTTTTAAACACTGTCATATAGAAAGCAAGCTATCGTCCAGTGAATGGGTGTCCTATCTGAATGATACCCAGTTTTGAATACTTTGACTCATCAGAATAAGGTCTCTTGCCCACATCACAGTGGAAAGAATTTGAGAATTGAAAGAGAGCTTAGAAGCTTTTATGTATTTATTTAGCCAAACCCTCTTATTTTAAAGATAAGGTATTTATCTTTATATAAATGCTTCTTGAGTTGCAAACGTTTTTAAAAACTTTTTATAAACTAACAATATACGTTACAGTCTAGAAACACATTCTCTCTATAAAACGTTTCAAAAAGCTCCCATTTATACAAAAGCACAAAAGAAGTTTTCAGAGATGAGTTATAAAGCTGTCATAGTGTCTTCTCCCCAATACCTGAGAACTCATGGGACTAGTGTGTCATTTCAGTGGCCTTTCCTACAGGTAACGGGTGGGACGGAATCCTTCCCCCACCGATACAGGAGTCGTGCTGGGTCTTAAGCGGCTTAACCACACATCTTCTAAAACTAAGGACATCTGTGAGCTCATTGCAAGACCTGTAAGCAGCAGAGGAGGTGGGGACCAAAAGCCAGAGATCTTCCAGGTGGGGCTCCTCACACACACCCATGCGCAGTAAGCAGCTTCCCGGGGACCCAGCTAGGTATACTCTGTGCCTTTGCAAAACATCTGTATGTGGCTGTATAAATACACAGATACACATGCAGTTGGGCCGGGAGTAGATATACTTTATACTTCTAATCTAGGTGTAGATGCTTATTTAACACAACTTAAAAAAAATTTTTTTTAATGTTTGTTCTTGAGAGAGAGAGAGAGGCAGAGAGAGAAGGAGACACAGAATCAGAAGTGGGCTCCAGGCTCCGAGCTGTCAGCACAGAGCCCGACGCGGGGCTCGAACTCATGAACCGTGAGATCATGGCCTGAGCCGAAGTCGGACACTTCACCAGCTGAGCCGCCCAGGCGCCCCAACACCACTTTTTATACAAATAGTCTCATACGACTCCATCCATGAGCCTGAAGGGAGCCCTGCACATACATGACCTGGGCCACCATTCCTTGGTCCCCTTCATTCTTTAAAAATGCATCGCATCCCCTTATGTCATCCATATGCATTCATCCGTTCCCGATATGTGAACATCTCAGCGTTTCCGTGGTTCTCTTGGGACACCTGGAGTACAGGGACCACCCCCGGCTGTGCGTCCTTGCCCATCATGAGGGTGTGTGTAGGACAGGTTTCTGTCGGTGGAGTCGCCTGTCACACGTAACATGGGGTTGACCTCACCGAATCTATCACGCTCCCACAACGGGGAACGGCTCGGTCCTCTGTGGTCTACACCTCAGTAGCTTCGCCTTAGTGAACGCGTGTTTCCTCTGTGTCAGCAAGGTCACTTTAAATCCTAGACCAGCCCAACCAGGTGCCTGCCCCACAGGCCTGCAGCTCACCTGGGGACTGAGTTACTCAGGTTACCTGGGGAGGGGCGGAGCCGGCCCACCTGCTTCCAGAGCTGTGTGTCCATGAGAGACTAAGTTACAGCAGGGCAGCCAGGTTTACGGATGGGAGGCTTACAAATTCCTCTGGAGAAAAACAACTTGTTTTAAAGTCCTTGCCACGGCTGGCATTCTGTTCGTTTTCGCTGCTAACCGTTTCCCTGCCTAGCATAGCTCTGACTTCAAAATCATTCCTCTTTTCCCCTGGTTGGAATCACATCTCGAATTCCACAGTCACCTGTCAGTAGACGGAGCGAATGACTCATCTGACAGCCCTTTTATACGGTGAATAGTGATCTCTCCACAGGAAAAATCAGGAGATTGACTCTGTTTCATAATGGAACACCATATTTATAGAAATGATAAGGAAGATCAGACAGCGATTTGAGGTAAGTCTGTGATAACGGGGGAAACAACTTCGGTGCCACATGGACCCAGTTCAGCAGCGCGGTTTCCCCCGCGTCTCGGTGCTTCGAAGACACGGTCCCCCTTTGCCAGGCGGGGTTTAACTCCGAGCTCTGACGTGGGAAATCCATTAGAGCGTCCGCCAGACGGTGTGTGGCTCCCCTCCCCGCGACGTCACGGGCAGGTGGCTGCGGAACTGCGCGTCTCCAGTGTCCGTGACACCTGGACGCCTGTCACGGGACCATTTATTTACAGGTCTTGCTAACCAGGTCGCGCTGGCGACCCTGGAAATCTCCCTGCACCCCGTCCATGTCCTCCAGCAAGCCCACGCCTACAAGGTGACACGTGACAGCAGAAGCCAGCTCAGACCCAGATGCCGAGCTGTGGAAAATCCCTCCAGCGGCAGCAGCTGGGGCGTCGAGGGCTCTGCAGGCCTCAAAGCTGACAGGCCTGACGTGGCCTGTGGCTCGATCATGGCGCGAGGCTGCTCGCTGCGTTCAAGGGCTCTACTTGAAGCCATTTTTCTCTGACTTACCTTTGATGCCCAGCTATTTGCATGTTGTTTTGAGCTCAGGGGCAGAGAGCAGCACCTGGGCAAATACCTCTTGAGAGCTCTGGGTCTGTGCGACTGCTGGTGAAAATCAGCTGCCTGGGCCGGATGGGGGCCCTGTGTCCTGCAGGGCCACCAGGCAGGCTTTTCATGCAGATCAGGTCCCAGGTCCCAGGGGCGGGCCCACCCACTGCTCTACCAGGAAAATCCAGGCTCAGGGGATGCCAGGCGCTTAGCAAAGCTTTGCAGAGCCTCTTGTCAACCTCGTGAAAATAGGAAGTGAGGTCATCCCCCCGCCCCCCGTCTCAACTGGGGGCACGACTTCCATGCTTTGGCTTCTGTGGGCCCCAGACTGGTGAGTCAGACTGGAGAAATCTGTTAACAGCTAAAATGTGAGCAGGAGGGAGCCATGTCCTGTACCATAGGGAGAGAGATGTTCTCTTTCCTCTGGGCGTTCACCCACCATGTGTCATGTGCCTGTCTGTCATCTATCCATCTATCTGGCGCGCGCTCTCTCTCTCTCTCTCATTCTGCAACTCTTTCTCATCTCTATTTCTCTCTCTCTCTACCTTTCTCTAGCTCAGATCTATTTCTTTATTATCTATCTATCTATCTATCTATCTATCATGTCTCAATCTCTACCATTCACTAATTCAATCAACATTTATAGGTTGACTGAGCCATTACACAAGATGTTTTGGGGGAAAAAACAACGAAAACAAAAACGAAAACAATGACAACTGATTTGAGGATCCACACAACTGGATTTCTGTTTGCCTGCGTCACACCCCCCACCCCCAACCTCACGTCCGGTCTTTTTGTTGTTGTTGTTGTTGTGCATTTTGTCTTGTGTAGATTCTGGTTTTGCTTGATCCCCAAAACTCTCAAATAAGGAACTGTTGTGGCGGTTCTCTCCAGAAGTATCACAAGTTCCATCTGAACCAGGAATGCCTGCAAACTGGTACCACAAGTCCGCTTAAGGGGAGAGGAAATTTTCATTCTGTAGTTATAGCAAAGGTTTGTCTTCTACTTATCCCCAGGAAAGACAGCACAGTGACAGGTTTTTACTTTCCTGAAGGTTCTCTTCCCCCTCTTCTCCTTTTCTCTATCTGTGCTGCCCTGGACAAGTATTTCCAGCTAAACTCCATTCCTTATGCCTCTGGCCCTTCAGAGCGCCTCGTGAGACAGGGAATCCCAGTAAAATTTAGCTGGCGGAACCACGAGGCTGATCAGGTGGGATAGTTTGTAACCATTTGCCTTAGCACCTGGTACACATTTAGCACTCGCTGAATATCACTTCCTCATCCCCTGGATGCTGTAGGTACCCAATATGTATTTGTTTAAATAAATGAGTGAATAATGATCTTTGTCTTTGTATTTGTTAAATTGAATTGAAATAAATGTTTAGGGGAGTCTGGGGGGCTCAGTCAGTGAAGCGGCCAACTTCAGCTCAGGTCATGATCTCATGGTCTGTGAGTTCGAGCCCCACGTTGGGCTCTATGCTGACAGCTTGGAGCCTGGAGCCTGCTTCAGATTCTGTGTCTCACTCTATCTCTGCCCCTCACCTGCTTGTGCTCTGCCTCTGTCTCTCTCGAAAATAAATAAACATTAAAAAATTAAAAATAAATTGTTTAAAAATGAACAGTAAAGGCAATCTGACAACATGGAAAGGTGCAAATGTTTCTCTCCTGAGTCACTTAGGAATTGAAACTCACTTGGGTGGGAGTCATGTTGAATGTAAGGGCACCTCCCCCTTCCCACCACTGAATTCTAAGGCAAAAGCAAGGAGTGGGGGGTGTCAGGAGGAGGCAAACTCACAGCCCCCAGGGTCCCGACAAGAATGGCTGCAGTGCAGGAAACATGTCCTGGGGACTGGGAAGACACATGACGCCCTCTGAGCACAGAGTTCACATCTCATCCCCCATTGTGCCACGATGCCACTGCGGCCCTCCCCTCCGTCTCTGAGGCTGCCTGCTCTCCCTCCTGCCCGTGTCCCCACACCCAGTGCAGACTGGCCTTGGGCTGGATCACCAGTGGTGCCTGAGACCACCGTGTAGTCTCTGCATGGAAGAAGGGCGGAAAAGTGGGAGCCTTTGGCACACATAATAGAACGAACACCACAAAGCAGGGGCTCCCGTTTGCCACACGAAGAGAGAGATTTTCAGAGGAAGGCAGAACCAAATGCCATCAGATGCGTGCACAGAACATGAACCCAGCAGATGGAACAGGTGCTTCGGGGGTTAGGAGTCAGGATTAGTAGCTGCACCGATGAACAAAAATAAATCCATAGTGGACTCCAGAGAAGTGTCCAAATTATTTTTTTATAAAGTGTATTTATTTATTTTGAGAGAGAGAGAGAGAATAAGCAGGTGAGGACAGAGAGAGGGAGAGTCAGAATCTGAAGCAGGGTCCATGCCATCAGCACAGAGCCCAAGGGGGGGCTTGAACTCACGAATCGTGAGATGGTAATCTGAGCTGAGATCAAGAGTCAGACGCTTAACTGAGCCACCCAGGCGCCCCAAGTCTCCAGATTCTTATATTGTTTCGGCATGTAAGTGATTCGGCATTTTGTTGTACTAAATAATATCAGAAAAAGAGGAGTAAGCCCCACTGCTCAGAAATCTCTCTGTTATGGACAAGGTTTCCCCTTGCAGGAGGCAGGGGCAGGGGCAGGGGCACATGACACCAGCCTTCCAACCAGGCCTGTTTTACACAATAAACCACGAAATCAATTTCCCAGGAAAACCTATTCTGCACGTTTTAAATGGCAGCTTGCCGATGTAGCAGGTCATGAAGCCAGATTCGTGAAACCGAGGTCTGTCTGTGTCCAGGATATGTGCACAGCCTTGCAGTTGTTATGATTTGGGACAGAGCAGAGTGCACGGCTGTTTCCTAGATCACCTCAGGGAAGAGTGACGGTGCCGAAGGGCTTATGACTTCATCCTGGTCGTCTGCGTCCCGGTCCTGGTCGGAAGACCAAAGCAGGGAGGGGCCAGGTGGGCTCCCTGCCCTTGGCCTCAGCCTCCAACGGCATGTTCACAACAGGGCGAATGTGCTTGGATGCCTAACAAACGTGCGAGCTATTGTGGACGTCCGGGCCGGAGGGGACAGGTGGGAGAAGCCGGTTTAGCGGGGCTCCCACTGCTCCAGCTGGCGGTGGCCTCCGTGGCCCCCCTGCACTTAGAACCCAGGACTGACGGGTGGTGTTTTTCAGGAGCAAGGAGTACACGAGTGTTGCAGAGGCCCTGCCCAGGGCTGTGCAGTCTCTCCCAGGCTGGACACCTCGCTGAGGGGCCGGGGACCTGCACCCAGTCGCCTGGGTGAGTCGGGAGACTGGAGGACTCCAGACAAGTCCAGACCCTTCCTGAAAGCAGGTGCTCCTGCTGCGCGTGGACGGGGCCTCCTTCCCTTCTCGTGTCCCTTCATGCCCCCCCCCAACCCCCTGCTGCCAATCTCAAAGGGCCGCCTTCGCGCGCAGCCAAGCCTGCAGCCTCTTCCTCGGCGTCCCGTCCGCACACCAAGCACCTGTCACACCTCCACCCTCCCTCCTTCCAGGCTGCTGTTGCTATGGCGGCGGTGGTGTCCCCTCAGAGGACCATTTCTTAGCTGGTTGATGTCATTCTTGTCCCCGCACTGTCACCTCCCTGGCTTGTCTCACGGACACGGCCCGCTGGCCAGGATCTGCACGCGCACTGAGCCCTCTGCCCCTCTGGCCCTTTGGGGCACATGCCAGGTGGCTTTCTGTCCTGCTGCATTCTCATTGGCCAGGGAGTCTGTCACTCAGCATAGCCCCCACCCCGCCCCGGACCTGAGCTGAAGCCTCGGATGCCTGGTCTATTTCCCAGGCCATTGCGACTCGTGTTCTTGAACTTACTTGCACGCTTTTTACACGCGCCACCGCTCGCCCCCCATTTACCCTTCGCCTAGTTGACACGGGGTGTTCCCGTGGTGTCAGGTGAGCGAGCCTGAGAGCGGACCTGTGGCCAGCACGGTGAGGGGGGGAGCAGGTGCACGCGGGGCGGCAGGTGAACCCGGCCCGAGGGCCGCTCGCTCCGCCCGCCCAGGGAAGTGTGAGGCACACAGCACAGCCCTGGACCTGCCTCCCACCCTGCGGGAGCCCCCGAATACATGGGTCACAACTCAACCTACTCCTCCAGAGCCGCTTTCAGAATTGCCCTTAGTCTGTAAATTTATTTTTGAGAGAGAGACAGAGCGCGAGCAGGGGAGGGGCAGAGAGAGACAGACGCACAGAATCCGAAGCACGCTCCAGGTTCCGAGCCACCAGCACAGAGCCCGACGCGGGGCTCGAACCCACAAACCGCAAGATGGTGACCTGAGCCCATTGGCCGGCTGAGCCCCCAGGCGCCCCTGGATTGGTCCTAGTCCTGATCTGAGGACTGTTGGCTTTCCTTTCTTTCTTTTTTTTTTTAACGTTTATTTATTTTTGAGACAGAGAGAGACAGAGCATGAACGGGGGAGGGTCAGAGAGAGGGAGACACAGAATCCGAAACAGGCTCCAGGCTCTGAGCTGTCAGCACAGAGCCCAACGCGGGGCTTGAACTCACGGACCGCGAGATCATGACCTGAGCCGAAGTCGGCCGCTTAACCGACTGAGCCACCCAGGCGCCCCTGGCTTTCCTTTCTTAAAACAACAGGTGTTTTGGAAGGAGGCCGTTGAACTCACCACCACACATCTTCTTTCCAGATGCTTCTTCCCTCTTTGTCCGCCCTGCCCAGACCCCTTCCTGCCTCTTTCCTCCCAGCCTTGCCTCCTTCCCACACCCCACCCCCCATTCCAGCTGAAGCTGGAAAACTCAAGGCTAACCGCTAACCGGGGCGATGAACACGACATGTGGCGGCCTGCATAGACCCCGCTGTGCCGGACGCACCTGTGCCAAACGGCCTCCTCGAGGGTCTGAGGCCACGGCACCGGACGCAGGCCCGCCTTTCCCAACACGATATTTCAAAGTTCAAAGCTTCTCAGAGGCTAGATCTTAAACGTTCTCTCCACAAAAAGAAATAACAATTGTGTGAGGCGTTAGGGATGCTAGCCGGCCAGGTGGTCATCCCACTGCAGCAACGCCTTTCACGCCCACCGTGTCACATGTCAGTCACCTCTCGTTTCTAAGAACTGAAACTTTCCTCACATCACAGTCTTGGGGGCTTGGATGAAGGACGGCGCGGCCAGGACGTAAGTTCTTCGTGCGTCAGACGCTGCTGTCTTTCCCCGCTTGAAGCCTTAAACCGCCACCGCGCATGCCTCGTTCCAACAACCTTCCCTTAGCGACCCCCTACTCTAAGCGCCCACGGAGGGTGGGCCTCCCTTCAGAAGGCTGGACGGCGTCGGGTGGAGATGACTCCCCACATGCCGGCCCCCCAGCAGCCCCAGGTGGGAGAAGAGCGTACTTCCTCCGAGGAGGGAGCTCCCCCGAGCTGAGGCTGTTTCTGAGTCTCACGGGTGGGAGTCTGTGAGGGCAGAGTTGACTTGTGGAGCTAGCGTCTGCCTCGCTCGGGCAATTGGGGTGTCCTGGGGAACCCCACGATCCAGGTAAACCTCCGACTAGTCCCGGCACCTGGCCAGCAGCATGGGTATCAGACAGAGTCGGGGTGTTTAAAGACCGGGGGCGTGGAACCTTTTATTTTCATGTTTCAGGTCCTTTGACAAAGCTGTGTTTTAATTTATCCACAGTGAAAAGACAAGTTCACTGCCTGTTGAAAGGAGACACATGTTTTGCGAGACTTTAGTTAGATTATTCTTTAGAATATGGAACCCGGGGTTTTTCTCAGGAGTATGAAACGCAGGGGAAAAGTCTGACTCGCAGCACGTAATGGAACAGACTCTAATCGAGGCCACGAACCGCTGTGGATGGAGACAGCCCTCGCCTGAGAACCCGTGAGCTCCGTGGCCTGGGGTCACCTGCCCTTCCTCTGGGCTTCAACCTCCTGACCTACAAAGTGAGGGTGTCAGCCCAGAACGATAATTTCACTGCCCTGGCCAGGAAGGGGCATGGGGTCTGGTGAACCTACGTGGATGCTACTAGGTATGATTCTGGGTTTATCTGTAACACACACAAGGCTCTGGCAAACACGTGCTTGGAGAAGAATGTCTTCTGCTGAAAGCGTCTGAAGACAACAGCTTACCGGCGGTTTGTCCCGTGTGCCGGACGCTACGGGAGGGGA
This sequence comes from Panthera leo, assembly GCF_018350215.1. NCBI lineage: Eukaryota > Metazoa > Chordata > Mammalia > Carnivora > Felidae > Panthera > Panthera leo. Next base: position 138,546,273 of record NC_056681.1, on the reverse strand, counting down.
CAGTTGTACCCGTGTGTGGGGTCCCCTCTGTCATCCACGGGGAACCTGAACGTCCTCAAGCGAAATTGCAGCCTAAGACGGAAGCTGATCGACCGTGTGCACCTGAAGGCGGGCTCTGCGTGGACTGCGCCAGATCGCCACGCACAGCTCCCGTCGGGCTGGCTCCCCGTGAAAAGCCAGTGCCCACGCATCTGAGGCACGTGCAGTGCCCGTGGCTGCATTCTGAGCAGACAAGGCAAGGGAGCCCCATCTGAGCTTTTCCTGGGTGTCTCCTTGGGACCCTCTGGAGCCACAGCACGCCAATCCCTTCGCAGCGGGGACAGACCTTTATCTTGGTCTTCTGCGACTTGGAATCACAGGGGACAGCCCGGTGGGGGCATTGCAAAGACCACGCACAAGAGTATGAGGGTCGATGTGGGGACCGGGGCTCTCCATACTTCGCCTTGGACTTGAGCAAGTGTGCTAGCCCCGCCCAGCCTGTTTTCTGGTCTCAAGACATGGCGATAAGGGTAGTTCCCACTTAAACGTTCTTTTACCTGACGACGCATAAGTAAAAAGCACTGTTGATTCAAGAGTAGTGCATGAACATGGGATGGTCTCCAGCTCAGAGCCAACACCCCAGCTCCTGGACAGAGAGTTTACACGCCCGGTTAAGGGGACACACAGCACGTGAAACAAACATGTTGAATCCACGCGCACGTGCACATAGACAGGTGCGACGCAAGAGAAGGCAAGAGCCTCTGAAATAGCACCTAGAATTAGATGCCTATGACCTGCTTGTGAACATGTTTATAGACTGACGATCCTCCCTTCAAACTGTCCGCTACCAATGCAACATAACGTCGATGGTGGATAACGTATTTCCAATTTTACACACAGAGAAGTTGATGCAACGAAACTCAAATCAAGAAACAGCACACTAGAGAATATGGCCTGTTTGTGACCTCACAGATGGGGTGTCAGTTTGAAAGGGCAACACTTTCTGCTTTGAGGGGAGGGGGCTGTCCCCTTCCACGACCCCCACGGAAGGCGTGCTCCTCCTGAGCTGTGACTGTCAGCTCATGGCTCAGTCTCTACCGGCTCCTAACTGCTCTGCCTCACTACTGGTGTGGCCCAAAGAACAGGCCCCCCTTTTTTCCAGGGGGCTGGTTCGGCTGCCCGGTCTGTAGCCAAACCACTAAAAATCAACAGTCAGAAGGAGCGTCACTGAAGAGAGGCGGCTGGGAAATCAGCTGATCAGCTATTTCACAGATGGAACTGAGAGGAGACTGCACTGGGGGCCCTGCTCTCCCCTCCCTTCTGGGGGGCCCTGCCGCTGGGGGGCCTGCTCTCCCCTCCCTTCTGGGGGGCCCTGCCGCTGGGGGGCCTGCTCTCCCCTCCCTTCTGGGGGGCCCTGCCGCTGGGGGCCCTGCTCTCCCCTCCCTTCTGGGGGGCCCTGCCGCTGGGGGCCCTGCTCTCCCCTCCCTTCTGGGGGGCCCTGCCGCTGGGGGCCCTGCTCTGTCCTCCCTTCTGGGGGGCCCTGCCGCTGGGGGCCCTGCTCTCCTCTCCTCCAGGAAGCTGGCACTCACTCTCTTTGCTTCTGAGTTTTTTCTTTTTTGTCCTTCCTTCCTCCATTAACTAATCACTTTATTAAATAAAATGTAAATTTAGCTCGTGACATATTTCTTGAAGAAAATGTTTTCTTCCTTGCTCTGCAAACCGGCTGTATCACACAGACTCATTTTTCTGAGTGTACCTGCACGTAGAAAAGATGCGATGAACTCCCAGGTGACAACGGTGATTATTTCCAGATGGGGAGATTCGGGGTCGTTTCGCTTTTTACCCTTTACTTACTATTACTTTGTAATCTTGTACAATATATTGTTTTCATGGCAATAAAAAGAAAATATGTGCATCTAACTCCTTGTGTAAGTCTCCAGACAAAGTGAGAACACGGTGGGTGTGCCTTTCCTTCCATATGACCTTGAATTACATTATTTGAGAGTGAGGTCTGGTGCCCTTGGACAGGAGCCTCCCCTACACGGATGGTGGCTTTTCTCCCTGCAGGGTGCAGGTGGCGAGGGAGGCCTCCGTGGACGCAGGATGCGTCTCTCCAGCCGTGGCGGCGAGCGTGTTTCCTTTCCTGCCTTGTCACCGAGTTGGAGAAAGCTTTCCTGTGTTAACAGCTAAGACACTTAGGTTGGAACTCATGCTGTCAAGAAACAGGACCTGAACGGCGTCCCAATTTTCCACGCACAGTTTGCACCCTGCCGTCAGGGTCCAGCCTGCAAAGCCCCATGGTCCGCACCACTATGCATGTCCGGAGAGATACGGGGTGGTGGTGGGGGAAAGACAGGAAAGGATTGTCAGTGTGATATGTGATGGTTTTACTTCTTCTTAATGTGTGTTGCTGGAATGCTGCGAAAAATGTTTGGGTTCCTGAATATTGCACACCAGCGGGCACGCGGCAGAGTACAGGTTCCCGGGTGCCACGAGGGCACGTTTCTCTGCAAACCTCGTTTGAACTGATCCCTTGTTCCATGCTGCTCTCGCCAGCGGACGGGAAACGCGACTCTTAAATCCATTTTGACTTCTCGTAAAATACATCTCCTCGAGTAACATACAGATGACGAGGAAAGCAGGAGGAAGGGGCGTGGGGCCCCGTGGAGTGGACGGAGGCTGCTCCCTCCCCACACCCACCCCTGGGCCACATCGGGGCACCTGCGCCGCCCAGAGCCTGCTGGCGCTCTTCCGGGAGGCCGGGAACACGGTGACGTGTCCTTCTGTGCTATCGCGCTCACTGCTGAGCAGCAGGCCCACCACGCACCGACGGAAAGAAAGAGAGCAGGGGGTGACGTACGGCACGATCCACGGCTTTCATCACTTCAGTAACTGGAAGACCAGTTTATCGGGAGAACTCGAAGTGGGCCAAGCCCTCCTGCAAAGAATCGCGTGCGAGCAGAGAACGGACCCGCCTTTTTCTCCTGAGGAGCCCTGCCTCCCTCAAGGCCTGACAAGGAGTAGAGACTGGTAAGCATCTAGGAAAGGGGCGGGTAAGCAAAGCTTCCATATTTCATGGCCCCGGGGTCGTTAATATTGCAACAAAGGTAACCAAGTAACGGTCAACACCCTTCCAAGAGCCTCCCCGCCCTACTCGAGGCGAACCACACATTTTCGCTACACACGATGGAGAAAACTGGACGCTTCAGCCTGGAGGAAATGTCCTGTCTTAAGTCTTCTCCTGTGCCTCCCACTTTCTGAGAACTCGGTTTTACGAAGACCGTGTCTGGAGCGGCGGCTGGCTTGTAGCGGCTGCTTGACAGACCCACCCACGAGGATGACGCGCTCGTGTGCCTGACGTGGTGTCCACTTGCCAGCACCCGCCGCCCCGGGGGGCATCGTGGGCGCTCCAGGGAGGGGGTTCCAGGACCCCTGGGGCAGATGGGCCCTGATAAGCAGTAGTGCGGGGAGGGGTGATGTCAGAGGGCATCGGGGCCTCAGGGGGTTGGTCCGGTGGGTGGGTGGGCGCGAACTTAATCGCCGTGGAAGTGCAGCCTGGCTGGGGAGGGTTCATGGCGGCACATTCCGAGGACCCGAGGCACAGGCCGGGGTTTCGGCAGGGGACAGAGAAGAGAAGGTGGTTTCTCAGCAAAGACACTGCTCGGGAAATGCACCTGTACCCAAGGGAAACCCGCACTGCTGTGTGCCGGCCGAGACGTGCATCAGAATTGCAGGAGGAAGCTGAGGGGGGGCCGGAAGCCCAGAGCGAGGATGGACCCCCGCAGCGGCCCCCCTCAACGAGTGTGTGAAAATCAAGCTTTGCGCAGGCTAATCCTATTTTAAAAGCCCTAGGAGAGCTTACTATTTCCTAAGACATTCTTGGCGAAGTCTTTGGCCAATAGAACAATTCATTCGTAAAATAAATAGTACGCTACGCAAACTTATCTTGGTGAAATTTGCTCAGATCTGACCATGGTCTCATGTGGCATATTTCTTAATCGGGACAGCTGGATTTAGCCCCCCCACCCCGGAAGAGAGAGACAGAGAAGACAGACTTTGCCATTCCCTCTCCAGCCGGCTGTGGACGTGGACGCTCACAAGCTTGCTTGGTAACCAGTTACGTGTAACTACAAGAGAGTCAACATTCGACGTGGTGTCTGACGTGCCTGATTTCAAACAAACCCCGGGTCAGGGCGGAAAGTAGCCGGCTTGCTGCCCGTGGCGTTCGAGCGGGTTTTCGTTCACAGGAACCCATCGGATTGTGATGTGGACCGTGCAGCGAGGCAAATGTGCACCTTTCTCGTCTGATGAACTACCCGGTGGTCTTTGCCACGGGACTACGTGGAAGTAGGTCGGGTGTCTCGGATTCCAGCAGGAGCTGCCAGCAACGCGGTAGAGTCACTTTGGCATCTGAACGCCACGCTACACATTTCAGTGGATGAAACAGCTAGGACTCTCCAATTAGTTTCCAGTGAAAAAATGCCCACATCACAGAAAAATATTCACCCTAATTGGCAACCTTGTTAGCAGCTGTTTCAGCAGAAGGCTGCGTGCGAGACCGCTATCCTGACAGACTGGATTTTTTGAATGACTAAATTTTAGACACACCCCCACAGCAATGAAATAGCCTCCATAATAAAATACTCACAGAATCTTCGAGATTATAATTTCAAATACGTTTCTATTTGTGACAACGTGCGTTTGGACCATAGGAAGATATTCAAGCTTATCCAAAGACGTTTCCTTATCGAACTACATACAGATCCTTCCATGGAAAGTCTCCGTCTGGGGAAAGGGCGCCCTGCTGTGCTGTCGTCATCGCCGGCGAAGGGCAGCGTTCCCAAAGACCCGTCACTGTCCTTCAGGTGTTTGCTTGAAACATTTGCAAAATTAAACAGGAAACGTTTGCAAAACTCTTGGTTGATGGATGTCTAAGAAGGAGTGAGGACACCCTCGTAAACAAAAAAGGATAGTAGCCCACCTTCCGGCACCTTCTGGGACATAAATGTCCTTACTCCATTATCCCACTATGTTCTTAACGACATTCTGTACGGTGGGCAGGACAGCTCCCTCGCCCATATGCTGGACGAGGAGACTGCAAATCAAAGTTGAGCATCTCGAGCCTCGGTTATTTGTCATGAGGGTGGGGGCCCCTGGGAGCAGGGCGGTGTGCACAGCCCAGTGTCCCCACAGCGACAGATGTGAGGAGCTCTTTCTGCCTCAGACTGCAGCCCCAGCAACAGGGTCAGCCCAGAGGGCCGGTTTGGCAAAGAGGAAAAACAGTGACAGAAACACAGAGCGACTGCGTTAGAAACGGTGCTCCCAGATGTTGGCTGGGCGGGCACTGCCCTACGCTCTGTGCCCTATGACCCGCCTGCTGTGATCTCTATTCAAGTGGATCATCCGGGAGAGATGACAGGCCCATGTCCTTATTCTGAGGTTGTTGGTAGGACAAAGATGCAGAGAAAAAACTGACTTGCCCGCTGGCCACTATGGCCACGGTGTCGTATTGTTCTACACTGTGAGCCACCCAATGCAATCAACAGGAAAGGGCGGTTTGTGGCCGACACTCCACGTAAACTGGCAGACACGGGACCAAGCACGGCCCCTGCACGACAGCTTGGGACGGGGTCTGCATGATAAGAACACCGCCAGCGAGGCAAACTGTTGGACTCAGAGTGATTTTTAAAATTCAGATACACACAATGGCAAGAACCTTGAAGAACAGAAAAAAAATGGGAATGGGTGGGGACTGCAGTGGAAGGTGCACAGAGCACGTCCCGGGCAGCCATGGGCTGGTCACGGGGCACCTAGCTAGCGCCTGCAGCCGGGCCTTCTCCTGAGCCTCTGCTGGGACTCGGAGGAAGAATCGGGCAGCCTGAGCCCCGGACCCGCTCCCCCTGACCCGTCTGATCGTCAGCACCCCCGGAGCATTCTGGCCACCCCAACCGCTGCGGCTCTTTCCTCAGGAGGAGGAAGGTCGATTAGGCTTTGGGGCTCGGCAACATTTAAGCAAGGGATTCAAAGTGTGACACCAGGCAAAACACTGGGCAGAGGGGCGCCTGGGGGGCTCAGGCGGTTGAGCGTCTGACTCTTGGTTTCGGCTCAGATCGTGATCTCAGCGTTCATGGGATCGAGGCCCACGTCAAGCTCTGCACTGACAGTGTGGAGCCTGCTTGGAATTCTCTCTCTCTGCCCTTCTCCCACTCTCTGTCTGTCTCTCTCAAGATACATAAACTTAAAAAAAACCCCACCGGCAGGCTGATTGCTCCCGTCCTTCCCCAGGGTACACAGAACGCTCCCCAGCTGTGAACGCCGCGGAGCCCCTCAGTCCCCATTTCCCACGTCACAGGCCTTTGTAAATCTCGTACAAATAAATTCTTAAACTCAGTGCCTGCAAGATGATGCTAAATGTTTTAGCATTAGGATGATTATAGTCATGTCAAGAAGAAAGTGCCAAGCGAACTACAAACATATTATTCAGATTTCTACAATCCCAAGTGTCGTCAGTAGATTTCCTACCTACAGACATTGCAGAAACCGATTTAAGATCTACAACCCTGGTAAATATGGAAACAGCAACTACTCATTCTCGTAAGATTGGATGCCCATAGGTTAAAAAATTTTTTTTTAGTTTATTTTTTGAGAGAGAGAGAGTAGGGGAGAGGCAGAGAGAGAGAGAGAGAGAGAGAATCTCAAGCAGGCTCTGCACCATCAGCACAGAGTCCAACGCAGGGCTCGAACTCACGAACCATGAGATCATGACCTGAGCTTAACTGCCCCGGATGCCCACAGGTTTTTAAGGATCAGGGTAAAGCTCAGAAAGAAGTATTCTAACTGATAACAATTTATTCTATACATTTATCAGTTCATGGAGGGACTATTAAATGCCATCGCTCTCTTGACGTAAGCACACCTGGACATTGCACCATAACCCTGAAACACCCAGTGGAGATGTAGATTCAGCTAAGAGCCATATAAAAAGCTTGCATAAAAGAATAATGAGAATTTAACTTTGAACCCTAATGTCACTTTCTAATGTGATAAAAATGTCGTTTTTAAGACACACCATGTGTGAATGGTCACGGAGTCTGCAGAGAAGACAGGACCTGTGGAAGGCGGAATCACAGCCCCCCTCCCCAAAGATGCCCCCACCATGATCCCCCAGACCTGGGATCCTGCTCACTTACTTAGCATATGATTCAGTTAAGGATCTTGAGATGGGGGGATTTTCCTGGATCAGCCTGGTGGGCCCGATGTGATCACAGACGTGTTTAGAAGAGAAGGTAGGAGGCAGGAGGGCCAGAGTCTGAGAGGTGAGAAGAGACTGGGCTACGAGGATGGGGGAGGGGTGGGCACGAGCCCAGGAGTGCAGGTGCCTCTAGACGCCGGAAAGTCAAAGAGACGGTTGTCTGCTGGACCCTCCCATAGGCACCAGCCCTGCGGACAGTGAGTTTAGCCCAGTGAGACCCCTGGGCTTATACCCGCAGAACCGAAGGATAGTAACTTGGCGTGTTTTAGCCACCACGTTTGTGATCATGGGTACGGCAGCCGTAGGAAACAGAGACAGGGCCCTGGGCTTCTCGGGTACCTGGTCTAACTTCACCCACCTGAGGGCACTGGTTTATTTTTGTGAGACTTGAGTACTTGGAGCAGAGAAAGGAAGAGAGCTGACAGCGGTAATTAACTCAGCAGGTTCCAGGAAACAGGAGCACAGCCCACAGGAGCAGAAACCGTCAGGTGCCAGGAAGGAGACGATGGTTTCCACCCGGAGGAGGGCCCCCTGGAGCCCACGGACGCCTCCGCCTCCCGGTCACCCTTCCCGAAGCCGGTGCGCAAGGCACTGGGGCTGGCGGGGGTGGGGGGGGGCTCCCGCTGCATCCGAGGGCCAGGGCACAGGTGGGTCCCCGTCACTCAGAGCCTGCCGGTGCCTGCTGCGTGGAGGCCGCCTCCTGGCCACGTTTCCCGTTAGCTCACTTTAGTAACGGATGATCGTTCCCATTATTTTTTCGTGTGAAGGATTCCACAGCGCCGAGGTGGAAATCAGCCGTCTGACCGCATGAGTTCTATGTCGGCCAAGGACTAGATGGATTATTAAAAATTGTAAATCTCAATTTACCTCTGCAGGTGAATGCCGCTTAATTTTATTGGTCACTTACTCATTAAGAGCCAAAGTAGATAAAATTTTGCCAATGAAATCACACCACAAGTGCTTTTTAAGGGTAAGGTGGGGCCACTGTGTCTGGCTGTGTTCCAGACCCATCCGTGGACATGACTTTGCTCAGGTGATCCCAGAAGCTTCTTAAGGGGGTTTAATTGTCCACAGAACACCTACAAATCCACCCGAGTAACTTATCCTGAGCACATCTCCCTGTTTTTCTCCTTACAAGACTCTACAACACACGGTACAAAACTATGAAGAAAAATTTGAATTGTGGCATTATTTATAATTGAAGAAAATTGAAAAAAACCTGATGTTTAAAATTAGAAAATAGGTTGGCTCTGGTGCTGTATAAATAAAATATTCGCAACCTCTTAAACAAACGTTTACACAGGACTTTAACTCCATGAGAAAGAAACCTAGCAGAAGGGAATCATGGAGACCGAGGAAACGTTAACAGTCATAAAGCATGGTTACCTCTGATCGTGAGAGGTGACTTTTCTTTTTCTCCTGGTTTTCTTTATTTTCTCTAAGTTGCTTACAATGAGCTTATATTCCTTTTGTCGTCAAAGAAATCGTCACGTAAGAGACTTTTAAACGCACTAGGAGAGACCCACGGCTGATGTGTTTCAGGCTCCCCCCTCCTTCCCCCTCCCTGTGTGGCTTCGCTTCTTGCCCTTGTGTTTCTGGCATCCTTCCGGAAGCTCTTTCCGCGTCTCTCCTACCGGCACATGGTGGAGACTCCCACATGCCTCCAATCTCAGAGAAAGCCAACCTCAGGCTGTGCCCCAACCCTTCAGCCCCCACCCCACCTCACGGGCGCCCTGCCACCCCTTCCAGGAGGCCCAGCTCTCGTCAGGAGCGCGTTTAGGAGAAATCTGGACACTGAACGAAGGCTGTAAGTCAGCGAAGCAAACTGCACTGTGCTCTCTTTAACGCCAGATAAACTATATCACTGGGTTACCCGAAGCTGCTAGTAAGAGCGACCCAGCAATGACAGTCACATACGAGGGTCTGAAAGCAGTGATATACCATTTCCAAGAACGTGTCATTCTCACAGAAATCTTACCCAAGACTAATTCAAGAGCTTCTTTTGAGCATCCAATGAGGCCGGGAGAAGTTAGTAAGAAAAATCCATTGAATGTAATGTGATCATAGTAGGCCCTCAATGAAAACAAAATATGAAGAGAGATTCTCCTGCAGTCACCCCAAAGTTATCCGGGGGCAAAAATTAAACAAAAAGCTGGCCTTTCCTGTTAGTGCTCTGTTCCTGTGTCGGGTGTTCAAACGGCTGGGAGGAGGGCAGACCCTCAGTTTGTCCTCATGGCTTCCCCTCTCCCATTCTGCGCCCACGTGGTGTGCCAAAGGGGCGTTGGTCCCCACCTCTGCCCTCCTCTTCCGTTGTCCAAAGGGCCACTTCCCTCTTACTCCCGCCCGTGGTGCAGATTCCAGGTGGAGGCTCACCCCTTCCGTGGCCTGTTTCTGGAACCAAGGAATTTCTCCGCCATCCAACCTCACAGCCCTTGCTCAGCAGTCCGTACGGCCCGGGAAGAGCTGGTCTTGTGTTTAGCTTCAGGGACACGCACCTGATTCTGACTCCTGGGGGGCAGTGACATAGTTCCACACGAGGGTCAACGTGGAACCTGTTCCCGCTACCTAAGCGATTCCCATCTTAAGTTAAAAACTGATGTATAACTTGTAAGGTATAAGCACGTGCACGTAGGGCAGGCATTTTGTGGACACTGATGGCAGAGAAAGAAGGAAGGCTGGGAGCTGAGGGTGGGATGTGGCCTTGTCTCCATCGCCAACACACCCACATTGGCGGTCTCCGGGCCACAGAGAAGTCTGCCTTCTTCCTACTCAGCCCCTCACCCTTGAACAGGATTTCTGGGTGTGCTGTGTGAAGCGTCCTATCCCTTCCAAAATTCCTTCCCTCTTTTTCCCCTCCTCTATCTGAATCTTTGCAGAACATCCTGTTCTGTGTGTGTGTGTGTGTGTGTGTGTGTGTGTGTGTGTGTAGATATATAGATAGATGCCAGATCATTCTCTCCTTCAGGTCAAAATTCTTAAGGCTCAAATCATAAATCCCCATTTATATGTACAAAGAGATGTCTTAAACAGTCTTAAGAAAGAAAAATATTTAAACCAAATTCCCCAAATCCCTGTGCCTTACTTTAGAAGGTGACTTTTTCTGCAAAATTTTAGAGTCAATGGAAGAGAAACATTTAAAAATAACCGAGTTTGTGCTGTTACGGTGCCTCTGGAAGAAGGAAGAAGAGACACAAAGCCAGCGAGGTGCCAGCGAGGACGCGCCACCGCTGCCACCCCAGTCCGGCACGGCGGAGCCCCAGGCTGGCAGGGGACAGCCCCGGGAAGGGAAGGTGGGGACGGCGGGCGGGCGGTGCACCGAGCACCGCGGAGGGAGCGCGAGGCGCCGCCTAAGTCCTGACTTTTAGAGTCAGCATGTGAAACTGGGGACAAGAGTCAAAACGGGGCACTTCCGGTGGGGGGCGCGCAGTGGCGGTGCCACAGACAAGGCGGTCACACCCGGGGCTTGGGGCTCGGTGTGGGGAGAGACGCAATCACAAGGAAGGGTTGGGAGCGCGTGTGCGAGAAACAGGGCCAGAAAGTGCCTGCGAGGGAACACGCGGGGCCGCGGGAGAAGTGAGTCAGAGGCTGCCGCAGGAAGAGAGCCGTCTACACCCGCCGCGCAGGAAGATGCTGTGCCGGGGCCAGGCCTCCGGGCTCGCCTCCTCCCCAGGCTGGAACCTCGCTCCTCCGGGTCTCCTTTGAAATTGCTTCCAGGTAAAAAGACTGCATGGTCCCCGGGCAAAATGTTAAAATATAGACACACACACACACACCCCTACACACACCCACACAGCCACCTACACACACCCACCTACACACCTACACACACACCCCCCAACACACACACCTAAACACAAACACCCCCCACACCTACACACCTACACACACACACGTACACACACCCACACCCCCTCATACCCACACACACCCACAATATACTTACACACCGCCCCACACACCCAACACCCACACACACCTACCCACACACCTCCACACACCCACACACACACCCACACATGCACCCACACCTACACACACCCACACAGACCCAACACCCCCACACCCCCCCACACACCCACACATACACCTACACACACACCTACACACCTACACACACCCACACACCCACCTACACACACACACCTACACACACATCCACACACCCCCACACATACACCTACACACCCCCACACCCCCCACACCCAAACACCCACACACCCACACATCCACCCACACCTACCCACACACACCCACACACTCACCTACACACACCTACACACACACACACCCAAAGACCCACACACACCCACACACCCATACACCTACACACACACCGACACACCCACACCTACACACCTACACACACCCACCTACACACCTACACACACACACCCAAACACCCACCCACACCTACACACACACCTATACCCACCCACACACCCACACGCCCACCCACACACCTAAACACACACACCCAAACACCCACACACACCCATACACCCGCAACACCCACACACACCTATCCACACCCCCCACATACACCTACACACACCCCCACACACCCACACCCACATACCCACTCACACCTACACACACACCCACACCTACACACCTACACACACACCTACACACACACACACACACACACCCTCACACCCCCACACACCCACTATACACCTACACACACCTATCCACACACATCCACACATACACCTACTCACACCCACACACACCCACACCCACACATCTACACCCCTACACACACCCACACCCACCCACAATATACCTACACACACCCACCTACACACACACACCCAAACACCCACCCACACATCCCTCCACACATCCACACACACACACCCAACACACCTACACACACACACACTCACACACCCCACTATGCAGAAAAACAACCCAAACCTTAGGCCGCACACTAAGTCCTGGCAGGTGCAGGCTGGGCGTGGCCGCTTCACAGACTTGTGTGCAGGGAACCCCCATCCGTGCTGCTCTTCGCTGGTGTTTCCCACACACGGGATTCTGCACGAATCGGCACAAATGCAGCAAGCGGACTGTGGTCCGTGTGGACCCGTCAGCGGGTCTGGGGGAAAGTCTTCCGCTCGGCGCCTGTGGTATAGACTGAGCAGCAGGGTGGGGTGGGCCGGAGCGTGGACTCTGGGGTGGGGGCACTGCCTGGTCCCCCACCCCTCGATCCGTGCTCTGTGGCCACTCCCTCCCGGCTGCGGGGGTCACGAGGTCACGCTCCCGCATCTGTGGGCGCCCCCCTACACTTGACTGGGGGTGCCGTGGCCACGACGACGCCCCTCACTGTGCTGTCCTCTTAGGGTTCCGCAGGAGCCACCGGGCCCAGATTCACACAGCAACGCTGCAGGATGAGAAGCCTGTACTCTGTTCTGCTGAAAACGCCTCCTGGCACCTCCCGCATCCCTTTGTACTTAATAAAGTTCAACCATCGTTACAAAACCACAGCTCTGCCTTCTGCCCAGGACGCGCCCCCAAGCCCCGCGCCCTGCCCGGCGCCGCCCCCTTCCTTGCCCGCTCTAAGGAAACCCTCTCCTTTCCACACCTCTGCCCCCACCCGGCACATCCTCTCCCACGCCTACATTTCTGAGTTAATTTTCTTTTCCATTATGATTTTAACCCATCTACTTCCAGGAAAGCTTAGAGGCCACTTAAAATAAAAGACACATGGACAGTTCGCCCCTAATGAAAGATCACAGAGGAACTTCTCTGGAGAGAGAGAATGTTACAGAGAAACAACGGTTATAGGATTTAAAAGCTCTATTCCCCCAAACCGAGGCTGTCTCCCACCTCCCTGCCACCTGTCATTTATGGCCTTCCCGGTGTCCCCTCCTCCCTGGGACCCTCCCTGCTGCCCTGTGGCCTGGGGTTTCTGTCCTGCTGCAGGGTCCCAGCCACTGGCCATCACTACTGAGCCCAGGGGACGCAGTCCAGCAGGGGGATCCTTGGGGTTAGTTATTATTAAGCACAAACCCCATCTTCCTTTCAGCCAGAAGTCTTGAACACATACCTTCTGCTTCAGAAAAAGGCATCGTCTAAGAGCCACACGATACAGAGAATTCCATTATTTGCACTGGAAATTCAAATTACTTTGGAAACAATAATGAAATAAGCCCCCCATTTGCTCTTGGGTATTCAAAAGATTTTAATTAAGAATTTTGTTTTCCAAAAATGTGAATCTTTTAGGCATAAAAGATTTGCAGAACTGAGGCTGGGTTAGTTTTCCGGTTTTTAGCTACTTGTAACACACATATGTATAGATCCCTACCGTGGTAACGTACAGAAAGTGGTTTAGACTAATCCCAGCCACTAGCACACTGTGGGTGCAGGAATCCGGGTCAGCCGTTTCTGGTTCTGGTAGCACTTGCTGTCCTGTGACTTGGGTGTCTGGGCTCTAGGTTGTCAAGGTGTGTGCACAGAAGAGAGCCAGCTGAAGTGTGGGGAGTCGTGAGCACCCTTTCCTTTACTGAAAGAGCATAATTCATGGCAAAAGCCCACCTTTGGTCCCCTAGACTTTTCTGCGGCCACGGAGACTCATAAAATAGGGAGACATATCAAAGTAGCGGTCATCTTGTTTTTCAAAGAGAGAGTCCACACATGTAACGACCACTGTAAACTGTGTCTTCTATTCTCTATTAGCACCTCCGGTCAGAGAAAACACAGGCATGGACAGACAGACATCCCCCAAAGTAGATGTACAGGGGGCATCCTGAATGTGGGTGGGGCCACCTGGGAGAGGTCTGCCCTTCAAAGACATGGGGGACAAACTGGCCTGCAGGCCCCAGGCCACCATGAGAGCCTTGAAAGATCACGTGTGAAAGGTGCAACTATTGACCCAAGCGGCAGATTGGGATCTCTTGGAAAATTAAGTGGGAGGTTTAGATCAAGGCCTTGCAAACTACAGCCACAGGTCAGACCCAGTAATGCTGACACGAACAGCCAAAGCTGTAAAAAGAAGCAAAAGCATAGCATTCTCTACAGTGATAAATGGGTTAAAGGATCAGACGTGGAGGACGAGCAGAGGGGACGAGCAGACACCCACTGTGCATGTGTGCACGCACACGTGTGTGCATGTGTATACACGCATGTGCACATGCGTGTATGTGCATGTGCACATGTATATGTGTGCACGTGTGCATGTATGTGTATGTGTGTGTGTACGTATGCGTGCGTGTGCGCGTGTGTGTGCACAGACGTGTGCATGTACAGCTGCCGCTTGTGTGTCCGCACACACTCGCAAACGTGCACACACTCACACATGCACACACAGCTGCCTCCCCAACATTACCAAAGAGCAGTGTTCTCAAACTTCACCGTGCGTCTCCTGGGGGGATTATAAAAACTGAAAATTACCAGGCTCCACCCCAGAGTTTCTGATTCTGTAGATTTGGGGTGGGGCCCAGAATTGGCTGTTCCGGCAAGTTCCAGGAGATGCTGCTGATCAGGGGACCCCCCCCCCCCCCGAGAACATTGCTTAAGAGAATCCTCACTGTTCCTAATTAATAAATCCCTCCTGAGACTTCCTACAGAGCGGGAATCGATTCAGGTGAAACACAGCCTCTGATCTCCAGTTATGACTTTGGATTTGGGGTTCGTATTTGAAGCCCATGGCATCTTGGTTCCCTGCACCTGTCTCTCCGGGCTGGGGCTACACGGCCTCTGACCGTCCCTCCTCGTGTCACTCGGAGGCTGACCATCTCTGAGGTGGTGCCCAGAGTCCCCAAGACTGATGTGTGTGCAAAATGCAGCCTGTATTTTAAGTGAGGCCATTCCGAACCCCCACTGCAGTCTGGTGACAGACACTCTAGCTGTGGCATCAGACAGAAAAATTAAATATATCAGATAAGGTGAGAAACAAGTAAGACTGTGGCTGGCCTGGCCCTAAACTGAGGGGTTTTCAGGAAGTTTCTGAAACGCACTGTTGATAGTACTTGTGAAAACTGTCATGTGAGCAAACACATTATTAGTTAAGGGTTAAGAGGACCGTCTAAGAAAACACGTACAACATGATGCTTTCTGAGCACTCCTTGTTTCTAAAATCCTGATGAAGAGAAAAAATGTAAATTAAAAATCCCAGATATTACGTAGAATAAAAATACCCAAACCTGGTACATTCTCCCCACCCTCTGGATAGTGCAGAGGCCTTCGGTCGCAGATGATCGGCACCTGGAGACCCGGGAGGACCGACCACATAAACAGCACCTCGCTTGATCAGCAAGGCTTTGGAGTTTGGGACAGGCAGTCCACAGAGACCGTCCCTGGTCAGGTTTCTCTGCTCCTCTCCTTGTGAGTGAGGAATCAGGAGACCTACAGATGGGGAAGCCCACCCAGACACATGCCTCTCTCTCTGGACCTCGGTTTCTCTTCATGGCTGAAAAGAGGGAGGTTGGTAGTAAGGTACTTAGAATCCCTTCCGGTCTGCTGTTCTAGGCCCGTGTGCACACCCACGGCGCCACCTGTGTGTTCACGGACATTCTGTGGGTGCCATATTGTGGAAGGTCCTGTATGTTACATCTAGAAGCTACTGACAGTCTCTAAAAAAATGGTTTGCATAAAACATTAGGTTATAGGATGGCACAGCTGGGATTTTTATGAAACATTAAAAAAACTTATAAACCCATTAAAACAAAATTTCTTTCTGCCCTTTACTCATAATATATTTACGTTGCTGTGATACAATTACATTTCTTAAGAAAACTAGCTTCTCTGTTTGAATGCATTTGCAAAGTATGTTTCGCAAAGATCAAACCTCTGGGGACTGGTTTAAATGAAAGTGTCACTGATTAATCCAACAAGGGAGAGTGACACCTTTTTGACTCTTTGCTCCTGTTGGGAAGATACCCCCCACCCCCTTCACTGTTTACTTTTTCTGCTCCAAGTGATGTGGGAGCTCTGATGGCATCTGAAGTCGTATTTGCCAGTCGACGCTTGATTTGCTGGCCACAGAGATGGGGAAGAAATGGTTGGAAAATCAACTGGCTTGAGATGTTAAGAAATTGCAAATCTTTACAAAAGGCCGAATCAGGAAATCTGCACAATAATTGAAACGATTTATGATTTCAAGCATCACATTCACCCCCTTCTTGAGACTCAAGAGCCCAGGACACCTGGGAGCTCTCCAAGAAGCCTTCTCTCCACACACAGGGCTGGTCTTCCGAAGTGAAGACTGACTGAGAACACAGACCTCTGGGTCGGGAGAGCGACCGACCGGAAGGAGCACCCTCCCCTGCGAGTGGCCTTTCTCCCTTCCGCTCATTTTGCACGAGGAGTTGCAACAGTGTCCCCTCCTGAGCCCCACACAGTGCTGTGAGCCTCTTGGGCCCATAGGGATAATTCCCACCCCATCTATGGGCAAAGTCATGAGGAGATCACAAAAGAAAATTCCAGACAAAAAGGAGAAGTGAGTCCCGAGTGTCGAACACCAGGAGGCCCTTCACCATTAGGTCAGACCACACTCGGCAGGTCAGGCCTGGGGTCCAAGGGGGAGGGTGGTTTGGGGTCTGGGTGCCTCCAGGCACATCACCAGCTGAGCATGCTAGGTCAAGTTCACTAACCTTTCTGACAGGTGTTTATCTACAAACAAGATGCTAATAATATTGTTTAGGGATCCCATGAAGAACAAGTAACCTAACCTAAGATGAAAATGTCTGGAGACGGCCAGGTGCCATCAGGCAGCTCCTGCCCCAGGTCGGGCCCCCAGACAGGTGCCGAACGCAGGGCAGGGCAAGGCCTTCCAGCCAAGGCTGTGGGTCCTCCCGGCGCCGAGGGGCGCGGCCTCCCCTCCGTAGTCACTGTGTCCTCTTGGAGCCTGAGTGTTTTCAAGTCCACGCCACCAGCAGGAGAACGTGTCACAGGAAAAGGGGGCTTGTAATTGGAGTAATTAAGTTTCACCCCTCTTAGTTGATGTGCGATCCTAGCAAATTGTCCAACTCGGGGCCTCAGTGATCCCACCAACAAAATGGGCACATGAGTAACAACATTTCACAAAGTTTCTGGGAGGAGTGGAGGAGTGAGAGAAACACGGAAAAGTTGGGGGGGGGGGGGCGTGTACCCGCTGTGGTGTAGATGCTGCAGGGGCGCTGCCCCGTCTCACGTGACAACGGCTGTCGTATCAGATGGCAACGTCCAACCAGAGACTGAGCCCTGTGATCCTGACTTCTACCCCACAGCTTCCAGAACCATGCGCGCTTCTAACTGCGAGCGATTGAGAACAGGGTCATCATGTACTCTGGCCTAATCCTCCTTAAACAGGGGGAGTACTTTGGAATTTCCTCCTTCCTTCCCTCCCTCCTTCCTTCTTTTCCTCCTTCCTTACTTTCCTTCCTCCCTCCCCTTCCTTCCTTCCTCCCTCCCCCTTCCTTCCTTCCTTCCTTCCTTCCTTCCTTCCTTCCTTCCTTCTGTCTCTCCTTCCTTTTTTCCTTCCATCCTTCCTTCTCTCCTTCCTTTCTTCCTCCCTCCCCCATCCTTCCTTCTCTCCTTCCTTCCTTCCTTCCTTCCTTCCTTCCTTCTCTCCTTCCTTCCTTTCTTCTGTCCTTCCTTCCCTCCCTCCCTCCTTCCTTCCTTCCTCCCTCCCTCTCCCATCCTTCCTTCTCTCCTTCCTTCCTTCCTTCTTTCCTTCCTTCCTTTCCTTCCTTCCTCCCTCTCCTGTCCTTCCTTCTCTCCTTCCTTCCTTCCTTCCTTCCTTCCTTCCTTCCTTCTCTCCTTCCTTTTTTCCTTCCATCCTCCCTTCTCTCCTTCCTTCTTCCCTCCCTCTCCCATCCTTCCTTCTCTCCTTCCTTCCTTCCGTCCTTCCTTCCTTCCTTCCCTCCTTCCTTCCTTTCTTCCATCCTTCCTTCCCTCCCTCCCTCCTTCCTTCCTCCCTCCCCCTCCCATCCTTCCTTCTCTCCTTCCTTCCTTCCTTCCTTCTCTCCTTCCTTCCTTCCTTTCCTTCCTTCCTCCGTCTCCTGTCCTTCCTTCTCTCCTTCCTTCCTTCCTCCCTCTCCTGTCCTTCCTTCCTTCCTTCCTTCCTTCTCTCCTTCCTTCCTTCCTCCCTCCCTCCCTCCCTCTCTCCTCCTCTATCTCTCCTTCCTTTCTTCTTACAGAAGTTTAATTTACTATAGAATCAGTTTTTCTTACATTACCTCCAAAGTCTCATCTACCTAAATTTCCTAAAAGGAATGCCTCCTGATCTCCTCCAGTCTGATGTTTACAGTGGAAACACATTTCCCGTGTGTGCGGCACAAGTGCGTGTGGAACCAGAACAGACAGGGTCGCAGATCATCCAGTGAGCCCAAGGAACAAGGAAGATGGTTCCCTCTGTTTTGTTGTGTCACGCGAACCTCTTGTGGGACAGCCAGGCTCCTTGCGTGTCCCTGGGGACCGTGGGCTGTGCCGTGTGCCCACTGCTCCCAGGAGGCAGCCTTGGCATCTTGGAACAACTCGTCTCTGGGGTGTGGTCCGTCACGTAGGATGTCCCCTGGCCTCCTGGCTCCATGCACGTGGGCCACCGCATCCGAGCCACGACCCTGGCACATCCCACCCGCCTTGCTCCCCTCGCTGCTTTTCCTCCCAGAGGTTTTTTCACCTTTTTTTTTTTTCTGGTTTTTCCAAAACACATCTCCCAGAGGGTCTCCAACTGTTGTGTTTGTTTCTGTTTTTAGAACATGGCTCTTTGTGATTTCTTCCCGTTTCGTTATTCTTGGAAATGATCAAGTCAAAACAAAAAGCTACCTTTCAATGCACTAATACACTTATTTCTTTTGGTATTTTTATTTATAAATCTGATTGTAGCCTTTTATAGCAATCAGAAGTGACAGGGGACATCATGAGTGACCAGTGGAACGGTGCTATCTCCTGAGGCCGACAGAAGCCATTCGAATGGGACTCAGAAGACAACTGCCCGAGGCTGGAGGCCCCACGGTGGCCCAGAATGGCTGCTGTCGCTGGGTGACGCTGGGGCGCCACGGAGGGCGAGCTGGCCAGCCAGGCAGTCGGTGGGGGCACCTACTGTGCTTGTGCGGAAGTGATGGGAAGTAGATGGGAGAGTTGTGTGCCCAGCAGCCCAGCTCCTGCCATTAAAACATCACGCTCACAGAATCTGGAAGCCGCAGGAGTGTGGGAAGTGGCTGGACCGTGGCTTGTGTCTGGCAGGACGACAGGGACAGAAACCTGCCGGGGACACTGACGCTGTGTTGTCGTGATCTTTTCTGGAGCCAGTCAGAAAGGAAAGCATACACAGGGAGCGTCCTCCATTCCTCAGAGGAATAAAAATAAATCCAAAAAATTCACATGGAAACAAGCTGGAATGAGATAAAATCCAAGTACACTGACTCATGGCCTTTGCAAAATATCCTGGACAAGATTTGTTTCTATACAGCGCGGTTTTGAACAGCAAGGTTACGTGATAAAGCAAGGGGCTTGGAGAGTAGCAGCGGTCGTTCTGTGACCCACTGACAGGGTCGGGCATCCCCGGCTGTGGCGGCAGGACGCGGCGCTCCCTGTTCTGTGTTCTTTTGTTCCAACACCTAGAACAGCCTGTGGCATATGGCAGGTGCTGAGTAAGTTTCTGTGGAAAGAGGGAGGAGGGAAGGAAGGAAGAGAGAGGGAGGAAGGAGGGAGGGTATGAGGGAAGGAGGGGGAGGGAGGAAGGAGGCAGTGGGGAGGAGGGAGGGAAGGAGGGAGGAAGGAGGGGGAAGAAGGGAGGAGGGAGGGAAGGGAGGAGGCAGTGAGGAGGGAGGAATGAGGGAGGGAGGAGGGAGGGAAGGGAGGGAAGGAGGAAGTGGAGAGGAGGGGGGGAGGAGGGAGTGAAGGGAGAAGGGAGGGGGGAAGGAGGGAGGAGGAAAGGAGGCAGGAGGGAAGGAAGGGAGGAGGCAGTGAAGAGGGAGGAATGAGGCAGGGAGGAGGGAGGGAATGGAGGGAAGGAGGAGGTGGGGAGGAGGCAGAGAAGGAGGGAGGAGGGAGGAAAGGGAGGAGGTGGAGACGAGGGGGGGAGGAGGGAGTGAAGGGAGGAGGGAGGGTAGGGAGGAGGAACAGAGGAGGGAGGAAGGAGAGAATGGAAGAGGTGGGGAGGAGGGGGGGAAGGAGGGAGTAAAGGAAAGAGGGAGGGGAGGGTGAAGGAACAGAGGAGGGAGGGGGGAGGAGGGAGGGGAAGGAGGGGGGAGGGAAGGGAGGAGGCAGTGAGGAGGGAGGAGGGAGGGAAGGGAAGGACGGGAGGGGATGGGGAGGAGGGAGGGGGAAGGAGGGAGGAAGCAGGGAAGGAGGAGGTGGGGAGGAGAGAGGGGGAGGAGGGGGGGAGGGAGGGAAGGGAGGGAAGGAGGAGGTGGGGAGGAGGGAGGGACAAGGAGGGAGGAGGAAGGGAAGGAGGAGGTGGGGAGGAGGGAGGAATGAGGGAGGGAGGAGGGAAGGAAGGAAGAGGTGGGGAGGAGGGAGGAGGAAGGGAAGGGAGGAGGTGGGGAGGAGGGAGGGGGAGAAGGGAGTGAAGAGAGGAGGGAGGGGAGGGAGGAGGCAGTGAGGAGGGAGGAATGAGGGAGGGAGGAGGAGGGAAGGGGGAAGGAGGAGGTGGGGAGGAGGGAGGGGGAAGAGAGGAGGGAGGGAAGTAGGAGGGAGAAATGAGGGAGGTAGGAGGGAGGAGAGAAGGAGGGAGGGGGGAAGGAGGGAGGGGGGAAGGAGGGAGGAGGGAGGGGGATGAGAGGAGGAAGGGAAGGAGGAGGGAGGAATGAGGGAGGGAGGAGGGAGGAATGAGGGAGGGAGGAGGGAAGGAGGAAGGGGGAAGGAGGGAGGAGGGAGGGGGAAGAGAGGAGGGAGGACAGGAGGAGAGAGGAATGAGGGAGGGAGGAGGGAGGGGGAGGAAGGAGGGGGAAGAGGGAGTGAAGGGAGGAGGGAGGGGAGGGAGGAGGTGGGGAGGGAAGGAAGATCTTGGGGGAGTGATAAGGAATGACCCCAGTGGTTCATGCATCTCCCACATCCTCTAACCTCCTCAAGTCTTTATAAATTTTCCAGTTTGGTTTAAGGTCGTGATGTATCAGAGTTTTCCATAAATAATTATGAGCACTCTAATTTGAAGATTGTTCAGCAAACCAAATGACCAATCATTTCTGCCCAAATCCAACCAAAGATACTTAAAAAAAATGCATGGTGTTATTTTCTTCCACGGGTTGTGCCGTGCGTGGGCAGAGGTGTCTTATTTCCGGTGACCTGGCGGAATTGGGGCCCGTGCAGCAGGCACTAATGCATGTGTCAGGGGTAACAATCTAGCTCTTCAACCAAGAAAAAATAGCACCAAGTAAGTAAATAAAATTATTTTTTTCTCAAAAGGCAGAACGAAAAGCACAAGTGAATTTTTCCACTATAAAACACATGGAAATTAATAATTTTAAATTAGAATTATCACTGCCCGTGGAGAGGGTAGTTACATGTAATTCTTCCCTAAATGACTGAATGTAACTCCTTTTTTTGGCTAATTAACCGATTACGGTTCCCACGAAGAGTCCCTCTTTCACTATTTAAGAAAATAATACACTTTGAAAATGGAAGGAGAGCAAAACGCTATTGGCTCGGGCCCCGGCCTGGCGCGCGAGCTCTGGAGCAGTGCAGACCTCCCCGGACCCGCCCGTGGCTCCCAGAAGGAGGGGCCAGGGGGCCCGCGGACCCCATCCCAGAATGTGCCCGCAGATGAGGGCACCCTCACCGTGTGGTGCAGGGGGATCGTGCGTGTGGCGTAGGTGATATTTCGGAAACTATCTCTGTGCACAGATACTAAGCAACCTGCTGGGTCTGGAGGACAAGATCAGAACCCGGATTTGCGGCGATCTTATCCCTACTTTCCTTCTCTGACCTGGCCCGTTACCTGCTGCCCCTGGGAGCCCTGGCAGGGAGCATCACCCTTTGCCTTGTGATCTGATCCTGACGCTAATTAGCCTTTTGTTCGAGACCAGGTCTGCCAGAGGCCCTGAGGCCCCGCGTAACAGGGGGCAGTGTTCGTCTGCGCTCCCCGTCAGGCCCAGGCCGTGCAGCCTGACTCCCCGTGTGACTGCATCCTTGAAACTATTTTCTCTTATTTTGTTATTTTATTTTTTAAAGTTCATTTGTCTTGAGAGAGAGAAAGAGAGAGAGAAAGAGGGGCAGAGAGAGAGGGAGACAGAGAGTCCCAAGCAGGCCCTGCGCTGTCTGCACAGAGCCCAACATGGGGCTCGAACTCACAGAACTGCGAGATCATGACCTGAGCTGAAACCAAGAGTCAGACGCTTAATCGACTGAGCCACCCAGGCGCCCCGACTCCTTGCAATAATATTATGATGTGAATCTTTCATCCTTATTCCGTCCTTGGAAAATGGGGGACTCAGGGCTTGTTAGCCAAGAACCCTTTGCTAGTCCGCGGTAGGGCTAGGATTTGAACCTGGACCCAACTGACTCAGATGCTCACCATTATGTCGGGCCTGGACCCCCAGCACTGGGTGCTCGTTCTGCTTCTGCCTGTGGGGCCCACGCCAGGCTGGCGGGTGGGGGCTGAGCCCCTCCTGGGAATCTGCTGTGGAGACCAGGGTCCGTGCTGCCCACGACCCTCCCTGGTTCTGATGGTTCCCCTTATTGGCATCTACTCAGCGTCCCATGACATCACTAGAAACACCAGAGAATAGCACTCCGGCCTCCTCCCAAACCCGCGGTGACCCCGCACTCAAGGTCCCTGTTCGTACATCGCTTTACGGAGGGGACAAAGGTTGAAGAGACGAGGCCACCACCTGACAGTCAATCAGCTGAGGGAACAGCGCATCCTTCCGCCGGGGCTGATTTCGATGGACTTAATTCCTCACCACCCCGGCCCGAGACCTGGAGACGGCGGGTGCTCTTTTCCCTGCACGTCTGGGTCACGCGTGGGCTGAGGCCCGTGCCTGGGGCGAACGTGCAGCGGGCACGCGGGCGGCGTGGTGGCATCGGGCCCCGGGTGCCCCTGGCGGGTCGCTGCTGACGCTGAGTCAGGTGCTGGGGAGTCACGAGCACCGGAGGAACTTAGCGCTCCTTGGCGGGAACACAGAGAATCACACACAGCAAAGCCCGGTGGGCCCGCATCGGTTTGCCAACGTTTTTGTTTTTGTTTTGTTTTTTAGCCGTTTCTGAGGCGTAAGACACCGGACCGAATACTGAAGGAGACGCGCATGAGATAAAGGGAAGATAAGTAAAAGTGTCACACGTGGAGGCAGGCAGATTTGGCTCCAAATTCCTGCTCTCCCAACTCAAATTTTTTTATTGGATAACGGGGATAATGCCTTCTAGCTTTTGAAGTCGCCATTAGAGGTGAATGAGCTTATGTAAGGGAAACACCTCGTGCTTTGTCTGCCAAAGAGAATAGGCAGTGTGTGGGAGCCTGGGTTATTTTGGTACACTCTGAAGTCCACATCCAGCGGCACCCACGGGGGGACACGGTGCCAGGGCATCACAGGGGCAGAGTGTCACATGTGGGGGCTCGGCTGGGTTTGCCTCGTGCAGCCCGATCGGGGCTCCTGCTGGACAGCGGCCGAGGAAGTTCATGCTTTCAGATCACACGCTGTACAGCTGCAGGACCGTGGGCAAATTATCTAAGCTTGTAGCAAGGTTTCCTTGTCCGGGAAGCGCTGACGGGAAGGCCGCACGCGTCACAGGGCGCGGCAGGCAGTAAACTTAACACTAAAACACGAGGAGCGGTTCAGGTGCGCGGAGGGCAAAGCATTCAGCTCTCGATGGTGACGACAAGGATGCTGAGACCGTGGATCTGAGGCCTCCCTGGAGGAGGTGTTGGTGGAGGAAGCGAAAGGCCGAAGGACGTGAGGTCTTAGGTGGGGGTGGTTCGCAAGCTGGCCTAAGTGGGGTTGGGTGAGGGGGTCTGGCTCCCGGGGGCGTTAGAGGCTTGCTGGGGGCCGACGTCACACACCGTGTCACACACCATGTGCCAAAAGCTGAGCCCAGCCCTCAGCCACCTTCCTGTTTCCAGGGTCCCTGCGGGAGCTTTCCCAGCAGGGTCGGTAATGTCGCAGGGGCTCCGCGACAGGCACGAGAACCGCACCCGGTTCCCACATCGGCACAGGGACGCCCGGTGAGCTCACCCAACTCGACGCAGCCCACGGGGTCACAGCCAGGCTTGACACTGAGGTCTCCCTGGGTTCAGTGTCTCTGCTTCTTCTAACACACGACCCCTCGGGACTAACCCACCCGAGGACAACGGAGGCCAGCGGGACCGGTGCTGGGAGCTCTGGGTGGTTCCGCGCAGTAAGTAAGAGCTCAGTATTCACACCGGCTCTGCAGTAAGACCCCACGGGGTGTAGCCGCGGCACATGGAAGGCGATGAGTCCCCGCAGCCGCGGGACTGTGGGGTGCGGCGGGCGGGGGCCCAGCACCGGACTGTGGCTGACACCTGCATGACGTCTAGGGCGGCTCAGGGCGGAGAGTGCGGATGGGGGGGAGAAGTGGGGGGATCCCAGGATCCCAGGAAGGAGGAGGCGGGAGCACAGCTGGGGGACTCCGCTGCAGGCGGAGTGTCTTAAGGCCAGGAAAGACTGTGACCCCCTCACGGTGAGGAAGACGGGCCAGGGAGACTGCGAACCAAGAAACGCCACAAAGGACGGGTGTGCGGGTAATGTCAGGGGAGAGGTGACTGGCCAGGTCCAGCTGCTGCCTGCGGGGGAGGGGGAGTCTTATGAAGGGAAATTTGGGAGCCACTTCCGCAATGGTGACAACAGCGTCGGGGGCTCACGCCGCTGCCCTCCCTGGCGGCAGGTGCACTTGTCAGGTGCTTTGCCCGCAGCAGCAGGTCTCTCCACAGGCAGCCGCTAACGTCTGTCGTTTCTGTCATTTCAGATGGGGTAGAGGCTCCGAGGGGCTGAGTGAATTCCCAAGGCCTCCGAACAGGTAGAATGACGGCGTTTGAACACACACGAATGACTCAAAGTGCCTGCTTTACATTCTGTTTGAGAGAGAAAATAAGAGGCAGGTGTAACACAGACCATCCTGTGAGGAGGAGGAGGAGGAGGACGGGGAGGATAAGACCGCCCCGGGGGAGGCACCAGGGATTTTCGAAGGCATCCTCAGGCAGGGTCTGGGGAGACCGAGGCAAGCCGACAGGCTGGAGATGCGACCCCGCCAGGGTGGGCTCGGTGGAAGAAGACGTCAGTGGGACGCGCTGGGCTTGGGTGTCCGTGGGGCGTCCTGCGGAGGGGCGAGGAGTGGCGTTCTGCGTTCCCGAAACTCCCGAAAGAGATCTGAAATCTAGCCCTGCAGATGAGAGGTAATTGCGGGGCAGACGCCGCCCCGAAGCAAAAGTCCAGGACGAGGAGAGGACAAGGCCAGAGCCTCTGAAAGAGACGTTGCACCGCCACACCACGGGACGCCCACGGAGCCGACACGTGCTTCGGATGCCTGACCTGAACGTTCATTTAAGATTTAGTCCTTCTGGTTAATGTTAATAAGGAGTGAGATCTGGGGGCTCGCGCCTGGGACTTCCAAACCGTTAGAAAGAGATTTATAATATATAGAGTTAGAATGAGGTCATTTCTCAATTTCCCAGAAGCCTTCTATGTTTGATTCATGCATATGCCTACTTTGGATGGAAGCATTTTATTTTCTGAACTCCAAATGATCCATTTCTCTGTCATTTTTAACTAGGAATGAAAGGTAATGATCAAATATGGAAAAAAAGGGCACCTCCAAAATACAGAAATTTAATTCCCATAGACGTTAGTGAACAGAATCAGCAGATGAGCAGAACCACACTCCCGCGGATTTGCACTTAACCGTGACCGCTGTTCCTATGCGCGGGCAGAAGCAGCCCACGGAGAAGGAGTGGGGAAGATGGGTGGGAAACACCTCCGATCGAAACACAAAATGCTATTTCAAGGTCCAATTCTCCACATTTAGACCTGGCCACAGCCTCTGAAGATTACCCGTGAATTTCTTATGTTGAAAGATAGCCAGATGTGTACAAAAATCAGTGGTTAATACCAACACTAGGCAATTAGGAAGAATGTTTAGAAACCACCATGGTGACTAAAACATTGTCGGATGGAAAGCGATGGTAATTAAGTTCAGTTGGGAGACAGACTATACCAGAAAATCTGTGAGAGGAATTCTCTTTTTCACTCATGTCCATTACAGAAGCATCCTCTCTTACTGATGTGTGTCAGCTTTGGAAATAGCCCATGGCAACGGTCTTGGCTGGTTTCCCTTCATAACAGTGCAAGCACACCTGGGCCACACAATCCTGCATTGCATGTTCAGGGAATTCACACTCATTTAATTATTAGCCTAAGTAAAATATAATTACGAGGATAAATCTATAGGGAAGAGGGAAAAAAAACACAAATAACCCATTCACAAGGCCAATAGAAGTGACCCTTTGATTAGCTCCTTCTTGGTTGATCCCAGGGCCGGCCCCCTGCACAGACTTCATGCCCTGTGCTGAGATAGGGCTGTGCAGACACCATGCACTGTGTCCCCTCTCACCACAGCGAGGAGCCACGTCTCGGTGACCAGTCCCGGGTCTGCCCTGCCCAGCAATGTGCTTCCCCCAGGAACTATCACTCAGAGTTCCCAAAACTATCTTGTAGGCAAAGAAAGAATTATTTTAAAGAAACCCCAAACCAGTTTAGACCTATTATTTTATAAAATAGAATGAAAAAGAACTTCTGGAAAAGCGAGCAGCCCTGGAACGTCATGTCGGTGCCTAGTGGTCAAGGACACTGCTAGAGGTGACCTCCCAGGTCTGTGCTCCTCCGGGCGTGCGTGGGCAGCACAGGCCGTGGCCCCATTTGGGGACCAGTCTGCAGCTCCCCTCCTCCCCTCCCTGACCTACAAAACCAAGGAAAAACTCCCATCTCTGAAGGGTCGTGAAGGCTGCATGAACTCATGGGTGTGGAAGCTTCGTAGCCGTGCAGGCTTTAGGACCCTGCCGCTACCGTGGCTCCTTCCTGCCCCTCTTGCCCCATTGCATGATCTGCAGGTGCCAGTGCTTTGGGCTGCAGGACAGGTCCCAGCAGGCCGACCTTTGCACAGCCAAGCACTACCGAGGTACCTCTGCTCAGCAACTCAGCAACATCCAGGAATCCGGGGGCCGTCCATCGCGGCTCAGGCACCCAGAGCCCTCAGCCTGTTACACTCGCGCACCTGTCACCTTGCCCTTTCCCCCTCTGCCCCGTGTCGGGCAAACAGAACAAGGCTTCGGTGTCGTCGGGCACACCTCGATCCTCTCAATGTGCGGCAGCCCCTTCTGCCTGAATGTCCTTCCTCCAACCGACAAGGGAGAATCTCGGCCGGACCATTTGTGTGAGGTCTTCCCTTTTGATTCTCCGGCCGAGATGATCTCTTGCTCCCCACGAGTCGTACAGTCCCTTACCAACTTCGCCAGAGGCACTGATGGCTTCCAGTCTAGAATGAGAAATCATGTGTCTGCACGCACACACGTACATGCTGGGAATCTGCGTGTACAGACGGCAACAGGCTGGGAGTTTCCTGGATTTGCTTCACCACATTCCCTCAGTTACTAACGTGGTGCCATATATACTCACATACAATTATTTATTCCCTTTGGAATACATTTTCAAGTCTCCAGCATTTGCCACATACAGGGCTGGCATAAAGAGACAGGGAGAAAACTGGCACTTGAGTCATGGATCTGTCACACTCAAGGTTGGCCCGAAAAGGTGATAAAGAAGCAAAGAAAAAATTGTAACCAATCTCCCCTGGTACTCATGGTGTGCAGGCATTCTGGAGGGAGAGCCATGAAAGGACATGATGGACAGTATACAATCATGCGAAAGCAGTTAATAAAGAAAATACAGCGTGGCCTCCAGATGCCCTGGTATCTGGCCCGAGCTCAGCCACAAGGCATCACCGTGTCCCCACTGGGCCAGCTCAAGGCTGCAGGGACGGCATCCAGGGGTGTGTTAATAATGACCATCTTCTTTTTAAAATTAGCTACAGCTTACCCCCAATTCATTTTTCCTTCCATCTGCTCACTTAGCTGACTCTATTCTGCCAGAATATACGAATCCCTCACCAGTGCCACAGGATCTGTGGCTCGTACCCCGCTTCCTATGTCCTGCGAGAGTGATAGAGACACGGCAGGCTATGTGGAGGCCTGGTGGGAAGGCCTCCCCACCCTTTCAGATCCTGTGCCTGTGTGTGCACCTGTGTGTGTACCTGTGTGTGCACCTGTGTATGTGCACCTGTGTGTGTACCTGTGTGTGTGCCTGTGTGTGCACCTGTGTGTGTGCATCTGTGTGTATGCACCTGTGTGTACATCTGTGTGTGTACCTGTGTGCCTGTGTGTGCACCTGTGTGTGCCTGTGTATGTGCCTGTGTGTGCGCCTGTGTGTGTACATCTGTGTGTGTGCACCTGTGTGTACATCTGTGTGTGTACCTGTGTGCCTATGTGTGCACCTGTGTGTGCCTATGTGTACCTATGTGTGCTTGTAGTGTATGCGTCAGTGTGTGTGTCTGTGTGTACCTGCATGTGTTTGCACATGCTCACCATCAATGCAATATGTTCCATGTGAAGGGTTCTGACGTATAGCAAGGGATTAACAGGTGACCCGTTTTGTTTTGTTTCTACATTCTTGGTCAGGTGACAAGGGAACATGGTACCTAGACTGTGGATTTTTAAACGAGAACTTTGGAGAACCCCCGAAGTGTAACAAGTCTGTCTTCAGCACAGACCGAGAACACCCACTTGAGAACTTGCCATGGTGCCCTCTCGACTGTTTACTCTGGGTAACGAGAGGCGGTGTCTTGCATTCATAGAACGAGGTTTGCACACATAAGCAGCGATAGGACATGAGAACTTGATGAATCAAAATGCTCCCCAGCCCATTTTTTTAAAAAACACCCGTACCCTGATGTCACATACTATCGTTAGGAGTATTTGGGAGTGCGCAGTTCCGGTCACAGGAGACCTTTACAGGAGGAATTGTTCTATTTTCTCCGGAGAGAAAAAGCAGACTCTGTCGGCCAGGCTCCCTCTCTGAGCGCGGGCACCTGCTGGGTCGTCGGGTCAGGGTGACCTGGATGCTGCAATGAGACAGCACAGGCCACGCAGTTGGGAGAAGGTGGATGTGTGCTGTCGAAGTCTTGGAGGCGGGACGGCCACGGGCGAGGCTCTGGGACTCCTGGCGGCACCTGTGAACCTGGCCCGCAGATTGCCCCCTGCCCCCCAGGGCCTCACTCGGCCTTTCCTCCATGTGCGGAGACCCAGGCACTGGTGCATCTTCCTCCTGCAAAGACCCCAGCCTTATGGGGTTACACCTCCCTTTGACCTCATTTAACCTCACTGACCTCCTAGAGGCTGCACCTCCAGATACACTCACGTGTGGGGGTAAAGCTTTCAACATCTTACTTTGGGGGACATAACAGTGGGGTTTTGTAGGAAGTAGGTAGGTGCACAGCAGCAAATCCAAGGACTTTCTGAGGGCGAACACAATTTTCACGGAATCGTGCAGGGCCCCGACCAGGCCCTGCCTGCCCTCCCGACCCTCGTGCCCGCCTGGACCGCGGGCAGCCAGGAGCCCCTGCCCTGCCCCGGCACCGCCCCCCACTCCCTCCTGACCTGGGGCTCCTGCAGTACAGCCCTTGTCCTCACCGCCTCTCCCGCTCCTGCCTGACCTGAGTGAGGCTCTGTGCCCACACGGGCCACCTGACAGGGTGGGGTCCTCACGTACCACCCAGGCTGCTGGCACACCTTTGATCTCCACCTTTAGGTAAATCAAGCCCGGCTCCTGGGGGCCTCGTGCACTGGGCCCCGCCAGCTCGCAGCCCCTTCTCAGGCGTCTTGGCCTCGGGGCTGCTGTTCCCCATCAGGAGATGCTCACCGTCCGCCTGGCACACCTCTGCCCATGCGTGCTCTTCCCTTCCTCGGCCACACACTTCCACGGCCCTACATCAGACCTGTTCCTCCTGCCGCTGGCTGGGCCTTCGCAGGGCCTGGGTCTCCTGCACCCCTGGCCAGCCATCACCTTCTGTCTTCCCCTGTCCTCCTCCCGCAGCACCAGTCCCGGCCTTCCCGCCCCCCTGCTGCGTGGCTCCCTCCCGGAAAGCGGTTAATAACGTTCAGTCGCTCGGGGGGGAAAACTCAACTCGAAGAGAAAGGAGCAGACTAAGAAGGTGAGTTTTAGGTGACGCTCCAAAGACACGTAAGGATGATTACCGACAAATACAATGTTCGGGGACAGAGTGGATGGTGTGCACACAGAGCAGAAAGGGGACTTTTCCAAGCCCGTTATACTCCTATAGGATTGGGGGTGATTTTTTTTTCGGAGCTGTTTGAATCTGTCTTGTCAGAAAGACTAAATTTTTAATCTGCAAAGGTTTCCATCTCCCCAGAAAGTAATCCTTCTAGGAATCAGGCATTTTCCTGGCACATCAGCCCGGAAGCTTCCGCAGGGAGGCGGTCAGGCTCAGGGCACACGCACCCCCTGGCCGGTGAGCAGCACAGTCGGGGCAGTGAGCCACTGAGTCTGG
Organism: Panthera leo; assembly: GCF_018350215.1. NCBI lineage: Eukaryota > Metazoa > Chordata > Mammalia > Carnivora > Felidae > Panthera > Panthera leo. The sequence continues at coordinate 138,515,549 of NC_056681.1, read as the reverse complement.
TTTGCTGCATGTTTGAACGATCATTATGGAGAGATTGGGTTGTAAGAAGAAAAACTACCAGAAAACAGTGGCTATTATCGCTCTGTGAGTGTCAGGAGGCGAGGGCGTTATGTACACGCGCTTTGCATTAGCCCACAGGAATATTACTGCGCGTGAAAATTAGTATCTGTGCTCATTATGGAATGTTAGACCTGTGCCTCTCTCGTTAAAATGCAAAATATGATCTACAGACCTCTCAGAACACTAACCAAATAATTATGAAATGAGCATACAGGAAAGATATATGTATCCTACATACAGAGGAAAAGGGAAGGAAGGAGGGAGGAAGGGAGGGAGGAAGAAAAAATTCATGTATTCAAAGTGCTCAAATGTAATTTATTTATAACATAAATTATATTTTCTTCCAGAAATTTTTAGGAGAGTCAGGGAAAGGGACATTCTTAATCACTCTTAAAATGTGAAAACTCTTAACTTCTATTTTCAGCAACCCCAAATTGTGAGTGTTCGTGTTCTAGGAGATTTGGGCTTTTCCATAAAGTGATTTCTGAGGCTGTAAAGGTCTGGTGTGATTAAAGCACACTTTAAAGTAAACACTACACGTGACCGCTGACCGTAAACTCACAGGAAGCAGCGTCTTCAGCAGCACCACGGTGCGTATGCAGAAAGTCTCCTGCATTCATCGTCGCATGGCATCCTAAAGCCACCACGTACAATTCAGAGGAAGGACAGACACAGCCTTACGTGTGAGTGCCCCACAGAGCACGTCCGTGGGCAGACTGTAGCCAGAGCCCCAGGCTGGGTCTGGGGTGGTTCTCACAGCACGTGGACAGCGTGACCCTGCTCTGCGTGGTGCGGGGCCAAGCAAACGCTGCTGATCATCACGCAAGAGCACCGTCAGTGCAGGCGGGAGCTGGAAGAGGGCGCCGCAGGGGAGCAGCAGGCAGGGGTGTGCTGGCGTGAGGGAAACGGTGTCTGGGGTGCTCTGGAGGGGGGACAGAGCCACGCGTGTACCTTTGAGCTGCACCTTGAAGGGTGACTGGGCTTCTGCTGGGGAACCACCTTTGCAAAGGAAATCAAAGGGTGTGTGTGCGTGTGTGTGTGTGTGTCATGGGTATGTGTGCGCACATGTGTGTGCACGCACACTTGTGCACGTGTGCACGCACGCCCATGTATGCATGACACATAAACACACATTTTTGCTCACACGTGTGTGCGTATGTGGGCATGCACGTGTGGATCTGTATGTGCACACGTGTAAGTATATGGGTGTTTATGTGTACATGTGTGTGTTCTTGTATATGTGTGTGCACGTGTGTGTGTGCATGTGCGTGTGTGTGTGTGAGCATTATACAGCAGGGAGGTGAAGCTGAGCTGTGCCGGGCCGTATTGTTCAGCACTCGCATCCAAAAGTGTTGGTTGCACCTGCAGTGAACACGATTGATTTCTCTCGGGTCTGTTGTGCAGCCTGTGACTCTGCCCTGTGGGCTGCATCTGGTCCTAGGGTGCTGATTTCCCCTCTGTGTGCTGCTCCAGGAATCAGTACCCAATTCGCCCACAGGGACACCGGTCCAGCTATTTGGATGAGAACAACAAAGCCACAGAGCCCCGGGCGTGGGCTCAGACACTGACCACTGCGCTCCGTGCCACATCAAGCTGGCGTCATAGAAACACAGGTGCCGCTCTGGGGGGTCTTCTCCACCTTGTCAGTGTGATCCAGCCACTCTGCCCTCTAGTTCAAGCGCACCGTGGGTACGCTCTTCTCCTACACGTACTGCCCTTGTCCGTTGCCTGTGAGATAAGTTCCAAACAGTCTGTCGCGGGGTAATGTCCTTCCTCCCCCCCTGTGTCAGCCTACTGTTCTGCCTGTGCCTTCCACACTCAACGGGCCTGTGTTCCACAACATCCTGCTGCGCTCCCCCTGCTCCTTAGTCAGGAGTCGGAACACCCCTGCTTGCTCTTTAGCGCCGTTCTTCCCTCCACGAGGCACCTTGCGTCCCTGCTGTGGCTTATCTCCAGTTGTGTTTTACTCATCTGGGGGCTTGTTGGGGGAGTAGGAGCTCCCAGAGACCTGGGTTTGGGGTTCCATATACGGCAGCGTCCAACACGACGTAGGTGCCCGGGGTCGATGTGTTGAGGTGAGAAAATATTTCAGGCTTCCTATTCATCAAGGTTTGTCTATGATTGAAGTTAGAAAAGATTGAGCGTTGTTCCAGTAAGCCGCATAGAATGTGATGTTAAAGCAGGGCACACAGTCTGCCTTACCCTCACGGTGCCTTCCCAGGGGACAGAGGCCAGACCCCACGGACACCGGGAGGCTGCCTCTCAGCCGCTAGTCACATCCACCATGAACAGATACCTGAAGACTGACTAAGCCTGCGCCACCCTAGTTTAGTTAAGATAGAGGTTATTGGTGCTGACTGAGGGGTCTCTATTCCTCTTATCAGAATTATCTAACTTATTACACTATTGATCTGGCAGATTTTTGAATTTTACAACTGTTTTAGTTGATGTAAAAAGTTCTTTTGAAAATCCTGGCAGATGATATCACGACTCTATGGCCGGGCGATCAGAAGACGCCAGGGAACACAGAGGAGACGCCAGTGGTCTTTCTGCTGCGACTTTCCACTCCCTGTGGTCACCTGGATCTCCTCCCATTCTAGATGCTCCTAGCGCTGGGGTCTTCCAGTCGCTGTGTGCCACCGAGCCACAGAGAAGTTTGGAAAGGCAAAAGTTCACAGCAGCATTCACTTGCTTCAGACCGGCAGTTCACGGAATCTCCTCGCTATGGGGTGCTATTAGCAGCTCTCATTCTCCCCTTGTCTTGTCTCTTTGTGAACGCTTCTCTCCTCCATTACGTCACCGTCTATTTGACCCATACCTTCCAAGAAACGCTCCCAGCTCTGTGCTTGGAAATGAGTGTTCTCCCTCCAGGCTGAGAGCCCCAGTCTGTGTACTGAGCATCACTGCTTCTGTTTTACCGACTCACCTGCCAGGTCCTTGTCTCACTGCTAGATCCCTCTCTCACCTCTAGATCCTTGTCTCACCACTAGATCCCCGTCCCACCTCTAGATCCCCGTCTCACCTCTAGGCCCTCGACTCACCTCTAGGTCCTCATCTCACCTCTCGACTCTTGTCTCACCTCTAGATCCTCGTCTCACTTCTAAATCCCTGTCTCACCTCTAGATCCCTGCCTCACCTTTAGGTCCACATCTCACCTGCTAGATCCCTGTCCCACCTCTAGGTCCTCATCTCACCTCTAGATCCTCGTCTCACCTCTAGGTCCTCATCTCACCTCTAGGTCCTCATCTCACCTCTAGATCCCTATCTCACCACTAGATCCCTGTCTCACCTCTAGATCCTTGTCTCACCTCTAGATCCCTGTCTCACCTCTCGATCCTCATCTCACCTCTAGATCCTCGTCTCACCTCTAGATCCTCGTCTCACCTCTAGGTCCTCATCTCACCTCTAGATCCTTGTCTCACCACTAGATCCCTGTCTCACCTCTAGATCCCTGTCTCACCTCTATGTCCTCGTCTCACCTGCTAGATCCCTGTCTCACCTCTAGATCCCCATCTCACCACTAGGTCCTTGTCTCACCTCTAGGTCCTTGTCTCACCTCTAGGTCCTTGTCTCACCTCTAGATCCTCGTCTCACCTGGAGATCCCTTTCTCACCTTTAGATCCTTGTCTCACTGCTAGATCCCTGTCTCACCTCTAGATCTCCGTCTCACCTCTAGATCCCTGCCTCACCTCTAGATCCCTGCCTCACCTCTAGATCCCTGCCTCACCTCTAGGTCCATATCTCACCTGCTAGATCCCTGTCCCACCTCTAGATCCTCATCTCACCTCTAGATCCTCGTCTCACCTCTAGATCCTCATCTCACCTCTAGGTCCTCATCTCACCTCTAGATCTTTGTCTCATCTCTAGATCCCTGTCTTACCTCTAGGTCCTTGTGTCACCTGCTATATCCCTGTCTCACCTCTCCTCATCTCACCTCTAGATCCCTATCTCACCATTAGATCCCTGTCTCACCTCTAGATCCTTGTCTCACCTCTAGATCCCTGTCTCACCTCTATGTCCTCGTCTCACCTGCTAGATCCCTGTCTCACCTCTAGATCCTTGTCTCACCTCTAGATCCCTGTCTCACCTCTCGATCCTCATCTCACCTGCTAGATCCCTGTCTCACCTCTAGATCGTTGTCACACCTCCAGATCCTCATCTCACCTGCGAGGTCATCGTCTCACCTGCTAGGACCTTGTCTCACCTCTCGATCCTCATCTCACCTGCTAGATCCCTGTCTCACCTCTAGATCCCTGCCTCACCTCTAGATCCCTGCCTCACCTCTAGATCCCTGCCTCACCTCTAGGTCCATATCTCACCTGCTAGATCCCTGTCCCACCTCTAGATCCTCATCTCACCTCTAGATCCTCGTCTCACCTCTAGATCCTCGTCTCACCACTAGATCCCTGTCTCACCTCTAGATCCTTGTCTCACCTCTAGATCCCTGTCTCACCTCTATGTCCTCGTCTCACCTCTAGATCCTTGTCTCACCTCTAGATCCCTATCTCACCACTAGATCCCTGTCTCACCTCTAGATCCTTGTCTCACCTCTAGATCCCTGTCTCACTTCTATGTCCTCGTCTCACCTGCTAGATCCCTGTCTCACCTCTAGATCCTTATCTCACCTCTAGATTCCCAACTCATCTCTAGGTTCTCATCTCACCTCTAGATCCTCGTCTCACTGGCTAGATCCCTGTCTCATCTCTAGGTCCTCATGTCACCTCTGGATCCTTGTCTCACCTCTAGATCCCTGTCTCACCTCTCAATCCTTGTCTCACCTCTAGATCCTCATCTCACCTCTCGATCCTCGTCTCACCTGGAGATCCCTTTCTCACCTTTAGATCCTTGTCTCACTGCTAGATCCCTGTCTCACCACTAGGTCCCCATCTCATCTGCTATATCTCTGTCTCATCTCTAGATCCCTGTCTCACCTCTAGATCCCCATCTCACCACTAGGTCCTTGTCTCACCTCTAGGTCCTCATCTCACCTCTCGATCCTTGTCTCACCACTAGATCCCTGTCTCACCACTAGGTCCCCGTGTCACCTGCTATATCTCTGTCTCATCTCTAGATCCTCATCTCACCACTAGATCCCCATCTCACCTCTAGGTTCTCATCTCACCTGCTAGATCCCTGTCTCACTTCTAGATCCTCATCTCACCTCCAGATCGCTGTCTCACCTCTAGATCCTTGTTTCACCTCTAGAACCCATCTCACCACCAGGTCTTCATCTCACCTCTAGGTCCTCGTGTCACCTGCTAGGACCTCGTCTCACCTCCCGATCCCCGTCTCACCTCTCAATCCTTGTCTCACCTCTAGATCCTCATCTCACCTCTAGATTCTCATTTCACCTGCTAGATCCCTGTCTCACCTGTAGATCTTCATCTCACCTCAAAATTCCCGTATCACCTCTAGGTCCTTGTCTCACCTGCTAGATCCTTGTCTCAGTGGCTAGATCCCTGTCTTACCTCTAGGTCCTCATCTCACCTGCTAAATCCCTGTCTCACCTCTAGATCCCGTCTCACCTCTAGGTCCTCGTTTCACCTGCTAGATCCCTGTCTCACCTCTACGTCCTCATCTCATGTCTAGATCTTTGTCTCACCTCTAGATCCTTGTCTCAGTGGCTAGATTCCTGTCTCACCTCTAGGTCCTCATCTCACCTCTAGATCCTCATCTCACTGGCTAGATCCCTGTCTCATCTCTAGGTCCTCATGTCACCTCTAGATCCTCGTCTCACCTCTAGATCCCTGTCTCACCTCTCAATCCCCATCTCACCTCTCAATCCTTGTCTCACCTCTAGATCCTCATCTCACTGCTAGATCCCTGTCTCACCTGTAGATCTTTGTCTCATCTCTAAATCCCTGTCTCACCTCTAGGTCCTTGTCTCACCTCTAGATCCCCGTCTCACCACTAGGTCCTTGTCTCACCTCTAGGTCCTTGTCTCGCCTCTAGGTCCTCGTCTCACCTCTCGATCCTTGTCTCACCTCTAGATCCCCGTCTCACCTGCTATATCTCTGTCTCATCTCTAGATCCTCATCTCACCCCTAGATCCCCATCTCACCTCTAGGTTCTCATCTCACCTGCTAGATCCCTGTCTCACTTCTAGATCCTCATCTCACCTCCAGATCGCTGTCTCACCTCTAGATCCTTGTTTCACCTCTAGAACCCATCTCACCACCAGGTCTTCATCTCACCTCTAGGTCCTCGTGTCACCTGCTAGGACCTTGTGTCACCTCCCGATCCCCGTCTCACCTCTCAATCCTTGTCTCACCTCTAGATCCTCATCTCACCTCTAGATTCTCATTTCACCTGCTAGATCCCTGTCTCACCTGTAGATCTTCATCTCACCTCTAAATTCCCATCTCACCTCTAGGTCCTTGTCTCACCTGCTAGATCCTTGTCTCAGTGGCTAGATTCCTGTCTCACCTCTAGATCCTCATCTCACCTCTAGATTCTCATTTCACCTGCTAGATCCCTGTCTCACCTGTAGATCTTCATCTCACCTCAAAATTCCCATATCACCTCTAGGTCCTTGTCTCACCTGCTAGATCCTTGTCTCAGTGGCTAGATTCCTGTCTCACCTCTAGGTCCTCATCTCACCTCTAGATTCTCGTTTCACCTGCTAGATCCCTGTCTCACCTGTAGACCTTCGTCTCACCTCTAAATCCCCGTCTCACCTCTAGATCCTTGTCTCACCTCTAGGTACTCATGTCACCTCTAGATCCTGACTAAATTTCCAGAATAGACATCTTTGCTCATTTTCTCATCCCTTCTCTCGAGGCACAGTGATTTGTACAAAGACATTGCTCGAACATGAGCCTTGTGGAAACCATTTTTTGTTCAACTGGTGAAACAATTGAAATGATGGGAGACCCTCACAGTTGACCCCACGTTGGACTGAAAGGAAACACAGACCACACGCTGAGGGGAGACAGCATGAATGGAGAGAACAATACACACCCCTTGTGACATGCACTTTCGTCTCATGATGACCTCCACTTTGCTGAGGTGAGTGTGGGTTCTTTCAAAAATACAGCTTTCCAAATCCTAATACGGGTTCTTTTCTGAGAACATCTCAGAGTTAGGGCTTAAATAATGTGGGAAATGGAGCAGTGCAGAAAGAAAAAAGCAGTTAAAAAATGTTCAAGCCCTAGTCAGTGTTGTGGCTAAGCAGTCTAATCGGGTCCTTCTTTGAAAAAAAAAAAAATCAGAATATATTCCTAGCAAGTTTAACAGCGCAGTTTTGTATCAATTATTTAAATACCTTTAGAAATCTATTCATAGTTACAAGCCACAGAAAAGTTATTAATTATGAAATCAATTGTCTTTGATTTTAAAATAAAGATAACTATTCATTCCAAAATATTTTTACATACAAAATAAAGGGCTTTTTGTCACAGCAATTGCCAATATGCAAACTTCCAAGTGGAGAAGGAACACAAGAGTTCCACCTGTATACGCATTGGTGACTGCGAACGTATGTGGGTGCTCTGCTTATCAGGAGGGACCTGTGCGGTTCACATGTAACAGTGCTCGCAATCTCCACAATTCTGTGAGGTCCGGAATATTGTTACCCATATTTTCCAGGTGAGAAAACTGAGGCACAGAGATGAAATTTACTCCCAGGGAACACAAGTTGGATGTGTTCCCTGCAGGTCTGATAGGATACCTCTGATTACTGTGTTCTACAACTTGGCGTTCATTGAAATATTTTACTACGGGAAAACTTTAAAACTATAAAAGTAGAAAGAAGAACATGATAATCCCCCTGCCAATCAGTTACAACAATGTCACTTGGCCAATGTCATTTCAACTGTATTGCCATCCAATGACTATTTATTTCTACATTATTTTGAAGGAAATACCAGAAAGGATATAATTTTACCTAGGAATGTTTCAGAATGCAATTCTGAAATACAAAAACTCTTTGAACAGAGTCATGAGACTATTTGCATATGTAAAAAATTAGCACTAATTCCTTAATACTGGGTAGTTGATATTCTAGATGGTATAAATAGTTGATGCTTTAAATTCTAATCTAATGTACGAGGTCCCAAACTTAGTCAGGTGAAATATACTTTTTTCTTGCTGTATTTTAATACTTTTATTCACGTAAAAGTAAACATAAAGATGGTGGAGGAATTGTAAGGACACAGTGTCACCGTGGCCCAGAGGGCCAGGTCCTATGGACGAAGGACACATGCCGCCTGGGACCTTGCCCACGCCAGAGGACACCCCTCCTGTTCTTATCCGAATCTCGTCACACAGGCACTCGGCCTGGACTGGTCCCTCATGACTCCCCCTTGCCCAGCTCCATCAGGGTGCAAGCCCCCCGAGGCCGTCTCTGCATCCTGTCCCCCCATTGTAGCCTCTGCATCACTGGAACTTTGGTGTGACTAGAGGAGGCAGTTCTGGGCCACCTCGTGATCACTTTTCACCCCAGCCACTTACAAATGACCCTTATGGTACAAGTGGAAACCCCCGGGTGGGTCTCTGTTTCCAGGCCTCTCTGGTCACACACTAGCATTTAGTGCCCTGACAGTCATGACAGTGGGGGGAGCCTATGGGCTTCTGGCCCAGGCACAGATGACAGAATTCTCTGTGTTCCAGGACTTGAGGTGGTACAAGGGTTGGCAGGGTTGGCTTGTGCTGTATTTCAGGACTTCCCCTGTGTGGGACTACAGCCTACGGTGTGGAGGAAATGCTGTCTTCTTAACTACCCAGGTGCTATGTTGCCCGGATTCTGTGGCTGGAAGCAGCAGCAGGGGGAGGGGCAGAGGGGAAGAAGGAAGGAAGAAAATCAGACTCCTGAGCAGGCTCCCAGTGGCCCTGTGGGGCGGCCAGCTCTCCTCCCACCAGCGGCTTCCCCTGCACGCTGGTTGGCCCGTTTGCCTCCAACTGAGTGGAAGCCTTCCCTCCAGTTCCCTCTACCAGTCTGTGCTAACGAGGGTTTCTATTTCCATCCCCAAATCGTCAAACACCGGACGCTGGACACTGGACAACGACATTTCCTCTCCTAATCAGAGGACATGACAACACTATCAGCGGTCGCACTTGAGTGATCTTCTCGCTAGAGAGGCAGACACAGGTGTGCGGTGTAAAGTCAGGGACGCAGCCACAGGTAAATGAGAGAAAAGCTTTGATGTGGTAAACTTATATGAATATAAGATAAATAAATATAGGAGTTAGTACACATAAGTTTCAGAAAAGGAGAAAATGAAGAAATAATAAATATAACGAGCCAGGAAACTTGAGAATAAAAAGTAAGACAATGTTCATGGACAACTGAACACATTTGTGGACTAAAATAGAAGCATGACATTTTCTAAGAAGGTTTTCTTCACAGAGGGAGAATTTCAAGCATGTAATATTCTTTGCTCATGTGAAATCAGCTTTGGTCATTTTCATGAATCAACCACACAAACACGGGTTAAACGTCATTTACTATCTGGATTGGGCAGCTCGCACGTTTATGGACTGATTTTTTTTTTATGTTGTTTGTATATTTTTCATATCGGTACAGTGGGTGTTAGGAGGTATGTATCTCCAAGACAACCAGACGGTGGAAAAGGGATTTGGAATTTACGGTTTGGCACACATCACAGAGGCTGGCAGTGCAGATGTGGGTCCCTTTAGCCCAAGTTTCAACTCAGGTTCCGACCTCTGCTTCAGCTTTGTCCTCTTTGAAATGTGGGTGATGTTTCCTGCCTTGAATAGTCATCTTGAGGATTAAGTCAACTGATGGATGTCAGCCTCATGGGCCACGGTCACAGCGCAGAAGTGTCTGCGATGTGTGCCGATTCTCTTCCAGAAAACAAGCCCACACCCTCAGGCATTAGAGCTGTGTCATCCAAAGCTCAGGCCCCCAGCATGGGATTCCGACCTGTGATTTTGGGGTTACAGCCTCTGCAGAGGTTCCTGTGTCCTTCATTTTATAGATGAAGAGAGTGAGTCTGAGGAAAGCTAAAGTGGCTTGCCTAACGTGGCCCATGTGGGGCAGACACCTAGGCTGTCCTCCTTCCATGGCAGGTTTTCCTTGTATACTAGACTCACACACCATGGCAAGGCTTTTCCTGTCACTATCACTAAGAGTTTGGGGCAGATGACTTTTTTGTTTCCTTTTTAATGAGATCTTTAGTAATCTGCATGAAGGTGGGGGGGGTGTCTCTGTCTTCATGGTCCTCAACTAGCCTATGTGGTCAAATTGAGGCCAAAATTCATGGCTTTATAGAAACTTAGCAGGCTGACTAGGTAACAAATAGTCCCATTCCCTTAGAAACGGTGAGTTATGTAACTTGCATACTTAGGAAACAATAACTACCATCAAATATTTGAAATACTGTCATATGAAATAGAAATTAGTCCTCAGCAACTAGAATGGTTCCTGACCATAGCAGACTCTTACAATATATCCCTTGAATTGGATTGAGTTGAACTTATTCTATACGTTTCCGGAAGCTAAAGTTAAGAACAATAGGTACATAATATAAAATGGTAATTTCACTTTAAGAATATTATGAATAACACTCCAACCCTCGACACAACCCAACAATGGGATGGACTGCCTTGCTGAGTGGGAGGCTTTCCGTTCCCAGTAACGGTCAAGAAGGCAATAGAAAAGCTCCTTTTCAGGGGCTGGCAGGGTGGGGGCAGAGTGTTGGTATAGGACCCTCAACTGTGTAGTAGAATGAACGTGATACAGCTTTTCTCTAATGGTTGTGGATCTTGAAATACTCAGATTCAGACACTAAGAATAATCATGGTCACTGTGTTAAATGGCTAATAATGAGAATACATGTATATATTTTGAGATTTATATATATATATATATATATATATATATATATATATATATATATATATATATATAATTTTTAAGTTAATTTATTTTGAGAAAGCGTGCAAGTCGGGGAGAGGCAGAGAGAGAGGAAGAGAGAGGATCCCAAGCAGACACCATACTGTCAGCACAGAGAGCCCAACGCAGGACTTGATCTCGTGCACCATGAGATCATGACCTGAGCCAAACCAGGAGTCAGTCACTTAACCAACTGAGCCACCCGGGTGCCCTGAGATTATTATTCTTTTAAATTTTTAAAAAATGTTTTAAATTATTTTTGAGGCAGAGAGAGACGGAGCACGAGCAAGGGGCAGAGAGAGAGACACACACAGAATCTGAAACAGGCTCCAGGCTCTGAGCTGTCAGCACAGAACCCAACATGGGGCTCAAAGTCACAAACTGTGAGATCATGACCCAAGCTGAAGTCAGAAGCTCAACGAACTGAGCCACCCAGGTGCCCCCTGAGATTATTTTTTTAAGGCCAATTTGTTATCGTGCTTTTCATACTATCACTGCACTCAATGTAAGTGTGCATTCCATTACCAAAAGCTGAACCTGTCACAAGTGCGGGCTACTCCGTTGTTCACATATCAGCTGTGTCCGGTGTTGTCTTGCTTTGTGCCTTACACACAGCAGTTCAGTGAACGAAAGAACAAAAGTGTAAGGTTTGGAACTGAGTTCTTGGGATTTGGAATACATGTTGAAATAAAATCTCATGCTATTAGATTACTTTTTCCTAAAAGTACGTGCAGTTGATGTAAAAGTTGCACATGCAATGACAGACCATTCCAACATGGATGCTGAGCTATCTCGAGTCTCGGACCATGTGCAGTCCCAGGACAAGACATCAGACTGGAGGAGAATTTTGAAAGCATTGTTCTCTCAAAAGCCTTCAAGTGTATATATCCTTTGACTACCTGTTGCCCTATGAATTTATGTTAAGGGGATAATTAACAACGTAAAAATTTTAGGTAAAAGATCAGTCATTAAAACTCCTATGAAGCAAAAAAAAAAAAAAAGGCCAACTGATGAAATTATAATAGAGGATTAGTTAGATATATTTAGTGTAGCCATAAAATGGAATACTATATCTATGGAAAATGATGTTATAAAAATATATTTATTGATATAGAAAGATATGTATATGCATAAAATAAAAAGGAGTAAAGAACAAAATTACAGTATAATCCATCTTAGTTTAAAATTGTATGTGCAAGGAAAACAGTTGCAAAAAATTTTGAGCCAACATGTTAAAGGCAGTTATCACTGAATTCTGGTATTTTCAGTGTTTTAAGTTTTTTATGAGATAGATACATATATGCGTATGTGTGTGTGTGTATATGAACACTGATTTCCTACATGGGCATACAGCAGTTGTGTAAAGAAAACTAAAATTAAAAAACTCCTTTAGCTTTGTGGCAGTTCAATGCTAGTGGGAATGACAACATTTAAAACATAAGTTCCTGACCATGTTGTCACCAAAAAGTGAGGGAGAAGAGAGATGATGCCTTGAAAAGGTGTAATTTTGAACAATTAAAAATTAATGGTGTGGTAGATAGAGAATGTCAGGTCCAAACGACTGGCTCCTTTCTGAGTCTTAATGGGGATTAGATTTGTCTTATTTATGAGAGTTTCAATTTCTCAGTCCCACCCCCTCATCACTGGAAGAGAAAGCAGAGTCCAGGAAAGTCGAGTGTGCGCTTCAAGGTCACAGGACAGGGACAGAACTCTCCCACGTGCTCTGGTCAAGGTTACGCTGCTCAGTAATAGAGTTGGGAATGAGCGAAATCATATCTCAGATATGTTTTACAAGAGTTACAAATGACTGTCCAGGACGTGCCACCATGGAAAAAAGACACCTCGCGGTCAAAACACAGCTGCAACCCTGAGTGTCACCTGGGCCAGCTGTCCCCTGCCTCATCCCCAGCACCATCATGTCTGCAAGGGCGTGATGATGTGCCCTTTTTAAGGCTACCGCGAGGATTGAAAAGGGGACGAGTCAGGAGTAAGACAACATGGCTGACAAAGCCTGCGATATGTGCCTCACATTATTATCGACAACGTGCCTCTCCATGTGGAAATCAGCAGTAAAGAGGACTTTCTCAAAAGAATAACCCATTCTTTTTCAAAGTCGTCACTGTTACCCTCCACACTCTGAGCGTGTCACACGCTGCCTCTGAGAGACAAAGGGAGTGCCAACACGTCCAGGCCATTCGCGGGCCGGTCGGCACTGGCCTTTCCACCAGCCAGTCTGCACAACTCCCTGAGACCCCAATTAAAGAATCTGGGCACAAGTCATGTGAAACTTATCAGGCACCATACACATATCACGAAGGAAAAATTTTAAAAAATTAAAAACATCATGTTGAAATATAAATACACCTTTTGGTTAATGCCCTCGTTTAATTCGGCTTGTTTCGGAAATACTTAGATTACCTACAAGCTCCCATCAGTGTAAAGACACAAGAAAAAGTGATAGTTGATGTACCAGTTTAACGTGCATATTTAATCAACTAGACAATAAAGTAAAATCGAGGCATCTCAATATCAGAACCAGCAAGAAATGCTGGTAGAAAAGAACCCTTTCTCAACTGGCCTAGCTCGACATCACGCACCAGCACATCCCAAATCCTTGCTTTCAGGTAACATTCCTTGCATGCCTAGCAAAAGTACGCGGCCCGTCGTATTAACATACCACAGTCTACGACTCTTCCAACGTCAGCATCGATGGCACAGACGTCCAGACGGCAGCTGCGTGCTCCTTGGCCTCAGCCTCTGCGTGAGCTTCTCTGCGCACAAGAGAGGACAGAAGAGGTGGTTAATGGAACTGAGATCACCCCCTTGAATTGATGGGACAGAGGGTGTCCCTACATGTCTGCCACTCCCCTTAATGCAAGGACGGCCATGCACGCAGGCCTCACACTCACGGCAGTGCGGCTTGGGCACAGTCCTGGGCCTACACAGCCCGACTGTACCCTTCAAAGGCGTAGTGCCTTTGAAATCGAAGTCTGCTCTTTAGTAACAATTAAAGGACAAGGTCAGGCGTGTGAAACTTGAGTCAGTCCTTAGGCCTCCGGCCTCTGTACAAAGACCACCAACAAAGGGAGAGGACTCAGAGATGAGCCCAGGTGCCCGGGACACCACTTGCCCATCAGGGAGTAATCACAGACATCCACAGAAGGTTCCGGACCGTGGGGTGTGCACGCCTGCTTGAAATATGGCAGCGGGTGGGATCGAATAAGAATCTCAGAATCAGGTTGCTTGCCTGAGGCCACATGAGGACTAATTCTACAATGGAAATAGGAGCTTTAAAAAAAAAACAGAATAAAGAAAGATGGGAAGAGGAAGGAAGGAAGTCTGATATTTCCCATTTTCTGGGTGTGCTCAGAGAAGTGGGGGCCTTGAAGGGAAAGAAAGGAATAGAGTTCCTTTGGAACATTAATTCAACTTTTTCTAACCACCAAGCATATTCATTCCAATTTTAGCAGCTCTGTGGGAGGAGATAAGAAGCATGACATTGTACGCGCTCAACTTTGCTTCTGTTCTGCGCCTCTACCTGGGACGCCCTCCCTGCGGGTCCCTACAGCCCTCCCGGAGCCACACTTTCCACTGGGGAAGTGAGGAGACTCCGAGCCTGCCTGCTCACAACGGCACCGACGGAAGTGGCCACTACCGACCATTGGCCTATGAGAGTCTCTCTGCGTTAGAGGCTGGGGGCCCACAGTCCCATTTTGCTCAGGGCAGGACATACCATTCCCACTTGACGTTAGTTCAAGGTACCGTGTGGCTCTGGGACACACAGCTAGGACACAAGACCAGCTCTCTCTGACTTTAGTGTTCTTTCTACATCTCCGGGCTGCCCTCCACCGTCCCAGCCCCACGAAAACGTCATCCTGGGTTTTTTATTCTCTTGGAAGGAAGCATTTAGTCCTTTTGAACACAGCCTGGTTCACATGCAGAAACCTTCGCTTGTGTCTTCCAGGGCAGCACATTGTTATTAAATGTGGAGACCATTTTGGATCACCCCCCAGATCAAATGTAGCATGTGACCAATTTTAAAAGGGGTCACGAAGGTATCAAGTTTCTGCTGATTTCTAATAAATGGGAAAAATAAAACAAAGAACCCATTAGAAGCTATTTAAGAGAATTTCAGGCCTTGGAATCTGACTTTATTACCGAAAATGGCATTAAGTCTAGCTTCTACTTGGGTTAGAACATGCTTGCCTGTTGTGAGTCAGAAGTAAAAGTTCTGATGGCTCCAAGTGGCCCCATATGGTTCCCTGTACCAGCAGAGGGGAGGCCACCTGTGAATGACACTGACCCAGCCGACTGGGGAGGGTGGAGCCAGTACATGCCTGGGCCTTGTTCTGTCTCCTTCAGCTGAGCAGTTCTGTGCAGGGAAGGGGCAAGGGCTGCATGCAATCCTGAGGGCAGGGAGGGAAGGGGGTGCGACAGGAGGACAGGTGTGTGTCAGAAACATCTCTGCTGAGGTCTATCTCCCAACCCACTCAGAAAGAGAAGTTCATGGCGAATGAATAGAACTAATGCTCATGTGATCAAGTAAGGTGTAGGTCTGTGTGTGTGTGTGCGTGTGTGTGCGTGTGTGTGCATGTGTGCATGTGTGTGTGCACACAACACACTCATTTCACCTGAAATCACCATTGCTTTAATTTGTTTTTAGTCAATTATCTTTCTTTTTAAAAACTCAGTAGGTCTATAGAAGTTTACATGACTTTACGTTTATCAAAACAGGGTATCGGATTTTGAAATGTTGGAAAACATTGACTAGACTCCAACTTATTCAGTCCATGGTCTTTCGCATTTCTTCTTAAGGCCAGAATAGCCAGCATCCCGGCTCTAATGGTCTGTGCAGATACTCACAGCCACGTGAGTTAAAGAAGCATGAACAAGCATGGGTCAGCCCCAGCCTTTTTTTTTTTAAGTCTATCTAAAAATATGAATAATCTAATTACTGTGGATGGAAAATGACAGCATTTCAAAAGCTTTGGGCGAGTTTCTCACTTGTAAAGTGCGAATAATGGATTAGAGAGTTTTTGACCTCTCTGATTAAGCTTTATTTACCAGTAAGTTAGGGAGCTGGGTCTTCAAATTATGTGAATATTCTGGTTAATTGGTAAGTAAGAATGATTCCATGTTATCTTTTACACACAAAATTGTACTTCCTTCCGCATCAGAAGAGAAGTAGCAAGCCTTCCACAGAAATTACAACAGCAACGCAACTAAAACTTCAACAGGGCAGGCTAACTAACTCCACAAGTCGGGGTCAGCTTTGGAACCTCACACACTGGAGAGTGACGGAGCCATCAGAACACAGAGCATTTACTTGTCCCTTCCCGTAGCCTTCCTGAAACAGACACCGGATTTATTGTTACCTGTGTCATCCATATTCTAGGATCTCTGCTATGGTTCCTTTTTGGGTAAAGGGAAGATATATTTACAAAGACCTGAAAACAGAGACTTGCCACGTGCTAATAATGACCATGCATTGGTTTACTTAATCCTCACGGCAAAGTAGGGGAATCACGAGACCGACTCTGCAGGTGACAAAAATGAGACACAGACAAGCTCAGTAACTGGCTTAAGATCACTTCATTCGTAAACAGTAGGACCGGATTTGAACCCTGACAATCTAATTCCTCAGCATGTGCCCCTGCACACCACACTAAGTCCTCAATAAAGTTCGAGTTCACTTTAAAAGCCATGAAATCGGGGCGCCTGGGTGGCTCAGTCGGTTAAGCATCCGACTTCGGCTCAGGTCATGATCTCATGGTCTGTGAGTTCGAGCCCCGCGTCGGGCTCTGTGCTGACAGCTCAGAGCCTGGAGACTGTTTCAGATTCTGTGTCTCCCTCTCTCTCTGCCCCTCCCCTGTTCACGCTCTGTCTCCCTCTGTCTCAAAAATAAATAAACGTTAAAAAAATTAAAAAAAAAATAAAAAAAAAATAAAAGCCATGAAATCATCATATACCTAACCATCATACACCTAGACCGAGCAGAATCTCAGGAAGAATTTAATAAGAGGTTTCTTACTATCTAGGTCACTTGCCCCTGTGCTGTCCACCGGCCACGTGGGCCACTGAGCACTTCAGCATGCCTACTTCAAGGTGACACGTGCTATGAATGTAACATACACTCCACAGGACGCTATGAAGACAAGAATATAAATATTCCATGAATAAATACGTATTGCCTATTGATACAATAGTATTATAGGGTACATAATATATTATTAAAACTAACTTCATCTGTTTATTTTCATTCGCTTTAATCTCTGTTGGAAAAGGCAGTCTTACGCTTGTAATTTTGTGACTTGCGCTATGGTCCCATTGGACAGTGCTGATCTGGAGTCTCACTTAAAGGGCTCGTTTGACCATGAGTTACATTTTGAGTGTTTATCAGAATAGAGCCAAATATAAAGGCTCGGAGTGGACCTATTCTCACCAGAGAAGAGTACAAAACACTCAATCTGCCCCAGGAGTGTTAGCTTTATGTTTCCTCGAAATGTGTAGCTTCTGAAGTTAAAGTTCGCAACACCCGGCTGATCAGATCAGGGAGATTGTGTGCCTCATGCTGGCAGACTGGGTGTGGCCTTTTTGCTGAGCAGCTGAAAGTTGGCTGCTTTATGCTGATTGTAAACACGAATTATTATGCATTATATAAACTGCTATGTGTTCACATCTTTCTCAGTCTCCTAGGACTTCCCTCCGTGGCAGTGCTGTCGTGGCCCATACTCTGGATTCTAAAACCGTGCTATTTGCTTATCATTGGCTTTTCAGGCCAGGGAAGTTAGCTCTAGGGAGCTAACTTCCATTCATACCTTATGGAAAAGCTGGGCTGTGAGAAGGGACCACAGAGAGCTTCAGATACATGAACATATGGCCACGGCCTATAGCAATGATAATAAAAACAATCCCAACAACCAGCTGACCACCGTGTTAACTTGGGCAGCCGTCCTCTTGTAAGACTGGGATAAGAGCTCTCGTGACATTGCCTAATGGTCTGCAGGGGAAATTTGGCTCTTGTTGGCCTGCCAATGGGGTAAAAGCAGACTAAATGGAGTGGAGCAGAAAATCCTCTCTAAACGGGGTGAGCACATGACTGATATTTTAAAGAATTTGGCATCTGACAAATAATGGGACTTTCTTAGTATTGTCTGAGGAGACGAAAAAATGAGATTTAGATGTAGATCCCAATTAATCGCCTACAGAGTCAGCAATCCCCAAACCCCAGTCTCACCTGTGTCACGGCGTAAACATAGCTGCACGAACCCACCACTGACAGGGTCCCCGGAGGTGGGTCCCGGGAGGTGCGGTGGGGGAGGAGAGAGTGTGGGGGGGGGGGCGGGGAAAGGAAATTTGCTCCCTGGGGAAGACCTCCCCAAGTCAGGTGTGGGATCCCCGGGGGGAGGCAGGGTATTTATGTTCTGACACTGGCTTGTCAATTCACCATCACAACAACACGCGAGAGCGTGTGATGTCAGCCACACCCTCGAGAACCGCCGTACACGGGCAAAGCAGGGCCCTGCTCACCCGGGTCCCTTTCCTGGACTCATTTACCTTCTCAGCCAAACCAGAACCTTCAAAAACTGCTCTTCAAACCACATCCTCTCTGAGCGCCCCCAGGTCACCTCCGACCACTGATTGAACAAATATTCGTGTGTGCCCGGGAGGCAAGCGGCGGCAGATTTGAGCTGGGAGATCCGAAGCCCCAGCTTGTGCATCATCCACTTTCATTTTCTAGAAAGGGGGTTTTCATTAATGAAAGTTTAAAAGCCATTGGACTAGCCCATCTCTAAGGCCTTCTTCCGCTGGAAGGCGAGGGTGTTGTTAGGTTCTTTATGACACCTGGCGTGAAACCAGAATACTTGTACTGATTTGGCTTGTGATTAGGAACCTACATCTCCAGGAGATACAACATTGATGTGGGCATAAAGAAAGCAATGAAGAAAGGGAATCATTCAAGCTTAATTACTTACACTATGTACATACCAATTGGGAGGCTATTTAAGGAACCGCAGCCTGAAACGTCAAAATTCTATTAGGCGTCCACACGCCCCTCCACGCAACGGGCTGTATCTTCCCCACATTCATCGCCCGACAGAGAAGAAAACAGCATAGTCCTCAGCCCAGGATGCATATTGGAATCACCTGGGGAGCTTTTACAACACACTGACATCCACCTGGAGAGACTGCGATTTAATTGGTCTGAGGTGGAGCCCAGGCATCAGTATTCTTTACAAAGCTCCCCAGGCGATCCTAATGTGAAGTCAAGGTTGAGAGAAAGTGGCTCCGAAGAAAGGCTGGAAACCCGTCCAAAGAGTCCCGGGTTTGAAGCAGTGTCCTGCCTCTCGCCACTGCCGGGAACCTCGCCTTTCGGCTGCCTCCTCCATTAGGGAGCACAGAGAAGGCGAGACAACATGCCTGCCCCACTCACCTTCTAGGGCTCTTACGAAAATCACTCTGGAAATATAAGGGACAGCTGGTAACAAAAACCACGGCTGTATAATATTACTACGTTTAAGGAAGCCTCAGAGAAGTAAAACTCAAAACCATGCACGAGGCACAGAAGCAGCATGAGAACAGCCAAAAAATGAGAGGAAAAGGGCCATATTCCCAGGTTTTCGCCACAATGCTGTGCTATGGCTTATCTATCTCTTGGCTACGAAACCAGTGATTTGTGATTTGAGCTTAAATCCTTTTATGATATCAGATGAAAGTGTCCAGACATAGGGCGAGGAGATCTATGATTTTACATGTTGGAGCTGAAACCAGAAGTCCCCTAAGCCTGTGATTTAGGAAATCTAGTCCAGGAGGCATTTACTGCCTGGAAAGAGCTGAAGCAGGCCACTCTGGGGCAGGAGAGGCAGGACACTGAGCCCAGAGGAAGACACCGGGTCCTGGTCCTAAACAAGCCTACCTTACAGACAGGAAGGCAACAGGCGAAGGCAGGCGCTCGCTCTTGGAGAGGGAACAAAGCCGTCCATTCAGATGGAGACGAGGAGGCTCAGAGCCTCTGCAGGTCCACACGCTCTGTGAGGTTTCTGGAAAGCTCACTGTGATGTGGCAGGTGGCTAGGTGCTCTCTGTTCTGACCCGGGGTTACCCTCACACCAGAGGACTCTGCAGGTTTGGGACCCAGGTTTGGGAAGGACTTTAATATTGTCATGGTGCTTTTAACCATTTTCAGGGGTGCCTGGGTGGCTCAGTCGGTTAAGCGTCTGACTTTGGCTCAGGTCATGATCTCACAGTTCATGGGTTCGAGCCCCGCGTGGGACTGTGTGCTCACAGCTCGGGGCCTGGAACCTGCTTCCGATTCTGTGTCTTTCTCTCTGCCCCTCCCCCACTTGCGCATGCTCTCTCTTCAAAAAAAAATAAACATTACAAAAAAAAAGCACGATTCTCAAACTGTCAGAGGAAAATGCGTGGAGGGGTGGCCTCTGTACCAGGGCCGACCCAGTGCCACGAGTGCACGGAAGTGGTGCCTGGGGCTCCTCCCTCGTTGCCCAGGCTGCAGCTGAGGGGTCTCTGCTCCCCCACTGATGTGGAGCTGGAGGAAACCCACTGGGTCCAGAGTGGGCAGCAGACTGGCGCCCCCAGGGCCTGTGAAGGTGCCGCCGTGTCAGACGCGGGGCTCGGGCGAAGGCGGGCACGGGCTCTGGGGACCGCACGTCTGGTGGCCATAGTGAATGCCACACGGGCTTTCAGCACCCTGGATGCTGCCACGTCGTCTGGGTGCGTGGCTCTCCTCTGGTGGGGGCTCCTGAGACACACTGGGCTAAGCAGTCCCACTCCCAAATGGCTTACGTCAAA
This sequence comes from Panthera leo, assembly GCF_018350215.1. Taxonomy (NCBI): domain Eukaryota; kingdom Metazoa; phylum Chordata; class Mammalia; order Carnivora; family Felidae; genus Panthera; species Panthera leo. The sequence goes on along the minus strand of NC_056681.1, from coordinate 138,494,825 downwards.
ATGACTCTGAAATTCGAGAAAAAGTTACAAACCGCACAAGGGCCCGAGGCCCGGCTATCTAAGGAATTTCTGGGGGAACTCCCCCGTTGAATTTTTTGGGCTGTCTCTAATTTCTTGTGCATGTCTGCATGCACACGGCCCTCACCACCGTGACTCACCGTCTGGGAGAGGGCACGGAAGATCCCGAGGTGGCCAGGCTGGGGGTGGGCAGGCTGGGTCCCTCCCCTCCTGGGCCCTCGACGGCCCTGGCCAGACAGGTGGACGTGCACCACTGACAGGGACCCAGCTTCGGGTCAGCCCTGTGCTCAAGTCATGTGAAGAACACAGTTTGTATCTGTGATCAGAACGGGCCTCGAGGTGGGTCAGCATTCGCTCATCACACACAGGAAAGTCTGCTGTCAGCGAATCAGATGTACTGATAATATCTGACCGACTCTTCTCTGCAATGAATCCTTGTCCCTGCATCCTTAAGCATGTACACCAGACAATGAAGAACTCTGGGGGCAGGGCTCACAGAGCAAGGATGAGGGACAAGGTGAGAAAGTTGGCGAAGCTCAAGTCCCTCTCTCGCAGGTGCCCCTTCCGCTGGCAAACCTGACTCACAAGGAAAATATCAGGTGGCTGAGATGCAGGACAGAGGGAGTGGAGGTTCAGGTTCAAGGCCAGCTGAGGCCTCGGGTGGCGAGGGAGTGGAGGGCCCCGGCCCTGCAGACGGAGCCCTTGTCACAGAGAGTGGACACCAAGGCACGTCACCCTTTACCCAGGACAGGGGGTTCGCCTCCCCTGGTCCGAGGGCTGGGGGGGGGGGGGCGGATAGGGACAAGGACGCCACCAAGGAGTTGGAGAGGAGTGCCCCTATGTGCTTGGTGCCGCCTGCCAGGTGCCCTGCAGGAGCAGGGGAGCTGAAACTTCTGGAGCATCGTCCCCAACGTCCAGGCATCACAGAAATGGGGAGAGGTCGTTCCCTTGAGGGCGTGGTGATAGCTGGAGACTGTGCTCATCAGGACAGGCAGAGCCAGAGGGGCGGTCCCGGGCCTCCAGGGGGTGGGCCAGCCTGGGGGCAGGACACGGACACCGGCCCTCCTCCTGGCTTATCTGGAGCCACACAGATGGTTTTACAAATGCAAAACGGGAAAATGTGGGACGGTGTCTGTGTTAGGACCTCAGGCTTCTGCACTCTGGGCTGCAAAACCTCAAGGTGCCCTTCTCCGGGCGGGCTGTCCAAGGGCGCGGGGGTACAGGAGGGCACGTGGGGGAGGAGGTGGTCAGCACTGGGGGCTGCCACGTCCTGTGGGCACTAGATGGGCTTAAGGAAGTGGTGAAATGTGTGCATCTATGAGTTGGACAAGCGTCTGCCTGCAATCATCTGTGTTCGCTGCTCATCGTCAAACACTAAATTAGTATGAAACTTCAGGCCATGAGGTGACAAGACGGAAAGACGAGCTTGGTCACAGATGATGGTGACAGCTGACAGGCAGTTTCCAGGCCACCTTCCCATGCTCAGAACGCACTGTGTCATCAGAGGGGAGCCCCCCAAAAACAAGCCCCTGAGACACTCCCAGGCGCTGTCGGGACACAGGAAAACCCGGTTGTCCTGACAGCACATTTGGAGGGTCTCTTTTTAGGAAGAGGGTGGAAGGCGGTCAGTACCGCACGCATGTGGGAGCACTGCGTCGCCTCAAACCAGCTGGAGCACCCCCACCCCCCGGGCTTTGTGCAGTGGTGCTGAGGCCCAGCAGCCGTAGCAAAGCCAAGAGGGGACACCGATGAGTGATGAAGCTTGTACCTCCATTTACCATGCATGGGGAGAGAGGAAAGGGGACAGCCAGGCTTTGGGGAGGAATTGTCTCCACCGTACCAACGTGACAAAATCGTTCCAAGTGTGCTCCACTTGGTAACTTCTTTCTGCTAGGGAGGCCAAGGATATCCGAACCCCATGTAAATATGAGTCATTACTAACCCTTTATTGCTCAAGGATAACTGGAAGCTCATTTTATCATTTGCCTTGCAGACCAAATCCATTATTAACCATTTTTGAGAATAGTAATGTGGGCACCATACCCTGCCGGGCATTATAAGATCAGTATCTCTCTAGATCTACACCTGTATCTGTTTCTAGACTCCATAGACAGTCCCAGCCTGCAGGTGTGTAACGTTCCAGGTACAGAAGCAACCAGTGGGCAACATCAGGTAAGTGTTCTTCAAAACGATACGCTTCTCTTGGGCCGTGACCTCCCCACCGTGGTGGGGATTCAGACCCCGGATCAGCAGATGAATACATGCCAGGGAGGTTTTAGAGGGAACTCCTGACACGTGCCCCTCTGTATGAAGTCTGCGATTCATCTTTCTCTGTCAGATTCTCTCTGACACTGTAAGCACTGAGGTCCTGGAGTAGGTGTACGAACTCAGAAAGGAGGAAGCAGGGACTAGACAAGCGTCAGGAGCAGTGCCCTGAAGCTGAGTATGATCCGGGCAGAAAGATAAGAGGAGGACATTCCAGACAGGGGGGGATTGGAGCCACGGTGCACTGGGGGCCAGTAGGGTGGCAATCAGCCCAGACACAAAGTGTGGCCTGGAAACCGTATTGTCTGTCGTGCAACATCCATTTGGTGAGTTATGTACAGCAAGACTGAAAACATCAGATAGTTTCTTCTTCCGTCCAGCCATGGGAAGAGGCTGACCCAGAATACAGTTGCTTCAGCTTAGGAGAGAGGGGCAATCAGCCAGACAGGGGTGTCGCCAGGGAGAGGGAGACAGAGGGAGCTTCTGCCCTTAGAGCTTCTCTCTAGACAGAGGGGGCTTCTGCCCTTAAAACCATTTCATTTCAAGACGGAGGAGGGGGACAACCCAGATACAGAGAATCAAGAAATTCAAGAACAGACTTATACTTAAAAACTGATCGTAGGGGAAAAGAGAGAGAGACAAACCAAGAAACAGACTCTTAACTATAGACAGCAATCTGATGGTCACCAGAGGGGAAGTGGGTGAAACAGGTGACCGGGATGAAGGACGAACTTGTGAGGAGCACGGGGTGATGCATGGAGTGTGGAATCACCATACTGCCCACCTGAAACTAATATCACATGTACGTTGACTAACTGGAATTTAAATAAAAACTAAATGGAATTAAAAAAATAATAATAAAAAAATAAAAACTTGCCATCGCTCTCTTGAAACAAAAGCGGTTTACAAGCAAAGAGGTGACATTGGTGCCTTTTGGAACCAATGGGAGAAAAACATCTCTCAGGAAAACAGACCAGTGCTCTGAGAAAGATTGCTTGTCCTATTTGATAAACGGTTCCTCTTCCCACTTAGATGATTTTTTTTATCTTAAGAGAAAGGGTGTGATTCATGAAAAATATTTCTGTTTTGAAGGGCTTTTCCCCTTTATTTAAGAAATTAAAAATTTAAAACGCTTTGTGATCAATGTTGGGATGCTCTTTTGGGTATGGATGGTGTATAATTTCCTCCTTCATGTTGATATTTCAGCCATGACACAGACATTTTCTTTATTCTAGAAATGCTGTCTCACTACTGTCATTAACTCCAGGAGACAAGGGAGGGGGAGTGGGAGCGAGACAGAGGCCAGTAGGACCCATCAATGATAAGACAAGGAGATCGGTGGGGGCAACTTGGGGGACAGAAGCTCCATGCTGTTGCCATGCGTGCACCGTCTCCCCCGTGCCCAAGGGTGCAGCTGGGTGCTTCTCCTGTATGGAAGGAAGCCCGTGGCCCGCCTCAGCCTTAAGAAACCCACATTCAGTGGCACGAGAAACAAGCTTTATCTTTTCCTGGGCACATCGCTAAACAGTTTGAGCATCACCCCCGGGCAGTGCTTGTAACCCCACCCCGGGGCCCCAGGCTCCCCAGACCATGATAATCGGTCCTCACGCAAAGGACAACAGCTCACCGTCCTCCAGCAGGGCTGGCAGCAGCCCCAGGGAGCCATGGCCCTCTTGCCACATTTGCTGCCACCAATCTGGAGGACATTGTAGAGCCAGCTGGGGCTACCTGCAGCGTGGATGCTTTTAGGGCGGGCCAGTAACAAGGCAAATTCAGGTTCCCTGTGATTTTGGCGAAGCGCGGTATGCACAACCTTTCTTCAGGCACGCCAATTCTGTGGGTTTTCTCTGCTTCTCTGCTTCCTGAAGGCATCTCGGCAGAGCCGCAAAAGCCTCAGTGTCCTAGAAATGCCTCTGAGTCATTTTTCCTGCTAGGCTCAAGTCAGAAGCATCTTGAAATTTGTATTTGAACAGTGCTAACAATAGGGCAACACAACCAGGGCACCTCGTTCAGGACAGAAGTTGAGGTGGGTGGGACACCTGGACAACAGGCGTAAGCCAGGACCGTCCGTGGCACAGGGTAGAATCTGCCTGCCCGGTATCGGTGAAAAAGGTCCTCACCAGGTGCATGCTCTTCTGCAGATGGGTCAGGACATTCCTATTAATTCTTCCCCAGAGACAAGTTTTAAAATTCATAACATTCAGATACTTCACATCTCTCCACTTGCCCTCCCACCACGCCAGCAGCCGTATGCGTGGCTCAGGATATGCTCAAAGGCACTAACTCCAGGGAGGGCTTCGGGAATTTCTCAGGGAAAAACAAGTGCATCCTTTTATACAGAATGAAATATTGTCCTCCTCCTCCTCCCTATTACCATCTGAGCACTTTCCCGGAGAGGGAGGAAGGCCAGAAAAATAAAGTAAATGCACTTAGGAGCCATTTAAGGTAAGCAAACCAAGCCCTAGATTTCAGCAAGGCACATCTACTCTGAGAAGCCACCACCAAGACCGGTGTCATCAAGACTTTTCCCTAGTTTTCCTCTGGGAGTCTTGGTGTCAGGGTCTGACATCTAAGTCTTTAACCCATTTTGAGTTCACTTTGTGTATGCTGCAAAATTAAGGGTGCGGTTTCATTCTTCTGCTTGTGGGTGTCCAGTTTTCCCACCACTATTTCTGGGAGGGACTCTCTTGTGCCGATCAGGTATGCCTATCACCCTTGTTTCCTGTGCTCTCTATTCTGTCCCCCTGGTCCACGCACCTGTCTATGTGCCAGCGCTCTGCTGTGTTAATTCCTGTGCCTTTGAAATGATACTTTGAAATGAGCAAGTGTGATGCCTCACACGTTGCTCTCGCTCAGGATTGCTTTGTCTACCTGGGGCTTTTTTTTTTTAACATTTATTTATTTTTGAGACAGAGAGAGACAGAGCATGAATGGGGGAGGGGCAGAGAGAGAGGGAGACACAGAATCCGAAGCAGGCTCCAGGCTCTGAGCCATCAGCCCAGAGCCTGACGTGGGGCTCGAACTCACAGACCGTGAGATCGTGACCTAAGCTGAAGTCAGACGCTCAACTGACTGAGCCACCCAGGCGCCCCTACCTGGGGCTTTTTGGTCCCATGGGAATTCTAGGATTGTTTTTCCTATTTCTGTAAAAAACGCCATTAGGATTTTGATAGAGATTGTATTGAATCTTTCGATCACTTTGTGTAGTATTGACATTTTAACAATATGAAGCAACAGAAGCAAAATAGGACAGAGGAGTTACATCAAACTTAAGAATTCTGCACAGCAAGTAAGACAATCGGTGAAAAGACAAAATATAGGATGGGAGAGAATGTGTGCGAATCATACATCTGATAGGGGCTACTATCCAAAATATACAAAGAAGTCCTACAACTCAGTCGTAAGCAAAACAAAACAAAATAACTCAGTTAGAAACGGGCAAAGGACTTGAAGAGTCACTTCTCCAAAGACCTCCAGATGGTCAACAGACACGAGAAGATGCTCACCATCGCTCATCGTCAGGGAAAGGCAAATCAAAACCACAACGAGATACCACCTCACACCTGTCCGAACAGCTAAAATCAACAACACAAGAAACAACAGGTGTTGGCGAGGACGTGGAGGAAGGAGACCCTCATGCGCTGTTGGTGGGAATGCAAACTGGTGCGGCCACTGTGGAAAGCAGTATGGAGGTTCCTTAAGAAATTAAAAAATAGAATTACTATATGATCCAGCAAACCTACCTCTAGGCATTTATCCAAAAGAATCCAAATCAGAATCTCAAAGAGATACTCACACTCCCACGTTCATAGCAACATTATTCACAATAGCCAAGGTACAGAAACAATATAAATGTCTTGGGTGAGTGAATGGATAATTATATATATATATATATATATATATATATATATATATATATATATGCAATAGAATAGTATTAGCCTTACGAAGAATATCATCCTGCCATTTGAGACGACATGCATGGACCTGGGGGACACTATGCCCAGTGAAATAAGCCAGACATGGAAAGACAAATACTGCATGATTCCACTCGTAGGAGACGTCTAAAATAGTCCAACTCTTAGCAACAGAGTAGAGTGGCGGTTGCCAAGGGTGGGGAGGGACAAACTCGAGTTGCCTCTCCATGGGCACCAAGCCTCCGTTAGGCAGGATGAGGAAGTTCTCCAGCCCTGTGGACGGTATCGTTTCCTCAGTCAACCACACTAGGCTATGCGCTTAAAAATTTGCCAAGAGGATAATGTCATGTTAAGTGTTCTCACCATACACAAACATTAAACAAACAGGGGCGCCTGGGTGGTTCAGTCAGTTGAGTGTCTGATGCTTGATCTGGGCTTAGGTCATGATCTCACGGTTCATGGGATGAAGCCCCGCATCAGGCTCTGCGCTGACAGCATGGAGCCTGCTTGGGATTCTCTCTCTCTCCCCTCTCTCTGCCCTCCCCTGTTAATGCTCTGTCTCTCTCTCTCTCTCTTTGTCTTTCTCTCTCTCGGAATAAATAAATAAACTTTAAACAAACAGAAAAACCTATGCTAGCCCCCTCTCCCTGCCAGTGAAAAAGACAGTACCCATGTCCACGTACTTCCTTCCTTCCCACTTTCCCTTAGCTTCGGGTCAACGTCCACACCACCTGACAAACATTCTGAGTGAGGATCTGAGAAGAAAGCGAGGGTAGTTCTGATCAACTCTGGACGGAGACGAAGGGCCGCGAATATCCGTAAAATATCCCAAGCATGTTTGGTCTCCCAAGTGTCCTAGAGATTAGTAAATCTGGGCTGTGGCAACCAGATTGGTCTTTGGTCAAGCCCAGCTTTTAATTCTGGGCTAAACTATAAATGGACACACTCAACATCCAAGCCAACTGACATACACACATTTTTGGTAACGATCATGTGCCTCGTGATGGCCGAGTGCAGTGGGACAGGCTAGCACAATTCAAGAGATAAGATCTCTTCTTGAAGAGACAAGAGGGAAGTCCAAACAGCAAAATCTATGTGGTAGACAATTAGATGTGACATCATTCCACAAAGCTTAACTATAAACATTTCTTATGGGACAGGACTTGCAGGGAAATCTTCAGGAAGGAGCTATGTTTCAATTTAAAGAATGCCTTTGCAGTAATAATTTGCTAGTCGCGACTAGGACACTGACCTCAACGGTATAAAGTTCTGTAAACACTCATTCAATAAAGGCTTTTCTTAAAGAATAAAAGAGCCAAAATTATTAATGTGATAAATACTCCTCTGTGTTTTGAAAATAAATCCCTGTTATGGATGTTGAAACTCTTAGTTGTTGGAGGGGGCAAGATAAGGTGATGTGCATGTGGGGACTCTGGTCACCACAAGTGTCGCTCTAAAAGTGCGGCCAGCGGTGCACAGGAAGCAAGTCCTACCTGGCATGCGGGGCACCTGCCCTGGGAGGCCCCTTGAGCTGTTCCCCGGGCAGTGCTCTGGCCGCAGGAACTCTGCTTATGACTGTTTGTTCAGGAAGCAGAAGGCACTGGGATCCTCTTCAGGGACGGGACCCAGAGCATCTTGCCGAGGCCCAGGAGCCACGGGCTTGTGGAAATCCTGGCCTCACCTCTCAGTGCGCCTCTTCCCACGTGTCACCCAGAGGGCCACCCTGCCGGGGCGAGAGGAGACCTCAGTCCACCCGTTTGGCCAGGAGCCAGTGTGAGCTGGTCGTGGGAAAGGAGGCTGCGTGTGTGACCTGAAAGCCCACGGGTCAGCTCAAGATTCCAGGGGGCAGAGCGTGGGGAAGGAAGGGGTGCTCTGGGGTCAGCCTTGAAGAGGGAGGTTTGTCCCCTCGCTGAGACACCACTAGGGGGGACCGCTGTGCTGTCCCCCGCGCCCACAGGGCTCGCCAAGCAGAGGAGCTACAGCTAGATTCCCTTCTTTGAGATGAAAGCGTAATTATCAATGAAACTGGGAACTTCAAACATCAAAATAGTTACTCATGTGTTTTCCTGTAGCTCTGCTTAGTGTTCACTCATCTACCCCTTCAGAACTGCCAGTGAGAGTCCCGTAGACACAGACTAAGAGAGAGCCACTCAGGACGCCTTTAAACCCACCCCATCTCAGCCTTTGCCCACGCTGTCGCTGCCTGTCCCTTGTCGGATTCCTAAATCATATTTTGGCTCGAGATGATTTTCTACCGGCTTGCTGATGTATTATATCCTTTTAATTAACTTTAAAGCAAAGGAAAAAAAATCAATACCGTTTGGTATGTCAATGACTTTGGAGTGATTCCCAAGCTGTTTAACCTGGCCTGAAGTCAGTTTATTATTTTGAAACACTAGAATGGCCAGTATGGCCTCGCGTCGGAGAACAGTGTGAAATAAACTCAGAAGTTCACACCGTCTTAGGAAAACGTTCTTTGTGTCCAGCGACTACTTGCCAGTTACTGGGAGTCGAGTCGGCGTGGTATGCCTCAAACAGTCACATAAATACAAAATACACAACGTTATTTGTTCACGTGTGACCACAGGTATTTATAACATCTGGTTGCCTCTGGGATTCCTATTATTTATTAGAGAATGTTTGACACGACCCTGTAGTCTAAAGACCCCAAGTTCTGTTTCCTGAGGAGTCACCAAAGCAGGGCTGTGTTATTTCTTTTAAAAAATATATATTTTTTCTTTTTTTTAATGTTTATTTATTTTGAAGAGAGAGAGACAGAGCATCAGTCATGGAGGGGCAGAGAGAGAGGGAGACACAGAATCTGAACAAAACAGGCTCCAGGCTCTGAGCTGTCAGCACAGAGCCTGTCTCGGGGCTCGAACCCACAAACTGCGAGATAATGACCTGAGCCAAAGTCGTAAACTTACCCAACTGAGCCACCCAGTGCCCGAGGGCTGTGTTATTTCTAACGGCCGGTGCCCAGGCCTGTGTCGACCTCGGTCGGTAGAACGGGCTGTGCACAGACCAGCCTGTCAGGGGCCGATGCAACAGGCTGGGGGGCCACCAGCGAGGGGCATGCCGTTTCCCAGTGCTCCAGAGTCGAATTCTCCCCATGGGGACAATGCACCAGGAGTGAGGCACATCTTTCCAAATAACCACACAGCGGGTTTTTTTTTGGTTTTCTGAGTAAGGATCTAACTTAAAAGAACCCTGTCAGCCGTGCACATTCTGCGGTGTTTAACTTCTGGCAGAGGGAGCAGTGGGCTGGGACTTCTCACCGCATGCAGGTGCTCTGCGAAGACACAGGAAGTGACTTCCTACCCACTGGATCTTGCACACAGAGTAGCCCAGAGCGGACACCCACCCCGGACCCCGGTGGGAGTCGGGGCGAGGACCCACCAGTCTCCCTCCTGTCTCCCCGTCATGTGGACTCTCGCTTGCTGTCCTGGGGCAGCCCCTGGGCACAGCGGCAGACCCTCCAGGAACCCAGTCCTTTCTTCTAACCTGCGTCAAAGCGACACACACCCTGTGCTGACACTGGTCACACCAGTGGAGCACACCTTGTCCCTGGCTCGCCCTTCCCACCTCTCTCCTGCCTCTGTGCCCGCTGCACCCCCCTGCCTCTTCCCTCCTGCTCCCTCTCTGCCCACTGATGCCTCTGTCTTCCCTCCTCCCCCGCCTTACCTTCTGTCCCCAGAAGGACATTTTACGTGAAACAGACTTGGAGACAATGCCTTTGGAACTGTAGGATGTCCTATCTCACACCCGTGGGTGGACACACTTGTTATTTCATTGTTTCATGTGGCAAGTATTCAACCTGCATTTTTGAGCCCTGCTCTGTGCTAGGCACTGCCCTCAGAACTTGGTTACAGCAGAGAATAATACAACCAAAAGGAAAGAATTGGTGAAGACAGCTGTTCTAATTTTTTCTTTAATTAAAAAGTTTGATATGGACATATGATGTAGATTCCCCACTGTGCCCAAATATTTAGTTCATGTGAATGCGACCAAACAAAAGATTTTAGACATATAATTATGCACCAGGCACTGAACCACATTCTGTTGATATGAAAATAAAGAAGAAAATGGTTTGATATATTATAACGGGGTCAGACTCACAAACAGGCCTCTATCCACTCCAAAGTTTATATCTATACAGTTAATACTGGTTCCATCAATTACCTTTAACGTATATTAACATAAGCACGTTTCATAACTGCTACAGAAAGTGCACACTCAAAAGTAGGGAAAATTTTTAAAAAATTAAAAAGAAATAGGGAGAAAGAAACTGATAGACCGTTATGTTCACAAGTACGGAGTGTGGCAAGGTTGTGACTTCTGCGAAGAGGTGTGCAGCCAGACTCGAGGTCGGAAATGTAGCAGACTGCCCCAACGGCTGACTAATGAACGTGCTGGGCAGTAGGGGTTGGCTGGATTTCCAGAACGTGTGTACAAGTTGATAAAGGAACAGAAATGGTCTTGGATTTTCCCTTCGGGTGAGTTTGCTCATCTGCACAGGTGACCTTGGAAATGAGGGCACCTTTCCTCTGAAATGGTGAGGAGGGGGATGGCTGTGTTCCTATTCCTGCCAGACGTGCAGACAAACTTGACTGAGCCCTCAGAAAGCAGGGGCTGCGGCCACCACGAACCTGCCGCTGATTCTGCTCACGGGAGTCCCTCCCGTCCCTAGAAAGGCAGATAGCTCTCTGTGCTCAAATGGTGGGATTGAACAGAAACTAGAAACCTGATCAAGCACTTGTAACTCTTACAGAATTTAAATGGGCTCTTTTCTCCCATCTAAAACTTTGCTAAAACCAAAATGGTCAATTAGATTACAGATATGCTAATACACAGTAATTATTTGCTGTATGAATAAAGTCCTTGAGAGACGGGCCAGTTGACAGTTTGGGAAGAGGAAGATTTTGTTTCAGCACGAAAGCAGCCCCGACTTTGGGGCTGTTCATGAATCTGGTCACTCACCAGCAGCACGGGGCCCCTCTTGAATAAGTATGAACCTTTATTTTTACTATTCAGTGAATTATTCAATTTACATTTACTCAGCATCTAAATGTACCTTTATTTTTTATTATTCAGTGAACTATTCAATTTACATTTACCCAGCATCTACTGTTTGCCAGAGAGTGAGAAATTAGGACCCACACTTAATTCTAGGTTAAAATGGTTTGAAAAAAAAAAAAAAAAGGAAGAGAAAAAAGAACAGTCATCCATCACGATAGTAACAGTTTGTGAAATTGCTTTCACGGTCCTTATCTTACTCCCTCCCTCTGATCCCTTATGAACACAATGCCTTCCGCCAGGCTTGTTTTAGAGGTGGAGATTTCGTTCCAGATGTTAGGTGATCTGTCAGAAACGTGCACAGCTGACACTAGAATGGCCACGGTCTGAGCATGTGGTCTGCACTTCTGGGAAAGGTGGCACTTCTGCGTTCTTCCACTAGGGGCACCCTTTCTGCACACGCACTGCAGGGAGAGCAAAGGCCACCAGGCTCAGTACCCACCCGGAGCTCGGTCAACTGGTACCGACTGGCTTGTGTTTACAAAAAGTGTGCTCAAGAGCAATGTAGTCAGAACTTAAAAGCCAGAGGTTACTGTTCCTTAAGGGCTTTCACCACCCTTCAGTTAGAGTGGGTTCGGATGAAGCGCCCCACCCCACCCCTGCGCTGTAGGCACGCTTGGCCTGTGGGTTTATTTCAGCAGAAGGAATGTGCTTGGGCAGTGTGTAGACCATGCTGGGCGAGTTCTCACCGGCCACGTATGAGAGGCACACGTGTGCTGCAAGAGTCCATGTTGAGAGCAATGTATTTGCCCCCAGGAGCCAAGAGAGGACTTTAAAAAACAAACACAACACCCCAAGACCAGCTTGTCTGAAACTGACCACAGTGCAGGCTGTGTATGTAATAAAATTTCATTGCCAATGAAAATAACATTTGTCACTTGACTTCTCAGGAGAGCAAGGTATGAAACAAGATATCCCCTCAAGAATCCTCCTTGTGTCCCGTTGCCCACAAGGCAAACACGTCCCAGGGAACCACCTCGGAGCGTCCCAGCTCATATACAGTTGCCTGGCTATAGATAGTCATCAAAAATCCGGGTTTCCTTTCTTTTATATTTCTCATTTGCGGTGTCTCTTGATGACTCTTTTGTCCAAGAACAATAATTTGACTTGAGATTATGCAGAAGCAGGAAACAAAGACACCTAAAGCTAAACTAAGATGTCTTAGCCACACTGGATTTAACAAAATATTAACACTGTGTATTATTTATATACCAAATCAGACTAAGAGTTGAGCAAGTTGTCTACTGAACACCTCTTCTGTGTAAGACACTGGAAAATCCATATGGTGGGAATTAATCCACTTTTAAGGCATCAAACACATTCTCAAAGAAATACAATCTAGTTTTGGGTAGGAAATGAATACATTCATTAACAAGTAGCCTGTAGGGGCTCCTGGTGGCCTAGTTGGTTGAGTGTCCGACTTTGGCTCAGGTCATGATCCCGCGGTTTGTGAGTTCAAGCCTCACATCAGGCTCTGTGCTGATGGCTCAGAGCCTGGAGCCTGCTTCCAATTCTGTCTCTCTCTCTCTCTCTCTCTCTCTCTGCCCCTCCCTCATCCATACTCTGTCTCTCTTTCTCAAAAAATAAATAAACATTAAAAAATTAAAAAAAAAAAGGAAGTACCCTGCAAAGTTGGGTGACTGGAACACTGGTTTGGGGTGGGGCAGATGCAGCAGCCACACAGGTGGGAGGGAGGTGGGTCCCTAGCAGAGAGTGTGGGTTGCTAGGGAATGACCCCCCTGAGCTGGGAGGAGGAAGGCGACATTCCAAAGTCCACACCCGTTGTCTTTTCTGGGCTCTGTGCTAAAGACCTTCCTCACCCTCTTCACTTGTATTTAATAATAACCACTAGATTACTTTTCTTTTTTCTGTTTAATCTTTTAATCCTTTTGGCTCACTCCTGGTGAAGGAGTTTCAGGGAGCAAGTTACTCCTTTGTACCTGTATCACCAGGAACCTAAGCAGCTCGGCAGAATTTATTCTGTGACTCGTGGGGTTTACCTTGCTTTGGAGATGAAGTGAAATTGATTATGAAGGGTGCAAATCTACATCACAAAGCCTTGCACGATCTACAAAAGTGTCACCATGTAGGCAGAGCCCAGACAGTAAATAGAAAGCATATTGCAAAGTCCAGTGAAAAATTACGGGCAGACTATGTAGAGAACATGTGACAATGCACACTTGACCTTATGGGACCACACGGTTCTCTCCATCCCAATGGTGACATGCTAAAGTGGATCTCTTAAACCAAACTTTGGTTCAAAATACACAGGTATAAAGCACAATATCTAAATATCTATTTTCCCAAATAAGTTTAATCCAGCATAGCCATTTTATTTATTTATTTAGTTAGTTAGTTAGTTAGTTAGTTAGTTATTTTAATGTTTATTTATTTTTGAGAGAGCAAGAGAGAGAGAGAGACAGAGCACGAACAGGGGAGGGGCAGAGAGAGAGGGAGACACAGAATTCAAAGCCAGTTCCAGGCTCTGAGCTGTCAGCACAGAGCCCGACGTGGGGCTCGAACCCACCAACCGTGAGATCATGACCTGAGCTAAAGTCGGACGCTCAGCCAACGGAGCCACCCACGTACCTCAGCATAGCTATACTATTTAAATTGCTAGAATAATTTTTAGTTTTTGAAATTATCATAAAACGTGGAGGATTCTGCATTGTCCAGGAGATTGCCCCATCTGGGAGACAGGTCACTGATGCTGGCAGGGTTACTGACGATGTCAAATGGCTGCCTATTTCTTGACCATGCTTCCTCGGGGTCCAGTGCTCATCTACCCACTTAACTTCAGCGCCCCCTTCTTGGCAAATCAGAGGGGGACCTGTGTGAGCCTGGACAAAAGGAGGCCAGAAGTGTCCATGTCCTGTGAGTCCTCGTGGGGACGTGCCTCCTGGGATTCTGTGCCCTACACTCCTCCCTGCCCCACCCTTGTTCCTGCCACGGTGGGAGGAAAAACTGAGGAAAGGGGAAATTTTTCCCTTTCCAAGAGTTCAATTCAACTTCCCCCTTCAGTGCTAACATCGATTGCTGTGAATAAGCACTAGGAATTTGAGTTTTCAAGGGTCCTTCTCAGTTGCTTGAACTCAAGGAGCAGATACACAACTATTTATTTTTAAAGTGGCATCAATGGTCGGAATGAGATGGAACACACTTATCACATAAGTAGATGAAGGAAAATAACTTGTGTGCAGGGCTGGGTTTTCAAATAGGAGTCTGGACATCTGACTAATGAAATTTCTGTACAGAGAGTTTAGAGGCAGCGTCATTCTTCCAGGTGGCCCCCCAGGGACTCAGGGAAATGGGGCACATGCATTCATTCAAGTGTTCCAGGCAACAATGCACCTCTTTCCAAATATCAAGGTATGTGGCCTAACAGGGCCAAAAGGGAAGTGATCGCCACTTGGGAAAAATAAGTTGATGTTGAGTCAGGGTGGCCTGGAAAGTCCAGGACCAGCAAGGTGCTCATGAAAGGTGGTGTTCTGCATGCCACGCCCAGCCACAGCCTGCCCCCAGAGCAACAATGTCCAGTGCCCTCAGGGGGACACACCATGAAGACTGCATTTCATCACCTCACATGGGGAGGTTACAGTGTTCCATAAATAACTATAAATGCAAGGTATTTATACCTTGTACAAAATACACCTTGTAACCGTTCGAGGCAAGATGGCTTGGTTTCCTCTGGGACAGAGTAGGAAAGGCTTTGTGGGAAAGTGGCATTTGCACCAGCCTTCCAAGGGTGGACAGGATGTGTTTTCACAGGTGCCAGGAAAGAACACTGTGGCTGGAAGGGACAGTGTGAACAGTCAGAGCATGGTGGGTGGACAGCCAAGCTCCTCCCTGCACTCCGGGTCTGGCTTGGATGGTGCAGTGATGGACGGCGATGGAAGGGACACGTAAGAGCGGGTGGGGAACCACCTCCACTGGTAGGATACGGTGTTTGGGTTGGATTCTGCAGGAAGTAAGACCCTGGTGCTGTTTGAGCAGGAATATGCCAAAGCTGTACTTTGGAACAACAATGCGAAAGCAGAATACAGAATGTACGTGCAAGTGTGTGCGTGCGAAGGGGGTGGCGTTCGAGGCTACTCCAACAGTCCGGGAGAAAGATAATGACAGTCTACTCCAAAGGAGTGGGAGAAGGGATGGAAGGACGGAACAGTTGGAAGAGCTATTTTAGAGACAGAATTGGCAGGAAGTAGCCACTGATTGGCTGCCAGATTAATTATCCCAAAGAATAGCTCTGGCCTTGTCACTCAACCACACAAAAACCCTCAGTAATTTCCCATTATCTGGAGAACAAAGTCCTAATCTCGTCTCATGTAGACTCTTGTAAGTGTGACACTCACGACCCAGTGTGACCTGCCCCTACCTGTGCTTCAAGGCTGCTCTTTGCTGTGCACCTCTGCATAGACCCTGTCCTCTCTTCCAAATGGGGGGGGTCTCCACACGCCCCCAGAAAACCCATGTGCATTCTTCCCCACGAGCTTTCTCACCTGATTTTCTCTGCCTGAATTTCCCCCCTATTCTATAATTATCCACTAGAATCCTACTTTTTCTTCAGGGATTGTCTCAAATACTATGTTTTTCATGTAATTCCCCCCACCTCCGCCCCAGCCTTGCCTGACACAGCCTCTCCCTCCTTTGAGAACATTGTAACACTTAATTTATAGTCCCTCATCTTTTTTACCAGGTTCCAAATCATATTATAGACTTTTATAAATTTTTCTTTTCTTCCCTATTGGTGTATAAAATTTCCGAGGAAAGAGGGTAGTTCTGACTCACTTTCTTTTAACCCACAGCATCTAATATGGTAAAGATTTGGTTAAAGGAATGGATGAAAGAAGAAGTGTAAGAATTTCAGCAGGAAGGGGGTTCCCAGGAAATCCCTCTGCCCACAGCCAACAATAACAACAACAAAAGTAATTGGTAAAACCATAGAAAAAAGAAGAAACTCCCTACTGCATCTGATCTGTGAACACACTGTACTCATTGGGTTAAACCGCCAGATGCTGATGTGTCATCCCAGCTGCACACAGCCCCTCTCATGCCTCTCCACCCTTAACTGTCAGTTTTGGTCCCTCAGACCCCTGATCTTCACAGGGCCAGTGGGAGCTGATATCAAGACCGCAGGCGACAAATGAGGAACATAAGATCCTGATCACCAAGATCCCACAGGAATCAGAAAAGAGGCTGAAGGTAAATCGTAGCTGATGGAGCATGAGGAGGAAGACGTGGACCACACTGCAGTTTCCTCCAGACCACATCACACACACGTTTGTGTCTGACCTGTGCCTTCAGAGCTGATGTATCTGGACAAGGATGTGGCCGAGTAGCCTGGGTCAGATTACCGTTCTGCCTCTTCTGATAAACATTCTCACTTCACCTTGTGTAACAGAAAGGGCTCCCCAGATGGAGATGCACAATAAAACTGATTGTGAATGAGTAGAAGTGAGAGCCCTAGAAAGGCGTTCCTGGAGGTAAATGAAGTACTAGACAACATCACCTAGAGAATGAGGGAAACAACTTCATCTAGAGAATGAGGAGAGAACATCATCTAGAGAATGAAGACAACATCATCATCCAGAGAATGAGGAGACAACATCATCTAGAGAATGAG
Source organism: Panthera leo (assembly GCF_018350215.1). Taxonomy (NCBI): domain Eukaryota; kingdom Metazoa; phylum Chordata; class Mammalia; order Carnivora; family Felidae; genus Panthera; species Panthera leo. The sequence continues at coordinate 138,477,926 of NC_056681.1, read as the reverse complement.
GAGACGACATCATCTAGAGAATGAAGGAATGACATCATATAGAGAATAAGGGAGACAACATCATCTAGAGAATGAGGGAGACAACATCATCTAGAGAATGAGGGAGACGACATAATCTAGAGAATGAAGAGACAATATCATCATCTAGAGAACGAGGAGACAATATCATCTAGAGAATGAGGAGACAACATCATGTAGAGAATGAGGGAGACAACATCATCATCTAGAGAATGAGGAGACAACATCATCATCTAGAGAATGAGGGAGACATCATCATCTAGAGAATGAAGAGACAACATCATCTAGAGAATGAGGGAGACAACATCATCTAGAGAATGAGAGAGACATCATCATCTAGAGAATGAGGAGACAACAGCATCTAGAGAATGAAGACAACATCATTATCCAGAGAATGAGGAGATAACATCATCTAGAGAATGAGGAGACGACATCATCTAGAGAATGAAGGAATGACATCATATAGAGAATGAGGGAGACAACATCATCTAGAGAATGAGGGAGACGACATAGTCTAGAGAATGAAGAGACAATATCATCATCTAGAGAACGAGGAGACAATATCATCTAGAGAATGAGGAGATGACATCATCTAGAGAATGAGGGAGAAACATCATCATCTAGAGAATGAGGAGACAACATCATCATCTAGAGAATGAGGAGAAAACATCATCTAGAGAATGAGGGAAACAACATCATGTAGAGAATGAGGAGACAACATCATGTAGAGAATGAGGGAGACAACATCATCATCTAGAGAATGAGGAGACAACATCATCATCTAGAGAATGAGGGAGACATCATCATCTAGAGAATGAAGAGACAACATCATCTAGAGAATGAGGGAGACAACATCATCTAGAGAATGAGGTAGACAACATCATCATCTAGAGAATGAGAAGACAACATCATCATCTAGAGAATGAAGAGACAACATCATGTAGAGAATGAGGAGACAACATCATCATCTAGAGAATGAGAAGACAACATCATCATCTAGAGAATGAAGAGACAACATCATGTAGAGAATGAGGAGACAACATCATCATCTAGAGAATGAGGAGACAACATCATCTAGAGAATGAAGAGACAACATCATCTAGAGAATGAGGGAGACAACATCATCTAGAGAATGAGAGAGACATCATCATCTAGACAATGAGGGAAAGGCAGCAGTGGCACACCACATGGGGGCCTCAGTCAGGTTGCAGTCAGGGTGACTGGATGTTCCAGAGTTGTGCTCACTCAGGGGAAGCCAGCACCTCTGCCCCTAGTGCCTTCGATCCTCCTGCTGGTCTGGCACCTGGATTGGGGTGGGGGGTGGCTGGGCAAACTGGGGAAGCACAATAAGCCCTCTGCCCCTACCTGTGACAGACCAGCCCAATTAAACACATGCAGTGTGCCTATTTACTTCAGGTGTTAAGATTGACATCAAGACGCCATGTTGTGAAGGGTTCAGGAGCAGACCTATTCTACCAGAAAAAGCTTGGATCTTTGTTCTGGGATTACTTAACCAAATTGGCCCAGCAAAAACTTTCTGAGCGCCACTAACTCAGTGCAGCAGCTTCAATTTATTAATGGCGTGTGCACAAAGAATTTGGGATTCCAAGTGCATTTCCTTGCATTAGTTAGGTCCTCGGGTGAGCTCATGTCTTAGCCTGTAATGCATATGAATCATAAGGCTCAGTTACAAGTAGTGCAGGATCTAATTGTGTGTGTGACGGTGCCACTCGGCTGCAAACAAGCTCAGATTTATGGATGGCCGTGCGGACTGCAATTCTAGACCACGGGTGGGGGTGCTACCTTACTCACCGGGCGGAGTAGGGGGTCAGAAAAGGAGTTTTCAGGAAAGATGGATCAAGGGGAAACACGAGCACAAGACAAGAGCTGGGGTTCCAAGCCTGCAGAGTCACCCAGGAGCAGTTCAAGCTTCTGGGCCCCTCCCTTTCCCACTCTTTTCCCACTTTCATGTGTGACCAGCCTTTCCACTTCCTGTGGCTTCTCCCTCTGGTGTCTGACTGGCTCGTTTCCTCTTCTTGACAACTGACAACTAGGACTGCAGTGTATCCCCCGTCACCTTCCCCCCGGAATATAGCACGTCTGAGGTTTTCTAAGGGTCTTCATCACCAGTAGCTTCTTTTGATAGTTTCATCCCAGTGTCCATTCTTGCTATTTCTAGAGCCCACAGAGACAGAAACGAAGCCTGTACTGGGTACCCAATGACAGAAGGGGACAGTCATTGAATGAAGGGCATGTCATGCAAACTCTGTGGGAAGCCTCGTGAGGACACGGGGGACACCAAGGACAGGGATCCGGGGGGGGGGGGGAGGGGGTTCCTGGTCAGGAGCAGGCTGAGGGGAAGGAGGGAAGAATAGAGACAGACAGAAGGGCTTTTCTTAGCTCCTTGGCAGCCTGGCTAATGGTCGAGGACCCATTGCTTGACAAGGGGAAATGCAGCAGAGGAAACAGTGGGTACTGGCCTGGGCATCAAGGAGATGTGGAAGGAATGGACCAGGGATGCACTGGGAGCTTGAACAGTTACTTACATGTTTATATTCCTTTCAGGGCAAATGTGAATTAGGGCTTCGGGCCCCACATGCACAAATCTCCAACATGTCAGAGAAGAAAGCGGGGAGAAAGTGGCACATTTTTACTGTGGTCTTGTCCTTTTGTGAAACACAAAACTGATAAAATTCAGCACTTTACTTTCTGGAAATCTTGGTTGATAAAAAACGAACCTGGAGATCAGGTGTAACCCCTGGCTGTCAGGCTCTTCACGCACGCTCTTTCCAATCCTACCTGCTGTGTCTGGGGGAGGTGGCCACAGTGGTCACTGTGGGCTGAGCCCCCCGCTGTGGCCCAAAGCTCACGAGACAGTAGATCTGAAGGTGGACAGTAAGTGTGACACTCCCAGAGAGGCTTTAATGAAACACGATTTCAGTTTGTAAATTAGCTTGAAATAACTATTTCTTGGGAAAGTTGGGGACGTGTGAGGAGGACAAAGGCTCAGAGAGCTATTACGGGAAAGACCCAACTGGAGGCCATGGCGGACCTTAGCGAAGCTTTCAGGATGGGAGTAACACGTTTACTGGTAGAAAAGCTCCAAATCTACTTTAAAGTGCCAAACGGCAACCTTGCTGTGGTTCTATCCTGAAACAAAGGAAGTGGGAGACATCATTTGCATTGTTACTTTTGGAGATATTATACATTCTGTGAGTCATGTTTACATTCAGTCTTAATATAGAAGGAGTAAGTTATTATTAATTTGAAAGCCATATCAGAGCCTAAATCGAATGGCTTATCTTCACTCACAATATAAAAAACACTTCTGGTTCAACCCTCACTCTGTTATAGAGTTCGTCGTATATTTATCTCTACAACACACCTCTTTCTCTGAGAAAAAGAAAAGAGAGAGAAATTCCTACTCACACATGGACATTTCTAGAGCAGAAAAGAAATACCTAGTCCCATTATTTCCTTGAATGTTTTTTAAGACAGTTTTATGATTAGTCTCATGGAATTATTTGTAAATGCCACAAGATTAAATGTCATTAATCTTTTTGTTAATCATTCAGGAAAAACAATAAATCTCTAGATTGTCACATATTTAGATCATAAAATAAAATGGCATGTATTTATGAAAAGTTTTTAAAAAGCACACTATGGGGGCACCTGGGTGGCTCAGTCAGTTAAGCATCCAACTCTTGGTTTTGGCTCAGGTCATGATCTCACCATTTGTGAGACTGAACCCCGTGTTGGGCTCTGCACTGATGGTGTGGAGCCTGCTTGGGATTCTCTCTCTGGCCCTCCCCTGCTCAAGTTCTCTCTCTCTCTCTCTCTCTCTCTCTCTCTTTCTCTCTCTCTCAAAATAAATAAATAAACTTTAAAAAATAAAATAAAAAGCAAACTATGACTAATTTTTGAAATGGAACTGCTACCCACTTATCTGTAGGTATAAGTCCCCAGATGCCACTGGAAATCACGTGCAGACCATGCATAACATAACAAAATGAGCCACCACAGTCAGATGTCACTGGGTAACAACAATTCAGAGCATCACCTGTCTTTAGTACTTTCACTATGTTTATGTTAATACAGGAAGCCTTCTCCTTGTTCCCCACATAGCCAAATTACTTTTGTTTTCAACAATAGGTCCAAATGCGACCTGTTTATGAGGTTCCAATGGCCACGTGGCCCACAGGACCCATACATCTTTCTGTACTCTCCTCACAGGTCCTCTGCACCACTGAGGTGGGTGATCACCAAGCAACATGCAATGTTTCTCCTGGTCCCTTGATTGTCCATGAACATTTTTGTGTGTTTATTGCTATTTAACTTTGTCTGTATTTGTATTTTGTGTCCTCAACTAGATATTTAGTTTTTAATTTTTTTAATTTTATTTAAGATTTTTTTAAGTTTATTTATTTATTTTGAGAGAGAGAAAGAAAGAGCAAGTAAGAGCATGGGGGAGGGGCAGAGAGAGAGAGAGAGAGAGAGAGAGAATGCCAAGCAGGCTCAGTGCAGAGCCCAACTTCAAGCTCGATCCCATGAGCCATGAGATCATGACCTGAGCTGAGATCAAGAGTCGGCTGTTTAACCTAGTAAACCACCCAGGCACCCCCAGATTTTCAGCTCATAAGGGCAAGGACTATGCTGCACCCCTAGTTCAGTGCTTGCCCCTATAGACATTCAGTAAAGAAGTGCTGGGTCTACTTAAAGCTATTAACCATCAGCCAGAACAAGTGCTAACTTGCACATCCAGGGAGCCATCAATTCCACTCTTGTGTAATAAAAAGCTTTGCACTTGGTGATTTGTTTTCTTAAACGGTATATATCTCTAATAATCTGAATTCTTTCATGAATATGCTATTTTGCTTCTTATGATTATGGAGCTAATAAGAATACCTACAATACTATAGATTCTTGTGGGTTTTACATGATATAGTTCATAAGTAAAGCAGTCAGTGTGGCACATTTGGTAGCTAAGTGTTAGGTTATTATAACCTGGTTATTATAGCCAAAACCTGGCAGTCTATTTTCATTCGTATTTCAATATAATATATAAACAGTTTGGATTTGTATGAAGAGGGGAATGGTGCTTGTCACTTAACCCACTGAACTTTTTAGGGTGCTTCGGTAGCCCAGTCAGTTAAGCGTCCGACTCTTGATCAGGGTCTTGGGATCCCAGGGTCATGGGGTCAAGCCCTGCATCAGGCTCTGTGATGAGTGTGAAGCCTGCTTAGGATTCTCTCTCCCTCTCTCTGCCCTTCCCCCACTCATGCTCAAAACAGATATTCAAAACAAATAAATAAAAAACTTTTAAAGAATCACTCCTGAACTTTTGGTCCTGTGCAAGTATGACTTTGCTGGTTGGTTTAGCTGTACGATGTCCCACTTTAAGACTGAGCTGCAAAGAGCTGAGCTGTGCTTCTTGGCATGTCTCCACTGCCTGTGCGTTTCTCCCCCCTTTTTTTAATCTCCTCTTCCTTTCACTTCCTATCTCTCCGTGCCTGTGTCCACTGCCCTTTCCCTGCATGCCCACACTGACTTTCCTTCATGGCGTTTCTCCACTGCTTCTGGTGTGAGAAACACTGCCCAAAACTTAGAAGTTCCACATTTTGAGCTCTTGAAAGAGTGGATTGTTTTATTAAGTGGGACACATCTTCCGTTGAATTTTCCCCAAGGAAGTTCTTTGGTACGAGACATCTGGAGAGGCTGGAACGGCTTCTGTGAGCTGGTGAGGAATCTGTTTGAGGTGTGCACAGGGTGAGCTGTCTAACCTCGCCCATGGGCTTGGTTTCTCTTATTTCCCTTCCCATGAAGGTTTAATGTTCCTGTATACTCTACCAGGATTTTGTGAGGACTCTTTTGAGCTGGGGAAGATCACGTGCCATGGGGCACGGTGGTAAAAACCCAGTGTTCGTCTGGACCCACAAGATCTTGTGTGTCGTTCTGGGTGCTTCAGGGTACCAGAAGTAGGACATGGGTTGTGTAACACATTTTAGCTGCTATAAATGTGTTCTGATTAGGCTGCTTTTCCCTGGCTGTTACTACTATGTAAACACTGCTTCCAGAAAAGAAAGGCGAGACATAAAGCCAATGGGTCCGTGTCCTTAAGCATCAAGCCTAGTGATATGAACTGCAGACACTGCCCTTCCTCCATCATGACAGGTGAAGAAGATCCACCACAATCCGATGGAGTCAAGAGAAACAAAGCAGGAATGACAGAGCCACGACAGCACGTACATTTCTGTGAATCTTCTCAGGACAACTCACCCGCTATAATGGCCAGAAGAGAATTCTTGCCAAAGTAAAATAAGACCATAGTCACAAAATGGATAAAATCAAGAGATAAAACAACTTAGAGTTGGTTTTCAGCTACACATTTGAGTTTCACACAAGATCCAGTGGTTTTTCAAGATGATCAAGAAGTTTGATTGGATGAGTTCTGGGAAAATTCAGCTGACCTTGGCAGTCCTTGATTAGACCCATCAATCAAAAATAATGCCTCCTCTAAATTTTCCAGGGTGCTGGTGTTAGGCTTGCTTCCTGCTCTTCTCCGCAACAGCACCCCAGACAAGGACTGAGAGGTGCTGCCCTCTGTCAGGGGCACTGCCACAAGCGCGGAGCCCCATCACCCTGCAGCGACACCTTCCCGGAGCAGGCTGTGCATGAGAATGGCAAACACCATTACAGAATGTTAGAAGGGGAAGGAGCTGAGAAATGACAGAGTTCACTCCCCTCATGTGAAGCCAGGATTCTGGGACCCAGAACGCTGGAAGGACCTATTCAAAGTCATCCCCAAATCATCAGGAAGGTGAACTGAGATGAGGTCCTCCCCCCCCCACCAAGACACACATGGGCTGTCTGTTACTATCTAGTTGGCTATGGACAAACAAATCTCGCTGAGAAAATAAAGAGGACAAAAAAGAAAAGAAAAGATGACTACAGTGGATAATATTTGGTGAAAATCCCCTCCAAGAAGCTAATTGGAAAGAGAAGTTTCCTAGTGTCATTGGCCATTTTCAATAGATTGAGGGATTCCTCAGAAGCTTGTACAAGGTGTGCAACATAACTGCTACGATCAAACCAGCAGGGCATGTCTATCTCTGGAAGAGCCTCCAAAAGCAGTCAAGGAATCCATTCCTGGCCTTCCTGATCCTGTCCTTTGCTAACTGAAAATCCAGGGACACGAGCCAGCAGTGATGGTGTTGCACCAAAGTGACAGTCAGTGGCCCCATTGAGCACAGTCCCCAGTCAGAGAGAATCTAAGTGGGAAGAAGGGCATAGACGTGGGGCCATGTTGAAGGAAGGATGAAGCAAGTGGAGATGCCACACTGAATGTTTTTAAGAGAGAGAGAGAGAGAGAGACCCATTTTTCTAACGTTGATTGTCTAACATCACATCTCAGGAATATGCTTATGCTACAACAAATGATTCAATCTGCACGTGTTGGATTTTGAAGCTGTAAAGTACATATGCTCCTAACACGCATCCGGCATCTAACCCTGGATTGTCAATACCCAAGATGTGGAGTATTCGTCACAGGCTGAGTGTATTTTCCAACTTTTGCAAAATTTAAAGCATATGCAATGTTATGGATGAGGAACGAGGGGTCCCCTGTAATCTCACAAATGGGACGGCCTTCCCTGTCACAGTGACCCCTTGATCGGGTACTGTTTTGATCATTAACTTTAAAAGTAGATGAACAGGTGGCACAGCCCATTTGTAAACAGGTGTGTTAGCTCCTCCCTGGAGAACAGACACAACATTTCTTGGCTTGCACTTCGGGTGTGGGTCTCTTAGGGAAAAGGGTTGTTTTTGAGCTAACACAACCCCAGTAACAGCATATTAACTAAAAAAAAAAAAAAACAAAAACCAAAAACCAAAACATTTGGGCAGTGAAACTACCTCCACCCTTATTCCTGGGATTAGGAAAAGAACAACAAAAGATACTGATAGATTTAGAACATAAACTCAGTGGAAAATTCCAAGGGTTAATTCTGTACAAAATGTGCCATGTTAACCAAGGAACAAGTCATAAATTAGTCTGCAATTTGCCCGAGCCAACTATTAAGATTCCCCTCCTGTTACACACAAGTGTCCAGCATCCACCAGCACGTCCTGCTTCGTGTAACCCCTGACTTCTGTTTTTAAGCAAAGACATGCAGCTTTGCAGAGACTGAGTTACTCAAATTCCCAGACTCCGAGAGACCATAAAAACACTACTTCTAATCTTACTTTTCTTTGGTAGGGTTTAATCATGGATTCTTAATTCTGAACAGATAGGTATGTTCAGTCAGGTCTGACTCAGTGGAAATGTGGCAGGGAGTCATCTGAATGGTCGGAAATGCATGACCAGTTTCCAATTTGAACTGTCCTGTCCTCTTTCTGATGCCTCTTCAGCCAGTGGGGAGCCCGCGGATGACCAAGCCGGGCCCGGCTCGCTGCTGGCGTGGTGCCGGCTGCTGATGTCACAGAGGAAGCCAGAGGTGAGAAAGTAGGACCAGGGGAGCTTCCTGTTTGTTTGGGAGGTTGGGTCCCGGCCGCTAATCCGGGGCTTAACCACGCTCTACTCAAACTTTCTGTTGTTGATCTCTGGGATCAATAGCTTTGAGATGTTCAGAAACTGCAAATCAGACAGCTGACATTTGCCAGCACTCCTTCCTCAAAACAGCATTTTGCTCACTGTTTCGTGCATTCCCAGGTAAGCAGAGACTTGTTTCCATCCTAACTGCACACACCATAACAGGATGGCTGATGTCAACCTAGAAATCTGATGAGTGAGGACCAAGGACGCAGAACCCACACAAAGTCCAAATCTTGAGCTCTAGATTTGTGTAAGAAGGTGATAAACTCAAATCATAGATTTAATTAAGTAAAGAAATGTGATTATATAATGCTATGTAATTGAGAGCTAAGTCTCAGAATGACCACCCAGACCCCTGAAGTGTTAATCATCTAAGGAAGGGACCTCAGTGTTTACTCCACTTGTACCATTAAGTCGGAATAGTGGTTTACTCTATTTCAAAACATATTCAAGGGAAAGTAGATCTGGAAGAAATTGTGACTGCCCTTTATCAGAAATATATATATTTAAAAAAATATGTATATTCACACTTATTTAAAGTAAGTATATATTTGTATATAATCTATAAATATAATCTATAACATATTATGTATATGTAACATAACATATATGTTGTGCAAATGTAATATATAAAATATTAGCTATTTATATATTTATTTTACAGATTATACATGAATATACACTTACTAAAATGTGTGTGTGTGTGTGCGCACACGCACACACACACGCACACACGCACACACCCTGAAACACTGTGGGTCAGAAGTTTAACTGTCATCTCCACCTCTTTGGCTCTTTTGACATACTAGGTGCTCAGTGCGTGCACGTTGTATGAGGTGTTCAGTCAAGTGGTAAGAAGGAAGGGGCAGCTGAGTTTCAGGAGCCAATGCCTGCAATTCCCAACACCGACTTTGATGTTTTTTTCTTGCAGGAGAAGATGGTGAGGGAGCCCCCAGGCTGCCCATCCTCGTCACTGACTCTAGCTAGGCTGTTGACTAAACTCTTCTAAAATGCAGAGTCTGAACATAATTGATAAATGTGCAAGTAGGGTCCATGAGAAAGAACAAAAGAAAGAATCACGACCCCAGCAGCTGAAATTCCCATGGTGGAAGTCGTGTCCCCTGATCTTGACCTGAGTTAATGTCCGCCCCAGACATGGTGGCCTCGGTGCCAGCGGCTTGTCTGAGCTCCCTGAGGATGTCTCTTTCTGTTCCTTTGGTGAACTTGGGCTTGGGAAAGTGCCCATACAACACAACATGTGGGATGGGTAGGGGTAAATTGATATCATGGAACTCATTCACACCACACTGGCCATAGGAACACTACGATTAGGCATAAAATTTTATTCTTCTGGTAATATACTTCAAGCCCTAAACAAAGCCAGTGAAGACAGGAATTTCCCTTAGGAAGAAGAAACAAGAATAAAAGCAAAAACCCAGTTACCCTGGAAGATAAACAGCACAACCCTCACTGGCGACTAACACCATTCACTCCAAACTACAGGATGTGAGGTCAAACATACACTCGTATTTGGAAAATGCAAAAATGAGGACCTGTCATACTGACTCCTGAGTGACCGGAACCACAGAATTTCTCAGTGCAATACACCCAGTTACAGCATGTGTCCAAAGTGCAAATGATCACTGTGTCGTAAAGGAGGCCAGCAAGTCTGTCTGCAGAAGAGGCTGACATGGGTAAAGCTATGACCAACTGCCATCAGCACACACATCAGGGCAATTGCAACTTCCCACCCTTCAGGCTTGTGACGATTTCCCCCTCTTCCCTGCAACTGGTGATTAGTACCTTCCACGACCCAGACAACAAACAGCTGGATGGATGCCAAAGGACCATACATCCGTGGTCTACCGTGCCCTTTTTAATCAACTTCCTAATTAAAAAATGCCATGCTGGCATGAGGTATGAAGGGAGTAGGCTTGGGCTGTTTCACAAAATCGCAGCCCCTAATCCGGGGGTTGTGGAAAATCTGTGTTCTTACAGATGTTTATGAGTTTTCCTGGTGCAAAGATAGAATCAATTTGCTTCTGCCTGGCCCTCAAGACGTATTAAATTTATCCTGAAGGAAACTGGTTTCTGAAAAGCTCTTGCCCAGATGCATTAGGCAGGTGGGAGTTTCAGTGAACCAGAGGGTCCACTAGCAGATGCAGCATTGATTTCTGAATGTTCACAATCTAGCAGACAGCTCCAGAGCAGACTCGATTTGATGGCTCTCTATGGGGTGCCCTGCAGACTCGATTATTTCCACAACCAGTCTGGCTAGCATTGTTTCATGGCGACAATGCTCTGTGCTCTCAGCTTCTGTTCAGATGGCACAGGCTAGTGGCATACATGTGCCCGGGTGGCAGGGGATGGGGCCAGATTTGAAGTCAGGCTCTAAGAACTATCTATCCCTTTCAGGGCTGAGTGGTACAGTAGGCCCTGAGATCAGGAGGTGATACTGACTTCAGAAAGCCATTCTGTTGAGGGCCATCCAAATACACCACGAGTCTATGTTGAGATATGGCACGAAGATACCACGCAAAACAGGGTTTGAAACTAGAAATCCTAGAACAAACATCTTTGTCAATGTACCAAAAAGAGCCCCCGCCTCATAAATTATTAATTCACGAGTTGTTTGATTTAGAGATGTAGAGCTGACATTCCAAACCTGAAAATATCTCAAGCGAATGTCCAGTAAGCTTAAGGACATTCTCTCTAAAGCAGTTTGAGACTGGAGCTGTCAGACTTTAGCCAAAAGCAGTCGGTGTGTAATATTGAGCCATAAAGTTCCTTGCAGCTCTATTGATGGGTGCACAAATATATCCAAAGCAGGTTGACAAGGCGCACATATTAACCCAATGGCTCAAGGGCTTTCAGCTTGCACAGAGCACTGTCATATCGGCGGTTTAGAAACACATACACATGCTCACTCACAAAACCCTTGAAGAGATTAATTGAGTACTCCTGGGAGTGCAAAAATACATCGTAGTATACAATGTTAAAGAAATAAGGCCAAAAACAAGCTCTTGAAAGAAAAATATTTACACCATGTTCATGCACAATCAGTGGGATCCCTGGCAGAGACTGGCCCTTGTCACCTGAGGCAGAGCGGACCCCTCAGGGCACACCGCTGCCCGTGCACCAACCACTCCTCCTCAGCGAGGCAGAGAGGGCCTGATCTGTCACTAATGTTTTGGCATCTCACTCGTTGCTTTAAAAATTTGCTATGGAAAGCTGCTTTTCTTTCCAAAGTTGATCTCCAACCGTAGAGGTAAACCAAAAAAAATTTAAGAGGGAGGAAGGAAGGAAGGAAGGAAGGAAAAAAGGAAGGAAGGAAGGAAAAAAGGAAGGAAGGAAGGAAGGAAAGAAGGAAGGAAGGAAGGAAGGAAACAAGAAAGGAAACAAGAAAGGAAAGAAGGAGGGAAGCAAGAAAGATTCCCTTAGAAATCACATTTCCAGGCAGGTGCACATCACCATATTTCTAGCTGTGGGACCTTTTATTCTTTCATTGTCTTTGAAGGCAAGCCCTTCCCAACCCCACGGTGCCTGAGAGCTAATGTGACAGATAGTGGCATAAAGTGAGTCTGTCAAGTGGAAACTCATATGACATAATTTTGGCCCTTAAAACAAGCTGGGCTACAACTCTGAGACCCAGCCGGGCACAAAGGAAGACACTGGTAGGTGACACACCAGTGTCCCCTTCTGTTAGTAAATGGACACATTGAGAGCAAAAACTAATGCTCATGTTTTGCCCCAAGAAAGTTATAACCTGTCATCAAACTACAAGGAGTCATTTTGATCACAGAAAGCTTGGCTCAATGCTTAGATAAAATCTAGCATGGAAAAAGAACAAATATTTCCTTCCTCTAGCTAAGATTCAGGAATCTGAGAACAATTTGCTGTTCAATACTGCTGAGTTAAATAAAAAAAGTCAACTGTTTTCTCATTCTTGTTTACCAGCAAATTGAGAAATAAAATTGAAAAAAATTATAATATGTATTCATAGATGCAAAAATACAGGATCCGTCTATTATGCAAAAAATAAATGGATAAACAGCTCAGTGTGAGTATTCAGAAACTTGCAGCACGAGGAGAAAACGGTCAAAGCCAAACGTCAGGCAGGAGCTTCCCACAAAGGGTTAATATGTTTTCCGATACCTTGTGTTTGAGGTTGAGGTTGAGGTTTGCTGGAGAGAGTTTTCTCTTTTTTCGGAAAGGCAGAGTTTTTTTTTAAAACACAAGAAATGACCCTCCAAAAAGTTGCATTTTCTGTCAAATGGTTGCTGTCATTGTCTAAAGCAAACAGCTAAATAAAGTGAAGCAACTCTTTCAAAAAGAAAGAAAGAAAGAAAGAAAGAAAGAAAGAAAGAAAGAAAAGGAAAAGAAAGCCTAAAAATAAAAGCAAACTAGAATCACGAAGTGATGTGATATATTTAAGAAACTGTCAATAGACGATTTGAGGGTAACAATTCCTACTTAAGTTCCACCTTAGAAACACGCGAAATAATTAGGTCAGTGAAAATGAAAACCTTACCTTTTAAGGAGAGTAGAAATTATGAAAACAAGAGAGAACTATTTATCAGTGAATTCCCGGAGAAGGAAGTATATTTAACTAGACACTGAAACACCCATACTGCAGTCTTAAAGCCAGAGAATTATATAAGAAATGTGTGTCACTGGTGACAATGGAGAACTGGGGTTCCAGCAGGCTTACCGTTATTTCCCAACTCAGGAGACTGGTTTGTAAAACCAGCTTCCAATTTTTCTTTCCCCCGGAAAGAACGGAAAGGATCAGAGGCTGTGCTGATTTTTATATTTCCTATCTATGGATCGTACAGATCAATAGAAACTTGAGTTCGGTTTCCACAATCTCCAGTAAGTTGCTGGTTAAATTGGCTAAAATCCCCTTCCCAGCCAGGAAAAATATACACCAGTCAAAACTAATTCTGTCTGGGCTTCACCTGAAACAACGTTCGCGAATTTTACTGGCCTGGAGACACTGTTCCGGCAAATATTAATTAAACACCTTGAATAATGGCTGCTGTACGTTTCTGAGCACAGGAATCTCTAAACGGGGAATTTTCACTCCAGACCCAGGCACGGGAAGATGGATGGAGCATCCACCCCAAACCAGCAGCAAATGACTGTTCTTTTGTTACTGACCAGGAGGAGTTGAACTTTGCTCCACTTTGGGAAGCAGAGCCACCGCTCTGGAAACAACAAGGAGGACAGGACATATTTACCTGCAGGGACCATCAAAGAGAAACCTGGAGCATCGCAAAACAGAGCGGTCCAGACGCATGATCTGTGGCTGCAGCCCCCGGCCGCTTCGGCTAGGCCGGCGTCTGGCAGGCAGCCGTCCCCACGGCAGCCACCCTGCCTTCCATGTCGGGGACTCACCCGGAAAAGCCCGCACCCCGCTCCACGGCCCCAGAACTCTTGCGGGGCTCCTCAACGCCTACCATTTGTTCCGCGTTCATCCAATCAACTTTCCACTGCACATCTTCCCTCTGCCGGCGCTCAGACGCCGGGCCACTGCTCATCTGTATGCTAATTATTTTGCCACATGGACAAAAGTAATAATGCTTTCAGACAGGAAACTAACAGGCCTGAAGTCGAAGATGGAAATTAATAAGTTGACACCACTAAACGCCGGCCAGGCTGTCGCGCGTGCCGAGCGGGGCTCCCGGGGAGGCCATGGCCGCACAGCACCACCAGCACGCCGCTGACTTACCCTGTGTCGGGCTGCATCCTCTAAGAACTACCAAACATATCCATTTCCCCAAATCCTAGCCCGGGGAGGGGACTTCAGCGCTGCGCTAGGTGTGTTTCAAGGGATAGCTGTGGCTTCAACCAGTCATTTCTAACCTTCCTGTTTATGAAGCTTGCAACACAGTCAGACAAGATTGGGGATGCGTGCTGTATGTTTCTTACATTGTACCCACAGGCCCCTAAATCTCCGGAGCAGAATGGGTATCATGTGCAGAGCCGTATTCACTGTAATAGATGGGAACTGTGAATACCAGAGGCAGGCCGGGAACAGTCACCCGGGAGGCAGTGTGTCTAAAAACACCCCCCACCTCCCGTCATTGATGTTATGGTGGATTCACACTGTGGCCAAAGGAGTCTCGCAGAGTCAGCCAGACCTGCAGTGTTTCACATGGTGCGAGTGCCTAGCATCCAAACAAAACAGAACGAGGTTCCGAAGCCTGTGCTGGACCGCAAAAGGGGAAGAGCAGTTACACAAGACTTTACTGGAACTGAGTCTTAGCCGTCCCTGGGGTTGCCAACCACACTGGGTTCTGCCTCACTACCAGCTCCTTTTATCACTTTCTTTTAAAACAAAAGACATAAAACTATCTCTCCAAGAAAGTTCAAACATCATCCATCTCTCGGTATTGCTCGAAGGGAAAAAAAATATCAGAGAAAGTTTGATCCGCAGAGGCAAGACCAGATACGATTTCAAAATACGGAAAGGAACATAGATATATGACTTTCATTAGCATTTTTCCGGTAAAAAAAAAAAAGTGCTGATTTTATAGATGGCTTCTTGGGTCAAGCAATAAAGCTTTAGTCCAGCAGTAACTATACCACCGCGCTGTCTGCAGACCTCTGTTATAACACTCACCACTACGAAAGTCCACATTAAATCACAAAGGCTACTTAGCACCTCCCACTCCTCCCCCTGGACGCTAGCCTTGCAGACACAGACTTCTGTTTAATGACAACCCAGCAGCACACAGGTATCTGGGGGCCTGCCCACGATGATGTGATACCGGAGGTCTAGCTCTCTTGGAGAAGGAGCCCGTTCTTGGCTCATTTGCACACCAAACCAGGCGATTTTAAGAAGTGCTGTGATCTGTCATCAAATAAGAACTGACGACAGGTAGGGAGGGAAACAACCATTTGCTGGGGAGATCAGATGAAATAATTCTAAAGAGCTGGAAGTTGCAACAAGCAGATAAATCATATGCAGCCTTGAAATAGAGAGAAAGCGATACCTTTTCGCAGAAGAGTTGGTGGCCATCGAGAGAGATCCCGTTCCGCAGTCTATTTCTCTACACATGCAGGGCTATTTCTGCTGTGGAGAGCCCATGGCACGTGTTGATCGCGTCTCCCTATACATCCCCGCTCCATCCGCCCCTACCCTCCAGCGCTGTCACTGTCAGCTCACTGTGTAGACGGAGAGTCTGGGGCAGAACCACCACCAGTGATAAACCACTGCAGGCTTTCCACAGAACACAATGCTGACTGTGGCTTCCGTCGGGGTGGGGGTGGGGGGTGGGCAGCGCAGAAGTCTGAAGTTCCCAAGAACACCTTATTCCAGCTTTCAGAGGTGATTCCCCTAAAGCCCGAGCCTCTTGCCTGACGTGTTGAGACCAGACACACTGGTTCCTACACAGGCTACAGTTCTCTTCCCACCCAGCCCTGCTGGAAATCACTGCAGTGCGAGAGCTAGAGATGCTTTAGGAGAATATCCTGTACCATTCTGCCTTCTCACAGCACAACACCCCTTTCACTGAGACTAAAATATTTTCCTCCCCCTCCCAACTTTTCCAATAATCACCACGTGGGGAGTAAGGATTTTTTTTTAAAGAGATACATTTTAGGAAAAATTTTCCAAGAGAACAGCCCGACACAGCAATGCTTATCAGTATTTCTTCACATAATAAATAGGCATTTGTGCGTTCTTCCTACTTTTATAACACCTGGCTTACATTTTCTCTGCCATCTCTGATTACTTCTACAGATACCCTGAGGACTCATTATGATGTCAAAGCTTAAAACAGTTTCATTGTGAAAACAGGCATAGAAAAATCATTGTGTATGCTTGAACAATGCAGGTGTGAAAGAGACACAGAGAGAAGAGAGGGAGGCAAAAACAGACAAACAGGAACAGAGTTACAGAGAGAGGAAGAGGGAGGGGGAGAGGGAGGGGGAGAGGGAGGGAGAGGGAGAGGCAGGGAGAGGGAG
Organism: Panthera leo; assembly: GCF_018350215.1. Lineage (NCBI taxonomy): Eukaryota > Metazoa > Chordata > Mammalia > Carnivora > Felidae > Panthera > Panthera leo. Next base: position 138,461,347 of record NC_056681.1, on the reverse strand, counting down.
GGAGGGAGAGAGAGAGAGAGAGAGAGGGAGAGAGAGGACAGGACACAAAGCATACTCCAAAATGAAACCATGTTGCATTGAAATACAGCCTACTCATGGAAAATGTATAGCTGCTACCTTAAAATAATCTGATATCAGAAAAATCATACAATAGATTACTACAAAAGTAGAGAGTTTAATATTATTTCTTGTACAAGTTATGATCATTGTAGACAAGATTTCTAATTTGTGGTATGTGCCAATTTAAAAAAAATATCCTTTCTTTAAATATCAGTCACACATAATATTTGGATACAATTTACCCCCACCAGTGCAAAATAGAATTTAAAAAATAATTTTATGCACACACACAACTTAAAGTTTGTAATATCTTTTCTCTTTAGTTTAATTTGGAATAAACATAGATCAGTGCCAGGTGTAGGGTTGTGGTAAAGAATGTGGTTTGATGAAACTTAGCTGGCGTGCTGAAAAATATGTTAATCATTTGCAAGTCTTGTTCAAGTTTAGCCTCTGTTACTCCTTTCTAAGGAATGCTACACATATTTTCAAAGAAAACAAAAAGAAGACATTTGTGAAAAGGGCCCTTTTAAAAATTTGAAAGTAAGAAAACAAATAATACTATTGCAATGAAATTATGATATGAAGTAATTTGATTGTAAGAATTTACCAAAAATAAAGATCTTTTTTTCTGAATCTGCATTCGTTTGCTTCCTGGACAGACTTCTGGTGGGACTTTGTGTGAAGGCAGACTTTATGGCTAGGTAGTAGATGCAGTTGAAAACCTGGTTATTGATTGGAATTGTAGCCCTGAACTCAAGGGGACAGCCAGATGGGCCACACTTCAATGTCAGGGCAGGGCGGTCTTTACCGAAAAGCGCCTTGCTAATCCCTCTTAGTACACTAAGTGGGTTTCTTGATATAAAATATTTAAGGGTAATTAAAATGTTAAGTTGTTTGAAGTTGAAAAGATAGCCATTAAAATATGAAATAAGTGAACAAAGTATTTTAGGTGATATACTGTGTTTCTTAAACAATACCTCTCCCTCAAATTAGATTATCTTACAGGTAGAGTTGGAAATCTACCCATATGACTCTGAAAATATTATTTAGGCAACAGAATAATTTTTTCACAGAGGACTGGTTTGGATTTTTAAATCACACATGTGAGGTGTTTCTAAAAGCAAATCAACAAATAGTCATATTACTGACTCTAAATTTCAAGTATAGTTTTAACGAATAGAGAAACTTCAAAAAACCTTGAAGTTGCAAAAATAAGTTATTTCTTCTCCCTAATGTATTGAAAATTGGCATAGAAAACAGACATAAAACATCAGGTGCATTCAGTAGTAAGCCATGAAACATAAATATTTTCAAGACAGTAAAAAATAAATAAGCTATGTGAAAACACATCAAGAACAATGAAAACCATACACTGAAGAGGCTCCTTTTCTAAAAATTCTCACATTTTCCTAAAATCATGCTTGTGCTGTTTTTATAACCCAAAAGGAAATTAGGTGCTTTCATTCCTTCAGGGATTTTGGTACATCACACATCCACGGTCACAAATTATTGGGCCTTCAACTTTGATGTCAGCTTCACATGTATGAAATCAGCCTAAGTTTTACTGGACGATGCAAGTTTAGCTCAAGAGAAGTTGAAATTTATGTTTTACGTGCAGTTATTTATTGCCTTACTGGTTCATCTTGATAATCCTAGTTCATGGTTCCGAAAATAAAATTTTATCAATTATTACATAAATTTCTATCACAAAAATATTTTCCACTTGAAAAAACACGTCTACCTAGTGTTTATAGTTTTTCCACTCACAGTGTACATATGCACGTAATTCTAATGAAATCATGTTTGGTGATTTGGAAAGTAGGGTAAAATTTTTATGTGCAAAATAAAATACTGAGATTGCATATCCTTTCTGCCACCATCTTCAGAACACCCAATTGTGACCGTAAAGGCTGCTCCTGCTTCTTCCTCAAGGAGCACAATCATTAAGGTGATGAAAGTAAGCCATTTTCACATTGCCAGTAAACTAGTAGGAAGTCAGTCACCGCTGAATGTAATTGCTATCAGCAGCGGACAGCTCCCGGTGCTGAAAGGGAAAGGGAGAGGAGCCTTGCTCACAATAGCTCACTCAACCAGCCTTTGAAAAATCACAGCAAAACTGAATGAGGTGGCAAAGTGCTCAGGCTGAATAGCACTGTCTACAGAACAATGGCAGCCAGCTCCAAATCCCACTATAATCACATTAATGAGATTAATCAGTGAATTAGCAGCAGTCAAATGTCAGGGAGGCAAGGAAGAATCCAACCAAGATTGGTAATTAACTTTTTTTTGGGGGGGGGGAGGGAAAAATCAACTATGCTACCTCCTAGGTTTCTCAGAAGTTGACAATTCTGCTTTACAAATCTGAAGGCTACATGTACTGATCAAAAGGCAACAGCATAATCCTTCATCTTATAATACAGATCCAGGTATCACGCTACTGTGCTTTAACTACAGTCCCCTGAGAAAAGTGATGTCACGTTAAATAATCCTCACAAACTATCAGGCTTTTGTTGTTTTGAACTTTCTAAGTGTGAAATTAATATTTAAAATGAAGTCATTTCTCTAATACTCAAGCTAAAATATATTTAAAAAATGGCTGATTTAAAAAGGAAGGATTATATAACAGCCGCTGGTGTCTATGAGTAGTCCGTGCTACTGTAGCAAGAGTTTTAAAAGAAGTGCCATCAAGTAAAAAACTATCTTACAAACACATCAGCCATGGTCTATTGTCTCTAATACAGAAAATATGTCACCACAGTTCAACTTTAAGGAGAACTTTAACCACCTTTATTGTACTCAAGATCATAGAATAATACACTTTCTTCCACATCAATTAGAAAAAATAAACTTCCATTTTTCTAGAATGTGTCACTTGGTAGTGCATGTAATATACAATCAACATTTTGTATTCAAAGTTTTTGAGAGGTGAAAACTTACAGGAATGCAATGGAACTGTTTTTCAAAAAGGAATACTGTGCAAACCATTTTTTTAAAGGTGATCACATTTTTATCTGTATCAGTTAGAAAGCAACATAACTTTTATGAACTTGAACAATTAGAAAGATTCCCTTATGCCTATAAGGGTGGTGGTAGGGTGCTTTTCTCTATGAAGTTAATTTTGTGCAGTAAAATACACTTAAGCCAAAAAGCTCCTATAAAAATATTTTTACCCTAAGTAAATAAATAACTTAAAAATTCTATAGATTATATAGTGTTGGTAACATAAAAAATTGTCATGGCTAGTTTCATACTAACTTCAAAATCAGTGCTCTATATTTTGAATAAATAACTATCATGTGAATATTTGCATATATATTTATTTCTTTATTGTGACCTGTCTTGAAATTAAAGTGTGCAGTTTGAACTTCCAGTTTATTAATTTAAGTTGCTTTAGAAGACATATTTCTGTTATAATTGAAATAATGTTTCATCATTATGAACTTCAAACATTCAGGCTATAGTTAAAAATCTTCGAGTTTCTGAGTTTAAACAATATAAGCCAACTTTCTTACCATCTAGGCAAATGTAACATCACAGCAAGGACATCTCATGTTTTAACAGCCTCTGTAAAAATGCTATGCTTTATTTGCAATGTAAAGTAACCCAGTAAAGTCTCTGTGAAGTTCTGGCTTCAGTGCCCGCAAATCCTCCAAGGATCGTCATGCAGCAAGTTTGTTTTTTTTTTTTTTTTTTAAATAAACAACACCACAGTTAAGGCATGCATCTCAATACCCATTTTGCCGTAAAGAGAGACTTCTGTGGATTACGCACTCTCTAGACCTGGAACATTGCAGCTCCCAGCCATGCTGTAAAAATAACTTTAAAAAGGAGCAAACAATGGACACTGCAGCACGAGGCTCCGGACCACGGAAACACGTCCGCTGTCCACCGAGTCCACAGAATTCACCTCACGAAGACCACATACCTCACGCCATGACCACAGCCGCTCACAAGTTCAAGACAAACTCACTGCTGGTAACTGTGCTGGCTCAACAGACAGCCAAAGAAAAGAAAACCCCTTTCCACCACCGGTCTGAAAGGAAGAGAGGAATATGCCTACCACCGAGATGCAGAAAAGGTTGCTTTTTGTCTCCAGTGAATATTGACATCATAACCCATAGTCCAGGGAATAAAGCATAAAATGAAATACACCCACCAACAATAAGTAAAAAAATCAGGGGGCTTCAAGAAGACTGCGAGGAAAGCTCTCTCACTGCTTAGTGTGCGGTAGCTTAGGGAAAAAATGTCGCCCGGGCAGGACTGACAAATGCAGTGCGATCGGCTCGCAGGCCTGAGGGATCTGTTTCACTTCCACATGCGTCCCCTGATGCACACACTCCCACTCATGCTCTCGATATGCTTTTTTTTCCTCCACATTTTTTTTTTCACGAGCTCCAAATCCCCGGCATATGACCTTCTGTTAAATAGATAAAAAAAAAAATTGCTTATCAGTCATGCAAATGAGGCTGAATTCATTTTCCACAACAGATGGCCTCATAGATAATGATGATGGAAGAGAGAAAATTGAATGTCTCTCACAAGGTGGCCATGGCAACCGAGAGCAGAATAATATCAATAATAAGCTCACTGCATAATAAGGTTGTCAATCCCACAAATCAAAGTCTCCAGCTAAATCAGGTGTACCACCCCAGCTAGTTACCAGGTAAACACACACACACACACACACACACACACACACACACACACACACTGCAGTTTGCACTGACCATGAAGAAAACTAGAATTTCAAGGCATGCTGTGGAAATGCGCGCTCGCATGTGTGTGTGTGTGTGTGTGTGTGTGTGTGTGTGTGTGATCGGAGGGGGGTGGTTTGGTAATGGAATGACAATGTGACATATCTTTTCTTTATTTTTGTTTCATTATCTTTTCTGTAGTGGACTTGCTTTCGGGAAGGATGTTTAAATAGCCATGTTGAAATTTGGAATGTGGAATCTCCCGCCTCCTCCTCCCCCACTCTCCCTGTCTGATGTGCTGTCCTGCATTGATGCAGTAGCAGCTTGCTTCAGGCTTCCACCTTGGCTCCCAGGGGGACATCCTGCAAAATGAATCAGCAGCCATCCTGAGCAGGCTGATTAAAATGAAAATGGCAAGGCACATGTCTGGGCGGAACTGGAGCTTGGCTTTGCTGCCTGTCTGGCAAGCATGCTCAATATAGCTCTTGCTAATAATGGCTTACTGCCTTTCGTTTTTTAAAAAGGTATCGCCCTTTTTCCCCTTAACCGACTGGTGTTGGAGTATGTGTGTGTGTGTGGGTGTGTGTGTGTGTGCGCGTGTGCGTGGTCGGGGGTGGGGGATGGGAATGGATTCTTCGGTTCTTCTGATTTTCCGCTGCTCACATGCAGACTGCCTGCCTGACAGCACCATTATGGTAAAGCTGCACTTACCTCCGTCATTCTTCGGGGGAGGGAGGTGGTTGATAAGTCTTAGGGTAAAAGGGCCAGTTATGAACTCAAGCCGTCTGAAAGACCAAGTCACCATCCTACACCTAGATACAATCATTTCTAACCAAATCTGAGGCAACAGACCTTGAGAGAGCGCTCGCTGCTTCACAGGCTCACAGTTGGACTCTGAAATGCAACCTATTTCTGTTTCAAGGCTTTGCAACCCACCTGCTACTGTATCCCAGATATTCTGCAGCACAAAGCATCCAAAACAGGAAAATGAAAGCTGACTAACTGATACAATAATCTAACAAATTTAATAAAAATAAATTTCTGACCTTTTTTCATAATTGTCAGGCAGAGCATCAAGACTGCCCTCAAAGAAGCTATACTTTCCAGCATCTCTGTCCAATTTTTCCGTTTTTTTAAGGCATTCTGGAAATCAGAGCATGATCATCTCTCATTAAAAAAAATGGCTTAAAAATTAGAACCAAGGGTTTTCCTGAATTCATTATACTTTATTTTTATTATACATTTTTCTAAGTTATAATAATCTTTCAATTTTGCTGTCTTAATTTCCCTTCTCGATTCCTTTTGGTAACAGATGCGTGATGAGCGTGTTGTGTGTGTGTGTGTGTGTGTGTGTGTGTGTGTACTTATTTTTGCCGTTAGTGATGCTTATCTCTGAGATGTGATCTTTTCTCTCCCGCACCCCTGCCCTGTTGCTGCAGTGCGAATCAGAAATCAATAGAGCTGCCCTAATGGAGACTCCACTCGGCACGAGGCAAAGCAGCTGCCGGCTCCCCTCTCTCTCTCCCTCTCTCTCTCCCTCTCTCTCTCCCTCTCTCCCTCTCTCTCTCTCTCTCTCTCACACACACACACACACACGCACACACAGAACTAATGACGTCTGCGCAGCTTTTTCAGCTGATTGGGCAGCACATCGGATGTTCTGTGGAGCAAAGAATAGGAATCATTTACAGTCAGTGGAAAAAAAATGGGAGCATGCATTCTCCTGTGTCTCAGACACTGATCCTGAGCTCCCCAGACAAGCAGCCGCCTGTAAGGGACACTTCTTCAGGTTGCGTGGTCACTACCGAGGAAAGGAGGACTCCAGAATGGTCAGAGAGCTAGACGTAGCACTATGGAATGCTTCCATTTTACAGAGGACAAAGCATTTCTCTAAAAGAAGTAAGCAGAATAAAATGTACAGAAAATTTGTATGTTTTCGTCAAATAGTGAACTCCGCTGCACTATTTTTAAGAGTTTGAATATACAATCTATTATTACTTTAAAATACTCCCAAATATACTTTTAAAAAATAAGGTCCAAATGAAAAGAATAAATGTGTGTGCCTACACACAGACACACGCTTCTGTGTTTCTCTGCCTTAGCTCAGCTGTGTTGGCACTGGGTTCAGTTTTCTTAGTTATAATTTAACCCCAAGTATCTTATCTTGTAGTAAGAAGGAAATAAATCTCTAAATGATACTAAGGCGTGGTGTTTTAAATCACAGACTTATATACGCGAATATGTTCCTTAGACATATGTACACGTCCGTGAAAATGCACCGTTTATCAGATACAGGACGCCTGCACCCATGTAAGCCTTTGTGCACAAACATGTGCTCACACACACATACGCGCACGTGCACGCAGAGGCATGATATTGTTTCAGCCACTTTTGGTTACCTGAAGCTGCAGGTGTATCTCACTGACAGTACAGGCCCCGGGGTCAACGAGTGTGGCATCTAGTGTTAGCCACGAAGTTCAGGAATCTCTGGGCTGTGCAGGGAGGGAGCGCCTACCCCTCACCACGCAGCCAGAGCCTGCAGCCCCACGGCATCTCACGGACAAGGAGGGCCCGGCCAGAGTCTGGCTGCTGCCTCCATCCTCTGAGGACTCCAGAGCCTGACATGCCAGCACTCAGGTGGCTTAAAAGAAGGAGAATGCACAGAGATCATGGAGCTGCCAAGCAGTGCTTCCGTCTGTACTTTGCAGTTGCATCGTGGGTCCACTTCATACATGGAAACCTGGCACTCTGCAGGCCGGTGAAGTAAATAAAACCCTCAAGACACATCAGGATGGGAGTACCCCAAAAGGCTATTCAGGTTGGAGCTCTTACCGTAGTTTTTGATTAAACCATGCGATGCATCATTTTCGCTTCCAGGGATCCATCAGACACTTCCTTAAATTATTTCTAATATAGTATGTTGCCCTTGGATGTTTGTTGGCTTTCTATATTAGGAAATGCAGCTTATTCATATTATCTTATGAACTGATTAATTAGTAGCTCATCAATTAACTACTTTCTAAGAGAAAATACGTATGTGTTCCCTTTTAATTGGCACGTCCTCCAATTTAACACAAAGAAAATAAACTCCAGGTGCACTTGTGGCTTGAACTATGAACGCGCACTATATGGTAGGCTGTGCACTAGGAAGGCACGCCGTATGGTAGGCTGGGCTCCAACTATCAGCTGCATGTCCTGAACTTGCCAACCAACAGTGAGCGGATGTCTGGACTTGTGGCCAGAGTCTGCTCTCAACATGATATGTATCTACAGGGGCCTTTGCATCTGTTCAGGTGCCATGTTTCACACCAAGGCAAAGGAGTGGGGACCAGATCTCCACGTGAAGCGTGAGGATAAACTTTCTGAATCTTGGTACAGGAAGTTCATGACATTGTCCTAAAGGATCTTTTTAAATTTTCTTCAGACCTACACTTGCATCAGTGACGGAATGGTGCGGTATAAAAGGGAGCCTTGCACTAACTTAGGACAGTAGCAAACAGGATAAATCATCACACCTGGGTAGCAGATAGTTAAAACCTGGACACCACCATGCCAACGTATATGCCATGCAAACTAGGCACGAGATAGCCCCCACTCCACTGACAGTTGGGCTTTCCAAATTAGACTTATATGAGGTAAGAGCTACTGTAGTAATGTATCAAACAATGATAAAGATGGGAAACCCACCTTCAGTGCAGGGGATTAGCTGTAATCAGTCAACACACCTATAGAATGCTCAATGTCAAACAGTAAAAAGAAATAAAGTGAAGGTGATTTACTTGAAAGACAGGAGTGAGAAAGAAATCTGGGGGTCGTGGCACAAAGAGTTGGTGCATCAAGGATAGTTATAGGCAGATGGAGGTTGGATCAGACAGGCCATGAGCTTGGTGAGACTCTTGAATCTGCCTTGGGTTGACTGTTCTAATGCATGTTAACAGATATTGGAAGAGTCTGAACAAATAGGATTCTAAAGCATTCATATTCAGACCCCTTGGCCTGACTTTATGGAGCTGGTCATTTTAGGGCAAAATATAGAGTTATTAATTGCATCAAATGTAATTCTGAGATCTAAGAGAGTGTCAAGAATTTAAGAGTTAGATGATTAGAGCCAACAAACTAGGATAATCTGTAAAATATATTTATTTCATACCCAAGTTCATAATTTAAAGAAAATGAGCTACGATTTTATAAAACAAGTACTTTCCTGATCCCCACTCTCTGAATTCTCTCACACCTGGAGTCTTTATATCACATTTTCTGACCTGTAATCATATGTTTAATACATCAACACCTATCCAAGATATTTGAGGAAAGGAACATAGGCTTCTGAGCTTCTGAGAAATGGTGATTGTGCCACACAAGGCACATGTTTCTTGCACTGTGATAGATTCTCCAATTCACGAATGGGCCTCACCACTAAATTAAGAAAGATGCGTCTTAGACCATTTACCTTATTTGGGATTGAATTATTCTTCATTGTACTGAAAACAGTAATAAGTATCATGTATGTCTAGCATCCTTTTTGTATTGAAATCTGTAGGAAAAGAGAATCTAGAAAACCCTTGGGTGCAGGAAGATACTAAGGATAAACAAGAGGAAAATATACCACATTCCCTCGTCTTCACTGCAGCAAACATCTCATTCTCTTTGAGTTTCCAGCATCTGAATCTCCTCCCAATATTCAGTACCTCCCCGACATTTGGGTATCCTTAGTAGGTAAGAGCTGCCTCTTACTACAGATACTAACATTACCAGGTATTTTTTCCCGACTTCCCTTACAGTGACGTTATGGGCACATGACCCGTGACCTACCATTACTATGAGCCCATCTTAAAGTTTGAATCTTGAGTTGGTTGCACAAAGAAGCTTGGCCTTCCAAACCCCTTTCATGATAATGGTGGCCGTTTAGCACAATTAATTAATCGATTAATCAATTCACGGAGAGGAATGCCAGTGTCTTGTGCTATGGTGGTGACGTCAGTGTCCTAACCGGACCAGCTCTGCTGCATATTTTTAAGCTTTGCTGCCAACAAGCTAGCCTCCAAGTCTGGCATTCCAACTGTCCTGGCAGTTCTGTCTTTCTGCTCAAGTCAGCATCATATTCACGTGAACGAGTACACTGAGTAACACACATATTGGTACTTGGCATGTGGCAGACAAGTCAAAATAGGATAAATGGGAGAAATCAAGATTCATTACTTCGTGGTAGAGAGCGTCTAGCAAGATGGGAATTTGCTACTCATGGTACCTGGTGTCAAAACAATTAAATTCTCCACTGTGGCCGTATGGGATGATCCACTGGACTGAGGAAGAAGATGGCACACAGTGATCCTGTCTGATTTGCAGAACTGAAGAGACTTGGTGTCTGTAAACAGGGGTCTGACGTGAGCGCCACCATGAAGATTAGGCATCCTTCACCTGATCCTGGAAATTAGTAGATTCCCAGACCCAGGGCATTGAGAATGAAGGATGTCTTTGAAGAAAGACCTTGCAGTAATATCATGAAAATAAATGATCCTTTCTCAGACGACCTGTAGCCATTTGTCAGAGAAATTATAGGCATCATTGGACACTAGCTTCCCCTAGCTCCTGGGAACCCAAAATATCATTTGGCTTACAGGGTAAAGTGGGGTCTTACGGGGAAAGGGGCTGGTGATACATTAGGTCAGTGAGGACTTAAACTCTCCCTATGTTTCCCCCAAATTCCTAAGGGTAGAGATAAAAAATGCATATTCAACAATCGGCAAAATCTGTACCTTAGATCCATAATAAAAGGACTATCGGGGCCCCTGGGTGGCTCAGTCGGTTAAGCGTCCGACTTCAACTCAGGTCACGATCTCGCGGTCCCTGAGTTCGAGCCCCGCGTCGGGCTCTGGGCTGATGGCTCGGAGCCTGGAGCCTGTTTCCGATTCTATGTCTCCCTCTCTCTCTGCCCCTCCCCCATTCATGCTCTGTCTCTCTCTGTCTCAAAAATAAATAAACGTTAAAAATTTAAAAAAAAAAAAGGACTATCAACAGAGGAAACCAAAGCATGGGGCATTACTGGAAAAATCACACATTAGTGTCACCAACAAAGTCTTCAGAGATGCAATGAAGGGCTTCTCATCTTGTCCCCTTTCATTTACTGGTGCAGCTGGTGGGCAAGGCAGGGCTCCTGGAGAATGGTGGTAACTCACCACAAGCGCCAGCCAGGGGCGTGATGTCTCTATTCTAGCAGACCAACACAGCTCCGACCATAGGGAAATGTAGTTTATTCCAATAAGAGACAAGGCCAGGAGAGTTTTCCTTCCTGTACTGGGACCAACAGTATATCTTTCCCATCTTGTCTCAGGTTTAATTAATTCTTCATATTTTCAGGAAACAGAATCCTCTTCTGTCAAGCTGGCTGTAAAGCCTGTCACTGTGGCAACGGTGACATGTTGGAAGGACCTAAGGTATGAGTATCTCTCACTCTAGATTTCTTGGCATGATAGAGGCTCACTTGAGACCATCAGGCAAATGCAGTGAAAAACACAGGGTCCTGTATCTTCTAAAGTTATGGGCATCTACATGTCTGGGACCTTCTAGGTTTTGTCTAGCAACAGAAGGGCATGATGCTTTTCTCTCTACTCTCTGCTTTCTCTTTCTCGGTTCTGCTGTTACTGGGGGAACAGGCCATGTAGGGTGTATGGTGTTGGCTGAGGGGATCAATCCTGATTATTTGGGAGTACAGCAAGGAGGTGAGGAAGAAATGTGAAAGGAAGAAGGGGGTTTCTGGGCATCTTCCGGTCATGCAAGGTTCACTGGTTGCAGTAAAGGAAGACCAGAGACACTCAGGACCCCACCTCTCGTAAAGGCATCTGGGGCATTCTCTCAGGTGCATCCCTGGCTCTGCTGGGCAGCAGGGCAGTGGGGGATCACGAATATCAGTGTGCGCAAAGGGAGCAGAACATCTAACTGCATGTCTCCTCCTTGCTTTGTCACATACACTTTATAAGATGGAATCAACCTTCTCTGTTCTCTCTCACGTGATTTTACGATATTGGTGGTCTATGGTGCACAGAATATCGACACAGAATTGGGGCAGAAAACCACAGGAGTGAACAGCACTGAGAGATCCTGGGTCAGGAACTGACACAAAAGTAGGGGTCATTCCTTCCTTAAGAGGACAGAGCGTTCTTGATCATGAGATAATTACATCAGAGTACACACGTACCTTTCAGGGATGTGTACTGACATTGGGCAGCAAAAGAAAGAAATAGTGGGTGTTTGCTCCATTTCCATCTTTCCTTGAAGAATTTCCCTGTCTGTGAGTCTAGCCCCGGGGATGGGATGGTGATGCAGGGGGCTGAAGGTCCCGGCAGGTGTGGAGTGTGGAGAACATGGTGGGGACGCTCTGGGTGAGCCGTGGAGCTGTGCCCTCTGGGCACCGCCAGGGCGGCTCTGCCTTCTCTCTTTGTCCTACTGTCCTGGGCACTCAGAGAACTCCCAATATCTTGTTAAAAATCCCCTTTTCTGGTTAAATGTGCCAATTGGTTTCCTTTTCTAGAGCTGGAGAACTCTGATGGACACAGCACACAGACACATGTGCACATATACACTCACACATACATACACACACCACTGTTCTGCAAGGCAGGAGCCATGCTCAGGTACAGAGGCCCCTGGGGTTTACCTGTCTACATGGCCACATTGCCCTCAATGTTCCGCAGCCATCGTCCCCGATCCTGGCTTATTTGCCCCCTGGCCACTGCCCCTCTCACTTAGTAAGACGCCACTTACCTTTCACATGGGGTGGCCCTTCTCCAACCAAAATCCTATGGCATTTTAGCTCTAATAATTATTCCTCTTCCAGCTGCCTATGCTAAGTCCCTCAGGCTTAGGACAGGGAATAGAGTGGTCCAGAGTCTAAACCATATCAGGACTGAAGTGGGTAAGTAGGCTGATAAAAAACAAAATCTTCTTGGCTCTGTCGGTTCCCAACCGTTTTATGATATCAAGCTGGAAGAGACTTTACAAGGAAAAACATCTTAACAGCATATCTTTGATGTGTGGTCTTTTTAATTTGTAATAATGGACAATTCTTACTTTATCTTTTAATAGTCTACACTGCAGGGGTCCTGTTTCCCAATTATGGAACAAAATGCCTCTTTCACCTCGTTTTACTCTTGAAATACACACAGAGGCCATCCAAGCAATGTGGGGACCAGCCATATTGCCCCTCTGGGGAGCCCTACCCTGCCCACCGGATCAGAATGTGCTCTGTTTTTTTAATTTTTATTAAAAAATTTTTTTTAATGTTTATTTATTTATTTATTTATTTATTTATTTATTATTTAAAAAAATTTTTTTTAATGTTTATTTATTTTTGAGACAGAGAGAGACAGAGCATGAACAGGGGAGGGGCAGAGAGAGAGAGGGAGACACAGAATCTGAAACAGGCTCCAGGCTCTGAGCTGTCAGCACAGAGCCCAACGCGGGGCTCGAACTCACGGACCGTGAGATCATGACCTGAGCCGAAGTCAGACGCTCAACCGACCGAGCCACCCAGGTGCCCCAATGTTTATTTATTTTTGACAGAGAGAGAGAGAGACAGAACATGAGCGGGGAAGGGGCAGAGAGAGAGGGAGACACAGAATCCGAGGCAGGCTCCAGGCTCCGAGCTGTCCACACAGAGCCTGATGTGGGGTTTGAACCCACGAACCATGAGATCATCACCTGAGCCAAAGCCGGACTCTTAACTGACTGAGTCACCCAGGCACCCCTAAAATTAGCTTTAGTAGTATATTTTATTTAATTCAATATCTAGAATATTATTATTTCAAAGTGTAATCAACACAAAATATAAAATATATTAATAAGATGTTTTACATATTTTGCGGGTCATTCCAAATTTTTATTGAGGTGTAGTTGACAATAACATCGTATTAATTTCTGATATACAGCACAATGATTCAATGCTTGTATACATTATGAGACAATCACCACAATAAGTTTGGTTAACGTCCATCACCATAATTACAAAATCTTTACATATTTTTAAAATCTGGTGTGTGTTCTACCATTATAGTGCATCACCCTTGGAATCAGCTAATTTTCAAGTGTTCAGTTACCATGTTTTGGGTCAGTGACCACCAACAAGATTCCCAGATAGAATCCACCAAATTTCTCTCCCACCTTCAGGTTGGGATGGGTCGGCTGGAAACTGCCCAGTTGAGAGTAACCATAGCAATGCTTGGATGAAGCCTTGCAAGGTAATAACCAATGACTCGTATCCTTTCACACATGGATACAGATATTAGTAAATATTTACTGACTAACAATGAGCGAATATTTGCTCAGCCCTGAGAAGGCTCTCCCTCACCGCTGTTCTGGCCCCACAGAATCTCGCTGGTCCCCCCTCTCTTCTGTAGGTATCCATGTGGGTGCATAGTTGTTGTTATGCAATCCTACAACTTTTGTTCTATTTGGATGCCTTTAGTTGTATGTAACAGATGGCTGTGTGATATTCCAGGAGTTCAGGGGTTTTAGAAACTCGGTCCACCCCGTTTCTTCTGACCCCCTTGCATTTCTGGTCCCCTGAGTGGCCTGCTGTCTTGTCACTGCCCCATGGCCATCGCAGGCCGCCCGTGCACAACTCGTGCTTCAGGGTCTGAGCTCCTGTTCAACTGTCTCTGCCGTCCCCTCACTAGCCTTCCACAGGCCCAGTGTGGACAGCGGCATATATTATGTTTTCTTCTGTCTCTTTTACCAAGGTAAATTTCCCAAGACCTCTCCTTACAACATTCTTGTGATTGATGACGAGTTTTACAGTAGGGTGGCTCAGATGTGCTTCTTCAGCACTATTTCTGAATGTACGCATTCGTGAGCAGAGCAGTTTTTCCTTGAACCTGCTTTCAGTCTCCCCAGAAAAGAATTTCCAAGACTGGGGCTGAACATCACCGTGTTTTACAGAGGCCACGACAGGGGAAGATTTACGTTAGATGGTTGTCTATTTTAGGCAACGGACTTCAACTTACACGACTGGAATCTCATTTCCCAAATGCAGTTACTTTCCAACAAGAAATAAAAGCATAAACAGATACTAGAATTATAGAAAATTAGAAGTAAAAAGACTACATTAGAGATTGTCAATGTTATAGTTGAGGAAGCTGAAGTCTACAGAGGTAGTGACTGGTTGATAATTACTAGTGAGAGAGAGACAGTAAGAGGTGGAAGGAGGGAGAGAGAGAAAAGGAGAAGGAGAGAGAGAGAAAGAGGGAAAGAGAGAGAGGGAGAGAGAAACATTCACAAGGGAAACCAAGCTTCACTCACTATAGATGGGGTTTCAGGCTGCATGAATGAACTTGGATATCTCTTCACTAAAATCACACTGTCTTAAAGACACCTAAGAATATTCGGTTACCAGGAAATTGAAGATGTATTTATTTATGGGCTGATAGACCTCCAATTGGGACATGAACTCAAACCTGAATATAATCATCTATACCGAGGATTTCAAGCCAGGTTTGAAAAATCTCATGGAGTTTGCTGTGTCACTTTAACTGGGTCCAATACAGCAGTGGGGAGAGGAAACTTCCATCCCAGGACTTCATGAAATATTTTCCATGCACTATTTCATTTAATTTGAAAGTCAGAAAATATATTTATGAAGTGATATGTATGAGTCAACAAATACCCAAACTTAACACATCCAAAAGGCTCTGTTCCCTTTTGTGGGAGCCACGATTACCCCAGATTTGTACACTAAAATAAGGTGGGAATTGTCCGAGATAGATTTGGGGTACTTGCAGGTTTTCTGGCATTTGTTACTTAACTTCTTCGGTGCAGAAAATCTTCGTTCTCAGAAGACGAATTTGTAGGCAGACCCCAAATCACTCATAAAGTTAGTAAATCAGTAAATAAAGTAGATGCTATTCCTGTCAACACTTTTGAGATTAAAACCAAATGTGGCAACAAGGCTGCTTTCAAAGGAAGGCCTTCTACACCGGTCGTGAAACCCGAGTCTCAGAGACACATTTACACTGTTGGCCAAAGCCATGTAAACACGGACACACCATCCAAAATAGGACCGCAGGGGCCCATCTGAGCCTTCCCGAGGTCTCCGGGCTTCCTTTCCCCCTCGGGTGTGCAGGGTACCAGAGCAGCTCGAGCAATCTGCGAGTTCCCTGAGGAGTCAGGGATGGGACGTTTCGGGCAGCACCGGTGTGCAGAGAGGGATACGTGTGCTGGGACAAGTGTGCAAGTCTCAGTGTCCGGACAGGAGCAGGCATCAGCTGGCGGCCCTGCCTGGAGCCAAGGCTGAGTGAGCAAAGGCCAGAGGCCAGCAGGGCTGCTGCAAGCCATCTTTGTGCTGCAAGATCCACTCGTATGTACCCCGTGGGGACACGTGGCACGTCCTCCCGGAGCCTGGCCCCTCCACCTTCCCCGCTCTGGAGCACCGCGTGATGGGGAGCTGCCGCGTGGTGGGGAAGGGACGTCAGCCAGGGGCGGGAGGGGACAGTGGACACTGGAAGGCAGGTGGGCTGAGGGCCCGCAGAACCAGCGAGCTGGGGGGGGTGCACCGAGGAGAGTAAGCGAGAGCCCCTGACCTGGTGTCGTAAGGGAAGCACTTTGGAGATATAAAAATATTACACTTTATATATAAAATGTGTGTGTATTCCTAAGGCATCTTAGTTTTATTTCCTAGTTTCCTTTTCAGGTTATGTGTTTAGTCTTACCAATTAGAAAATACAGGGAAATAACTAGAGTAAAGAAACGTCACGTGACCTTCCACCAACTGACCTTAATGCAATTAACGTTATGCTCCTCGGGCCCAGACATCTTCTAAACACCGTGTTCTATGAGTTATCCCCCAAAATGGTCAAAAATAATAAAATCCAGAGAATAAACTGGGAGTTACTGGAGGGGAGGTGGGTGGGGGGATGGGCTAGGTAGGTGATGAGCGTTAAGGGGGGCGCTTGTTGGGATGGGCACTGGGTGTCGTACATAAGAGGTGAATCACGAGGTTCTACTCCTGAAGCCAAGACTACACTTTATGTTAACCAACTTGAATTTAACTTAAAAAAAAAAAAAGGAAAAAATGATAAAATCCATTAATCTGGCAATTTCTTTTTTTAAAAAATGTAAGACATCTGTCTTTATACCTTGAGAATCCTTACGCTGTCCTATAACTTTTAGTCCTTAGTTACCAAAAATAAGGAGAACTGAACATCACTTATTCAGTCAACAATAATCACAAAAGTTGGTGACGGAAGAATTGTAGAACTTTTAAACTAAGAGAATCTTAGAAATAGTGTTGACTGATTCATATTCACAGCTAAGGAAACAGAAGCACCAGGAGACTAAGGTTATTACCTCTACTAAGACCTTATGAGTAGTTGGGGTGGACAGTTAGGATATCAGACAATTTAATTATTTACATGTAGTCCAAAAATCACAAGAGAGGTAAGAGAGTCTTAAAAATGTCTACTGTTTTGACCAAGATTTTATATTTTTGCATTCAACTTTGTGCTAGAGAGCCTAACTGATTTATGAGCTGGACAAAAGAAGAAAAAAGGATACTTCATATATATACTTCAATTGTACATATATAATTTAATGCAGACAAGATAATAGTGTATATAGAAAACTATTTGAACTATAAGAAAGGAAAGCCCAGAGTCTGAAGCCTAGGTCATCACCCTCACTTCTCTCCACTTGGCCTTGCTGCCCCAGGACATTGTCTGCATTCTATAGTCACACGGCCTGAGTGTAGCATTGGCTTCTCAGTGCTGAGTTCCCAGGCAAGTTATGTAACCATCCCATGTCTCTGTTTCCATCTGCAAAATGAGGGAGATAGTAGAATCCACTTCACAGGATGGTTCTGAGTATTCAGAGAATTAATTTATCTAAAATGTGGGGAACTTTTTGGCAGGTAGAACTTGTCCCATCACGACTAGAGGATATTATTGTTAGGGTTACTATAAATGATGGTTGCGGTTTCCTCCTGGGATGAGCACAGAGAGGGAAAGGAATGAGAATTTGGAGGGAAGCAAAGAGAACTTAGCTATACTCAATATGATACTAACTTTTAAACAGATGTGCTATATACACCATGGAATGTTACTCGGCCATCAAAAGGATGAGATTTTGCTGTTTGTGACCACATGGATGGACCTAGAGGGCATTATGCTAAGTAGGTCAGACGGAAAAAGACAGATACCATATGAAGTAACTAATATGTGGAAACTAAAAGCCACAGCAAATGAATAAACAAACAAAAAGCAGAATCAGACCTATGACTCAAGAGAACAAGCTGATGGTTGCCGCTGGGGGGACACAGTGGTGGACAGAATAGGTGAAGGGGAGAGGGAGGCACAGGCCTCCAGTTACAGAATGGGTAAGTCACAGGGATGAAAGGGAATACGGTCAATAGACTCTAACAGTGTCGTATGGGGACAGACGGTGGCTACACTTGCCGTGAGCTCAGCATAGCCTACAGAGAAGTTGAATCACTATGTTGTACGCTTGACATTAATGTAACATTATGTGTCAACTTGACTCAAATTTAAACAATGATGAATGCAAACATTTTTAAAAGTTGGAATGCAGGGGCCCCTGGGTGGCTCAGTTGGTTAAGCGTCCGACTTCAGCTCAGGTCGTGATCTCGCAGTTTGTGGGTTCGAGCCCCACGTCGGGCTCTGTGCTGACAGCTCGGAGCCTGGAGCCTGCTTTGGATTCTGTTTCTCTCTGTCTCTGCCCCTTCCTTGCTCATGCTCTCTCTCTCTCTCAAAAATAAGTAAACATTAAAAAAATAAAAAATAAAAATAAATAGATAAAAAATAAACCTTGGAACCCAGATGCCAACACATTAACATTAGGTAATGTTTGTTGATGTGTGCTTGGCATGCTTTTATTCCTTTTCTTTTCTGCATATCTGAAATCGCTCACATTCTAAAATATATGTAACTTTTGCTGGTACAGCCTAACGCCATTTGCTTTCAATCTTTATTCCCTCCAAACATAACATTATTGACACATAGGTCTTTTATGACTTTGTATTTTAACCATTTTTTAAAAGTTACAAGACAAAATGCAAGGATAAAAACATGACAGAAAACGGATGGAGAACTTATTGAATTATTACAACGCAAAAAGCCTATTGACCCCAGCCCAGGTCAGTAGGACATTTCTAGCACCACGCCCCACCCCAAAGCCTTTCCGTATGCTTTGTCCTAATGCCCGTCACCCCGCCTCAGACTTACTCCTATCATGTAGAGCTTTCCACAGTTTTCCTGACCTCACACACATGGTTCAGGGCAACACGATCTTCTCCTCAGTTCCTGCAAATTACCTCTGGACTGCAAGGCTTAAACAGAGTCAGTTTCCATGCCTGTGGTGTGCCTTTGGTGGGGCTGTGGGTCCCCACCAGGAAGTACATAATTTCTGGTAGTGTTTTTGTGATGTCATTAGTCGATAATGCTGGACGATTAGATACAGTGAAGGTGCAAAATGATGATATTCTAATTATGTAATTTATTGTTTCCTAGATTAGATGAAATATTTTTGTAAGGAGAAGCTTCCCTCCACCTACTCTTTGATTGCTTGATACACTTCACATAGTTGGAAAGGCAGCATAAGTCATTTGACCCCCCCCTTTTTTTTACTGTTGTCAAAATAATTAATTTGTTTCCTATCATCCTTTATAGCAGAACAATTATGTTTGTCTAAATTTCTTCTTAACACGCAGACTTAAATATATTCAATTGGTTTTTATATATTATAATTGCTGTCCTTCCTGAAGCTCAAACAATAAGCTCAAAACTCAAAGCTCACTCATCTTTGGCCAGTGGAGCCCTCTTCAAGTTGAATCTTGTGTCTTTTCAGTATGACTCATATAGTATCGCATGGCTTTGTTTCTGTCTGCTGTGTCAAGATGTTCCAGATTCGTCTTGTACCTTTCTTGCTCTATGTTCTGAGATGCTCCGGTGTCTTTTACTGGGAAGTATTTCTAGACCAGCATCTGGATGCTAGGGATAGTCTTTGCTATTGGACTGGTATTTTTTCTAGGCTTTTTCAATGAATACATAGCTATGGATCAAAGAATTCATGAGTTCGTACTGATATTACAATTCAAATTCAAGACTATAGGCCTTTTATTTTGTATATTTTGAGATATATCACATCCCACATCACTAGCTTCTTTCTTCTATGTCAAACATCCATCAAGGACTGAGCCAATGATTGAATTAGAATATCTCATAATTACTTCCTTTTTGCTCTACCCCAAAACATATTAGTTTCAAAATAACGATACTAAATATTACCACCACCAACGTAATTACTGAGAAGTGTAACAATTGTTCTTACAGCTAATTGTTTCATTCCCTCTCAAATTTTTATAGTTGAACTACAGTTACATTGTCAAAGGATACAACCATTAACTACTATACTCACTCTCTGTTAACACTTATTCAGGGTTATTTCTTCAAGGAGCCACACCGGAAATGATCACTGTAGCCTTTTGGCCCCGACGTGTCCAGCCACTTCCATTTATCAATGCCCGTTTTCTCATAGGCTCCTCGAGAATGACTCCAGAGAACTCTTCCCCTAAGTTCACACGCATCTTCTTTGCTGGACACAAAAATTCTTGGTTCATGTCGTCTTCAAGTGTGTTAACAGTGTCACCCCATTTGCAGGTGTGTATTGTCCCTGAGGAAAGCCAGCAGGCATTTTCCCCACGTCCATGACCTACCTTCCTCCTCCTCTTTAGCTGCATCTGGACAGACCAATCTCCCCAGTTCCTCATGTCTCCTTTAAACTTCCCTACACTCTTTGCCTTGACTAAAAGCTGGCCCTTGGGGTGGACAGTCATTCTGTCCCCATCCTCTCAAGTGGACACATGTCTTAGCTTCCAGAACCAGTGAGGGATCCAAGTGCTTCCCCCAAGCATAGCAACAGGTGGGAACTGATAAGCATGTGTTCATTGAATGAATGAACACTGAGTACCTTTGGCAAGCAAAGCCCAAGCACATAGGGAAACCAAAACAGTTAAGTAAAATGACCTGAGCAGAGAACACTCCCTGACATTGATAACTAGGACTGGGCTTACCGGTGACCACGTTGTGCAACATCCTGATGCAAGGTCACACTCAGAAGGAGAGGAGGCTGAAAAGGGACTTCGCTTATCAGTAGGTGTCAGAATCGTGGTTTTAATTCTACTTCATCTTATTAATTTATCTTTTTTCACCTCTGGGTTTTCAGTCTTCAAAGAAAACAAGGAGGAAAGTGAATTCTCTATAGACAGAGGACTTATCCATCCTTCAAGGACCTGAACAAATTTCATGAAGTTCTTTGGGACTTTCTCTCTCTCTTGCCATCTTTTGGGGACATATCTTGGCTTAACTCTTTCCATAGACCACTCTGTACTAGCCTGACTCCCAAGAGGGCGGAAATGCTTTATCTTTGAACCCTCTACAAATCCAACAATAGGATATGGCATAAAATAAGTACTCAAAGATGTCCCGAATTGGAGAACATTTTCATCCTAATAATGGTCCACATTATCATTAGAAAATGAAATATGTTCAAGGACGTGTAGTCCACACTGACGATAAGATTTGGTATTCTGACTTCATATATGAATAATCACACTTTTAAAACTGTTTAAGAATACATAGAGATCCTCTTGAGACATTCAACAGCTCAGAAACAAGAAGGGATGTTTCCTCAAGATTAAGAGATTTGAACAGAGATTTGGGTGGGGGGGGGGGACACATTACCCTTTTGAAACAGAAAAAACACATTGGTCCTTTATCCTCCACCAGGACACAATTAAATAATTATCTCCCGAGGATTCACTTGTTGGAAAAGGAGACCTAAACATTTTATACAAATAAAACCAAGGCAATTTATAGCACCAAAGGAACAATATAAAGAAAGTAAAGGGAATAAATTCTTTAGCTTAACCAGTTTGTTATCAGTCTTGAATAATATTATTTTGCTGGTTTTTATATTCCATAAGTTACTGTTTTATGGATTTTTTATCAATCAGGAGATGATAAATAAATAAAAACTTACAACATGTCAAAAATTAATTGAAGAAAAGATTTAGAAATAGAAGATTGTGATTCCACATGTATTTGAATATGTTCAGGTACAAAAATTCTCCCTGGTTCCTGTGTCTTCTACAGTCTGTGTGTCTCTGTACACAGCCCATATTTTATTTTCCATAATTTTTTCAGTAGATTTGATAAACTTCATTGAAGGAGAATGGGAACAGAAATGGACTTCACCCATGACCAGACTCCATCTTTTTTGTGCCAAGTACATTTGTTTCATTTTTAGTAATTTCTGTTGGTATTTAGCCTTTATATGTTATAGTTAAATTATAATTTGATTCTGTTCCAGGTATTTACTGCTTATTTTTCTCTGTACTTTATGATGTAGATCAATAAATACAAACTTGGTTTTCCAGGTTTTTTTTTTTCATTTTCTCAATAATTTCCACTATGTTCAGTAAATTTCTAATTCATTTCAATGGGTTTTCATCTTGCATAACTTTTTCTATAAAATTTGGAATTACCAAGTATGAATATTAGCACTGGTTTTGTGTTACGCTTACAATTACTGCAACAACGTCTTAAAAATCATGGAGACTTTAGCTCATATTCATGTAGCCTCCTGCCTGACATAGAGAGACTCTTATGTGTAGTGATTTTCCAGTCACATGTTAATGTCGTCCCTGTTTCTCAGGCTCTGAGTGGAGTCCGTCCGACGTCAGTGCCTTTCTTGACGACTGAGCGCGCGGTGCCCCTCCAGGTCCGTGTCTCCTTGCTCTCTTCCTCATCTACTTTTTGACCAGAGCAAAATTAATTTTTCTTTTTGTTACAATATTCTCACTGTTAATAAAATAACTTTTGTGCCTTCTAAAGCCCTGCTGTTTCCTCCTGGGGTTTCGAGGCTTCACCGCCCAACCTTGTCACCCTCAGCAGCCTCTCCCTTCTCTGCTTGCCTCCAGCCTTTCCTGGCAGTTACTACATTTCTTCAGGTTCTTCCTCTACCAGACTGTCTACACCAGGTCTCCCGTCTTTGATTTTTAGAGGTACACTGTGTGCTTGTTCCTTCAACGTCATTATGGTTGCAAGAAGCCTAACTCCAAGGCATACAGCACTTTCAGTAAAGAAAAATAGGAAAGAAAATACAACAGGTATGTTTCCCTTCTTTCTTACATATAATTCTGTTTCTGCTAATCCATGGATGCTCAAATTCCCTTCTCTGTCCCTGTCTCCACAGTAGCAGGTGGTGCTGGGGTTATAGGACAGAACGCCTCTCCGGGAGGGCTCAGGACGCTGCTCACTGATGCCGCCTGTCTCTAACTGGCAGGGTAGACACTACGCTTGTCCACGTGATAGGTACCTGGGGACGGGTGCTCTCAGAGAGGGAGTTTTCCTCCCAACCACTTCCCTTTGGTGGGGAACCCCAGTCATGATGATTTGGGGCCTGGTGTCCTGGGCAAACGTGTTCCATCCCTGTGTCTAGGCAATTAAGAAAGAAATTCTGAAACTGCCTTTATTTTCATAGCTTCTACCCCATTTTATTTTCCAGGTGGTTGCTCATTAAGATTTATATGGCTCAATAGTAATAACAATAATAGTAATAAAGAATATTACATATTCAAGACAGTACCTCCATCTTGTTTTCCCATGACCTGTTCCCACCCATGTCTGAAGGATCATTGTTTGATCTCACCTGGAGTCCTGCCAAGAGAACAGTTTCAACGTCCTAAGTGAGAATTCCACCGGGAGACCACTACCATAAAAAGTCCAGAGGATGGACTCTAGGCCATGTGGAAGAGAATAAAGCACTTTGCAATTTGTATAAATTTGTAGGTAGTTATATGTAAGCGATTTGGCAAAGTTGTCCTCTCCCTGTTGGTGCTTCTACTGAACATAACTGACAATATCAATTGATTGAATCCCGCTAATATGCCATCTATTTAGATAAAGACCTGGAAAATTAATAATAGCAACCAATAGAAACTTGAACAGTTTCAAGTGTTGTGCATTATGGCGGGTTCTTTACGTATGCTGAGTATCTCCCTCCCTCCCGCCAAACAGCCTCTGGGTTGTGTGATATGTTCAACCAGATGAACGCACAAAAATGAGGAAATATAAAAGGTAAACAATGTCTAAAACCAGCCCCTACAGATTCTACTGCTTTGATATGTATTTCTCCAACAGAAGACTGATCGGATACATTTTCAGTGTTCAGGATATTTTGAATATTTCACCAAATGTGCATTTATCCAAATAAAAATCAGAGTCCTGTTAAATTATTCACTCCCGAAAATGACCTATGCTTATTTACAAAGCAATTCTTTAAAAACTTAAAAATATTTTTGTAAAAAAAAATGAAATAGCATAAATAAAAATATTTTTGTGTGTTGCCATGTTGAAATTTCCCTTCGGTATTCAACATCATTATCATTGCGAGACGTTTTCAGTTCACTTACTCTGCATGTGTTTGCACACACACGTGATTGTGTGTGTGTGTGTGTGTGCCTGTGTGCATTTGTGTGTTTGTGCATGTGTTTGAAATCTTTTTCTATTTCTATTGTGTAATATCATAGTGTGTTTCGGCAGATGTGTGAATTAAATGTATATACACCACAACCGATTCCAAATGCAGTTCCCTTCCATAGGTTTCTTAATTTAGCACAAACATGGTTTCCACGAGGCTGGGCTCCCTCAAAACTGCCTTATTTCGTGGCAACAGTTTTAACTCCGGTGTTACACTTCGTCGCCAGTTGACTAGAGTCTCCATAGCCTTGCCAGATCTTTCACCTCCCAACACAATAAAGGTAGTTGATTGTCTGAACTAGTGGAGTTCTTTATCGGAAGCATCTGACGAAAAGGAGGCGGGCCTGGCTCCTGCAGCTGTTGGTGAAGTTTGCCCCCAGCCCCCGGGACCGCGCAGTGGCCGTGAGCTCCCTCCTTCCTGCACGCCACACACAGAAGCTCGGACTCGGTAACAGAACTGATGATTTACAGGGACGCTTTTCACCTTAACGGAAACATTCTGCTTCCCTTTGGGGCCTGGGAAGGTGCCTTCTGCAGTCGCGCTTGTGAGTCATGGCCTTGGGCAGCCTTCATTTTCACCAGGATCACGGAGACGAGGGGCGACAGAGAGTGTCTCCAGTTGACGGAGACGGGGGGCGGGGGTGGGGGACACAGACAAATGCTGTGCGGGCTGGAAGTTCGGACAGAAAAGCGCCGCAGGATGAACGGGTGTAGCTGATGAATCTGCACTAACAGTAAACTGCCCTGGTTTCAAGGCCCGTTGACACTCGTACACGTTGTCAACATTAGAGGAAGCCGGGCAGCCAGTACGGAGACTCCACACAACTTTGGTGACATTTTTGTAAATACACATTTCTTTCAATGAAGACATTAGAATAGACGCTCCAAACATTTGAGGTCCATGTGAATACTTCTCAGCAGACCTGCGACCTACGGGCTTCCCAGAGACGTCACCAGGACACCTTTGTTGAATGGACACAGGTCCCGAGGAAAGGGCATTTACTGACTTTTGATGAAACACGCCCTCTTACGGCACATTTTTACCCCTCACTCCTCCCTCTCTCTCTTCATCCTGAGTGACAGTGGCCAAAAAGTTTATTGCAAGTTTGGCGAAATGGGCGGCAGTGGTCAGTTATGAATAAATCAGCCCAGGGGACGGGGTGTGGGGCTCAGTGATGCCCTTGACCATGTTACAGTCATTGCTAAGAGAGCAAAGTTCCTCGAAGTTCTCATCACAAGCAAACACTACTCTGTAACTCTGTGTGGCGACGGGCGTTAACTGAACGTACCAATCATTTTACAATATGTGCAAATATCGAATCATTATCTTGTACACCCGAACTAATACTGTGCCTCGCGTCAACTATGTCTTCATAAATAGGTGAGTCATTATTAAATAATGAAATAAACAGTTGAAGATTTATGAATGAAAACGCACGACAAACCACTGAAGAAAGTGGACCCAGACCATTCCCTAAACTCACTACTGGGACTCCTGGCCTCATTTCTGGAACATACTTTATATCTGCCCAACCACACACAGCCCGCTCTCCACTTTGTGCGTGCAGGTTGGGGATGTTTGGGGGCCTTCAGCCTCCCTGACTCCGGCTGGGTCGTGAGGTGGCCAGCAGGGCCTGAGGCATGCATACATCTCCAACCACTGCCCAGTCTGCGGGGCCAGCTCCTGCCACCTTCTCCTGGCTGAAAGCTCTTTGGTTCATCCGTGAGCATGTTCACCTTGAGTGGGAGCTCTTACTCTCTTGGACTCAGAAAGCGTTGAGCACAGAGAAGTGGGTTATAACCAGCCATGTTTCAGATTTAACCACGCATGAACCTAAGAATTCTGCTCACTGCACATGTGGACACGGCCTCATGAGGCCAGGGTAAGGCTAGACCTACAAGGCGGACATCTCCCCAGTCCGTCCCGAGTCAGTGTGAAATCAGTCCCTGAGGGGAGGCCATCCAGGACAGCGGATAAAGAGAAGGGGGTGTGGCGATAACAGAGACAAGCCAGGACCGTCCCCCGGCACTAGGGCCTGGGATCACCGCCCTTCAAGACTCAACGAGTCTGGGCCCCAAGGTGGGCGCTGCAAAGGCTCACAGGTCTCCTTCTTCTGAGGCACCCGCGTCAGTGCGCATCCGCGTCCGTGCGCAAATGGCAAGGCCGAGTGAACCCACATCCACCTTCTTCCTGTGCGCTGTGGATGAAAAGGAAAACCAAAAAACAGAGGAATTGTTCAAGGGAGACTGGAGGCATCAAAGGGCTTCCCGGCTGCTTTTTTTGGGCTCGGTCTCTTTAATGCCTTTGCTCCTGGAAAGTGGTTCTACTTGTCGGCCAGGCTCTGGTCAGGACGTAGGAGCCGCTGTATGTATTCTCCGTGTGAGGGGCTCAGCCAGGACGGGGGCCTGCAGGACTGTTGGAAGATCTGGGGGACAGGGGTCAGGCATCTGCGGACAGGGGGGCTCCGGCCTGAAGATAACATGAGATGGGAGTGGTCAGCCTGAAGCCCTGCACGCGTGCTCTGGGCATCCTGAGCAGGGTTGAGGTGGGCTCTCACACGACTGCCTGGTGCTGTCCCTGCAGAGTCTAGAGAGGACGGGCCTCTGGTCACCAGTCACTGCCTGAATCATTTGGGGGCTGCTCCCTCAGCCCACCCAGTCCACCCAGGGCCACACTTGGAGGGGGATTTTGCAACTCCCTCCCTAGTGTTAGAAGGGAGAGCTCTGGTGTCGGGTCAGCAGCCCCCTCCCTGCATGGGTGCATTTGACAAGTGCGGGAGCCACACCCGGCCACTCAGCCATCCACTCCACTGAGACACTGGGGCCGGGGTATCACAGAAATAGCAAGGAAGCAATAACCCGCTAGTTAAAGGGTTCTGAGTCACCTGAAGGAGTATCTCGGTTACCCCAGATTCTCAGGAAGGGCCATCTGAGGCAGCTCCGTTTTCTGGGAACAGGTTACCCCTCCCGTGAGCAGACACCTTGACCTCGTGGTTCTGTGGCTCTGCCGCCGCTAACCTTTGACCTCAGACACTAGAACTCAAACTCAACTCTGACACCCTCTTCTAGGCTCCCAGCCACATGCTGTAACAAATCGGATGAGAAACAAAATGAAACGGAAGCCTGGGCCCTGTGAGGACCTCCAGTACCTGTGCCCACACACTTACACGGCCTGGTCCCCATCCCCGCGCCCCACGTCTCTCCATCGCGCTCAGGTGGGTGGATCGGGTATCTTAACATTTTAGATGGAACTTCCCACGATGTTGCACCTTTCTTCTTTCTAAGTCATTTTACAAAGAATTCCACCCTTTATGAGAGCCTCCGACCATCCTGAACGGGGTTGTATGTGCTTTAAAGTACCTCCAAGAGCAGAACTAAGTACCTCGTATTAATGAAATAACGTAGTGCTCTGAAAACCCTATGAAGTAGATGCTGTTATTATCCTATTTTGCAGAGAAGGAAACTGAGTTTGAACGCTAGCTGTTTGCTAGAACGTGCAACCAGTGAGCGCTTACCCCAGAATTGAACCTGGATCCACTGATCCCTATAAACAGGCTTTTATGATCTCACATTGCACTGTATTATTTAAAAACAGCTGCATGTATGCTGACTTCCTCCAGACTGGCCATTATTTGGAGCTCTGTCCCCACCCCCCTTTCTTTAAATAAGCTTTTTAGTACAAAGACTTCCTACATACCCTTCCCCTAGATTCTCCCACTGTTAGCATTTATTTTACATAGGTAGATTTTTCACAAATAATGAACCGATATTGATCTTACTATTTTTGTAAACTTTATTTATTTACTTA
Organism: Panthera leo; assembly: GCF_018350215.1. Classification (NCBI taxonomy): domain Eukaryota; kingdom Metazoa; phylum Chordata; class Mammalia; order Carnivora; family Felidae; genus Panthera; species Panthera leo. The sequence continues at coordinate 138,433,244 of NC_056681.1, read as the reverse complement.
TCTTGAGAGAAAGAGAGAGTGTGTGCGTAACCGAGGGGAGTGGGCAAAGAGAAGGAGAGAGAGAATCTCAGCAGGCTCCATGCTGTCAGTGCAGAGCTCAGTGCAGGGCTCAAACCCACGAACTGTGACGCCATGACCTGAGTTGAAATCAAGAACCAGATGCAGGGCGCCTGGATGGCTTAGTCAGTTAGGCATCCGACTTCGGCTCGGGTCACGATCTCGTGCTTTGTGGGTTCGAGCCCTGCGTTGGGGTCTGTGCTGACAGCTTGGAGCTTGGAGCCTGGAGCCTGTTTCGGATTCTGTGTCTCCCTCTCTCTCTCTGCCCCCCCCCCCCACCCTGCTCATGCTCTGTCTCTCTCTGTCTCAAAAATAAATAAAAACATTAAAGGAATCAGATGCTTAACTGACTGAGCCACCAAGGCACCCCTGACATCTTAGTATTTATTAACTGAAGTTTGTACTTTATTCATATTTCCTTAGTTTTTACCCGAGCTCATTTTTCTGTCCTGCCATCCCATCCAGGGTCCCATGACATGTTTACTGCTGTCTCCTGAGGCTGCTCTTGCTGAGACAATTTCTCAGACTTTCCTTGTTTTTGATGATCTTGACAGTTTTGAGGGGTAACGGTCAGATATTTTGTAGACTGTCCCTCCATTTGACCTAGTGTGATGTTTCTCTCCTGGTTAGACCAGATGATGTGTCTCTGGGAGGAAGACCCCAGAGGTAGAGTCCCACCCTCATGGCTCCATATCAAGAGTCTCCATTTATGACTGTCGATATTCACCTTGATCACCGGCTGAGGTCATGTTCATGGAACTCTCCAAAGAAAGGTACTTGTACCCCCTTCCATCCCGTCCTCCTGAGAATGAAGTCTCCAGACACAGCCCATATGTAAGGGCTGGGGGCTTCTGCTCCTCCTAACTCGAGGGCAGTCTGTCTACATAATTTACCTGACATTCTTCTGCATGGGAGCTTTGTTTCCTCTCCATTCACTCATTTATTTCATCTTTTATTTATATAAGTGTGAACTCACTGATGATTATTTTGCATTTTGGGCTTTAATCTGATACTAGATGACTTATTTTGTTTGCTCAGTCATTTTTTCATCTGTGGCCATTGGGAGTTTTCCAGGATGGCTTCTGTGTCCCTCTGACATGTCCTCAGAATTGTGATATCTGAGCGCTTCCTTTCTCTCTGGACCTACAAGACGTTCCAGGCTCACCTTCTCTTTTTCCTGCCTGTGTCTAGAATCGGTCATTTCCCCAAAGGAACCCTAGTTCCTTTTTTCAGGAGAACAGTGTCAGAAACCGAGCTCTGCCTTCCGAGTGATCTCGCTGCTCCTGGACAGCACTGCTTGTCGGCCGCTCAGCCGCCAGAACCAGGAAGCACACGTAGGTGTCCTACCTTCAAGAGACACACACATCCACAGTTACTTTCCCGTCTCTCCGTCTGCGTCTGTGTTAAGCTAAGCCTGAGGTCATACAGACGTCTCCAAATCTGAGACAGCACCACTAAGAGAGCGTACGCGGCTCCTTCTGGCCTTGTGCTCTGTTTCATCACAGAATGTGTTTCCTGTCGTCTCGTCCGTGATGTAGGTCTCCGTTTTCGAATACTCACCCACAGCAGTTCACTTCTTCTCTCCCCATTTATGCAGCTTTAGAATAAGATGACAAGTTTCGTCCGAATTGTGTGCGAAAAAAAAGAAGGCTGACTCCAAGTGAGAGTTTGAAAGGCCCTCTTCTGCTTCAAGCTTCAAGGTAAGGAGTTTCACTGTCTCGTGGGGCCACTGGGAGGACTTTGATGTCTGCAGTCTGTCCTCAGCTCTGCTCTAAACACGTGAAGTGGGGAGATGGCTTAGCTGAAGTGAGGCGATCCATATTGCTATGTGTGAGTGTGCATGTGAGTGATAGTGAGTGTTCTACCATCAGAAGCTCTTCTGCGTTTCCCGGATTTTTTACTTAAATGTAAGAAGATGGCTCTTCCAGTGCTCCTCAGGCTCATTTCTTCAGGATCAACAGACAGGAATGAACATGTGATCAGCCTCTTACGATTGCTTGATTATTAATGTTACTACAAACATAGAGACCATAGCGACCTTTCCTCAGAGCCTCTGCATGGTCTTTATTACTCATAGACGACCTACTGAACTATCTCCAAAGTATCTGAAGGGCTTCCTGATCCTTGTGAGGTGGAGAACACCTCTGGGAGACAGAGAAAGGGCTCACCTGAAGCCAGGAGAATCGAGGGCCTTAGGAGGTGGCAGGCAGAATGATGGAGGAGGCAGAGAGCACCGACTCCTGGGGCTGAGGGCAGGCCAGAGTTCAAGGACTCTTCGGTTCACAGCCTAGAAAGGTGGGGGGGGGGGGGTCCTTTCTTGAGGAAAAAATACCATTCATCAAACTATCATAGATCATGACATTTTTCAGGTCAGTCATATTTGAAATATTCGGCCCATTTCTCTGTATATTTGTCAGGCAACTGTCCCAATAGGGGGGGCCGCCCTGTGGAGCTGCTCTCTAACCTCATACACGAGCCTCCTAGATTCATGTTGGAGTTGTCCGCTTCCTGTGCCTCGAAGTCACTGAATCACAGGAATGGGGAGAACAGGTCATGCCCGAGGTGCGGGTCTCACCAACGAGGCCACACACCCAGCGTGGATCCCCAGACTTCCTCCTTAGACTTGTGGCAAATGGGCTTGAATGCCACAGGGAGAATTTTGTAGGAGTTTTTCTAAGAATGAGACTCTCTAGACAAAAATGTACTAGAATTACACGTGGAACTTCCCTGCTGAAGTAGCCCAGCCAGACTAGCCCACAAGGAAGCTTATGTGTTGACAAGTACACACATTTACACACAGCTTCACATCAGCCTTTGAGGGGAAGGATTGCCAGATGTCGGAGAACAGTCTCTAATAAGAAAGAATAGATGTGAAACCAAAGAAAAGAGAACCTCAGAAACTTGTGGGAAACAAAAGTTACAGAAGAAAAGTAAGCAAAAAAAATGATATTTTCAGGACAAGGGAAGATTACTCAAACAAGAATGAGAATTTATCTGAAAGGGAGGAGAATTCAAAGAACCAAAAAGACCCCTCGCATACTGACGCTTGATGGCAGGTGCAGAGTCCAGTAGAAGGGCTGGACGACAGTCTTGCGGAGATCCCTAGAGAGTAGAACAACAGTGGGACGACAAGATGGAAAGTGGAAGGAAAAGGGATAACCCTGTTGGCCGGTCCAAGCAGGAAGTCCAACGTCTGCCTAATAAGAGACCCAGGAAAGGAGAAAGAAAGAAAGAGAGTGAGGAAATTATCCAAGAACGAAATTGGAAACATACCCACCACTGGAGGATGTGAGCTTACAGGTTAAGACGCTGTACTGAGGGTCCAGATTCACAGTCGCAAAGGAACCCACATGGAGACACACAATCCTGAATCCAGAACACATTGGAAAGCTGGGGAGAGGTCACATGAAAAGCCAGAGGATCCAGAAGTCCAATGAGCTTTTATGTGTGTGAGTATCCAAGAGAAAGCACTTCCAACATTCTGAGGGAAAGTGATTGCCAATGTGGCATTCTATCCAGTAAACTAGTAATAAAGTAGGAGGGTAAGGATAAGAAAGTAATAAGAGACAAGGTGTTGTAGAGCCCATTAACCACATCCCTGCCCCCATTTCCTTATCAACAGAATCACAGTTTTGCTGGTGACAGTGGAGTGCCCGGAAAACCACCACAGCCCCTAGGAGTGTTGATGCCACATAAATCTGCTGATGGGAGGTGAGCAGAGTTCTGCTGCTAAGCGTATTTTCCCTCCAAATAGAAGGACGAACACGTGCAAGGAGAAAGCTTGGCTTCTTCTCTCTGGATCGCAGACTTGAGGTCAGAGGCAAAGCCCAGGATGACATACGGAAGCATGGGGTGGATACACCACCTTGATGACGTAGCAGACACCACACCACACCCAAATATCTTCCACGCCTCCTGCCGAGTCGGAAACCAAAGGAAACCCTAAACTCTTTGGCTCTGCCATAGGGTTATGTTTTCAGCTACCAGCAGCCAAGTGCAGCCCAGATGCGTATCTGGCAACAATTCGCCTCCTGCGCGTTCTTGCCTATGAAGAGACTTGTGTGCTCTGCACCTAAATTCAGGTGGTAAACCAAGACAGCAAAAGGCCGTGGGATTCAACGCAGGGAACAGGGTGAAGGACTTTCCGACATGATGATGGAGACAACTCCCCGGATAGCCCCCGTGTGGCCAGCCCGGGGGGAGACCCACCCCAGCTGCATCAGGAGGAGGTAAGGCTCTAGATGGCATGTTCAATAATGCAGTGCAGAGGTCACATGATGGAAACGTTCTTCTGGTAGAGTAAATATGTACATAAAATAAATAGTCAAATAAGAGCACTGGTATCTCCAGGGCAAACAAACAAAAACATTCGACAAAGAGGGAAGGCAGACATCGCAACTATGAGCCTCGGTTATGGGTAATGTTCATGTTGCCATTATCACGGAGACTCTGGCTATTTTCTCTCTAAGTTATAATGTACCTGCTTTCGGAGGTTGGGGAGGAAGTGCCATCACATCTGGAGTGGACATGAGCGATCTAAATTCTCACCTTCAACCCAGAAAGTTGACAAAAATATAGGGGCGCCTGGGTGGCTCAGTCGGTTGAGCATCTGACTTCGGCTCAGGTCATGATCTCACAGCTCGTGAGTTCAAGCCCCGCGTCGGGCTCTGTGCTGACAGCCTGGACCCTGCTTCAGATTCTGTGTCTCCCTCCCTCTCTGACCCTAACCCACTCGCATTCTGTCTCTGTCTCTCTCAAAAATAAATAAACATTAAAAAAAGAAAAGAAACAAAAAGTATAGCAATATGGGAATATAATTCAGAAATATGGAGGGAAATCAGAATAATAGATAAATATCAAAATAAATAGCTAAAAATTGAAAGTGGCTACTTGTGAGGTTAGAGCTAATGGCAACTATTGTCCTCAAAACCTGTAGAACTGCTCAATTTTTACAATCTAAGTGAATGTATAATTTTGATAAAGCAAAACAAATTAAAGGGCTATATTCTGGAGGTGCTAACGTTAAGTTTATGGTAACACCTTCAGGTTTTCTAAAATATGGAAAGGTTTCTTTTCCTCATCACCTGGGTCAATGTCTAATTCTGTGTCTCTTTCATTTTAAAATATCTCCAGTCTAGGGATAAACAATGAAAATGAAAAAAAGAAAGAATGAATAAAAGATAATATCAGATTTCAACGTGCAACTTCTCTGAGCTAAGACGTCATCTGTTTCAGAGCATAGTAAATATACACACTTAACACCTTTATGAAAAATGACCAGGACAGTTTGCCATTTGTAGAAAATGGCCCCATTGAGATGTACCCAAACACCACAGTGCGTGAGTATCGTTGCTAACACAAAACCCTGCAGAAGGCCCTCCATTCCCACCCGCCCCAAATTTCTCCTCCTTAAATGTGTTGTGTTGAATCTGTGTGTCTTACAAGAATGAAATCCAGGTGTGTGGGCTGCGTTCACCTCTGGAGGCTTTGGGGATTGGTTCGTTTCGAAGCCCGCTTGGGTTTTTGGCTGGATTCACCCCCTTCTCTTCCTAAGACTGTTTCTTTGCTGCTCATCAGCTGGGATCAGTCCTCACTCCTGGAAGCCGTCCACACTTCTTACACCTTCCACGAAACCCCACTCCCGATGTTTTCTTTGGGCTTTGCACTCATTGGCACAAAGAATGACTACTTTGCTGCTTACGTTATTTGAATTATTTTGTCTCTTCTCTCTTTTATTAAGGGATGGTCATTACACGCTTATGCCACAAATCCACTATGTGGACGAAAACAATTCAGAAAGATAGGACTCTTTCATAGCTGCTTAAGGTCGTCGCTGAAGCAAAGTGGTATTAAGTATTCTTCCCTATTCCCCAATTACTGGATATCCTACTTCCTTTCCACTAAATAATTACAACAAAAGAAAAGAACTCCTCTGATATACTCAAACTATTTAAAGATATTATCTCTAAGCCGATTACTCTAAAGTTCTATGTTGCTTTTATGTAAGTTTTGCCCTTTTGCTGTCCTGAGTCATCACCGCGACGCGAGTTTGCAGGGGCCCCAGAGCTGGTGAGCACGCCCTGGTGTTGGGCTGGACAGCAGCTCTTACTATACAGATGGCAAACTGTTAGCATGTGAGAGACAAATGAAAATGAATATCGGACGTGACAGAAATCAGGTATTCACCTAGGCTACTCTTGTGTGTCTCCTCTTTGTCTAACCATGCACCTTCGGAGAAGCAAAGCCTGAAAGACGGGTTCCCGAACCATCTTCCCCTTGGGAAAGAGCACACCTCTCGTCTCCCACGGCCTGCACTCTGGCCCTACTGACCGCTGCCGTAAACCCCTTCTTGTCACTCACTTGGTCTTTTTTTAAGCATCCCATTACAGCAAAGCTAAGTAGACTCCATATACATTTTTTAAAGGCATGCAGAGGGGAAGGAACAAAACAGAACGAGTAGGTGGCGTGTGTTTCCAGAATGCAGAGCGGCAATCTGATGAACAAGAGAGGAGGGTGCTGCCTGCTGGGTTATCAGTCGGGAGTCCCTCCCTGCGTCACCCAACCTGATTCCGGTCGCCCCACCATTACGGACTCGTTCCTTGAGGATGTCATTTTTAAAACTCCAAGAGCCTCCTTTTACCCTGTAAATGTCCCTAGACGGGGTCTTACTCTGCGCTCACATCATTATTATGCGATAAACCTTAGGAAGAGTCAGTCACTCGCTGAGAAATCTTATATTAGTCTGGAAGGAAGACGGGGCTTTGGGCTTTGCTGAGAGAAGCGTCAGGAGGGGATCGCAGTGAAATATTGCCCTTCATAACTTCACACAGGGCTGGTCCCACATCTGTCATCCTGAAAAAACAACCAAGTTTGGCGTTAGCCATTTTGGGTAATTTTTTTTTTCCTCTTTCTTTTCCTGATCTGAACATTCAGTTGTTTCTGGAATTATGACTTACTTCACCTGGGGACTCGAATGGAATTCAGGTCACTGGTGACTTCCACTGCCTAATTTGAAAGGGGGTAAGATTGGTGGTTAAAGACAAAATCCTGACTCTGGGGGCAGGGGGCACATTGTTTAGCAAATGCTTCATTATTTTAGAATTTCTATATTCCTGAAATTTTTTACCCCTTCCCGACATGAGGAAAACACAAAGTCAGCATTTCATCACAGCTCAAGAAACCATTTTGATCTTGATTAAATTTTTACAATTCATCCTTTATGCTGAAACTAGTGAATCAAACACGATTGTAGTCCAGAAAAGCCCAAAGTCAGTTTTACTTCCCAAACGGGCCTATAAACCCTCACCCCAAACCTGGGAGTCAGACGTGTGTCAGGTTCAAGTTTCTTATTCAGGCATTAGGAAAGATACAGGGCACAGGTACTGTGCTTGGCATGACATCCCTGGGTCTGGGGAGCACCCGGCCGTCACGCCCAGCAGTGCGAGAGTGGACGCCCACGGAGCGAAGGCTGCGCTACGACCGAGGGTCTCCATCTGCCCAGGCAGGTGTGGCTGTCTCACAGCTTCGGAGTGGGGCGGGTTTGCCTACAAATGGGCAACTAAACAAACACACAAAAATAGTTTTTCAGCGTGTCTTGGACTTCTGAATTGCAGATGACAGATTGTAGACCCATATTTTTATTGCTGCTATGTATGTGGAAGGCTCTTAACAACAAAAAAAAAAAAAAAAAGAAAAGAAAAAAGGAAGGAGAAGAAAGAAAAGAAGACTCAACTAGTCTGTGAAATGGTCATCTTACTTTCCACAGCCCTTCTGGAGGGAAAGAAGAGGCAAAGTCAGAGAGATCCCGGATAAAGGTTTGAGTATCGGTCCCATAAGGTCCTATTATTCAAAAGATAATAATTAAAGCAATTCTAAGAAAGGCAAGTGAGTTCATTTATTTTGGAGAGTCATAAAATGTAAATGCAACTAAATAAATTCTTTAGCTGTACCAATTTATACAAGCAGTAAACCTAGGGTAACTTAGCAACTACCGCCTCGGAAGAATAAAGTATGTTTAAGAATATGCATGATTGTCTACCGAAAGTCATGGGACTATAACAAAAGAAAACTAATGTAATGGTCAGTCTGCTAATAAGGATGTTCAAATGAAGCATAATTGTGTAAATTATTAGATGTCAGGGTTACTTTGGCAGGTTCCAATTACCCTTGGCATGTTCTAGAACCTATTGCTAGTAGATCATACCAGTAAAGCCAAGTGCAGAACAAACAAACAACACAGAGCTTTTGGACCAGAAAGTTCTCTACTGTTTCAAATGTAGATTAGTTCTTGGGGAGAAGAGGGGCAGGGAAGGGCAGCAGACCTGACTTTGTGAGAATGAAAGTAGAATTTTCTATATCAAAATAGTTGTTAAGTATCAGCTGACTTGGTGATCGGAAGACCAATTTTCCATAGAAGAGAGGAAAACAAAAGAAAACATTTTTAAGTAATTGTAAGCACTAAGTCATGGTCAGGCTATCTGGGCCAAGAGCCGACCTTTCAAATTCTAGGCTCAAGAGTAGACACAGCCTATCATGTCGCATGCCAAACTATCTCTGTGTTCAAGATCCCGAGGGCTCGGTGTTAAGACGGGTCATTTCACAGAGGCCCAGGTCCTGTACACACACAAACACAAAAATTTAAGGCGACCTCTGAGCTCCCGTGAGTTTGGAGGCTTGTATTAAACTTGGCTTTGGCCCGATACCGTGACTTCCACGCAGCTTTTAAACTATTTTTAACTCTGTGATAAAATACAGTGCACCGAGAAGCAATGTCGCAAGCAAGGGTCCTCTCAAAATACTGAAAGAAGTGCTAGACGTGCCATCTGGAAAACCCAAAGGGCAAAATGAGAAGGGAGAATCACAAAAGAATGAGAAGTGTGAGGTGGACCTGTAGGTTACAGGGATGGAGCAGGTGGCCAGGGGAACTGGTCTGGTAAACATCTTAAATGACTGCATTTCTCATGAGGAAAGACGTCGGGCTGATCACAAATGCCAAGGAAAGTCAGACAAAGGAAGAAGTGCACACACATGCAGCACTGCGTGTTCATTGACTTTGCATGGGATACTTACTGGCAAAGACATCCTCATTACTGGCAGAGGTAAACGTTCGTGTTTCTAGGGTGTACGCGATCCAGACTGATAGGCAAATTATTGAAATAATTCTTATCTCTAATTTTAAGGTGCTGTCATGTATGTGAAACAAAAGCAAAGGGGCGTCCTTTGATTCACTTTACAGCTCAGTGTCACCTGATAGGTTTGTAATCATTTACACGTGCAAATGCCAATCGGTTATTAGAAGCAACCCTCCAAAAACACATTCTGTTCTATCTTGATTTCACTTTTCCTTTTGTTTAAGGAAAGTCCTTGGCACGTAACAAGGCTGTGCACCCTCCTCTGAAGGTTGAAGTAAGCCCTGTGTTCCAGAATAGTCTCCTGATTCCTAGGGAGACCACACCACAACTTTCTGAATTTCAAAATGTGGTGAAATCCAGATGGGAAACCTGGCCTCTTCCGAGGCCCTCTGATTTGTGTGTGCACTTTCGCTGCATTAGGACTGGAGTCCGGTGAAGACACAGTGTGCAAGTTTAGAAATCAAATCTGATTAACGAGAAAGACCCAGTATTATAATCAGTACTTCACATGCTCTATAGGCCCAGACAAAATATCGAATAGTAAAGACCAAAATCGGTGTTGGTAAGGCTTTTGGAGCTGATGCCACATTTTATTTGCTTTACATATATACACCTATGTCCACATTTATATGTATTTCACCCTGAAATGATAACGATTAAGGTAAAATGGGAGCTTTGCAAAGGTAAATTTCAGAGCCTGGAGCGTGGGAGGGGTAACGACAGAGCTGGCTGCTCTTCAGACCAAGACGGCTCCAGGGTAAGGTTCTGGAGACTGAGAAGGAGCGCTGTGTTCTCTACCACGTGGGGGAAGAGCTATAAATGAGACACGGAAACATTACTCAGTGTATTAAAGTGTATTAAATGTCTAGGACAATTAAAATATTATTTGTTGACCAAGCCCCTAAAATGGGCAAAGCCTGAACCAGCTCTTTCTGGGGACGGACATGAATAAGTGGCCTTCTGAGGTTTCTACCTTAGACGGTGAAAACAATCCAAAGTCACTTCAGAGAGTGGAAGGTATGCGATGATGTTCTCCACTTGGGGTGCACGGAGGATAGATATTTTACAGCGCACTTAACAGTTAAAGCACGTGCACAGATACTGTGGGCCAGCCCTCTCATAGATTAGAAAATTGGTCTTTAGGAAGGTTGTATAATTATCATGAGGTCATCATGAGAAGATGTGGAAGAGATTGGACTTGAACTCAGGACTTGTGAGCTCTGAACCAGGTGCTCTTCATGACAGCACGATGCTTCTGAAACGGAAAGGAGGAGGGCAGTGTTCTCCTCATTTCAGAATAAAATGAGGGAAAGGAGTTTATGTCACACTGGGCATAATTAGAACTGAATTCAAGGTATTTCTCCCCAAATCTGGTCTTCAGCTCAAGTCTGGTTGGCACACCAGCAGCTCAGCATCACCTGCAAGCTTGTTAAAAATTCAGATTCTGGGGCCCCGCTCGGGCCCCATGCACGGAATGAAAATCAGGGTTGGGCTCAGAGAGAACCTTGGTTCTGGAAGCTTCCTGGGGGTCTCGTGCCCTCCCTGCACAACCCTCAACTCAGTAGGTGGAATGATGTTATCGCCGTGTGAAGCAGAACACCAGGAGTCTTCCCCGAGCCTCCTCCCCCTCAGCTTCTAGAACTGCAATCATCACGTCACGCCTGTTTCTCCAGAAAATAGTCCTCGAGTCTGTCTGTCTTCATGCATCTCCATTGCCACGCCCTGGCCAGATTTTCACCTTGGCTACTGCAAAAGCCTCCTTACCACCTCCTCTGAGCTGTTTCACACCCAGAAATCTGAATGATATTTAACAAAATGAACATGCAGTCCAGCCCCCAAGCCTTGGCCGGCCTCTCCTTGCTGTCGGGATGAAGACCGAATCATTACAAGGTCTGCAAGGCGTCACAGTCTGGCTGTTTTCCCGGTGTCCGCAGAGTGCACCGATAGTCGTAATGCAGTGACGGGTGCTGTGACCAGATAGCCCATTACAAAACCATAAACTCAGTAGTGAGACTGCATGGCTGCTGTTGTGACCACAAATAGAAACCACAGATGCCAAACCTTGATATGGAAAGGTCTCAGGTGACCCATTATATTGGAAAGCGAACAAGATTCAGGATCCTGGAGAGTCACTTTTGCCACGTGGTAGCCTATGTGACCTTGGACAAGTCATTTCAGGGTTTTCCTGTAGAGTCAATAACATTCATTCTTTAAAAAAAAATTTTTTTTTAATGTTTTTACTTGTGTTTTTGAGAGAGGGATACAGAGTGCCAACGGGCAAGGGGCAGAGAGAGAGGGAGACACAGAATCAGAAGCAGGCTCCAGGCTCCGAGCTGTCAGCACAGAGCCCGATGTGGGGCTCGAACCCACGAACTCCGAGATCGTGACCTGAGCCGAAGTCAGACGGTTAACTGACAGAGCCACCCAGATGCCCCAATAACATTCATTCTTAATTGCCACACAGAGTTGTTCTAAAGATGAAGCAAGATCTACGAAAGCACATTGAAAGCCATAAAGTGCTCTGTAAAGTCTCTGGGTTCCCCTGGAAAGAACAAAATGCACCTTCTCCCTTCCGTTGTGAAAAGTAGCTACGATGTGTGCACGTACTAGACCCTGCCAGTGTGGCACCTGGCGAAATCACTACTGTTTTTGTGGCCCTTGCTGTGGCTTTGTGACGTCATCTCGGCCAGAAGTCGGAGTTGCACAAACACTTGGAATCGGAATTCCAGAAGCAACGGCACCAGGTACCGTCCTTGGTTCCACCTCGTCTGTGTCTGTTTCCAGCCACAGATTCACATGGGGCAAAAGATTCCTCTGACGGAGAGAATCTGAACCTCGCCCACTTTGGTGTTTTTATTGTATCAAGTTACATCCAGCTGGGTTCACTAGGCAACGTTAAAGAAGCCTTTATGGCTTGCTGGCCAACTTACGGTTGCCTTTGATTTAACCACAGGTTCTGAGAGTCGAGGTTTATAACCAGGCCAGGGAAATGGCCCTAACCCTTAAATGCCCTGTTTCGAAGAAATGAAGTGGCATCGTGGACCCTGAAAACCTTTGGCCCTGAAGTTGCCTTAAAAGAGCCTAAAAAGGAGGAAAGAGCCGTTGTCTCTTCATGTGGGAGCAGGGAGCTAAGCGGCCTCGGGGCCCTTAAACCCCCAGGGCACAGACTAGATGACCCTCCCTGGCGGACCAGCTCCCAACCACCAGCTCAACTCTCATCGACACCAGCCAAAAAGACTGGGAAATGGGTTTTAAATGCCTCTTTGGCATGATTGAATGGAAAGTGAGTAAGAAAATTCCTGAAACCAAAACTGAGGTGAACACAGGGACCTGTAACTCTGAAATAAGCCTTCTCTTTATAGGCTGAGTCTGGAGACCTTGCGTTCTGGTTTTCACGGCTTCTCAAGGCTCGGAGAACAGGATGCAAATTCAGGTGCCGCCACACTGCAGGCCACACCGCACTTCCTGACAGACACGGGCCCTCCGACACTCAATAGTGGCTTCAGATTGATGACCTAGGCTTCTAAATGAATTACAGTGAAAATACTAGAAAAAACACAAAGAAAGAGAAAGGAAAAGGTACATATTAGCAAAATAAAAAAAAAAATATGTAACGGAGATTATTAAGATCCAAAAGATAAAAAAGAAGCAAAAACTGAAACACTTTTTGCGTGGCTGGGAAAGAACGTGGAGAAAAGGCACAGGCAATCCTGGGTAGAAGCACTCGGCAGCAAATTCTAAACGCGATCAGGCTATGAAACGACTTTATGCCAACGAGTTCTAAACCTCAGGGAAATGGCTGGATTCCTGGAGAAATATGATTTCCAAAATTGACTCAGGGAGACACAGAAAACCAAACAGTGCCATAACCAGCACCGAACTGAATCACGGACTGTCCTCCAGAATCAAACGTTTTACAGGTGAGTTATGCCCAACTGGCAAGCAGCAGAGAAATTCACACCTATGCCAAGTATCCTGGGCAGACAAAAGAGAGAATACCCTCAAATCACTTTATGAAGTTAGCAGAGGCCTGATTTAAGAAAAAATACCGCAAGCACAATATGAAAAGATCACACCTTGCTAAGAAAAGTGGATACGAAACTTGAAATAAAATATTAGCAAAAAATCCAGCAATGTGCACATGTACACACACACACCAGACACACACACGTTCATGCATCAGAAACCAAAATCGAGTTGTGTTTTTCTGAGGAGTACAATCTTGTTAAACATTTAAGAAATCAAATAAAATGATTAACCAAAGTAATGATTTAAATTTGGAAGGTCACATGACCATCGCCCTAGATGAAGAAAACGTATTTGATGAAACTTCCAACCTGTCCATCTTTTGAAAAAGCCAAACCGACAAGAAAAACGTCTTAGCTAAGTGAAAACAAGTAAACCAAACACGTGTATTTTTGGTCATTTTTTTCTTCTGTTGTAAGTATCACTAAAGTAACCATAAAGGGACATTTAAATTTTTTACAATTTTTTAATTAATTCATTCATTCAAAAAATTTTTAATGTTTATTTTTGAGAGAGAGAGAGAGACTGTGAGCAGGAGAGGGGCAGAGAGAGAGGGAGACACAGAATCCAAAGCAGGCTCCAGGCTCCGAGCCGTCAGCACAGAGCCCGACGTGGGGCTCAAACCCCCAAACTGTGAGATCATGACCTGAGCCGAAGTCGGACGCTCAACCAACTGAGCCACCCAGGCGCCCCGTAAAGGGACGTTTTACAAGGCATAACCACAAAATGGCAGTGAGAATAGGAACGCAGGGTAGTTGGGTGGCCGTTGTCCTGGTCGCCTGGGACTGTGCGGTGGCCATGGGCGTCTGCCGTCCTCACCGTTTACGACAACGTCCCGCTTTGCAACCAGTGAGGCCTCGGTCTGGTGAATATGGGGCCATTACTGCAACGGAGAAATAATAGTAGTCTTCAAAAACCACAAGTGAAGCCATGTCAATCGTCTCCCTAAAATCCTGAAACTGTGTCTCACCCACGGTGAGAGCCCAAACGACCTCTGAGAGGCTGCACGAGCAGACACACATGCTTTCGCCTCCCTTGACCTGGCTAAGGTCACGCCAATGGTGCTTCCCCCTGCCCCCCAATCCCCCGCGGACACAGCAGACACACGCGGGCTGTCCTCTCTGCTCAGGCCACTCTCTCCCTGGCGAGCCGCATTCTCCCTGCCCCCCTGCCTCGTCCCGCAGACTCACCCCTCAGGGAGCCCCGCTGTGGCCGCACGACCTAAGATCACTTCTGGTCATTCGACCCACACTCTGCCGCTGCCTTTGCTGTCTTCATGCTTAGAACCTGCTACCTTGTCACAGAACTTAAGTTTTAAACTGTGTTTATAACCAGCCTCTGTGTCTCTCGATTACCGTGTAAATCCCGGGAGGGCTGGCATCTCAGGCTCTCTGCTGTGCCCCCGTGAGCCTGGAGTGGTGCCTGATGCTTGGTGATGGCTCAATAAATGTTTCTGAATATGTGTCTCAGATGAGTGAAATCTGGATAGGAGGCTGGCAGGGCCTCCGCTCCCCCACTCCCCCCATCCCTCCTGGCACAGGTCACTCCGATCATGGCGAAGACTGGAAATCGGGATCCCGAGGAGGCCGACAGGAGCCCTTGCGCGTTCACTCTCTGCTGCTGGAGACAGAGCAGCTTCGGACAACACAGCTCGATTGTCTTACGGTTTCTGTGGGTCAGGAGTCTGGGTGTGCGTTCGCTCGGGACCGAGCCAGGATGAAGCCAGCGTGGCCCAGTGAATCGTCCTCTGAGGCGTGGTGCCCTCCCAGAAAGGACTGGAAGTACAGTTGGAAGCAGGTGAGCTGTCATGACCTTGTTCAGGACTGTGGCTTTGTGTGAGGGCAGAGAGAAGCCCTGAATGTCTCCAAGGCGGTGACCCGGTCCCGTTGTCACCTTATCAGGATTGTTCCTGTTTTGGCACGGACACTGGATAGAAGGGGTCACAGGGCGCCACTTTGCGTGGGCGGGGATGGCTCCTCTGCCCTGGACGGTGGCAGCCCGGGTGGAAAGTGGCCCGGAAGAGACACATAAGGCAGTGGAAACAACATAATACGAAGACTGAGTAGACATGGGGGCAGAGAAAAGGCCCGAGGGCGGTGGCACCACGTGCTGGGGCAGTGGACACAGCAGAAAGAGTTCAAGAGGGACATAGGAGGTTGTTTTGGACGCGGCTTTGGAGCCCCCCTGAGACGCCAGCGTGGAGACGTCCAGCAGACGTCGGGTCAGACAGTGAGAACAGGCCCAGAAGCCTCCCACCTTTAGGCACGTGGGAGAAATGCTGACCGCCGGCCTCGTGCCTCACCTCGCCATCCCCCGGGGGCACAGTTACGAGGACACCTGGCTGCGGCCCCGAGAGGAGAAGGGGCAGCAGAAGCCAGTGGCAGATAGGTTCCCAGCAAGTCACTTAATGTCTCTTAATGTTCTAATTTGTTAAATGGAGCTAATAATGCCGAGCTGCCTCAAGGAGATGTGCCGAAAATTAATTTACCATTTGAAGTCATTGAGACAGCACGAGTGATTACTTCACATTTTATTATTGTTAGCGTGATGCCCGAGGGCCCTGGCCAGGGGGGTCCGAAGCATCAGGGACGAGGGCAGACAGGGGGGATTTTCAGGACTGGGCCTGGTGTCAAGAGTGAGACGGTCGTGAAGGTAGGAGTCAGGAGCACTGCTCCCCCCTTGCCGCACGTGCACTCAGGACCCCTCTCTCCTCCTTGTACACGGAGCCTCTGGATCGCGTACAGTGGGATTTCGGGTGCTGTGTTTACGGAAGGAGCCTTAGTGACAGGATGCTGGTCCGGGTGAGTCTCTTCTCCCCTTCAAGTTGGAGTCCTGCTCTGCCTCACAGTCAGAAAACTCCCATCCCGTGAAACCACCAAAGCACCCCTGGCGAATCCCACACGTGACTCTCACTGCTGAGTCTGGCGAGGACCTTTCGTTTCTTGTCTCCCTCTTCTAGCATCCACCCCTGCTAACGCTTTCTCCTCCTGACACTCCTTCTCCCCCCGAGATTCCTCGACGACACGTTCCTTGTCTCCTCCCGTGACCCCTGGTCATCCTTTCCAGGCTCTTGTAGCAAAACTGTTCTCTTTTCAAACCCGAAATGTTTCTGTGCCTCGGGACTTTGCTCTGAAACTGTTTCCTTACTTTGAAATGTTGTTCTGGATTTCTAGCAGCAAATGCTTTGGTGGCACCAGGATGTGACCACAAGCCTCAAAGAACCGTAGCGGTGAATGCAGGGGCCTCAGTGTCGTAAGAGGACCTGAGGCCCCCCACACCTCACAGATGCAGGAAACGTTCAGCTGTGCGTCACGTGAAGGTGGGGTCTCCGGAACGCGCCGTTTAGGACTGGATCGTGCGCACTAGGTTTTCAAGGGATTTCCGTACTAATTGATTGCATTTACTGCAATATTTTCCGACGGCCAACTTGATGTCACGCTTGGGTATCTAAAGGGCGTCACAGAATCGGCACGGCCGAGGCGCTCACCTCGTCTTCTCCCAGATTTGCTGCTTCCACGGCTCTGTGAGCGGCAACTCTGTTCCTCTTATCGCAGGGACCAAAGCCCTTTCTCTGCAGCCCACCCGGACTGTCCAAGCACACCTGGCATCCAACCCCTTCTTCCACATCTGCTGCCTCCAGTCTAGAAGAGCCGCCAGCGGCTCCCGCCTGATCATTCCGACAGCCTTCTCCCCACTTTCTGACAAAGTCCACTCTCAACAAAAGAGTGATCCTTTGAGGAACGAGTGTCTGCTCCTGGTATAGCTCTGCTCCAAACCACGCGATGGCTCCTAGAGTCACCAAAAATCAAGGAAAAGGTTCTCAGACTGGTGGACAATGCCCTGGAGGACAGGGCCCTCCCACCTGCCTGAGGTCACATCCTCTCTCCGTGGCCAGTGTCCGTCCCTCACCTGCTTTTCTCACCTCACTGCACTTGTCCTTCTGACATAACCTGTGCCTGGGCTCCCTTCTGCCCTCCAGGTGGGGGGGGCGAGCACAGGGTGGGCACTCTTGTCCATGCTGGAGGGAAGCTCGCAGAGGAGCGAGGACGACAGACCATCTCTGCTCAATGAATGAAATTTGGAAATATATTTCAGGGTTAAAATAATAAATCTTTGATTATCTGGAAAACCCAATTTTCGGAATAATACACTGCACAAAGTGCTTGCCAGGCAGGACTGTCCTGCACAGAAGCATCCTTACTCGGTTTTGCCACATTTCAGATGAAATGAGCTTGTGTTGACCGACCTGGGAATGTACTCCCCATTCACCACACTGCATACTATGTCCCGAAGTTCCGAGTCAACAGCTTCCAAAGGAACGGATGAGGCACGATGACTTTGTGTCAGGGGCTGCCCAACACCGTCCCCACAGCCGCTTATGCAACAGACACAGCAGTGAGGCTAGCCAGGTATAAGCCCCCAGCCCTCCTGGCCTCTGATTAGCGAGTGGGGCCAGTGGACTCCCCAGCCTGTAGCCCGGTGTCTCCAAATGTAAAGAGAGCTTTCCTCCTAGTCTCTAATGTTCCTTACAGCATAAAGTATATGGTTTTTTTCAAAAGGCAATTAACCATGGACAGAATTCAACTTCTCTCAATAACTCTTAGCTTTCCTGGAATGTCCTGGGGTATTTCATAAAAGCTGAAGTCCACAAGGTACCACAGGGGACTGGCCATAAGTGGCTGATTCAGCTGTCATTCAGGGCCTCAGACGGATGAGCTAAGCCGGGGGTTCCTTATATAACTCAACCATGCCTGGTCAAGGACCTTTATTAGCTGGTGCACTTGTCTTGCCCACATATGTTGTCAGTAGACTCCCCCAAAAGAGTGAAATCCAAGGTAATGAGGCCAATGGGAAGTCTGGTCTTTCTGTAACTGTCTTTTCTATTTTCTTCAAATGCATCCACCATCGGACACTTTTCCTGGCTTTCTAGCTCTTTGGACCCAGAGTGCTGCTGGCTGCTGGTGGTTCCAGTAAGATCTGGCAGGCTGGAGGAGGCACCTCGTACTCACGGAGCGCTCCCCTGATGCTGAGTGCTCCTCTCGACCCCACAGAACAACTCATGGCTGGTCTGTAGTAATGCTGGGCTTCCTTAGTTTTTCCACCAACGAGTCTCACAGAAGAAAATCAGACTAACTAGATTCTCTAGAAAGTTAGAAGTGTGCCCTTATTTGTTAAGGCTGATTGTGTAGGTCCCAGGAGCCGTAATCCAGTGTTCACGTGATACCTTTTCTGGAATGTGTTTCAAGGAAAAGAAAATTGTTACGGGGCCCCAACACAGGCTTCTCGGAGCCACGGGGACCTGCCTGTCATCCTGGAAGGGAGGGTTGTGCACCTAGAAGACCACCGCCCCCCCCCCCCCCCGCCCCAGGGAAGCACGGCCTGGCTCTAACAGGGCACCTTAAATAGTTTCTGCCGAAGGAGGACCAGGGAGAGCGGAAGAGAATTAGTTCCCATGGAGACAAAAACATTTAACAGACGGCAATTCTCAAGAATTCTGCACTCACCAGTTGATTCACTCAACGGACACTGGCTTCTCCCATGGGTCCTGCTGGTTAGAATCTGAGGCCTTAAGGGAGAAGCGAAAACCCAGACGCAGGGCCTCGGGGTGCTTCTAGTCCAGTGATGGAGGCAGGTGCGTCTCAGCAACATGATGCTCAGCACGATGGCTCCCCCCTCTGAATCCTTTCCAGGCGGCGGTGGCTGTGGTGTCTCCCGACCCCCTTATCTCCTTCTAGACTCCAGGCTCATGGTAAGTAGAGTGCAAGACAGGCAAGAGGTTAATAAGACACAGTCAGGGGGCGCCTGGGGGCTCTGTCAGTTCAACGTTCAACCCTTGATTTCAGCTCAGGTCATGATCTGACAGCTTGTGAGATTGAGCCCCATGTCGGGCTCTGTGCCGACAGTGCAAAGCCTGCTTGGATTCTCTCTCTCTCTCTCTCTCCCTCTCCCCTGCTTGTGTTCTCTCTCCTTCTCTCTCTCAAAATAAATAAATAAACCTTAAAAATAGTTTTAAAAAGAAGACAGAGTCAGAAGCCCTTGTATCACAATGTACCTGGAATGAGCCTCCTCAAGTGACCCAGGAAGCGTTGCCAGACTCGCAGATATTTTAGCTTGAGGCAGACTGAGCAGAAGAATTTTCCTGCACTCGCTCCCCACTGTGAAGAAGATCTGAGTTGAGTTTGGGCGCTCTGAGGACGCTCCGGTTTCAGCCCTGCTGGTGATAGGCGTAGGCAGTAACTGAGGCAAATGCATAACCAAGGTGTCTCCACTCTTACGCCTGCCGCCACACTTCCCCCGGGGACCCCAGGAGTCCAGGGCCATGGAAGGAGCCGCGCGTCTGTGCTCTGTGTGAGCCGTGACTTTGGAGCATGGGGGGTGTAGAACAGAGAAAAAAACATATGGTGTTTAGTGGTTCATAAATATGTCTAAACTTCATGACGTATAATTTTGATCAGAAATAAGATCGTCTCTGTAGAAGGTAGGGCGGTCTGTGAACGACGTGGTGGCTTTGATGTCCCCTGGCCAGCACAGGGACAGCACGGGGTGCGGGAGCGCTGATGGAGTGAGGAAACCGGTCCGAGGCACACACATTCTGGAGCTGGACTCAGGTGGGGGCGTGGGAGCTGGGGGGGCAGACGCCACAGCTCGAGTGAACAGCCTGGGGCGGGGGGCAGCAGAGACAGGCTGCTTCAGACAACAGCCACGGGGGGAGCGGGCTGTTTCCAACAATCAGCGATGCTTCATTAAGAGCCTACAAAACGGCTTTGAGCTCTGAGGCGAGAGGACAAGAAATAACGCACAGCGCAGGCAGAACAGAAGCCAGAGTGGGCCAAGCAGGTTGTGGAGGGACCCGGGTTCTGGGAGATTCCGCTCGCCAGCGTCCGGGTGCTGGGACACGGCGGGGGGAGAGTGGGGAGCCCGGCTGCAGGGACTGAGCTCCCCCACCACAGGTCTGGAGCCCAAGCACCACCCTGGGTGACGGAGGAAAAGCTCACGTCTTTTGGGTGCAGTCGGTGAAGGGAACAGGGGTGGGTGCTGGCTGCCACCCCAGAGGTGGACGGGCCTGCACACCCGGCCTGAGGCCATGGGAGAGAGGAGTCCCCGCAGCGTATCCATCCCGGGCCCCACTTCTCCTACCCTCATAGGTAGGCTGGATGCGCCAACAGGAGACGCCACTGGGGAGACTCATCCACGTGGCACATGGTCAGGAGGAGGCGGAGGTGACATGTGACGTGGAGTTGGGGCCCCCGGGCTCATGGTGTCAGTGCTGTGTCCCACTCTCCTGTCCCAGCTGCTGCACCCACAGGCCACTTGCCTGGGTCTGACCGCGTGTCAGGCACAAACTGTAGGAAATGAAGGGACATTCCTGGGGCATGGTGTTGGGAGCGTGTTCTAGGTCACAAGTAGTCTTCATTTTGTGAATGTCTCCTGATTCGTGTTCTCTTAGAAAAGCTACAGGGTTGGGGTGCCTGAGTGGCTCAGTCGGTTGAGCATCCGACTTCGGCTCAGGTCATGATCTCATGGTTCGTGAGTTCAAGCCCTGCGTCAGGCTCTGGGCTGACAGCTCAGATCCTGGAGCCTGCCTCAGATTCTGTCTCCCTCTGTCTGCCCCTCTGCTGCTTGCACTCTGTCTCTAGCATTGTCTCAAAAATAAATAAACATTAAAAAAATTTTTTTTAAAAAGAAAAGCTACGGAGTTAAGGTTATTTCCCCCAAAGCACAAAGTATGACCAGAGCAGTTGACTGTGAAGAGCCTAGACTCTGGGTAGAGACTGTGGGCCTCTGGGGACCCACTTACACACGTCCGGGCCCTCGGTGTCACAGGGCTGCCCAAGGTCACCTCAGACGTCACTAGGATGGTAGTCTGTTGCGATGCTGGCAGCCAGACCCAGGACCCTCCCATGGTGACTGGCAGTCAGACACATGCCCAAGGTGCCAGGTCAGGGGGCAACGCGCACATGGCCTCAGTGGTTCCTTGAGGCGGAAGGAACGAGGGCACCAAGGAGATCCCACTCCTTAAAGGAGTAGGGGGCTGTTTCAAGAGGGAGAGAGCACCAAGTAAAATAACAGAACGTGGCAATTCTCTTTCTCGGTGAGGTGGTGGGTAGTGTTCTGGAAGGATTGCCTCTCAGAGATTAGCTATTAAGGTCACCATACTTAGAAACTCCAAATTAATGGCATTTTTCCACTTCAGAGCCCAGATGCATCGCTGATGCATGGGTGAATTGCAGAGTGCTGAATAAATAGACTAAGATTATTAATAAAACATCTCTCAAGTTATTATGGTTACTATATGCTCTCTGTACGGTATTAATAGTATAAAATGGGATGACACTTGCTTAATGGCCCAACTAGTGATGTGTTATGATAAATGTTCCATAAATACCTAGAAATAATATGTATCCTGCAATTGTTGTGAGTAGTAATTTTCTGTATTCTTACTTCTATAAAACCAGATTGTTTAATTAGAGTTGAGAGAGAGGGATGCTTACATACTACATTTTGATTATGCACTTGTGTATTTCTCTTTTCAGTATTTTTTTCTGTGGTTTTGGGAGGTAGTTTTGGTAATCACCTTGTTGCCATCCTCCTAACTTCTTAGATGTGTAGTTTGGTGTCTGTATTAATTTTAGAAAATTCTCAACCATTGTTTCTTAAAATATTTCTTTCACCCCATTATTCTTCTCTTTTCCCTCTGGGTTTAATCACATGTGGTTCAGCCCTTTGATAGGATCTTACAGCTCCCAAGTGCTCTGTTTGGTTTTGTCACTGCTGTTTCTCTGTGTGTTTCTGCAGAGTAATTTCTGTCCGCCTAAATTCGAGTTCACTGATTCTTTCCTCAGCTGTGTCGATTCCACTAAAGAGCCAGTTGAAGACATCCTCCATCTCTGTATGTTCTTACATCTCTCTGCTAAAATGTAGCCACCTGACTCTGCATGGTGCCCATCTTTAGACAGGAAGCAGATGGAATGTTATTTCTGTGCCCTTTGTCCAATGGTCCCAACATTTGAGTAACATCTGTGTACAATTCTTGTGTTTATTTCGTCTCCTTGCAGTTTGTAAATTTTTCTTGCATTTTTCATGCTTCATATTTTTTGTTGACAGGTGGATGTCTTGTGTAGAACAGCAGAGCTTGAGGGACATAGGGTTTTGAAGGCATTTTTGTCCTGAATATGGGCATGTCTTCTTCTTCTTTTTTTTAATATGGGGTTTGAGTCACTCTAGCTAGAAGTTGAAATGCTCCATGGATACGCTGTTTGTGACACTAAATAGTAAATCAATGAGCACACAAAACTGAGATCCAGAATGAGATAAACTTTCTGCTTACCACCACTTCTGTTCAACATCCAACTAGAAAGGATGGCAAAGATAGTAAGTCAAGAAAAAGAAATAGAAGGTATCTGTACTGGGGAAAAAAACCCCAAATTTTGTTATTTACAGTTGCTATGATTGTGTGAAGAGAAAAATCCCAGAGATTTTGTCATAGCTTATAACAATTGAACGATTAATTAAAAGATTAGGCTACTAAATTCCCAAAATAAAATTCCCATATAAAAAGTTAATTAAATTTGAGGCAGAAAAAAATTTAGAAAAATTAAATTGAAAAAAAAAAAAGCTGTCTAAAATAGCAATCAAACGCTAGCCAGGTTACTTAGAGTAATGTACAAGAATTCTGTGGCTGAAATTATGAAATGTATTGGTAGATGTTTTTAAAAGACCTAATTATATGAAAATATGTCATATTCATGAATTGAAAGCCTCAGTGTAGCTAAGATAATAATACTTCACAAATTTATTAGCTATTTACCATGATCTGGGTTAAAATACTGTGTGTGTGTGTGTGTGTGTGTGTGTGTGTGCGTATGCACGTGTGGTTCTTCAGAAGCTTAATGCAATACTTTGGTGGAATTTCAACAGGTCAAGGAGAGGCAATATGGTCTTGAAGAAGAAGCTGGAGGGGGTTAGCTCTACAAGTTTCAGGGCTCATTGTAAAGCTATAATAATCAGAAAATGGTAAAATTGGGCAGGCATAGACAAATATAGAAAGAGAACAGAGTAGAAAGTTCAGAAACAAATGTATGCAAAAATGAACATTTGATTTATGACAGAGATTACAGTTGAATTCAGTGTAGAAAGAAGAGTCTTTCTAAGAATATTTATAGGACAATTTGAAAATATATAAAGATTAACACACGCACATATCCACACACACAAACACTGCATTTCAGTATAAATCAAAGACTCACAACACACACCCGCCGAGAGTGTGCTCATCACTTCTGGGGAAGCAAGTCGGTCTTAAGTAAGTCAGTAGAAGCACCAGCCTGATGGGCGAACACTGATGAATTCAACTGCATGAAAATAAGAAACTTCTACTCATCAAAAGACACTACTCACGGTACAAAAAGATAAACCATAGAATTAGAGAAGACATTTCCAATAAACATAACTAATGAAGTGATATCATTGAGAAAACATAAGGAAAGCCTGCAAATCAGTAAGAAAAAATAGAAATGGGTAAAATATTTGAATGGGAACTTTGGAAAAAAGGATATTCAAGGTTTAATAAATATGTAAAACAGACCTTCAACTTATGAGTGACCATGGGCAATTAAATTAATGCCAAAATGAGGTGTCTTTACATACGAAACATGTCAGAAACAGATTTATGAATCTAATAACTCCAAAGGTTGGCAAAGAAATAGAGAAATGGATGCTGTGTCAACTGTTAGTTTGGGGTGAGTGGGTCACCACACTGGAACACAGTCTGGATTTCCTTCCTTGTCTCTACGTCTAGTCTCTTGATAGACAATGCTGATGAAGACACATGAGAGAAACACAAGAGAACTGAAGAAACAGGGACTGGAGACGTTGGAGTCGTGTTTACCACCAACAGACAGAGGAGGCGAAGTTCGTGGAATGTAGATCTTGGAATGAGTAAGGGAAAGGTTGAAGGTCCAACTGGCGTAAGAGATTCATCTGCATCGTTCGACTGAAAGGGGCGACACAGCCCCCAAAGTACTGGTTTTCAGGGATGAAACTGAAAACCAACCCAGGAGGCTACAGCCCACACTGGTGGACGTTCCTCTCTGGGACTCGGTGCAGAGCGCACAGGTGTGCAGTGTGTGTTCTGTGTCGTACGATCGAGGGCAAGTGCCCCGGCCCCCCACCCCCCGCCCCTCCAGCAGCCTTTCCCCAGGGTGTGCCGGCTCAGTGCCAGCTAGCGTTGAGAGGACGGGCGTTTTCTTGATGACGCAGTAACATCTGGCTGGCTCACGGCTCCTTCGAGGGCACCACAGGAGACACAGGTCTTTGGCCTTGTCCGTCCTCTCCTGGACAGGTCCTGTGTCAGGTGAAGTGCCCAGAACCTGTAGGCGAGCTGCTCCTTGTCGGCGTCTCATCAGTTCTGCTTTCATTCTTTTTTTTTTTTTAATTTTTTTTAAATGTTTATTTATTTTTGAGACAGAGAGAGACAGAGCATGAACAGGGGAGGGTCAGAGAGAGGGAGACACAGAATCTTAAACAGGCTCCAGGCTCTGAGCTGTCAGCACAGAGCCCGACACGGGGCTCGAATTCACAGACCGCGAGATCATGACCTGAGCCAAAGTCGGCCGCTTAACCGACTGAGCCACCCAGGCGCCCCCCATCAGCTCTGCTTTCATTGTTCCCTTGCTTCCAGAAAGAAGCTTCACTTAAGGTCACCCGCCCCCTTTCCTGTCTCACGTTTCCACTTGCTGGGTCCCTAACGCCACATTCTGTTTCCTGCTTGGCTCCCTTGCTCACTACCCCCAAAACCATCTGTGCCCAATCCCCCGAGCCTCAGTCTCCCTGCCGGGGCCCCTGCCCCTTCCTCTGGCAAGGTACATTTTCACTGGTAACTTCTTGCCCAGATTCCCAAGGCTGAAAACATTAGTCACATTAAAGCCCCATCAGCTTCCATTAAAAGTCTAGAAAAATAGTAATCTCAATCAAAGTCCATACAGCCTCAGATCGCAGAAGGGTCTGAGCGAGAAGATCGGGACGAGGGCTTTCGTTGCCTCTGCCCACACGGGGATCCTGGCACCTAGAATAACTCTCACCAAGCAGAGTGGCAGTGAGCCTGCCATCAAGTGACAAACAGCCACAGACACAGTGGCTACTGGGCTTCAGAACAGAATAAGAAATTCAGATTCAGAATCACTCTGCACAGTGCCCATATGTCCCGGATTGACTGGGACAGACCTGATTTCAAATATTCTGTGCCATTTTCAGAGCATGTGTCAGACCATATGTCCACATTTATGTTTAAGAAAATATGGTATTCATTTCTTTAACAAGAACATAGACCCGGATCATGGGGAACCACTCCTGAATCTAAATTCTACCTCTGTCTCCACGCTGCAGAACAGCCTCCCTCGGGGCCTCTCCGAGAGCAGCGCGTTCGGGTCGGGAACCAGAGTCAGAGCGAGGCTGACCTGAGGCCCCAGTGCCACCACGGGAGTCGAGCAGCCACCACGCACTGGCCGTCCTGGGAACCAGACCAGCTTGCTTCTGATGGCTTCTCCATGCCTGATTTTTATCCTGCATTGTCCGTGGAAGCAACCTTGAAATTTCGCTCAGTCTATCACTAAGTAGACAGATTCAATCTCTCTTGAAGCAAAATTCTCTGAATATCTTCTATAAATGGGTCCAGACCCTCTATCTTCTCCCAACTTTTCGGTTGGCTTACGCACAACACACATGTACACACAACTGCACAGTAAAGAAAATAAGGGCCAAGGAATAATTAATTGGTTCTCATTGCACTTTATTACGTATATCTTATTTTAGTCTGTGTTCCGTAAGGAGTTACTTCCTTACGGGAAGGAGCCATTCTTTAGGACGGCTATAAATGACATAACACCGTAGTAGATGGTGCCATTCCATAAATTCTCCTCTGAATTCTGAAGGTCACATTTAATACCACGAGGCACTCACGTCACTTAACAAAGGTCCCAAAATACCACTGGGACACATTGACCACCTAGAAAATATGTATTCATATAAAAACAAAAATACCATGCCTTCATTAGGTTATTGTTCAATTATTTCAAAATAAGATTTATAACCGAGGTCAAATGATGTGTTATAATGTGATGAATTTATATCTGTATTTATTGAACATTTTCTTATTAAAGGAAAGTTGAAAATCTGATAGAGATAATCTAATTATAATATCTAATTACAGAATGAAATAAATCACTAAAACCAGCTTAATGAGTCTTAAATGCTAATTAATATTCAGGCAAGAAGCTGGAATTTTGACACTCCAGTCACGGAGTAAAAATATAGGAGCACCTATGCATGTAGCATGCAGGATGTTTTGTCATTTTGAATTTGAAATTCCTCACACCTTCGGCATTGTTCGAATGAGCACTGCGTTCCTTGAAGCACGCTCTAAGATCCATCACTAAAATGCTATTAACAGCACCCACCATGTGGAAATTCTTAAAGACATACTTTTGCTAGAGTCTGCTGGGCTGGGGGTACCAGGCAGCACTGAGCTTAACCGGGAGTGTAGAAAGGTGGTGACCTGGCCACAGGTATGCGGGAGCAAGGGAAGCTCTGCCACCGTGTGCCCCCTGACGGCCTCTCTGGCCCCAGGCTGCAGGCGGGCCGCAGAGGCGCAGAGGCCAGACCCAGACCAGATGCCCGTGTGGCTCCCACCCCTCGTCACCAGGGTGGGCAGGGGCTCCTGTCCTGACCTGTTTTCCCCTTGTGTAAATCAGGGATGAGCGCATCGAATCTGGTTTGTTTGAGAATCGGATGGGCTGGTATTTGTAACTCAGGTAGAGTGGAGCCTGGCACTGGTAGGTATTCGCCAGCACTGGGTGATGCCCGCTCGTGGGGGCCTGGGCGGTACATCCCTCACGGGTTTGCATCCAAGGACTCCGTTCTCAGCCACCTCCAGCACCACTGAATTACGGATTCACATTTTCGCAGATCAGGCACCCAGGCCAGCGCAGGGTAGCACGGGAAACACGTGAGAAGGGCAACAGAGAGCCACGCAGATGAGGGATAACAGGGTGCGGGAGGGAAGGGGCGGACGGGGGCCCCGTCACTTACTGAAAACAGAACACTCAGCATTGGCGCGGTCTCTTCAGGCGACCGGTACCAATGCTGTCAAAGGGAGCGTTATGGTGACATTGATCCATAAGGAAAGGACTGGAGAATATTTTGCGAGCTTGTCAAGAACTTCAGAAAAGTAGCTTCGTTTTAAACTTCTCTCCTGCTGGATTTAGGTCATGCCTGGAAGCAACCACAGACCGGGTCCCTCTCCCTCGCTTCCGCACTCCTCGGCGGTCTGAAACAGCTCGTCTCCCAACGACAGATTGGATGGAGTGTCTGTGCCTCTGCCACCTGCTCCACGTCTAGGTGTCGCGGTTACACGGCTGCTCCAGAAATGTTAGTGTCCTACAGAAGACGTCTGGGACCAGGACCGTCCTTCCCCATAGCGTACGACTGCTCTAAGTACGATAGGGTTTGCTTCTCCACCGCAGTGCAGACAAGTGAATACGCAAGGGATCTCGGGAAGCTGCGTTGTATCCTCAGAATCCCAAGCAGGGGAGCAAACCCAGCTGCAGGTGGCCAGGTGAGCCTGACCTTGTGGTCTTAGACACGTCACTCCGCACCCCTGGAACAGACCCCTTATTTTGAATGCAGACAAGATGGCCATAAACCCCTCTGTGCCCCTGCTTTAACTCGCTCTTTTCCTTGTGTGTGTGTGTGTGTAAATGTTTATTTATTTATTTTGAAATAGAGAGAGAAAGAGACAGAGGGAAAGAGGGGCAGAGAGAGAGGGAGAGAGAATCCCACGTGGGCTCCGAGCTGTCAGCACAGAGCCCAACACGGGCCTCGAACCCACGAACTGTGAGATCATCACAGGAGTGGAAACCAAGAGTCAGACGCTTAACTGGCTGAGCCACCCAGGCACCCCCCCCCCTTCTCTTTATTGAAACACTCAAGCCACTTAAAAAATTAAAACAAAACAAGAACACTGATGGCGCCCGTGGTGTCCTCTCCGTCATTTCAGGAAATTTTCCCTCCCCAAGGTCACGGATGACCTCAGGGCAATGACCCTCTAAGACTTGAACACCTTCCACACGTCCGATGCCTCTTTGTTTCCAACTCTTTCCTGGTCTCTCTCTCTCTCTCCTTTCTAGATCCCTATTTTCATAGAAGACGTCTTTTTCCCCCACCCCTCGTTGACATTAATCACTAATATTGTCAAGATTTCTTCTGAGTTTTTTTATATTTTCTGACAGTTTGTATACATTTTGGGTAATTGTGTCAATTACCACCTGCAGGCTATAGATTTCAAATGTTTACTTATGTTTAAGGTTGCTACATTAAAAATTTAGACGCACCCTCTTAGCGTCCCCTACAAGATCCTTTCCCCCAGATATATACTACACGCATCAAGATAAGCACATTAACATATTAATTATTATTTTCCTTTCCTAATCTCTGCATGTAAATAGAAACATCGCTATCTAAACTGTCAGTAAAACAAAGACCCCGGGGGTGTGCACTCAGAATCTCCCCTTCTTGTTTCTGTGATCTGTTTTCTCGCCACTGCTCACCAAGTCCTGTCAGCTGTGTTGCTGAACTCTTCACGAACTGTTTTGCATGCTTTCGGTCCTCACCTTGATGATGTTTGTGTGGCCCCTACCATTCCTCACCTTGACGGCAGTAATCCCTTAGCAATGATCTCCTGTCTCCATCTGCCTCCTTTCCAACTCATCCTTCACGCAATCTGAACTGACCTTTTAAAATGCATATTTAATCCATAACTTCAAATCTTTCAACCTTTCCCAACAAACTTCAAAGAAAGTGCAAATTCCTTCCTCAAGATGCTTCATGGTCTGGGGATGCCTCAGTGGCTCATTCGGTTAAGCGCCTGACTTTGGCTCAGGTCACGATCTCGTGGTTCCTGGGTTCTAGCCCCGCCTCGGGCTCTGTGCTGACAGCTCGGAGCCTGGAGCCTGCTTCGGATTCTGTGTCTCTGTCTCTCTCTGCCCCTCCCCTGCTCTCTCTCTCTCAAAAATAAATAAAACATTAAAAAAAAAAAGATGCCTCTTGGTCTGGTGTGTGCTTCCTGCCCCATGAGTCTCCCTCCAATGAGGCTCGTGACTGGGACCTTCCATAACAAGTAGCATCATTCACACACTCCTGTCTGCATGTGTACCAAGCATTTCCTCCCCTGAATCCTCCTTTGGGATCCCGTAATATCCCACGTACTTGTACCGTGAGGCCCTGGATATTCTGCTGAGGCTGTTGGTTCTCCTTTCTCCCTTTCCCAAAGGGACACTCTCAGGAGGAGGTAAGCACACATCAGTTCATTCTTGAACAAAGGAATAAGAATGAAGGATAAAATTTATTTGTTCAAAAAGTTATCAAGCACCCATTATGCATCAGACACTGTTCTAATGCTCAGATGTATCAGTGATTGAAACAAAGACGCCTGTCCTCAAGAAGGTTATATTCTCCTGTGCAGAGACAATGACCAAAAAAATAGGTATCATAAAAAAAACAAATTATCTAATATGTTTGAAAGTGACAACTGCTATGGGAATAAAAAAAAATGTCCAGTATAGAAAAGATAATAATGAATGTCTAGAGAAAAAGTGCACATTAAATGGTGTGGTTGGGTGGGTGATGTTGAGAGCACCATGGAGAGGAAACCATCCTGAAATCTGGAGACTGTTGGTCACATGGTGAGGAGACCAGTGTGGACACTGGTAGATATTCTGCAGAGCTCCCAGGCACAGTCAGCGCGTCTCCCATGCCAAACACACAGGTCAATCACTTGAAAAGATTCCAGAGCTTGTAAGAAAAACAACAATTTGTTCAATAAACTGGGATGGAAAACAGCTCACAAGCCATCCAAGAATTCCATGTTAAGAGGACAAATCAGTTTTGAAACACAAGTGGACAATTTAATTTTACGTAATACCCAGTACTGGCAGACGGCTTAAAGAAACAATGTATGGTGTATCAGGAAAATAAAATATTCTTAAGCAGTTACAAATCATGTTGTAAAAGAATACTTCATGTGGTAAGAAAGTGTTTGCTATCTAATGTTAGGTGACTAAGAAGATTATTCAATAATACATCCAATGAGCTCTAATACATCCAATGAGCTCCAGTTTTACATCTAAATTGCACACATGTGCATTGTAGTACCGGGAAAACCACACAGTGCAGTGGAAAGAGGTCGTCTTTGTATTCTTTGTTGTAATTTTCTATACTTTGCAAATTTTCTACAATGAATAAGTGGCATTTCAATACCAAGAATGAACACAATGCTATTAAAAAGAGAGAACGCTCTGAAACAGAGTCTAACATGATTTAGAACATACGAAAACTTTTAGGGAAGCCTCACCTATCATTGGGGAAACAAAGCGTCATTCTACAGTTGCTTCTGGTAAAAGTAGACAGCTATTTGAAATAAAGCAAACGAGTAAATGAAATAGAGGTTCTTCCTCACATTGTGAACTGAAACCACATCTTGGTCATCTTAAAAATATAAACATGAAAACCTTGAGTCTTCTGCTTAATGATGGCAGATTGGTGACATACACTCACAAATCTTTTTTCTTCTTCCCCAAATAGTGGGAAATTAGACAAAAAATCTCTAGATCCATAGCAATGAAAAGGATGATTGAAAAGTAGACAATTAATTGTTTATGGGAAATTCATAATTTATCTAGCAGAGGGGAGGAAGCTACAAATAAAATATCAATGCCGGGTGATGTCACAGAAGCCACCAAACAAAACCTCTGAAATCTCAGGGGTTGCTGGTCATTGGCCACATGGAAGTCAGGCAATGAGGCGTGAACAGCAACAGAATGGTGGTTTACTTTATAAGAAGACAAAGAAGTAGGGAATAGGGACATCTGGGTGGCTTAGCCTGTTAAGCATCCGACTCTATGTCATGACTCAGGTCATGATCTCACAGTCGTGAGACTGGGCCAAGTGGTAGGCTCCACACTGAGCATAGAGCCTGCTTTAGATTCTTTCTCTCCCTTTTTCTGTGCTCCTCCCCCTGCCCTCATTCATTCATTCGTTCTCTCTCTTTCTTTCTGTCTCTCTCTCTCTCTCTCTCTTTCTCTCCCTCTAAAATAAAATAAAATAAAATAAAATAAAATAAAATAAAAAGAAGTAGACTGAGGGCCTTGGAAACAGGATAGTTTCTTAAATACTATATTAAAGACAGACCCTAAGATAACTAGCTCTTCAGCTGTTAGAGTCTATACCCCCAGGCATATAGACAGTGGAGGATTACTCTCTGGAGAAACCAAATAAACTCAACTCCATCAACATACATTCAGGAGCCTAAAATGAAATGGCAGTCTGTCCCCTTGCCTGATCTCTCTGTGATGACTTTAACCATTCAGCAAGCTTTATCCACGCACGCTGAATTTCTGATTAGCTCTTCAGTACATTATTCACAGATACAAATTCAGCTGCCTCTTTTAAAATTTTTTTTACATTTATTTATTTTTGAGAGACAGAGAGACAGAGCACAAGTGGGGAGGGGTAGAGAGACAAGGAGACAGAATCCGAAGTAGGCTTCAGGCTCCGAGCCGTCAGCACAGAGCCAGATGTGGGGCTCGAACTCACGAACCACGAGATCATGACCTGAGCCGAAGGTGGATGCTCAACCAACTGAGCCATCCAGGCTCCCCCAATCCAGCTACTTCTTAACATCTGCAAGTAGTTTTCAATGAGAAAGGGAAAAAATGCAATTGGAATAAAATCGGAATAGAGGAAAGAGAGACAATGCAGGAAGGAAAAGGAACACTGAAAAATTCTAAATCTTAGAGTGATAAGAGACGGCATTGCATCTATAAAGAGCAGTCTGCTATGAAAAGTGAACAGATGATGAGGAAAAGCCATTAAAATTAGTAATACAAAAAGTCAAAATAAATGTATATTCTCTCTACATATGTCTATCAGTGGGAAGAGTAGAAAAAACATATTAAAGACTTCCACAGACAGATGAAGAAATGCAATTACATACAAGAGATCAAAACCTAGAAAGGCATTGGCCTGTTAAGAAAGACATTTTATGCTAGACAATAGCAAAGCCTTCCCTTCAAAATTCAGAGACAAAAAATATCCCCATGTAGAATTTTATACCTAGCCAAGTTATCAAATGACCATGAAATAGATAGAATCAAGTACTTTTTTTAATTAAAAAAAATAATGTTTATTTATTTTTGAGAGACAGAGCATGAGCAGGGGAGGGGCAGAGAGAGAGAGGGAGACATAGAATCCAAAGCAGGCTCCAGGTTCTAGGCTGTCAGCACAGAGCCTGACACAGGGCTTGAACCCAGGAACCGTGAGATCATGACCTGAGCTGAAGTTGGACGCTTAACTGACTGAGCCACCCAGGAGGCCCTGTAATTTTATTTTCTTTAATTCAAGGATTAAGAGAATGACCAATATGCATTCTTCCTTTGGAAGACAATGGAGAATATATTTCAATGAGAGTCTGGAGCAAACCAAGAAAAAGTCAGTATAGAATGCAGAAAGCACTGGCCCTACCACAGGAGGGAAGTAGGACATAGGTTGGTGGGTCTAAGCAAAAACCAGCACAACCTGGAAGAGAAGAATAGGAGACCCTGAAGGAAGCATCCTGGAAAAGGAAGGGACCAAGTATTCGCTTAGCGGATCATCTGGTGGGAAGTGATTACAGATACGGCACAGCTGAAGGATCGTTGGGAGAATAGTCAGGAAAAACATATAGAAGAAATAGAGTAGGGGTACATTTCTACTAGGGTTGCCATGAAATATTTATATAACTGTATGTTAGAGGTTGAACTGTGTCCCCCACAAAGATATGTTAAAGTCCTAACTGTGACACATATGAACATGACCTTATCTGGAAATAAAGCCTTTGGAAATGTAATCAAGTTAAGATGAGGTTGTTAGGATGGGCCATAATCCAGTATGACTGGTGTCCTTATAGGAAGACAAGACACAGAGGGAGGGACAGAGAGAAGGACCACGTGGGCTTGGACTTCAGCAACTACAGCACAGGAACACCAAAGCCTGCTGGAAAACTACTGGAGCCTTGGGAGAGACAAAGAGGGACTCTCCCCCAGGCTCTGTGGGAGGAAGAGCCTGTCAACACCTTGATTTAGGACTTCTGGCCTCTGGAATGATGAGACAATAAATTCCTGTTTTTTAAAGCAACCCAGTTTGTGGTAATGAGTTACGACAGGCCCAGGAAACTAGAACACATAATGTAACCAACAGTGTGATCAATACGCATAATGTAATCAATATCTGCTAATTTAATAGAAATTGTCATATAACTATGTTGGCAGATGAGGGATAGTGATGTAAGGCTGCTGCATCCTTATTAATTATAAAACACATTTTATAGATAATGACTAACTTTGAGGAGTTAAGAAATCACATTATAATTACATTAAGTATATGTTTATTGAATGTGATATGTAATATCTACTATATTTAAATGGAGTTAATATCAGAATAATAACAACAAATTTAACTTAATATTTTACACACAATTTATTATAAACTGGGCAGGGTACTAGGTATTTACATATATGAGTGCATTGGTCACTCTGGTGACTCTATGAAGTATTTTTACTATCATCATTTCCATTTTTTTAATGTTTATTTTTGAGAGAGGAAGAGAGAAAGAGAGGGGAGGGGAGGGGCAAAAAGAGAGGGGGGAGAGGATTCCAAGCAGGCTCCACACTGTCAGCACAGAACCTGAGATCATGACCTGAGCTGAAATCAAGAGTTGGACGCTTAACAGACTGAGCCATCCAGGCATCCCCCATCATTTCAATTTTTATATGGAGAAACCAAGAAGGATTTAAAAACTAAGTAAGTGGTAAAACTCAGATTCAACGCCACGACTCTGGAGTCAGGATCTATTCTGGTAACCACAGGAGATTGCCTCTAACCCAATTGGTAAGGAAAGAACGGTAAGTGGAAATAGAGTCCCTCCAAGACGGTAAATAAGGGTACAGGTCAACTCTCAAAAGTTGATGGCCACGCAGCTATTGCTGGCATGTCAGTTAGGTGTCATAATGCAATTCTAGTCACACGTGATAGAAACGGCTGCACCTGAGCACCAAAAGACATGAGGGGTCGAATGAATAAGTATGTTGTGGCATATCACGTAACGCAAAACTAGACAGCAGACAAAGTAAGTGAACTTGAGTCACATTGGGGTACTTTGCAAACACTTTGGAAAACTAGGAGAATCTCCCTTAAACTGTGCACATATATATATATACACTCAGTAATTCCACATCCCAGCCAAACGGGGAACATCAGAGGTGTTCACCAAGAAAAGCAAGGGTTCAGAATGCTCATAGAGCTATAAGTGTTAGTCCCAAACTGAATTCCACCAAATGCCCTCCCCAAATCGAAGGGACACATAAGTTGCTGTGTACACACACAGCAGAGCACGATGGAGCCATAACGTGGGTGAATCTCACACCCAAAATGTTGAGAAAGCAAAGCTGGGCAAAAAAGAGCAGATGCTCAATGGTTAGTTTGTTTGATTTCTATGATTTTAGGAGTCAGAATGGCAGCTACCTTCCAGGAAAAGGGACATCACTGGACAAAGGGGCAGAGATGGGGTCGAATGTGCTGGTAGGGTTCCATTTCTTTACCTCGGTGGTATCCACCTACGTATGATTCATGGAACTGTGTACTTATGACTTGTGTACTTTGTATACATGTATGTTCAGTTGGAATTTTCAAATGATAGCTTAGTAAATACATCTTCCCTGCAACCTTCGGGAGGAGAGTTTTGCCCAATGTAGGAATATAGACGAAATGGGAAAGCCTGGTTAAGGATAGGGGTGGGAACAGAGATTTGAACCTTGGATCAGCTGCGTTATATTTGTTTCGTCTCGGTCACGTGATTGATCTCATCTGCTTCGTGGGGGGTAGCTATTAAATGAGGTATCAGTTGGTGTCTCCCTTCTTCTCCAGACAGCCTATACTCCAAGCCAGGTGGTGGTGACGATTTATTTCCCTCTTCAAAATGATGTACCACTCTCTTTGTAATTGCTGTAAGAATATCATTGTTTTGGGTGCCTGGGTAGCTCAGTCAGTTAATTGTCTGAGTTTGGCACAGGTCATGATCTTGTGGCTTATGGGTTTGAGCCCCGCGTCAGGCTCTGTGCTGGCAGCTCAGAGCTTGGAGCCTGTTTCAGATTCTGTGTCCTCCTCTCTTTCTTCCTCCCACACTGATTCCCTCTCTCTCTTTCTCTCTCTCTCTCTCTGTCCCTCAAAAATAAAGCTTAAAAAATTAAAAAAAAGAATATCATTGTTTTGTGATATTCTATATTTGACTTGATTTTTAAAATGTTTTTCTTAGACCTTTCACTTGGTTTTTCCAAATGAATTAGCATTTAAGCTCCTGGAGGCTAGACGTTGTGCTACTCCTGTGCCTGTAAGTTTCCTTCCCTGTAAAATGAGATTAATAAAAGCAGTTTTAACCGAATTATACTCTTCAGGTGTAAGGCATCCTGAATAGAAAGGACCATTAGCATGAATGTCTGGGACTCTTAGAACACCTGATGCGGGCCCTACCGAGCTGTCCAGTCCAGCTGGTCTGTCCTTCCTCCAGCTCCTTTCCTGAGGCTGTGCTTCTAACCATCTCTTTCTTCTTCTGTCTTTTCTCATTTTGGTCCCATCCAGTTTCCTCCAAAGTGACCAACCGGCACCTACTCCCGATAGTTGTCACTCAAAAGGAGTCAGCCACGGGGAGTCTGTTTCTCTTCCAGAACCCAGACCTGAACCTTCTGGGTTAATTCTATCTTCGTCTCTGCTCCCATTTTTCTTAATTTCCTGTGCTTTGCACCTCTTGCCTTACAACTAATGCTCTTACTCTGGCCCTGTGTTTTGAGTGTGCAAACATACCAGTCCTCTGGCATCAATATTGGGCTTTCTTATACTCTTTAAAAAAAATTTTTTTAATGTTTATTTATTATGGAAAGATAGAGAGAGACAGAGCATGAGCAGGGGAGAGGAAGACAGTGGGGAAGACACAGAATCAGAAGCAGGCTCCAGGCTGATCTGTCAGCACAGAGCCCGACGTGGGGCTCGAACTCACGAACCTTGAGATCAAGACCTGAGCCCATGACCTGAGACGAAGTCGGATGGTTAACCGACGGAGCCCCCCAGGCACCCCGTGGGCTTTCTTTTACTCTCAGTGTCCACCTGACTGTTCATGTGACGAAGAGAAAAATGATCTATGGGTTCCGACGAAAGTTCTGTGTTTTGCTCAGAGGACGCGGGACATGGGGATATAGATGGGGGTATGTTAGGCTAGGGGTAGGTCCAGAAACCCAAGAGAGCAGTGGCCCTTAATCAGGGACAATTGGGTCTCCCCAGAGAAGTGTAGCAAAGTCTACATCACTTCTGCTGCTTGTCTGAGGACAGTGTTACCGGCTTCAGGTGGGTAGAGGCCATACGTGCTTGGGGACATCTGCGGCACACAGGAGAGCCTCCGACGATGAAGAATTACCTGGCCCCAAATGTCCACAGTGCTGAGGTTGAGAAACCCTGATGGAGCTTTGGATTGGGGGAGGGAATAGTGGGGAAATTGTTCGCTTTTAGAAAGAAAGCAGGTGGCTGGACAGGTCTTTAGGCTTTAATCACCAGAAAGAAGGGCTGGAGTAGCTGCGAAGCAGACAGGAACAGAGGTGTCAAAAGAGAATCCTGAAGAAGCTTTTCATGCTATTCAGTGTTATTTTCTCTGCCAATTCTCCTCTAGCTGAGACATAATACTTTCAAGATTTTGGAGTCAGATTTGAGTTTCTTTCGGGTGTGACACCATTTGAGATAAGCTTACAGAGAAGATCAGGAAGGCTTCATTTGTGGGGTCACCCATGCGATTTCCACATCTCGACTGAGTCCTTCTTATCTGGAGAAGCCCATGGGGACCAGCCCTGGTGACATGACCTGCTTCCGATGGGGATTTCCTGGCCCTCCCGAAAAGGATCTAGACCTTTCTCCTCATTCTCTTTTGGATCTGACGATGACACTCCAGTAATTTCACCTCTTAGAGTGGCCTCCAAATTTTATGAGTCTTCTGCCCTGTGCACTTGAACTCATTTGCTCCTTTCGTGAGACTGTTTATGTTGATCCTAATGGTTGCAGCTAAGCTGTTTGCAATCTTGTCAGGAGAGGGAAGGCTGAATTCCAGCAGCTGAAATTTCATGTTTAATGCAGACATAATAGGAAACACAACTGCTGCAATCAGAAACCCCCGGGAGAGGCATGTGATGAGAGGATTTTAGGTAGCAGTCATACGTGCTAACCCAGGATCCAGCCCACAGATGAAATCGCTCTCGCTGCAAAGCTCCAGTGTGTGATGGCACTTGAGTTATTTTCCCCCAAAGACTTTCGTTATCTTTATTTTGAAGGGTCAGGAAAGTCATAAACCAAGGTTAAACTTCCAGTTGAGAAGGAAACTCATGTAAAACACTGCACCCGTATTTATTTGGGGGGAAGGAGAAGCACACCCTTGCTGTGTGACATCACACACCTCTGGGTGGAGAACGGAAGGAGCTTCTGTTGGTTGTCTACCCAGAACCCTTCCTCACTTCTCTCCTGCCGGTAGAGAGAGCCCTGATTTTCTAGGTGTCCGGCTGCCTCCTTCACTGGAGCCAATCACGGTGTTCCCAGTCCTCTAGGTGGTGAGGGGCTTGGGCGTAAGCAGCTGACACAATCCCAGCCCATAGGGTCCGAGAGGAGTCTGGCAGGTGTTTCTAAAAAGACATTTGGCCTTGCTTTAGCTAAGAGACACACGGAAAGACTGGCTCTTCTGCCTCAGGAGAATACTTGACCATCTGGATGTAATGCCCGAAATGACAGCTGTCTTCTAGCCATGAATGTGGCTAAGCTGAGTGATAAGCTAGCATCCTGAGGAGGACTGACATGTCTAGAGGAAGAAACCGGGGTCTCAATTGTGTGGTTGCGATGTGTAACTAGCCAGCTGTGGAGCCAGACTACTTCTGGACTTCTTGTTGAAGAAGATGATGTTGAAGTCGCTTTGAGTTGAGATTTCCACTGACTTGCTCTTTGACTTGCTTTTGAAAAAATGAACTAATGAATAACTTCATATTTGCCACAGAAGGTGCACCATCTTCTTTCTCAATAGAAGTATTGGGTTTGGCAGCTGTGTACTAGTGAGTCAGAGCAGTTGGTGAGCTATCATTCTTTGTACACCAGAGGGAACACTTCATTCGGGAGAAGGCCACCTGTCCGGTTTTACCTTCACATTTTCTAACTTGAACAAATTGCCTCAATGTCATCAAGTCTATGAGCTGCAGCTGCATTGTCCTATGCATTCCACAAACGCATTATTATGGGTTCACCTAGCAGTTCGTTTTGTAGCCATCATAAGCGGGGCCTCACTGCAGCCATTTTCATCCTCAGAACATGTACCTGAAATATCTCATTGTCAACATCAGTCTTCACTGGCCCTAGAATTCTTTATAGACCTGACTTTTTTTTTTTTTTTGCATGTAACCTGGTATTTCTAGGTCAACAGGCACCTAGAAGTCCTTTTTAAAATTCATCATGATCTTTAATAAGTAATTAAGGACCCAGTTATACATTGTCCTATGTACAAACATGACTCTGAGATTGTAAGAGATTGCAAAGTGAAAGAGCATTACAAAGACACAAAACGTGACACATATTTAATGAGTGGGTATTACTATTTTCATCATTACCGACATCTCATATTTGTAAAGTGTTCTGGAAATTACAAAGTAATTTTATATGTTTTTATTTTAATTAAATTAACACACGCCCAGGAGTGTACTAGGTGATGAGGGAATTTAAGAAAAATACAAAACTGGTTTGTGTGACTTAAATAATGCCAAACAGAAGCTTTGTTGAAAACTTTTATTTAAAGCCAAGTATCAGTGAATTTGGAAAGGGGTACTGGATCTAGAATTTTGCAATGAATCATAGGAATCTCAAAAGAAATTGAGTCGTGACATGATGGTAGCCAGCAGAAATGTGGTGTGTTACAGCAATATGATTAATAAGACAAAAATTATTTTAATTAGTGACTCCATGGCCTAATTCTAAGCCCAAAAGTGATAGATATAAAAAAATTATTTAAAAATCTATCTATTACCTATGTATAATTTATCAACTGATCTGTTTTACTTAATGTTATTCCTATGGAACTTATACATCTTAAAATATTACTTTTCTAGAAGTAGAACAAACAATCCAAAAACTTGTATTGAACCACATAAGATGTAGAATAGCCAAAGAAATATTGAAAAAGAAAAACAAAACTGGAGGTATCACAATTCCAGATTTTAGGTTATGTTTCTAAGCAATAGTAATTAAAACGGTATGGTGCTGGCATAAAAATAGACACATATATAGATCAATGGAACAGAACAGAAAATCCAGAAATAAACCCACAATTATAAGGTCAATTAATCTTTGGCAAAGTGGGGAAGAATATGCAATGGGAAAAAGATAGTCTCTTCAACAAATAGTGTTGGGTAAACTAGACAGCTACATGCAAAAGAATGAAACTGGACCATTTTCTTTCATCATACACAGAAATAAACTTGAAATGGATTAAAGACCTAAATGTGAGACTGGAAGCCATAAAAATTCTTGAAGAGAGCAAAGGTAGTAACCTCTTTGACACTGGCTGTATCAACTTTTTCTAGATATGTCTCCTGAGGCAAGGGAAATAAAAACAAAAATAAAATATTGGGACTTCATCAAGGCAAAAAGCTTCTGCACAGTGAAGGAAGCAATCAACAAAACTAGAAGGCAACTTACTGAGTGGGAGAAGATGTTTGCAAATGACATATCTGATAAAGGGTTACTATCCAAAATATATGAAGAATTTATACAACTCAATACCAATCATCATCATCATTGTCATCATCATCATCATCATCCAATTAAAAAACAGGCAGAAGATATGAACAGACATTTCCCCAAAGAAGACTTCCAGATGGCTAACAGACATATGTAAAGATACTCAATCAACATCATCAATCATTGAGAAATGCAAATAAAAACCACAATGAGATATCACCTAACACCTATTAGAATGGCTAGAATCAAAAAGATAATAAATAACAAGGGTTGGAGGCATCTGGATGGCTCAGCAAGTTAAGCATCTGAGTCTTGATTTTGGCTCATGATCTCATGGTTGTGAGATCAAGCCCCGCATCGGGTTCTGCACTGATAGGATCGAGTCTGCTTGGGATTCTCTCTCTCCCTCTATCTCTCTGCACCCTCCCCACACACTTACGCCCTCTCTCTCTCTCAAAAATAAATAAATAAACATGAAAAATTAAAGAAATAACAAGGGTTGGCAAAAATGTGGAAAAAAAGAACCCTTGTGCACTGTTGGTGGGAATGCAAACTGGTGCAGCCACTCTGGAGAACAGCATGGAGATTCCTCAAAAAGTGAAAAATAGAACTACCCTACAACCTAGCAATTGCACTACTAGGTATTTACCCAAAGAATACAAAAACACTAATTCAAAGGGATACATGCACCCCAATGTTTATTGAAGCATTATTTATAATAGCAAACCATGGAAACAGCTCAAGTGTCCATTAATAGATGAATAGATAAAGAAGATGTGGTATATATACACAATGGAATATTACTCAGCCATAAGAAGGAATGAAATGAATCCATTTGCAACAACACGGATAGAGCTAGAGAGTATAATGTTAAGCAAAATAAGCCAGTCAGACAAAGACAAACACTATTGGATTTCACTCATATGTGGAATTTAAGAAACAAATAAATGAGCAAAGAAAACAAAAGAGAGAGAGAGAGAGTGAGAGAGAGAGAGACAGACAGAGACAGAGACAGAGAGACCAGCCAGGAAACAGACTCTTAACTACAGAGAACAAACTGGTGGTTACCAGAGGGGAGGCAGGTGGGGAGATGGGGGAAATAAGGGTTAGGGATTAAAATATATATGTATTAATTTTCCATTTGAACCCAAAATTAAATCTGGAAAATTCCAGAAGAATTACCTACAATGCAACATGGTGCATTTCTCTTCATCACAGTATAGAAATTATTTGATTTTTAATAATATCTTTTGTACTTTTATCTATGGAGAACTAGTCAGAAAGCTTGATTGGTATTTTTAGCATATTTTTTCAGACAGCATAACATCTTTTTTAAAAAGAAAGCAGTCTTTCTGAGAGATAAAATAAGTCCTCATGTTGATAGAGAATATACTTCTTCTGATTCAGAATTGCAGTTTTAGAAGTCAAGAATGTCACCCAAACTCAAAGTCCTTGAAAAACATTTGAAAAACTTTGAAATGAGGCAGATCTGAGGCTTCAGTCTTACCTCTCCCGTGTTCCAACTGTGTGACTATGGAGTATGTGCTGAACTTCTGTCAATCTTACTTTTCTTATATTTAAAATTAAAACACATACTAGCCACACTCTAGATATGAAAACCCTCAACAGAATAATAACAAACTAAATCTAGTGACATATAAAAAAAATGGTACGCAATGACCAAGTGTGGTTTATCCCAGGAATGCAAGGTTAGTTTAACATGTGCAAACCTCGTGACACAATATCATATTATCAGAATGAAAAACAGAAGACATGATTATCTCAATAGATTAACAAAAGTCAAATCCACCACCCCTTCATAGTAAAAGGACACCAAACCAAGAGCAGAAGAAAGATTGCTCAGCTTGGCAAAGAAAATCTACAGAACCCACAGCTGCCAAGGCACTTGGTGTGAAAGACTGAGTACTTGCCTACCAACATAAGGAGCCGAACTGGCACGTTCGGCTGCTTCTATTCAACATTGTGCTGGAAGATCTGGCCACTAGGCAAAGTACCGAAATAAAAGGCATTCTGATTAGAAAGGAAGAAGTAAAATCACCTCTATTTGCAGACGGCATGACCTTGCCTATATATAAACCCTTAAGAAGCCCACTGTGGAGTATAAGAATGAATAAATAAATTCAACAACCTCAGTATACAAAAACCCATTTTATGTCTATACACTGGTAATAAAAAATCCAAAAATGAAATTAAGAAAACAATTTCATTTACAACAGCATCAAAAAGATATTTAGAAATTAGATTAATAAAAGATGCAAAACTTACACTCTGAAAGCTGCAAAACGTTGTTGAAAGAAAATGAAAGAGCTCCAGGTAAATGAAAAAAACGGCTCATGGCCATGGGTCAAGATTTTATGTTGGTAAAATGCAACATTTCCCAAATTAATCCGCAGATTCAATACAATATCTATTGTAATCCCAGCCTGCCATTTTCTCAGAAGCTGACAAGTTGATCCTAACATTCATATGGAATCCGAGAGAACCAGAACACCCAAAAAATCTTTCCACAGGACGATAAAGTTGGAGGACTCACGTCCTGATTTCTAAACTTATTTTACAGCTACAGAAATTAGTAAGTGTGGTACTGGCTTGAGGCACTGGCATAAGAATAGACATACAGATTAATGGAACAGAATGGAGAGTCCAGAAATAAATTCTCACATCTATGGTCAGTTGATTTTGACGAGGATGCCCAAAACAATTACCTGAGGGAAAGAACAGTCTTTTCAACAAATGACGCTAGAACAAGTCGACACCCACCTGAAACTGTATGTAAAATGTCAACTAAAAATGAATCAAGAGACAGAACTAAAAGCATAAAAGTCATAGAAGAAAACAAGTATGTTATCTTTGTGACCTTGAATTAGGCAGTGGTTTCTTAAATATGACATCAGAAGCACAAACAACAGCAACAAAAGTAGATAAAGTGGATTTCCTCAAAATTAAAAACTTTTGTGCCTCAAAGATCTTTCAGAAAGTGAAAAAGACAGTCCAGAGAATGGAAGAAAATATAAACAAATTACACGCCTCATGAAGGACTGGACTATAAAGAACGCTGACAACAATAAAAATAAAGATAACCCAATTGAAAATGGATGAAGGATCGGAATAGACATTTTTACAAAGAAGATATACAAATAGCCAATAAGCACACGAAAAGATGCTTAACATCATTAGTCATCTGGGAAATACAAATCACAACCACAACAAGATACAACTTCACATCTATAGCCACAATCGAAAAGACATTATAAGAAATGCTAACAGAAATAGGGAGAAATTGGAACCATTATACACTATTGGTAGGAATATAAAATGGTAGTCACTTCACAAAACTACCTGGAAGTTCCTTTAAAATGTTAAACACATTCTCTTTTTCATCTTTCCAATTTCACATGAACCAGCAATTTCACTTTTGGGGACATACCTAAGAGAAATAAAAACATACAACTGCACTATAACTGTACATGAAGGTCTATAGCAGCTTTGTTCGCCAAAGAAATCAGTAAGTGGAGACAACCCAAATGTCCATCAGTTATCGGATGGGGAGATAAAATGTGGTATATCCATTTCATTCCAAATGGGATATTATCTGGCAATAAAAAATTTGCCAAATAATAAAATTATTATATGATTCATTGTACAACATGGAGGTGACTTGGAGACATTATGCAGAAAGAAAGAACCAAGTCACAAAAGACCAGTACCCAACAGGACTAAGAGGGTTGAGTGGAAATGGGTAAGACATAGGGCACCTGGGAGTGATGGAAATGATCTGACAGAAATTGTGTGATGGCTGCATCATTCTGTGTATGTGCCAGAAGCCACCAAATTGTACAGTTTAAATGAGTGAATTACACATCGTGTGAAGTATATCACATCAATTATATTTGATGTATATATGCATACATATATATGTATGCATACATAGCTCTTTAAACTAGAGAAATAAATACTAACAGAAATGGAAGTGAGAAAACTAGAGAAACTCACAAGGACTAACCATGAAGAGAAAATGGATGGGTTGGAATTTATAAAGAGCTTCTGCCCATCAAACCTTGTGTGTGTACACACGTATATGTACACATAACTTATGTACACATAATTTGTTCTGACTGGAAATTTTATGTAACATATAAAAAATTCCAAAACATCGGTCAATAAATAAATTTTACAAACCAAATGACTTACTTAGAAAGATGGACAGAAGGTTTGACTAGGTACATTTTAAAAGGTTTTCAGTGTAATTTTTCATCAGGGAAATGCGAATTGAACCAAAACTTCTGATACCACTCCCATTCCTTCCTCGAATGGATTAAAGACACAGAGGTTGAAATTTGAAGCATCTGTGCAGATGTGGAGGAGCTGGACTCATCCACCCTGCCAGCAGGAATGATTTACGCAGACACACAAATAGTATTCACCAAAGGTAAACACTTATTTTCCAGAAATTCACAACCCGAATTCCTCTGCAGGTACACACCTGAGAGCAAGGTGCACCTGTACGCTCACCGA
Organism: Panthera leo; assembly: GCF_018350215.1. Taxonomy (NCBI): domain Eukaryota; kingdom Metazoa; phylum Chordata; class Mammalia; order Carnivora; family Felidae; genus Panthera; species Panthera leo. Next base: position 138,388,602 of record NC_056681.1, on the reverse strand, counting down.
AGATATGCACAAATAGGTTGAGAGCAGAACTAGTCCCGAAGGCCTCCAGGTGACGCTGTCCCAGCAACCACCACCGCGGAACGGCCCAGCACCGGGGGCCATCCCACAGTGGAATCAGCACAACAATGAGGATACGTGAACCACGACCACGCGTGACTACGTGGACACATTTCGCAAGCAGTGTGGAGTGGTGGAAAGCATACACTCTGCAAGACTTCACTTATACAAAGCTGAAAAGCCGAGGAAGCCAACCCATGGTGTTAGAAGCCTGGATAGTGGTTAGTTTGGGGAGTAGGGGGTGAAGAGAGACTGGCGGGGACCTCCGAGAGCCACAAATATCTTGCTTGTTGATTTGATCGGGTTCTCATCACACAGCTGTTCTAATTTGCTGAGGTTTACTGAGCTGAACACCTCTGATTTGTGCTGTACATTTAAGATGATCACACTCTTTTCTGATGCATGTTATGATTTCATTGATTGTCTGGGAAATCAGTGAAGATTAAACTCTATATAGTTTAGGCATATTACTGACGCCATAAAACTATTTAAAAATAAAGGAAGGCTATGACCCAAGAGGGTGCTGACTGAGGGGACAGGGCATGGCAGGAGTCTAGGGCAGGGTCACCTTGCTGCGGGCACATTCATGGGGTCTGGCGTTGGGTAAGTGGGTTACCGATAATGTGCATATGTTACCGATAAAGACTGAAAGTATGAAGAAGAGCAAGCGAATAGGAGTCTGATGTGGAAATTTGGAAAAGGGGATACAGAAGATGAAATTGATGGGATGGCAGTGAAAGTTTAAGACGTGTTTAAAGGAGGGTCCATAGGAAGTGCTAATCGGCACATACGTGGGTGAAGGACAGAGGGTCTGGCGCGAGCAACTTGGTAGATGGTGGTGTCAGGAAGCCAGAGAAGGCGCGGATTTTCAGAGCACACCAAGACAACCATTCCGAGCATGTGTGGAGGATTAAAGGTGGAGTTTCAGGTGACAAGTGGGATATAGAGAAACCTGATTCCTGGAGGAGACGTCTGGGTGGGCCACACGCATTTACAAGTTACCAGCATGGAAATGCTGTCAAGAAGTTCTTAGAAAGGACAAGACACCCAGGGGAAGAGTGTGTGCAGAGGTGAGAGTGGACCTCAGGTCTGGACACTGCACGATTGTAAGCTGAAGGTCGGGGTGGAGCGGAAGAGCCATCAAAGAAGAAAATAGCCAGTTAGGTAAAAGGACATCCAAGGGAACACGCATCAAAAAAAAATTATTTCAGGGCTCCTAGGTGGCTCAGTTGGTTAAGCATCCAACTTCAGCTCAGGTCACGATCTCACAGTTCATGAGTTTGAGCCCTGCATTGGGCTCTACACTGGCAGTAAGGAGCCTGCTTGAGATTCTCTGTCTGTCCCTCTCTCTCAAAATAAGTAAATAAACTTAAAAAAAACATTTAAAAAAGTGTTTCAAGACATTTCAGTTCTCTCAGATGAGACTAAAAAGTTGAGCAAGATGAAAACAGGGACATAACTGTTAGAGTTGGAGATGTGGGCACCACCAGAGACTTCTCCAGAAAGTATCCGTGAAGTGGTGGGCAAGGAAGACACAAGGCCATAGGAGGGAAGAGGGAGCGAGGAAGGAGACACAGGCTACTTACACATGTCTCATGAGTACTTGGCTGTGAACAGACAAATATCTCAGTAACAAATAGCTTTGCTATGATGAGATGATCAGTCAATGATCTAAGGTCTGGAACATAATAGGTGCTAAGTACATATTGATGAACAGGAATAACCTTACACTGTGATATCCCCAAAGGCAACTCAAAGTATTTCTCAAGTCAAACAGAAACGTGAGATCCATGGTTGAACATGCCCTTGTGCAAGAAGGCACATCAAGCCTCAGTTAAGACTGAGATGTGCCCGGATCCCCTGGCTGACGAATGTTTGCATTCCAGACAATGAGGGATATAAATATATGTACATAAATCAAGTCAGTGGCCAGATTAGCGTGGAAATTGGGGGGCACAGTAAAGAAGATGTGGGTGGGCCTCACCCAGTATGGTGAGGACCTGATAGGACCATAAGGAGGGGGAAGGTGAACCGTCCTCTCTGACTGACTGTTGGAGCCAGATGTCGGTCTCCTGGCCTCTGAGCACCTGGGTGTCAGCCTTCAGACCCAGACTGGACCTTCGCCATCAGCGGGTTGGTCCTCAGGCCCTGAGTGCCAGCACCAGCCCCCGCTCCCTACATGCGGTTTCTCCGTAGAACCTTGACTAACATTTCAGCATTTTCTTCCCTCCGTTGTAATATCTTCTTTGATTCATGAATACTTTGACATGTGTTTTAAAATTTACAAATTTACGGGAGGAATTGTTTTACTATATTTTGGAGTTGATTTTTAATTCTATTAAATTGCACTTCAAGTATATAGTCTGAATGATCATTTTTTTAAAATTTTTTTTAACGTTTATTTATTTTTGAGACAGAGAGAGACAGAGCATGAACGGGGGAGGGTCAGAGAGAGGGAGACACAGAATCTGAAACAGGCTCCAGGCTCTAAGCTGTCAGCACAGAGCCCGATGCGGGGCTTGAACTCACGGACCGCGAGATCATGACCTGAGCCGAAGTCGGACGCTTAACCGACTGAGCCACCCAGGCGCCCCAGAATGATCATTTTTTTTGAGAGGGTACCGTGAAACTTCCTTTGTGATGAAATGTTTTTTCCTGTAAATGAAATTTCCATGTATGCTTAAAAAATTGTGTGTTCCTTCATTGTTGGGTGGCTATACATTAGATTAATATCAGATCAAGCTTGTCAAGTTTGTGTATGTTGTTTTGTTTTCTAGTTTGCTACATCTATTCATTTCTGAGAATAGTGTGATAAAAACATTTAAGTAAGGTAGTAGCTTTTTCTATTCATTTATAGAATTGTGCCAATTTTTACTTTATGTTTTTGATATTATATTGTTAGGAACATACGACACTAACTTTTTGAGACTTTTTACAACTACCTCACACCTGAGAGAGATCTTTGACTTCATATCTTTGATTCTATGTTTTGTGATATTAATATTGCTATTGCTTTTTCTTGTTTATGTTCACATGGCATATCTTTAGCCATCTCTTCTGACATTTCTGTCATGTTTTATGTGTCTCTTATAACATGCATATGGAAAATATTATTTGAAAACTTTATTCTGGCCTCCCTGGTTAACAGAAAACTTTAAAATATTTACATTTACAGTGATCATTGATATATTTTGACATATTTTTACCAACTTGTTTTTACCTCACCAGCTTGTTAAACATTCTATTTCTATACTTCTTAGTTATTGCCATTAAATATTAATTACCTACTTAAGAGCGTCAAAATGTAATAAACATTTCTATCTCTTTATTAAGGAACAAAAGTACTTTTAAACCACTTGAATTTAATTCTGTTTGCACGTGTCATCTGTGTTATTACTTCAGGACTTTCCGAGTGTTTCCAGACTCCCAAGTGTTTGTCTTCTCTTTTAGGATCATTCATTATTTAGTGATGTATTTGTTCATTACACCTTGTGCCTCCTTCCTTGTGGGTTCGAAATTTCCTTCCCGCCAGAGTCTGTTCTTGTGAGGATCTTTCCGTCAGTATTTATGCAAAAGACACAGAATTCTAGGTAGACAGTGATTTTTACCTGAGTATTTGGAAGATATTTTTCATTCCATCCAGGTGTATGCTTTTTGCAGATGAGGTCAATAAAAAGATTTTGTATGACCTCACTGAGAAATATTATATATCCTCAAGGTCCACAAGTGAAAAATATTAAATAAAAATTGATGGGAAATCCTCAGTAAGGGACACTGTGAACAGTTCGGTCCTTCTCACAGTGTGATGGGCACAGACATGTGTCCCTGATATTAATATTGTCAGTGGATGTCCTTTCCAGGCCAGTTCCCCCTGGCCATTACCTCTGCTGCAGAAGGCAGTGCTGGCCAAGGTCAGTGCCATAGGGGTAGGGTAGGACGGGGAGGGATTACCACCCAGAAAATCTCGATAACCTCCCTATTTTGAAGTCAGCTGACTGGCAAGATTTCATCTGCAGCCCTAATTTTCCTTCGCCATGGAGCTTAACATGTTCAAGTTTCTGAGATTGGGACACGGGTCTCTTTGGAAGGGGCAGGGGCATTATTCAGTACATCAACAGAGGCACTGCACCAGGGTAGCCAAATCCAAGAGATCAAGGTGTAGCTCCCAACCAAGGCAGTTCAGGATTCTGAGTGGGAAAGAATGGAACCCTGTCACAAGGGTTGGTGGACATGTGGGCCAGTGAGTTCTCATGCTCCCCTGAAGGCCTGTCCTGCAGAATCGCCCACTCCTTCCTGTTAAGAACAAAAGCTCTCTCCTTAAAGAGAATGCAGGGCTGCTTCCTGGTAATACTCGCCCCATCCTTGCTGGCCGTTAGATCATAATTAGGGTCGTGCCGTGGCTCCAGTGACCCGGGTCTGAGGAGGAGTTCTAAGATTTAGATAACATGCAGGAGCCAGGAGAGAATGTGCAGGACTGGTTCTGAGGAATGTTTGCTCGAGTCCCGGACAAAAGCTTTTCTACGGAGGAGTGTATTGATTTGGAAGCAGTTTTGAGATACAGGATTCAGCATCCTGGCAAAGCCGCACGTGATGGTGTGAAATCGCTACTGGGGTGTTTCCTGGAATCACGGAAAAATCAATGGCCCGTGCTAAGTGAGCTGAAGTGCCAGGATTGCATGGCAGACTGTGGAAAGAGGGATTGAAAGACAAGGAAGTAGGCATGCGGGGGCGGACACAGTCTGCAAGGCCAGGTCACCCGCCAGATGGAAAATTCACCTTTTACCAAAACAAGAAGGAATGTACAAGACGAGGCACCAGCATCGCAAAGGCCTTCGGCGGGTGTTGTCCTATGTGGGCCAGGCCCGATGGGGGGCGATGCCATTGCAGAGTTGGGCCCACGCTGGCCACAAGGATGGCAGGACTCCGCAAAGGGAGGGGCCAGGTGGCAGTCCTTCAAGATCATAAGCCAGGTGGATGCAATTATCATCACGACTGGCAATGTTGGAGTGGCGGCCTGTTGGAGTGAGACCTGACCTTCAGAACTAGGAGGATGGTCTACAGAACTTTGCATCTCTGGGGGCAAAATAGCCAGGCAGGCTACTGCTCCATTTATCAAAAGAAATCAAGGATGGAAGAATGGGAAACGGAGAGCAGTACCCCCTTGCGCAGTCTCCTGATGTGAGCCAGTTTTTGGACCCAAGACTCAAGGATTGAAGAGAAGGCCATGTTCTCAGGAGGAAGGTTCTTGAAACACCGAGGCAACAATGCATGGGAATGATACCCCAGGCCCCCACTAAGGGATGCATGCCGTTTCCTTGGGTAACCGTGCACCAGGCAAAGCGGAATACACAAACACCTCCAGGGTCGTTGGACACAGGTTCCGAGTTGACAGTAATACCCGGAGACCTGCAGGGTCATTACTACCCTTCTGTTAGAGTTGGGGCATATGGGTCAGGTAATAAATGGAACCCAGGCCACTGTCCATCAGCTCTGCAGATTCACAAGGCTGTCATGTGAGAAAGATCTACCGGGCAGGTGGTGCAAACCCCACATCGGGTCTTTGGCGGGTGGGAGTACCAAGCGGAAGCCTCTGAAACTGTGCCCCACCCTGGTCCCAGGCAAGATAGGAAATAAAAACCAGTATCGCATCCCAGAAGGAACAGGAAAGATTAGTGCTACACTCAAGGAGCTCAAGCAGGTAATAGTAGCAGTCCCACTACCCTTGTCTCCATGTAATTCACCCTCTGGCCCCTTGGAGGACAGAGTCCCTCTCAAGCTCAGGGAGGTATGGCTGCACTCACAGCTCCGGGCCAGCGGCAGAGCGAGCCAGCATGGCTGCAGGTGCGTCACATGAGGCCCACGGTTTAATGGACGCGTTCCTTCCCATGTCTGTCAGGAAAGCAGGCCGGCAAGTTTCGTTCCCATAAAACTGGAAAGAGCATATGTTTACATTGCCTTCTTGAGCTGTGTTATCTCTTCTGCCCTCTGTCATGAAGTGGTTCACCCTGACCAGCTCTCTGCGATATCATTCTGGCCTGGCCAGCAAGAAGCGGGTAGACTGTCGGAGGCCCTGCTAACCCCCACACTCCAGAGTATGGCAGACAAACCCTAATGCGTTCAGGAGCATGCACCTCAGTGAAACTTCTAGGGGTCCAGCGGTCAGGGCAGCTTGTCTAATAAAGGACAAGTTGTGGCATCTTGGCCCCACATGAGAAAGCACATCATGTGATAATCCTCTTTGGATTTTGGAGCGGCACGCTCCGTCCCTGAGAATACGGCTTCGGTCCACACACAGGGAATGAAAATGGATTCCAGCGGGGGGCAAATGGGGAACAGCGCCATGACAGGTCCAGGCCGTGGTCCAGCCAAGACCCAGGCCACAGGACCCAGCAGATTATACGCTGTCAGAGATTTCAGTAGCAGGAATAGATGCCACGTGGATTTTATGGCCAACACCGTGGTCGAAATGACAAATGAAAGCCTCTGGAGTTCCAAAGCGAGTTCAGTTCACCTGCAGTTGACCACAGCCTTGGTTCGCTGCTGGTAGAGACAGAACGCCTGGCCACGGGGCGCCAGTGGCCACGGACCTGGAGTCGCCCCTCACGACCCGCATTCTGACAGAGTCACTGGACCACGTAAACAGGCTGACCACAAGCCACTGCGTGATGAAAGTGGTTTGCAGGGAAGGAGCATGAGTGGGGCCATCAGACACAAGCAAGCTGTGTGATCAGGTGTCCTTGACTCTCATGTGATGCCTCCGTGCCACGGCCTCGGCTCTCCTCAACTCATACCCGTGGCTGCATGAGCCACTGATGGCGGAAGGCCGAGTTCAGGCTCAGTTCACAGGTGAGTTAGCTTGGTACGGGGCTCACCTGAAGGTGGCTTCAAAATGGCGATGCGCCTGAGCGGCTCACCCGAATTATCCTGTTATCTGCTCTGGGTGGACAGGTTACGGGTGTCGTGAGAGAATAGTCGCTGCACAGAGTCATGGGGTTAGTAATTGGTGGAGACAGAATTCGACCCAAACGATCTATGTCCACAATATGTGCCCTTAACATGCTCCTGTTTTCATACTTTGGAAAAAATGGATTATTTTCTCACGCTTCATACCAAAATAAATTCTAAGTGGAATAAAGATCTAAACAACAAGAAGGAAGGAAATCACAAAAGTATTGGAAGAAAATGTGAATTTTATGTTTTTAAAAAACTTTTTTTAAGTTTATTTATTTTGAGACAGCATGGGGGGGGGGGCGGGGCGGTAGAGAGAAAGTCACAGAGAGAATCCCAAGCAGGCTCCACACTGTCAGCACAGAGCCAGATGCAGGGCTCAAGCTCACAAAACCATGAGATCACGACCTGAGCAGAAACCCAGTGTCAGACACTTAACCGGCTGAGCCATCCAGATGCCCCAGAATTTTAAGCTTTTATTATTATTATAGTTAATGCTGATTTTTGAGTGAGAAAGGGCTTTTAACTTAAAAACTTATGACACAGGTAAGATATATGGCTGGAGCTCAAATCACAGACAATGCTAATTTTTTTTTTTTGTATGTATGAACACGTGTAAATATTCAAGAATACAGGTGGAGGCAGGAGGAAAACAGGGACGCCACGCAAACACCGTTGACAGAGAAGGATCTGCGAGTGGCTCTCAAAATCATGAAAAGATCAACCTCATCCGTAATACAGGAAATGTAAATTATGACTCCCCATCAAGTGTATGAACACCCGATGTTTTAGAGCCCACCATGCAGGGACAAGGTGGGAACGTGCCAGTGTGGTTGTAAGTTGTGCAGATTCCGTGGACGGTGACTTACCGACGTGCATCAGAATCTGAAATGCACACTCTGTACCATATTGCTGTCCTTTGACCCCAGCCCAGCGTATACCCGTAGCATAGCAACCAGAATGTGCACTGCAAAATATGAGACAGCAGACCTCCTCTGCTCAGCCATCTCCGATGCCCCCCATTCCTCTCAGAGCAAAACCAAAGCTCTTCAGATGGCTCCTCGTCATCTGGACCTTTCTGGACCCCCGGACCTCACACCTCCTGAGAGACTTTCCCATAGTGACCAGACTCTCTCAGTCGTTTACCAAATATCTTTTTAAACCTGAAGTGTAGGGGTGCTTGGGGGCTCAGTCGGTTAAGCGTCCGACTTTGGCTCAGGTCGTGATCTCGCGGCTTGTGTGTTCGAGCCCCGAGTCAGGCTCTGTGCTGACAGCTCAGAGCCTGGAGCCCGCTTCCGATTCTGTGTCTCCCTCTCTCTCTGCCCCTCCCCTGCTCATGCTCTGTCTCTCTTTCTCAAAAAATATATAAACATTAAAAATTTTTTTAAATAAATAAAATAAACCTGAAGTATAATGTAGATAAAAGTGTACAGAGCATATAATCTATGGTGATGGATTACACGACTAATCCCCAAATAGATACTGCATGTAACCACTACTCAGGTCATGATGTCAAACGTGACCAGCACCAACCGGCCCCTCTGCACCCCTGCCTGGTCACTCCCGAGGAAATCGCTGTGTGACTTCTAGCCCCACACGTCCATGAGCCTGTTGTTGTGTGAGTAGAGCAATACGCACTCCTAGGTCTGGGTTCCCTTACTCAACACTGTGAGATTCTCCCACGGTGCGGGGAGCTGTGGTCTGTCTGTCCTCCGTGCAGCAGTAAATATCATTTATCATACATCCGTTCACATCCAGTCATGTCAGGTCACAGCACGTCATGTCATATCACATCACACCGACCATGCCACACCGTGTCGTGTCATATCAGGTCACACCGTGTCATGCCATGCCACATCACGTCATGTCAAACCATGTCATATGCCACATCACGTCGGGTCATATATATGAATATATAGTGAGGGACCTACCTAGCTGAGGGTTGTAGACGCTGGAATTGTCTCCACTTCGGGTTATAATAACGGGTCTGTGGACATTTCTGCACGTGTCTTCCGTGCATTTCTGTTGAGTATAGACCCAGGGTACGACATACACACGTGAACAACAGTGCAGGATGCTAAACGTGTGTGACCTCTAAGGAGGTGAGGTCATGGGGGCCCAGAAAGATCTGGATCATGGTATTTTCAGTGTGGTTGCACTCCCACTGGTACTGTATGAGTGTTTCAATTATTGCAGTGTTTCCCCAAAACGGTTACAATGTATAAAAATTAAAATTGATATATGTACTTTTATTTTTATTGCAGTATTATTTGCAATAGCCAAGATACGGAAGCAATTCATATGTCTGTCCACAGATGAATGGATAAAGAAGATGTGGTATATATACACAATGAAATATTACTCAGCCACAAAAAGGAATGAAATCTTGCCATTTAGGACAACACGGATGGATCTAGGGGGTGTCATGCTGAGTGAAATGAGTCAGAGAAAGGCACATACCATATGGTTTAACTTATATATGGAATCTAGAACAAAACAAAACAAATGAACAAACACTCTTTTTTTTAATCTTCATTTATTTTGGAGACAGAGGGAGACAGAGCACGAGCAGGGGAGGAGCAGAGAGAGAGGGAGACACAGAATCCAAAGCAGGCTCTAGGCTCTGAACTGTCAGCACAGAGCCTGACGCAGGGCTCGAACTCATGAACCTGAGCTGAAGTCAGACACTCAACCGACTGAGCCACCCAGGTGCCCCAAACAAACACTCTTAAATACAGAGACCAAGCTGGTGGGGGAAAGGTGAAACAGATAAATGAGGTTAAAAGATAGAAATTTCCAGTTACAAAATTAAGTAATGGACATGAAAAGTACAGCATATTACAGTAATATTGTAATAATGGTGTATAAAAATAATTGGGAAATCCTCAGTTTTCAAGAACAAATGGTCCATATTCCCTATGTTGTAATGTTTTATGATTAGAAGCAAAACATTTAGAATAACTAAAACCAAAGTTTTTCAATAATTTTAATTTAGCCGGAAAAGGTGATAAACATAAGCACCGAGAGGTTCTCGCTAATTATGGTCGGACTGTATATTTATCTTCTTAGGAAGAGTGACAGGCTTAGTGCTCAGCCCCCCCCCCCCCTCCACGATGGTTCCCTGAGGTCCCAGGGCGACGCCTGTCCACGTGGGGGGCTCATTACTGCCCGGGAAAGCGCTTTCCCTCTCTGGCCTTCAAATTGGGGTCAGAATGTACATTTCCACACAATTTGAGTTTTCATCTTTCACGTCGCTAGTTAAACCCTCTATTAGTGGACAGTCTCAGCACAGACCATTTAAAAATTTTCTGGCTTCTAATTTCCTGAGACTATCCATCGCCTCTCACTGAAATAGCATTTGCCCTTACTTTTCCCCGTGGTTTTCTGAAACTGTCACCTTTTCCTGTGTCTTCTTGTGATCCTAACTTTCCAACGAGAGAGAGAGAGCTCATCCAGGACTGCAGGGGTGAGCTGCGCACGTCCAAACTGGAGGTGACCCACTGACTGTGCCGTCACACCCGGGTTAGCCTCCTGTCCTTGCCTTCGCAGGTGCGGTTCTCCAGGTGGTCAGTTAGGTCTATTGTTAGGATCAAAATGATTGTGACTATCGTCACAGTTTGCACGGAGGGGTTTCCTAGGATCTGCTCATGAGGGGAAGAAGGCAGCTTACCGAAGTCATCGCCCTTAGCACAGATCCTTGCCCCCCACAAACGTGTGGGTGAACGGACCGAGACAGAAAGACCAGGGAAGCAGCCCTGATAGACTGACCTTTTTTCCTGCGTTCTGGAAACTCCACGGACCTTAAGTAGATTCCTCTGTTCTGAAGGAAGCTCAGGTGCATGATCGTGTATAACCCGTTCAGTATTCAAATCTGTTCCTGCGGCTTAAGTGCTTAATGTACTCTTTTCGGTACCCATTTGTTTTCAGCAATTAAAGAAATAAAAACGCAGAGACCACAGGCAAAAAATTCTGGAGTCACTTCCCCCCAAATTAGAGGGACAGGCAAATACAGAAACTCACGACTTACTGAGGCAGAGACCTTCCAGGAACCCACACCTGGGAGGAAAAGCTAACCTGTAATTTGGCACACATAGTAATAGAGCAACAGGCAGAGTCTAAGTGTGGACAGCTCCGAGGGACAAAACTCCAGTGGGGCACACATGCTTTCGTGGATTTTGCCTCCAGAAGCTCTTCCAGGTGCTCCAGAAAACAGGAGGAAATCTGCCTGGCACTTCTGGCAGGGGGAGGGGAAAGGAGCCACCTTGAAATAGCCCAGCACACCCTGACAAGACCTGCCTGCAGAGAAACTGTTTTATTTGAGCCTAACTTCTGGGGCTTGGTCGGGGCTTCACTGACCCAGGGAAAGGGAGATACCCACCTCCAGCCCCCCTCACCCCTCCAGCCATTCTGTCCCACCTAAGGGGTGGGGCCAGAACTGCGAAGCACCCATTGGGCTCTCATTCCAGGGGTCTGTGGCCTCACTAAGAGACTGAGACCCGGTCAGGACGACAGCACTTCTCCCCACACGCTTCACCTCCACAGGCTTATTCACTACACTACCTGTTGCCCAGGACATCATGCCCAGCTTTCAACACAGAATTACTAAGCATTCTAAAAGGAAAAAAAAATCAGTTTGAAATGATAGAGCAAGCATCAGAACCAAGTCAGACATGGCAGGAAAGTTGAAATGATCAGACCACCCACTTGAAGTTACCACGATTAAAATCCATGCGAGAACAGACAGGCAACGTGAACAGAGATGGGATTCCAAGAATGACAACTCATTCTAGTGCAATGGAAACTAGGGGTGCCTCTGACAGACTCACTAGTAGATTGGACTCAACTGAGGAAGGAATTTCCGAGCTGGACAAGACGCAACAAAAACACAATCGTCATCTGAATCACAGTTGACTTCTTTGTAGAAACTGACACACGGATTCTAAAACTCATTCAAATTTCCAAGAGACGGGATAGTCAAAGCAGTCTTTAAAAGGAAGAATAGGGGCGCCTGGGTGGCTCAGTCGGTTAAGCATCCGACTTCAGCTCAGGTCACGATCTCGCGGTCCGTGAGTTCGAGCCCCGCGTCGGGCTCTGGGCTGATGGCTCAGAGCCTGGAGCCTGCTTCCGATTCTGTGTCTCCCTCTCTCTCTGCCCCTCCCCCGTTCATGCTCTGTCTCTCTCTGTCTCAAAAATAAATTAAAAAAAAATAAAAAAAAAACATTAAAAGGAAGAATAAAGTAGGAAGACCCAGATTTTGCGGTTTGAAAACTTACCACAGAGCAAAAGTAGTCAAGAGAATGCTGTACTGGGCAACAATAGCCATGCATATGAGTGGAATAGAATCAAAAATCCAGAAGTAAACCTGTGTATCAACGGTCAACCGAGCTTCGACAAGTGTGCCAAGACCATCCAATTAGGCAAGAATAGTCTTTTCAAAACATGGCATTGGGACAACTGGACGACGACATGCAAAAGAATGAATCTGAACTCTCGCTTCCCCCCAGGCATGAAAGTTAACTCACAATGAATCAAAGACCAAAATGTAAGAATTGTGAAACTCTTAGAAGAGAACATAGGAGCGAATCTTCATGACTTGGGATTTGGCAAAGGATTCTGACATACGACACCAAAAGCACAAACAATAAAGGAAACAGATTCATTTGACTTCATCAAAATTAAAATCCGTGCTGCAAAGAACACCATCAAGGAAGTGAAAAGATGCCCCACAGAATGGAAGAAAGCATTCGCGAATCACATATCAGATAGAAGACTCCTATGGGAATATATAAAGAACACTTGTAAGTCAATGATAAAAAGACTAACAACCCAATTAAAACATTGGCAAAGGATCTGAATAGACACTTCTCCAAAGAAGTTATACAAATGGCCAACATGCACGTAGAAAGATGCTCCACATTTTTAGGCATCAAATTAAGTTGAAACCACAATGAGATACCATCTCTGTCCTGTATGATGGCAAGGATCGAAAAGTCAGGTAATAACAAGTGTTTTGACAAGTATGTGGAAAACTGGAACTGCCATACAGCACTGGTGGGAATGTAAAATGGCGTAGCTGCTCAGAAAACAGGCTGGAAGTTCTTCAAACCATTAAATATGGGGCTTCTGCATTTCTACTCCTGGATATATACCCAAGAGAAATGAAAACTTGTGTCCACACATAAGTTAGACACAAATATTTATACCAGCATTGATTACGGTAGTCAAAAAGTAGAAACACCCCCAAAGCTCCTCAGTTAACAAACACATCGAGAGAATGTAGTATCTCTACACAGTGGCATGTCATTGGGCCATAACCAGGAAAGAGGTAGTGATGCGTGCTTCCACACGGATGAACCTTCAATAATTATGCTAAGTGGAAGCAGCCAGTCATGAAAGGTGTTGCGTGAACCAGGAACAGAAATGCTGAAAGCCAGGAATAAACCAGAGACAGAAAGTGGACACAGCAGGTTCATAGTTGCTTAGGGCTGGGGCAGGTGGAGATTGTGGGTAGGCAAGTGACAGCTAACTGGAACAGAGTTGCTTTTGCAGGGACGAGAACATTTTAAAATGGACGGTGCTGGGTGCGCATGTCTGTGAACACACTAAAACACTGCGTGTGGAACACTCTAAATGGGTCAGTTGTAAGGTTTGTGAATTACATCTCAATAATCCCGATAAAAAGAGACAAGAATGTCCCATGTACCCACTGCCCTACACACACCCCACACTTACAGACATGCTCACCCTCCAGAGTCCCTCTCGTGCAGAGAGGCACACATTAGGTCTTCCTGTTGAGTCAAACCAGTTCCTACTTGAAGTAAGGAGAGGGAGAATGCTCATCTAGATTTTGGGCACCTCCCACTAACCAAAAAGAGATAAAATTTGAGTAGTCCGATGAATGTATTTAGAACTAATTGATTCAAAGCAGTTGTTGAAAAGTTTGTTTTTGTTTTAATCCTTTTCATTAAACAGGGGCTATTTATTTGACTGTTTCAAAAGACGCTTTTTGAGTGTGTTTGAAACAGGCAACCATCTCTAAAGTTCTTTGTATCCTGCGACTTTGCTGAATTCATGTATCAGCTCTAGCAGACTTTTTGGTGGAGTCTATCAGGTTTCCATGTATAATATCATGTCATCTGCAAAAAGTGAAAGCTTGACTTCATCTTTGCCAATTTGGATGCCTTTGATTTCCTTTTGTTGTCTGACTGCTGAGGCTAGGACTTCCAACAGTATATTAAGCAACAGCAGTGAGAGTGGACATCCCTGTCATGTTCCTGATCTCAGGGGGAAAGCTCTCAGTTTTTCCCCATTGAGGATGATATTAGCGGTGGGCTTTTCATAAATGGCTTTTATGATGTTTAAGTATGTTTCTTCTATCCCGACTACCCTATGACCCAGCAATAGCACTGCTAGGAATTTACCCAAGGGACACAGGAGTGTTGATGCATAGGGGCACTTGTAACCCAGTGTTTACAGCAGCACTTTCAACAATAGCCAAAGTATGGAAAAAGCCTAAATATCCATCAACTGATGAATGGATAAAGAAGATGTGGTTTATGCATACAATGGAATACTACTTGGCAATGAGAAAGAATGAAATATGGCCATTTGTAGCAAAGTGGATGGAACTGGAGAGTGTTTTGCTAAGTGAAATAAGTCAGGCAGAGAAAGACAGATGCCATATGTTTTCACTCTTATGTGGATCCTGAGAAACTTACCAGAAGACCATGGGGGAGGGGAAGGAAAAAAAAGTTAGAGAGGGAGGGAAGCAAACCATGAGAGACTCTTAAAAACTGAGAATAAAGTGAGGGTTGATAGGGGGTGGGAGGGAGGGGAGGGTAGGTGATGGGTATTGAGGAGGGTACCTGCTGGGAGGAGCACTGGGTGTTGTATGGAAACCAATTTGACAATAAATTTCATATAAAAAAAATAAAGTTCTTTGACGTGAATCTGCGTTTCTCTAAAGGGACCTATTCAGAACAAATCACCTCGATGTAGGGTCTAACGGGGGTGATGGCTGTGGGGAGGGATGACAAACTCAAAGACTGTAATTCCTTAAAATATGAAATGTACCTATATTGGTAAGAGTTGTTAGTGCCACCGGTAAGCATTGGCAGTACCAAGAAGCACCATCGCCAGCAGCCCAATGCCAGTGACACAGGACTTGGTCATTTCACAGCCACGATGGATGTCCCGCTTTGAATATCCCTCCATGCTCTGCCCAACTAAAACGAACGTTAGAGTGTCTTAGTTCGTTGGATGACAGCTGTGACCTGACCCTTCAGGCTTGTGCACAGGTATTTATCAGGCCCCTGCTGTATGCTCTAGGCCATTTTCCAGGTGCTACGTCAGACAACAGTGTCCTCATGCAAGTTTTGTGCAAGTGGAAAGGCTCAGAGGAACAGTATACAAGTAAGCATGGAGATAGAATCACGTGAGACATTGTCAAATTCTACCAATACAAAAAAATATAAAATAAAATAAAATAAAATAAGCTCAAGGTTTAGAAAGTGCCTTGGGAGGGGTTTATTTAAGACTGAGAGATCAGAGAAGTCCTCTCTGAACAGGTGATATTTTTACGCGATAGATAATGCTCTTCAGCCATTCTGCGTGTTCTCCAGAATAGATTCCCAGTGAATCTGCATCTAATTAAGATTCACTGTGATTCCCATTTTGAGTGGGGAAATCACAAGGATAGTTAATAATTTATATTATGTTCTATACTTTTTGGCTTTTGTTTAATGTGCTAATAAAGAAGCTTTCTGGCAGGAAGCCATAGTCAGAAAGTTTACAGTAAACTCTCAGTAACCACATCAAGTAATAAAGGAGTACTCCTTATACCTTTATGTATATACATCTGTAACTGCTTTTGCCTGAAAAACAATTTGAATTGATATAGACTTCCTCCATTTTTTCTCCAAACAAATGAACCAGAGATGCAGAAGGCAACATTTTCCAAAGGGAATTCTCTGGAACACTAGACCCAAGGAGGAATACATTTCAGGTAACACAGGGATCAAAGAAATGTGTGGAAAACTGGCTCACACAAAGCTAAACTGTTTATATCCTTTCCTCTGCTGGGCGTTTCAGAACCGTTACTATAGCAGCTGCTTTGGACCCAACCTTGGGAGGCCCAAGACAGAGAATGCGTTCGGGCTTCTTGGCGACAGTCACCGCACTTTCTGCGCCCGCCCGTCAGAGACCGTAGGAAACGGTGACATAGACTTCCCTCAACTGGTTTCTTTTCCTGGTGACTTCACATTCACATTAGCTGGAGGCAGCATAGTTTTAGGAAACGACTCCAAACCATCCCCGCAAATCCTTCTGAGCTACACTCCCTGTTTCTGTGAACTGGACCAAGTCTCTGCCCCGCCCGATGCACAAATGTGAGAGCAGAATCTAACGAAAAGTTTAAGTGCCACTATTACAACAATCTTCTCCAAAGTAAGCCTGCAGAAGTAGCCTGGGTCCCCCAAATGGTTGATAAATCAGTAGAAGGAATCCGACCAAGTGTTTTGTCCCTAGCGAGTCAGATTTATTAGACAAACACTTGTCAAGTGCCGCTGAGGCAGAGAACGCCCTGCCTTCCTGGAGACGACATTGGATTGAAGGGGCAGACGACAAGCAGGCAGGCAGAAAAATAACACGATTCTAAATGTCACAGGTGGCAAGAGAAAAAATGTAGAAAAAAGAGGATTGGGGCAACAGAGTACGTGAGGGGTTTTACAGGATTGGCCAGGAAACCTTTGAGGAGATATCATCTCACGGAGCCCTCGTGGAACCAGAACGAGGAGCCCCACGCTGTGGAAGCGAAGAACGAGCCAGCCTCCGCATGGGGAGTCTGGCAACTGCGGCGGCCTTGAAGCAAGACGGGACCATAAATGATAGAAAATTAAGTAATGCCCAGTATGCAATGGGTCCAGCTCAAGACATAAGACAGCAATACAATCCAAATTTAAACCAGAGGGTGAAAATATCGGTGTTCATGACAGCTTTATTGGCAACACATGATTACCAAGCAAGTCCTTTACCGAGGGGCTGTGCTAATAAAGAAAATTGCAAATCAATGGTTTCTGTACCCAACTTATTTCCCTTTAGCTCACAGGGATTTGAAGTGTTGAACAGCAAAGATTAAAAGGAGATTATGACTCGTCCCTCTGTCAAAAGACCCATTCAACACCGACAAAACAAGAACAGCAAACTGCGAATTCACCCAAACAACAACCAAAGGAAAACAGTCATGACTAGTGTTGACTTTGTCACTTTAAAACTCACACATACAATCTTCTTTTGCCAAAATTAATGCAAATCAAGATGATAACAATGAAAAGAAAGCTTTTCAAACCAAACAACTTAGTACATGTATGGCTTGCCTGTGAGCTCACGAGTGTGGGTAGTGTGGCTGCACGAGGGGTGGGTCTGCGGCTAAGACCATACAAGTCTCTGGTCCAATGAATGGAGTTTGGTAGTAACTCTTGCTAAAATTAAAAAAAAAAAATAAATAAAAATAAAAATTCAGTTATGACACCAAATGCATGATCCATAAAGAGAAAAACTAGTAATTGGACATAATTAATTTTTTTATTAAAGTTTTATTTTTTTATTTTCTTGAGAGACAGAGAGACAGAGCATGAGCAGGGGAGGGGCAGAGAGAGAGGGAGACACAGAATCCGAAGCAGGCGCCAGGCTCTGAGCTGTCAGCACAGAGCCCGACGCAGGGCTCGAACCCACAAACTGAGATCATGACCCGAGCTGAAGTCGGCCACTCAACTGACTGAGCCACCCAGGTGCCCTGCACATAATTAAAATTAAAAACTTCTGCTCTGCAAAAGGCACATAAAAGAATGAAAAGTCAAGCCACAGACAGGGAGAAAATATTTGCAAAACACATATCTGGTAGAAATACTGGTATCCCAGATATTCAAAGAACTTCTAAAACTCAAAAGTAAAACAAACGACCCGATTAAAAAGTGGGCAAAGGATCTGAACAGACTCCCCAGGGGAGATGACATACAGGTGGCAAATAAACACATAAGAAGATGCCCCGTGGCACCTGCCACGAAGGAAATGCAAATTAAAAGCACAGTGCGATGCCACCGCACACCTGTCGCAGTGGCAGAAAAGTCCGGAACCCTGACAACGTCAAATGCTGGCGAGGACGTGGAGCTGGTGGTAACGCAAAATGGTGCAGCTACGTTGGAAGACAGTTTGGCATCTTCCGAAACTAAGCTACGTACGTTATGATCCAGCAACCGTAGTCCATCATTTTCACCCAAATGAGTTGCGTTAAAAACGTAGGTCCACGAAACCTGCACGTGGATATTTATAGCAGCTGTATTCATGTCCACAACTTGGAGGGAACCAAGAAATCCTTCAGTGGGTGAATGGATAAACAAACTGTGGTCCATCCAGACAATGGAATATTATTCAGCACTAAAAAGCAATGAGCTATCAAGCCATGAAAAGACATGGATGAAACTCAAATGTATCACTAAGTAAAAAAGAGAAAGAAAAAGAAAAGAAGCCAGCCAGTCTGAAAAGGCTGCATACTGTATGATTCCAGTTCTATGATGTTCTGGAAAAGACAGAACTAGAGACACAGTAGAAAGATCAGTGGTTGCCCAGGCGTGGGGAGGGGACGGCAGGGAGGGGTGAGCAGGTGAGGGCAGGGGAATTGTAGGGCACTGAAACTGTTGGGTGTGACATTTTAATGGCGGATATATGACATTATGCACGTGTCCAAACCCACAGACCCGCACCATGCAGCGTCAACATGAAGTATGGTCTTGAGTTGATATAGTGTCCCAACATCAGCTCCCCAATTTCAATAAAGTACCACACTCATTGGTAACGGGGACAACTTGGAGGCGCGTGGGAAGAGGGGATTCTACGGGAATTCTCTACTTTCCGCTCATTTCTCTGTAAATTTAAAAAGGCTCTAAAAATAAAGCCTGCTAATTAAAAATGAAATAAACAATGTAATTATGATGTCAAAGACTCTATTGATTTGTTTTAAACACCAGCATGCTAGAGTTACAGCCAATCCTTCAAAATATCACAACCCCTTCAATCCTGTGATATTCTCTCAAAACACAAGGTGAGGAAACACAGAATATATTTGTCCTCGGACAACTGCTGCAGTGAGCTCATCACACCTCTGCCTGACACAGGGCTTTCATTCGTGAACTTTCCACACACTGTACAGTTTATCCACCCAGAGATTTTCGTTGCTGCCCTTAATGGGGCTGAAGAGTCAACAAACTAGTCTCTGAATGGAGCCCACTGAGATGGGGGCCTGGAAGGGCTTCTCTCTGTCCACACGGAGAGGCAGCCCCGGGTCGGCCGGCTCCCCACCAGGCAGGGTCCCCCCGAAAACTGCCTTCTCAGGACCCAGCCCCACATAGAGGTTCGCCCTACATGCTCACACCCGTATTGTTGTTCCCTGAGCATGCACCCCTCCCTGGGGCTGGAGCCCGCCTCTGTCCCTCGGGGCCCTTGACCCACCAGCTGGTCTCCAGTGTCTGCCCCAGTGTCCTCTCTGCAGCGAGAGTAAGCCTCACCTGCTCTGGAGCAAACCAAGACATCCCTCTACTGAAAACACTTCAGGGGCGCCTGGGCGGCTCTGTCAGTTAAGCATCCAACTTTGGCTCAGATCATGGTCTTGTGCTTCATGAGTTCGAGCCCCGTGTCAGGCTCTGTGCTGATGGCTCAGAGCCTGGAGCCCACTTCAAATTCTGGGTGTCCTCTCTCTCTGCCCCTCCCCTGCTCACACTCTGTCTCTCTATCTCTCAAAACTAAGTAAACATGAAAAAATTAAAAAGAAAACCCACCTCAGTCTCTTGTAGCTGCATCTAAGGCAAAGAACAGGTGTGCAAGCCATCTTGGCACGCCGCCCCCAGCCTCAGCTACTGGAGGACCAGCCCCCTCCCTGGCCCTGCCCTGGCACCTCTGTCTCCCAGCCCCTCATCTGGGCTCAGACACAACCTGGCCTCGACCCTCCACCCAGCTCCCTGTGAGTGACTGGTTCCTGCCTGTGCTTCTGAAGCATGTGTTCCCTTCTTTCCAGCTCTTTCTGTACGTGTGGTTTATGCGCTCATTGATGTGATGGCTTCATCCCTGTCTCTCTCACTGCTGCAAGCTTCATAAAGGGCCTCCTGCCATCACCCTACCCAGGCACTGAGGGGAATGCCGGGGACCTAATGACAATTAGTATCTCCTGAATCCAGCCGCGTCTTTCCCCCCCAGTGACACTGCCTGGCTTCATGGCCCTCCACTCTCAAGGAGGTGGCCAAACCAGCCACCAGCCAGCCTCCCGGCCTAGACACCAGCATCCCCTAACACCGAGGCTGGAAGAGCCCTACTACGCACAGGCCTGATGGTGTCAATTCCTAGGTTAAAATTGTCAACAGCTGACTACACTCAAAATATATCCCAAACCCGTTAGCGTCTATGCAGTACTCTGATAGCTTGTATGCACTTACCTGTGCAGCTGTTTACAGCCAGAGGAATAAGGTGCTGTCTACTCCCGTGCAAACCGTACCCTTCGGCCATACCGAGTCTCTCACAAGCCGCCCAAACGGACCACGTCAGGAGGTGGAGATAAGCCCAGGAAACAGGGGCTCAGAACTTCCAGATGTTTCTAGGTTCTCATGGTCAAGGCCGTGTCAACATATCCCCTGAGTGATGAAGGCACGTTACCACCCACCACAAAACAATGGCTCAGCCTTCAGGGCCTTTATAGGTTCTGGAGAGACGGCACGAGGTGTGCGTCTGGTCCACTTACCAACCAACCCATTTTCAGCTGGACCCAGTTCTCGATGGAGTGGGTCCAGCTGCCAGGTTGCCCGGGTCCTCCATGGCCCCGTGGGCCCGGCAGAGCCCCGAGTGGCTGTGACACCGTGCGGAGCCCCTGAGAGTCTCCCACAGGAAAGCCCATCACAGAGCCTGCAGTATGAACAAAACCATGCTTTTCCCTGCAAATACTTACTGCGCTGTGAGAGCCCAGCTTCCTTCCGGGCCGCACGCCACACAGCGGGCCGCGGGGCCCCAAGCAGCACCTGAACAGAATGCCTTGTGTGCTACGTGTGCACGTGGGGAGGAAGTTCCAGTCCGATCGTTAGCTCGCGGCCCAGACGGCAGCAGAGTCGAGGCACAGCGTGTTGTTCCCTCCCCCACAACCATGGTCCCCGTTACAAGCCGGGTCAGTAAGAGCGCGGGGGCCTGGCTCGAAGGAGGCTCTGTGTCGTGTGCTCACCTCAGGCAGAGCTGAGCATCTGTGTCCCTAGATCCTGGCGGGGTGTCCCCAGGGAGCGCGGGGAGGAGAGTCCTATCAAGGGCAGGGACTGAAACCCTCCCGCCACTTACCTTCCTTCTCAGGAGGGAGACAGGTCTGACGTCTGGGCCACAGGGGGACACTGGCAGGGCTACCCGTTCAGCCCACGGTCAGAACATGGGAGAAATGGGCCGGGAGGACTAGTGACCAGGTCTGTGGAAAAGCGTGTAGGGGAACCGTCTACACGGGGAACCCCTGTCCCATGTGAGCGCCCTGAAGACTGCACCGCGGAAGGGTCCCACCATAAACCAAGGGCAGGGCTGCTCTCCGGTCAGTTTGCCACCTTTCCCGAGTCACCCAGAGCCTATGGGGCGGGCCCCCCGTGAAGGGACCCCAGCGGCAGGGATGAGACTCTGCGTGGGCTCCACAGAGTGGACGCTTCCCTCCTGGGTTGATCTGGGCCCTGCCTGGGTCACACTCCAGGGCCCCTGAACAGAGTAGCTCAAACTGGGTGGTTCAAAGCAACAGAAGCCTGTTTTCTCCGATCGGGAGGCCAGAAGAGTGAATTTGAGGTGTTGGTGGTGGGCTATGTTCCCTCCTCTGGAAGGGGGTCCGGCTTCCGGTGCCGACGTCCTTCCCTCGGGGGGTCTGTGAGCTCGGGTTTCCCTCATCTTATAGGGACACCATCCCCGGAGGAGGGGCCACCTCATCCTGACTCGAGTACATCTTATTTGAACACAGGCCCCATGGGTGAGACTCAGACATGTCCTCTGGGGGGACATGATTCAACCCCCAGCACCGCCACCGCTGAGCCCCCCCTCTTGGCGCGGGTCGGGTCAACGCTAGGCCCTGATGCGGCACCATTTCCGAGTGGGGAGGGGGTCCAAGCAGCCACCTGCTGGCAGGTCAGTCACACAGAAGCATTTCCATCGAGGAGTGAGGAGAATTTTCGGAGAGATGGCATTTGCTCTGCGTCTGGATTCACCCGAAATCATCTTGTGTCGTCACCGCTCACGGGTCTCCGGATGTGTGACAAGCACGTGCTACCCCCCTCGATGCCGCCTCTGACCGGGGAAGCAGCGGTCTGCGCGGTAGCACGGCTTTGGCACGTGCCGCCTGGCGACGCCACACGCTGCACCCCCCAGAAGCCCTCACAGATGCCGCGTGATGCCCCACTCAGGGCTGAAACACACGCTTTCGGAGACAGGCGTCCGCAACAGGTCGGGTCTCAGCTGGAACCAGCAGCCGAGGCAGCCCAGAGTCAGGGCGAGAAGCAAGAGTGGCCCCTTTAACGACCACGGCGAATAACCCACCAGGAACATCCCGTGCGTCTCTGGATCTCCGGGTCCTCCGGGCGTGGAGGTTTTCATCCTGCGAAGTGAAACCTAGCGGTGACAACAATGGTTTCCTGCGGGTGAATCAGACTCGGCCCCGTTGCCCTGGGGGGCCCCTCATGAGTCATCTGGCAATCCCTCTGCACCGTTGCGGGGACAAGCGACCCCTGCCGTCGAGGGGACTCCGACCCGCTGCTTCCCGAGGGACACGGATCCAGATCCCAGGCGTCCTCCGGCGTGCCTCAGCTGTGTCCCAGCCGACGTGGGCAAATATCCCCATCGGCAGAAGCCAGCACGCTAAGGCCCCAGACCTCACATGAGGTCTGCCCCCCACAACAGGATAACAGCGCAGGAGCGGAGGAAGAAGTAAACGCACCGTTGGGACCTCCAGCTGCGAGTCTGGAGCATCCGTGCACGTCTCTGTCTCACACCTGTGAATGCGTGATCCACATAATACACGTTACATACGTGTACTTTTACCCGAAGAGAGTGGATTTGGCTAACTTTCCAATTTAGCCTTTAGGATACAGAATGTGCGGGCGGGACTTTTGTTTCTTCCTTCTCTTTTTCACGAAACCGCTTTATTGACGTGTACCTGACATGCAAAGAGCTGTTCGGACTCGACGTTTGCAGCGGGGCGCTTTTGGACATAAGTGCACGTCCGGGAAACCGTCCCCGTCCAGCCTCCCATCGCCTCCAAAGTCTCCTCGCGAGCACGCTGTGTGTTACTGTTTGTTGTACTGGAATCCGTGACGCCGAGAGGGAGGTGATGGCAGACGGGAGTCAGCGCCTCGTTCAGGGAGCGCACGTGAGCCTCCGGGAGCAGGGACGGCAGAAGCCGGTGCCCCACGGCGGGGACCTGGGGGGCCTCTGCAGGAGGCAGGGGTTTATGGAGAGTGACGAGGCGGGGCAGGAACGGGCGGCCCCGTTCTGCTGGCCCTCAGCCCCTTCCCCACTCACTCCTGCCAGATGGCTTCTCCTGGGGTCCTGAGCGGAGACCTGGACGAACATCAGAAGACAGAGGACGGACGTGTTTTCTTCTCCCGCTCCGCTCAATGCAGCCACCACAGCAGCAGACCGCCCGAGTCAGGGCTGACGGCAGGCAGGGAAGGGTCCAGGGCGCCCGTGACATCGTCCGGGGCAGCCGAGGGGGTGTGAGCTCCAGAGCTCCCGCCCCGCACAGGAGCGCTTGCCATCAGGACTTGGCCAGGAGCGGGGCGCTGATCCGCAGTGACTCCTCCCGCCTCCCCCTGCAGCTCCCTCCCTTTCCACGCTTCTGGGCTGTTTCCTTGGCTGATCCGTGACTGATAGCCCCATCAGCATTTTCCCTGCCAACTCGCTTTGTTGCATTAATGATCTTTTTTACCTGCCCCGGTGTTAGGATGGCCCCGGGCTCCATCCTCAGGACTCCACTAGACTGTGAGCCCCTCGCGGGCAAGGACGCTGCTTGTCCCTCTGGAGTCTGAGCATTTTACACCTCTGACCGTGGTGCGTAGCCCAGGCGCCTAACGCGTAGTGACTGCTGGAGATCAACCTCAGCTACCTTCCTAACTTCAGTTAGACCTTCCTGGCACTGAGTCTGCCAGCCGGGTCTACGGTCTCACTGTTCTCCGGAGTATCTCAGAGGCACCTCCGATTCTTTGTGGTCCGAATCAAGCTTGCTCAGACCCCGTCTCAAAATTCCAGTGTTCGTTTGTTTAGTAACATTACGATCTTCCAGTATCTAGAACCAGAGTCCTCAGCACTACGTTCAAGCCTGGTACAGTCCGCCTCCTGAACAACGGTGTAGGTGCAGCCAAGGATAGCAGTCTGAGCCCGGGGCCGTCCCTTCGCTCCACACATGAGGTCCTGCTCTGAGACCCCTAGGCCGGGCTTCCCTCTCATCTGTGCCTCTGGTGTCGTCGGGTCTGAAACTCAGGTGGACTTTCCTCCATGGCTACCCAACCACACCTGCTCAGCTTGAGATCTACATGTCCACCGGACTTTGGCGTCCCCCAGGGCTCGGTGGGAGGCCTCCCTCCTGGTCCGGCCCCTCCCTCAGCCAGGCGGACCTGGGCCCGTGTGCCAACTCCTGCCCAGGGAGGGGGTCCCCGAGGCTTGTCCCTTCCCATCTGTCACCTGGAGCAGAAGGAAGCCTCCTCAACCTGTCCAGGGCCAGTCTTGCACTCCCAGCCTGGCCTTCCCACGCTGACACCAGAGGGCTCCTTTCCATGTGTGCAAAAGTACTGTCATTTAATCCATTAACTAGGATAAAACAGAGCCTCCTTTCCAGATTGTCCCGTGTTCTGTATGGAACCAAATCACCCAATTTTGTCACCACGTTCTCCAGCATCAGAAACATGGCTTCTTCACCTATTTTCTTTTGTATTTGCTTCAGAGCCAAATGCGGTGACTCCTGGCCACCCCCCAGTGTGCACTCACAATGGCTCTCTTACCACGTGCCATGCACGGTGCTGGGGGGGGCGGTGCTCTGAGATCCGGGAAGGCAGCCTCTCCCTCCATCACCCACACAGCACGTGTATGTTGCACATACTAGGAAATGCAACTTTAACCTGATTTCTTACCCCATAGAACTGAAAACAAAACAAATAGAGGGAGTCTTTGGGCGGTTCGATGGGCAGGCACGATGTTTCCGAGAATGCAGCCCTCTCCGTGCCTCCCCAGGGTCAGCCCCTCAGAAGGTCAACGGCCTCCCTGCCGAGGACAGACAGACAGGCTGGAGGCCACGGCCGGGCCTGCTCCATGCAGACAGCAGGCTTCTACCCGGCCTCTGTCCCAGCCAGCTTCCGGAACTCACGTCGGATGGGCTGCTGAGGCTGCGTTCCCACTCCTGACTGCGGACCGCCACGGCTGGTGCTGGGGGTCGTCCCAAAGCACGTGAGGCCTCGGGGAGGGGCTGGGATACCTGGGAAGGATGCAGGATGTTTTACTTTTCAGGTGGATTTTCTTTCAGCCGCACGTTGACAGGGTGCAGCCACAGAGGCGGGAACAAGATACTCACTGCTCCTGTCCATATGCGTCTACACAGAGAGGAGCCCAGCCCCACAGGGCTGCACCGCATCTCCTCCTCCCCAGCCCCCGCCCTTACCGTCCACACAGGCACCTGTTACACGTGGAGCGGAGCCTTCCTGCGCAGACGGACAGAAGGCAGTGGCGGCCGGTGACGGTCAGCCTACGAACCGAAGCACACACACAGTCCCCGAGGGCCCCCATTGGGGGACAACTGTGTCATGGGGTCACCCTCTGAAAAGGAGGCTGGGGATCGAAATGGAGAGGGTGTTTTCATGGTTGTGAGCCCAACGCCCCTTGAATACAGTGGCCCCGTGTGACAAGCTGTAAGTCTTCCTCACTGTGGAGGAAGTCCGTTCATGCCCCACAAGTCAGCTTCTGGCAATTTCAAAATAAAACCTGGTATTTTCCCCCAGAAACCTAATCAGAAAGCAATGCCTACGACTCCTTTATTTCCATGCTGAAAAGGCAAAACCAGAAATCCTCGATGCCAACTATCGCCAGGAAATAAACTAAAGAAGTCCATTCAACTGGACGCCTTTGCACGCAAAGTGTTGCATAGGTCACAGGCAGTGGAGCAGTGGGACTGAGGGCTGGCCTCCGCCCCCGGGCCCCACGGTCTCGCGGGGCCTGTCACCTGGGGCAGTCTACCCCTTCTGCTGTACACGAGACTGTCTTGAATCTGAATTCCACGTCAGTAAGGAAGATCTCCTGCCGCCTCCACATTTCCACAAATTCCACAACGGGGAGAGGAAGGAATTTGTACTTCCGTGTTCAGTTCTGGTTACTGAGCTCTCGGCCATGGACCATGGGGGGAACCCATTTCCTCCTTCTCAGTCCCTGTGCATGCATGCACACACACACACACACACACACACACTCTCATATGCACACTTACACCCTCACGTTCTCTCTTGCACACTCAAGCTCACACACACACACACTCACATGTGCACGCACACACACAAACCTTTCCATGGTAGCACACTTTACAAAGGCTTAGAAAGATGAAGTGAACTTACATTAAAAATGCAAACAGATTGGGGCACCCGGGGGGCTCAGTCTGTTGAGCGTCCGACTCGGGCTCAGGTCATGATCTCACAGTTTGTGGGTTCAAGCCCTGCGTCGGGCTCTGTGCTGACAGCTCAGAGCCTGGAGCCTGTTTCAGATTCTGTGTCTCCCTCTCTCTCTGCCCCTCCCCCACTCACACTCTGTCTCTGAAAAAATAAATAAATGTTAAAAAAAAAAGAAGGCAAACAGGTTATAGCCCAGGTTTTAAGTCCCTTGACCCTCTGGCTGATTCTGGGTCCAGCCCCACAAATACAGACCTCTCCACCACATGCATCTGAACCTCTCTTCGTAGCTTCAAAAAACCCCACTTTATTGTAAAAGCAGTCCAGGTTTTTCTAATCCCTACCAAAAAAAAAAAAAAAAAACAACCCTAAATTCCAAATTTCTCTTTGAATACACACCCTTTCATTCATCCATTTGCTCATTTAGTAAACACATGCTTACTGAGCACCTACCGAGAGCCAGACACCTACTGGGTGCTACAGACATAAGAGGGGGCAGGAACAGGCATGTTCTCTGCACCTGTGGGCACAGAGAACAGGTAACGACATAGCAGAGGCAATACACACACATCCAAGAACAGGACACACGCATAGCTACGGGGGCAGCAGCTTCCACATGTGGAATGTACGTGGGATAATAAGCAATGAGACAGGAGTATCTGACTTGTTCCAGAGCCCAGGGAAGAAATGCCTGAGGTGTAACGAGAAAGCTGACTCACACCTGGGGGATGAGGAAGGGCTAACAGGGAGAAGGGGTGGAGAGAGGAGAAAACCAGTCAGATCGAAGACGATGGGCGCCTGGGGAGTGAGGGCGGAGGCTCATCGGGCAAGAGAAAGGCCAGCGTGCCAGCTGCAGACAAGGTGCTGTGCGGTGCAGACGAGGCTGGGGCAGGAGGAAGTGTGCTCGCCCTGCCTGGGATGCACAGACAATGTCAGTGTGCATCCCAGGAGGGGCAGAGAGCTGGGAGAGTTTGAGATGGAGGCGTGGTATGAACAGGTTCTTTGCCTACATGCATGGTTTACTCTGCATTTAGAGAGTGTACTGACGGGCGGAGGGGGGACACAGACACTGGCCAGGAAGCTAGTGAAGTGTCCAGACTGGAGGTGACTGTCGCTTGACCCAGGGAGGTGGAGTGGACCAGAGAAGAGCAGAGTAGGTGTAAAGGACAGTTAGAGGGTCAAATGGGCAGGACTTGGTGAACAGCTACTGGAGAAATGGAGTTAGAAGGCAGGTGAGGGGTCCAAGATGAGTTCTAGATTTCTCCTTCCACCTATGCCACAGTAACTGACACGTCACCAAAACAATATGTGCAAATAGCAATGACATTTATCGAAGATGTTTAACCACATTGGTCGTTGGACGAAGGCAAGTGGACACCATCGTGAAATACCACTGTATACCTACCGCCATGTCGGAAACTAGAAAATCTGTCAACACCGAGAAAAGGCAGATATGCACAGGAGCTACAGTCCTTTTAGATCGCTGGTGGGGGTATGCAGTGGCCCTCGCCGGAAGGAGTGTGCGGTGGCCCCACTGGTTTCCAGAAGATCCTGGCAGTGGCTCCAATGCCTTGAATGTGCTGCGCCACAACTTGCTTCTGGGTCTTCATGCTCGGCCGCCTCTTGCCTGACACGCTCTCCCCTCCCCTGGGGTCTCTGCTCAATCAATGTCTACTTCTTCAAGCTCAACGTAGACATGACTTTTGAGGCCTCCCCTTTCCAAAAGACCAGGTAAGGCTCACTACTGAAATACTCCCAGAGCACCCTGTCCCCCTTCTTTGCAGGGTATCCAAGAAGAGAATTCAATAATTCATTTACTTATTGGAAGAGGAGGGGGGAAAAGTTACAAACAGAGAGGGAGGGAGGCAAATCATAAGAGACTCTTAAATACAGAGAACAGAGGGCTGATGGGGGGCGGAGGAGAAGGAAAAGTGGGTGATGGGCATTGAGGGGGGCACCTGTTGAAATGAGCACTGGGTGTTGTATGGAAGCCAAGTTGACAACAAATTATATTAAAAATAAATAGATAAATGTCAAAACTTTTAGAAAATAGAGCAATTGTTGACTAAAATGGTAATTTGTTATTTAATTTTGTACCCCTCCA
Source organism: Panthera leo (assembly GCF_018350215.1). Lineage (NCBI taxonomy): Eukaryota > Metazoa > Chordata > Mammalia > Carnivora > Felidae > Panthera > Panthera leo. The sequence goes on along the minus strand of NC_056681.1, from coordinate 138,359,805 downwards.
TCAGAATGTCCACGCTGTGGGGGTAGGGCTTATGTCCCTCTATCACCTCTATCTAGCACCCAGTATGTGTTTAAATGTTTATAGAAGTGAACGAATAAGTGAATGGATGAATTAGTGTAGGACACAGAGGGAGAAGAAAGTAGAAAATGATTTTGTGTACCATGCGTTTGAGGTATTTGTGGACTATTGAAACGACTTCTTAGAAATAATTCAAAATTTGGCTAAAACTTGAATTGATTGAATTATCTTGCTCATTGGGGAACGTAGGGAGAGAAGGAAACATTTGAGCTGCAAGGGAAAATGGTGATGGACGAGGGGACATGAATGTAGGGAGCAAGTTTGCAGCAGTCAGTACTGCTTGGGAGCAGCTTAGATTTTATCTACTTGTATATAGTTTTGATTGCCTGCTTCATTGAAAAATACTCACTGTGGAAAGTAAGCATATTTGGTGATAGCTTTATGTTTAATTGCAGTAATACATAGAAGTAAACTAAAATCTGATGATGTGAGCTCACATTTTGAAACATTCAGGCCCATTATTTCTAAAATCAGGAGTGGATAAGCCTAATTTGTACAGTGTACTAATTTTATGACATTTAAGTCTGAAGGTATCTCAAACTGAAAAGTTCAAAATCAATTTTTGTACACTTGAAACTAATGTAACATTGTCAACTGTACTTCAATCGATCAATCAATCAATCAATCAGCCAAAATTCAATTTTGAGGTTGGATAGCTAATGTGCAGCCAACTATGGACTTTCCATAAATAAGCCAACTGGTTGTCCAACGCTTTGAGGCCTGAATATGCTTCTGTTTTACTCCTGGCTCCCTGATGCATGACTTCCTCTTGTTTATATTGAATTCTTCACTTTCTGTTTCTTTTCTTCCTCCCTTCCTTCTTTCTATAGGATTTATTAGGTGCCGTTCCATGCAAGATACAGCCTTAGGCATTTTGTGTAGAGGACTGAAAAAAAATACACGTTTTTCTTGACCTCAAGTAAATGCCAGCTGATGAGGTAGGCCTGTGAAGAAACAATGACACAACCACAATCCAACATAACAAATACCAAGAAAGATGTAAATCGTCGTGGTCACCCAGAGGCAGTTCACAGTACAGCCAGTGAAGCTGGGGCCGGCAGGACCCAGATTCTTACCAACCTTCGTAAGTTGCTTTATAGAGGACAGAGGCTGCCCATAGCTTCTTAGTGCGACCAATATTCCAAGGCGTCAGGGCTTTCTGATTAACCATGTAAGTCTACGAGGCAAGTGGGAGGCTCAGTAGGTTGGGCGTCTGACTCTTGATTTTGGCTCTGGTCATGATCTCGCGGTTTGTGGGACTGAGCCCTGTGTCGGGCTCTGGGATGACGGCACAGAGTCTGCTTGGGACTCTCTTTCTCTGTCCCTCCCTTGTTTTCATGCGCTCCCTCTCTCAAAATAAATACATAAACGTTACCAAAAAAAGTTAAAAAACAAGAACAATGTGAGTCTAGGAGCAGGAGCTGCTGTACTAGAACCTGGTTCCCAGAGACGGGCGTTTGTTATTGTTTTGATGTTTACAATCAGCTCCTGTTTTCTTGCATTAACAGCAAGGTAAAGACAAAATTTTAAAACCCAGATCTCAAAAAGAAGCTAAATATGACGTTGAATGTTTGTTTCCCTTTTTACTGAACGCCTCCTGCCCCCTCAGTGGTTCTATGAGGGGAGAACTTAATCGTACTCACATTATTTGTGTTACGCTTGCTTTTCCTCTTAACCAGGCTCACTCCCCGAAGTCAAAGAGCAGGCCTTTAATAGTGCATTGCCAATAACTACAACGATATGTAGCTAATAGATCCATCTTGTCATTTTCAAAACACTTTCACGTATATTGCCTCCTTCTATTCAGAAGACAGGTGTGGGAGGGTGAAAGGTACCCTCAGGCTTTCTCCCAGGTAAGGACAGAGGTATGGTAGCAGCCTGCCACAGGAAGGAGGGGCCGAGAGTGAGGCGTGCCGAGCCTCCTGTCCTCAGTCTGGTGGTCCTCTCTCTCTCCTGCTTCACCCCTTCCACAGCAGCCCAGGCTCGGTGGGGTCTAATGAGTTTATGTAAAAGCATGTCCTCGGCTCGACTGAGCTGTCTGTAAATCCTGAGCCCAACATTCTCTAAGGGAAATCTCCTCATTTCTCTGAATGAAGGAAAGAGATAGTAAAGAATTCCAAAGCACTGATAACCTCTTTCAAAAATGTGAACTGAGCGGTGCTGGGGAAACTCGAGCAGAAGGGAAGGCACATAAAAAATACCGAGGCCGGTTCTCCGTGCGCTTTGCAACGTGGTGCCAAGCTGGCCAACGACAAATACTCTTAACCTTACCCTGTGCGGCCGTGACGCAGTCACGTCAGCCAATGACAGCGGCACCCCCTTCACCCAGCACCTGGGGGTCTGCGGCACGCTCAGTCGCCTTCTCTCCTTTGCCAATGATAGGATCTATTGATGCACAGACAGCGTGTGGGGGAGGAGGTGCTGAAGCTGCACTTTGCAGACCATTTCCATAACTTTCGAGAGAACTGGCAGGTCGGAAATGAGTCGATAGTTCAGATAGATTGTCAGGTAATAAGGAAAGTCATTAGAACAGGGGAATGACTGCAGCTGCTTTAAATTGAGCAGGAATTCAGCCAGATGTGAAGGCGGGAGTTGCACAGCTAGCTGTGACAGGAGCCCCGTCTCCTCTGGGTCCCTGAAAGAGCCACGTGGGCCACGAGTTCAAACAATAGGTTGACAGCTGCAGCACCCAAATTGCCTTCATCTCTTGTGCAGGGGTGGCCACAGTGAAGTCGAGAAAGACAGATTGATCTCGTGTTCAAGGAGTCATAGTGCTGGGGGCGGGGGAGCGGGGGGAAGAAAAACAGGGACCGGGGCTCAATAGCCTCAATTACTTGTGCGAAATGAACTGGAAAATTTTGGCAAGTCGAGAAATTAAGAGCCACAAAAACTGGTTCAACATTTACTCTGCCATTAAGAGATCACAATGAACACACTTATCCCCATCCGATTTCAATTCTGTTGAATCACACAATGCTTGGCTTTCAGGTTCCTCCATTTTGGGGTAACAAAGGCGCTCCAGTGTCCGGAGAACGTGCGGGGAGGAGAGGCTCCCGCTGTGGGCCCAGATTTCCACCGCCTCCCCGCATTCGGACTGCTTTATGTTTATCCGCACAAAAGGAACTTCGGATGAAAGGCTTTGAGGACTGACGCGTGAGTTGAATGCTAGCACGCACACAGATCACTCTAGAAATGCTGGATCGATCGATCCCCGGGGCAGCTTGGAGGGCTCATGTGACACTTCTGCTGTCCTCGTTTCAAAAGTGGCCACGCGCATACCACGTGATGCACACACATCCTTTAAGATATTTGTTCCTCCAAGAACCAGCCGTGGGCATTTTTTCACAGGAATGAAAACACAGACGCCAACATTGCCCATAATTTGATGTCCTTGTACTCTTTGTTCATGTTTCCACCTCCCCGGAAGGCTTTGCTGTTACTCTGGTTCGGTCGTTAAGGCCCAGATCCAGTGTCACATCCTTTTCCTTCCCATCATCTACGCTTCCATGGCAATTTATTGACCTATAGCTCCATGATAGCTCTATTATTGATTATTTCTCTCTTAGAGGACTCGTTATATACTTTTGTAATGGACCGCCTGTGTGGACTTCCCCCTGATCAGCTATGAGCATGCACCATGACTTATTTATTTTGTATTCCCAGTGCCTAGCACAGTGCTTGGCATGTGGTCAGAAATCAATAAATAATTGTTGCTTTGATAGCCTCTGCATCGCAAGGATGACGTATCAATTAGTTGAGCAACAATAAATCAGGAAGAACGGAAACTTACATCTAGGGCCAGTCGTGTGGAATTTCCAGATGCTCAGAGAAAGCCATAAATAAATGAGAGTCCATTTGATCTGGCACCCACGGCTGCTATTGATGTCCTTACTGCAATCAATGCAGCAGCTAAACCCTGGGTGGGTGGCAAGAAGAGAGGTCAAACACAAGTTTAACTTGCTCAGCACAGTCTTGCAGATGTCACGGTACTTGATGAGCCGTCTTCTTTGAAGGAGTTCCTTCTCAGGGACCTCGGCTACTCTTGGGCTTTTGGTATAATTCCTGTATTGATCACCCAAAAGATAAGTTGCTGGTATCTTTTCCTAGATCACTCACATTCCTTCCCTACTATAATTTCCGGTTGCGTATTTCAGGTTTCAACTTCCGGGAGGCTACCACCTAGCCCTCTGACTACGCCACAGTCAACCGCAGTTCCTCTGGCCCATTTTCTCCTTTGCCTCTGTGGTTCTCTCATTCACCCAGGCCCCTGGCTTCGGGCCAGGGACAGGGCCCCTATTCTTTTGCCCTCTCTGCCCCAGCCACCAATTCAACCTACCACTCAAACGTACTAATAATTTAAAAAGAAAAGAATCTTCAGATCTCTCCCTATCCCCCCATTTCTACTTCTTCTTCTCTATTCAGGCGGAGGGCCTGGATTATTTCTCTACTTCTGTATCTAACTCCCATCCTCTGTCCACAGCGTTTCCAGATCATATTCCTAAAACCATCGCTTTCCACATCTGACATCCGTCATTTCGTTCAGGGCAAAGTCTTGGTTCTGCACAGTCTGGTTGCATTTCTTCTGCTTTGTGTCTACTTTCCTGGAACACCCCACCCCTCCCCCATCCTCCTGCTCAGCCAGGCTTCCTCACGCTCCCTGGGGCATCTCTACCTTGGAGCCATGACTTAGGTCACTACTTCAAACTGGAGAGCTACTCCATTCCTGTCTGAGTAAATTCTGTGTCTTAAGACTCAGTTCAGGTTTTGCTTTCTCAAGGAAGGCTTTCCTGATCATTCTAGCCCAAAGCACATTTCCTCTGCTCTCTGTGTGCTCAGAGCATAGTCCCAACTAAGGTCACCATTTATAAAGTGCTCAACTCGTACAAAGTACTCATGCAGCAGTTACTGTGCACTGCTGTATACAGATGTTCTCCTCTTGGATCCTGGAAGAAAAGATCTCAGTGTAACCCCCACAAAAGCTTAGAACCAGGACGATGGAAAGCATCCAGTAAGTTTGTCGAATGAACAAGTACACATCTACAGGCCTTGGAACTCTGATTTGAGGTGATGGTAGAACACTTAACGGGCCCAACCTATTCCTGAAGTAGACCACACAGGATTCCTGCACCTGTTTCTAGAAGGGCACGGAGAAGCAGTGGGAGCCTGGCACAGCAGCCTCAAGGGATTAATTCCCACTCTTGGAGAACATGAAACAAACCACATCAGTGATCCCAAGAGCCCCTAGGAGACACGGTTCTACGGTATTTCCCCACAGGTCCCGTTCTCCTTTGGGGACTTCTTGGAATTTCTATCTAATTAACAAATGATCCCCTTCCCAACTCACCATGACCCTAGAACTTTCCCGTCATCTTCATCATCTTCCAAATCAGTTGTTTTTCCCAGGTGAGAATACTGACGAGAGGGATATCGGGCACCTGGGTGTCTGTCTCAATCAACAGGATCATCTGGGGGAGACTTTGAATCTGGCCCGTGTCCTGGGATCATTTGGGGGAGACTTCGAAGCTGGCCCTGCATCCTGGGATCATCTGGGGGAGACTTCGAAGCTGGTCTGTGTTCTGGGATCATCTGGGGGAGACTTCGAAGCTGGCCTGTGTCCTGGGATCATTTGGGGGAGACTTCGAAGCTGGCCCTGCATCCTGGGATCATCTGGGGGAGACTTCGAAGCTGGGCTGTGTCCTGGGATCATCTGGGGGAGACTTCGAAGCTGGCCCTATGTCCTCGGATCATCTGGGGGAGACTTCAAAGCTGGTCTGTGTTCTGGGATCATCTGGGGGAGACTTTGAAGCTGGCCCTATGTCCTGGGATCATCTGGGGGAGACTTCAAAGCTGGCCTGTGTCCTGGGATCATCTGGGGGTGACTTCGAAGCTGGCCCTGTGTCCCAGGAGGCAGCTCATTCAGAAGCTTGGGAGTAGCACTGATAAGGCAATAAAGGGGTGAACGTGGGAGACCTATGCATGGTCCCCCTTAGTCACATAACAAACATCCACCCAGTGTACAGGGTGCCCAGTTCACACACCTAGAAGGACCTGCCTTCTCTCTCATGCTCTCTGTAAGGTAGATACACATCCTGCGTCTTTCCAACTGCCTATGAACGATCACCATTTGGCTGCTTGATGATAAGGTTCTCATAAAAGGTGATCATGCCTCCGATAATCCCATGTCATCTTAGATATTCTGAGCAGTTAATGGGTTGGTGATAAGACTTTCAAGTATCCAGCTGAAACTTGATGAGTCTGGTATTTGTTTTAAGTGGAAAACAGCTTAAAAATATGTTTAGCACATATTTAAAATATTCATCCAATTTAATGTAAAACTTTATGCCCGTATATACCCATTTTCTATCACAGCTTTGTTGTTTTGTTATCATATTATTACAACAGTATACATTATAATTGCATTATAATACAAAGTACAGTTGTATAAATTTTGCAGTCACATAACTTTAATAAAATCAAGAGAACTAAAGAGACATATATAGAATAGAATAGAACAATATTGCATTTTAAGATCAAAGAAATGTGATCTTACATATCTACCCACATATGTATCATTTGTTGTGTTCTTACTCTTTCCATGGACCTGAAGTTTTCTATGTTGTCAGGCACCTTCAGCCTGAAAGACTTCCTTTAGTATCGTTTGTAGTGCAGATCTATCAATGTCTGTTTATCAAAAATGTCCTCGTTCTGCCTTTGTTTTTATAGAATACTTTCATTAGATAGAGAAGACATTTTTTTTTCCTTCCAGTACTTGAATGTGTTCCAATTTCTATGGATTTCATTGTTCTGAATGAGAAGCCAACTGTTAATTGTATCATTGTATTTTCATATATGAATTGCCGTCATTGGCTTCAAGAGTTTTGCTTTGTCTTTGGGTTTTTAGAGGTTTGAATATAATCTCTGGATGCATTTGTCTTTGTGTGTGTCTTACTTGGGGCTCTTTGAGTTTATAAATTTATAAATCAATGTTTTTATCAAATCTGGGAAGTTTTTGGACATTATGACTCCAATTATTTTGTGTGTGATCTGTACTCTCTTGATCTCCCTTTGGAGCTCCGATTACACAATGTGATGACATTCTCGTTGGGTCTCTTCATGTTTATTCAATCTTCTCTCTCGGCGCTCTCTAACTTGGATAATGTTTATTGGTCTGTCTTCTTTAAGCTGATTTTTCTGCCGTCTCCAAGCTTCCAGTAAAGCCACTTAGTGAATTTTTGTTATGTGAATTGAACGTTTCAGGTCTGCAACCTCCACCTGGTTCTTTGGCATAAGTTTCATTTCTCCACTGCAATTTCCTATCTGTTCACTCATTCATGGTATATTTTCACTCAATTATTTGATCACATTTGTCTTCAATTATTTGAACATATTTATAATAACGACTTTTACATTATTGATGACAAAATCCAACACGAAGGTCCACTTTAGGGTAACATTTCCTTAGTTTGGGCAAGACTCTCTTTTTTTATTTTTATGCCTAATAATTTTTCGTTGAAAATAGAACATTGCAGATAATACGGTGAAGCAACTGTGGATTCTGTTTCTTTCTTTTTTTTCAGAGGGCTGTGGCTTTTTTGCCATTGGGGAAAGATTGTTTATATTGTTCTATTAGGCAGTTAAAATACCTGCACGCAAACTCTAGAGTCTGCCTTCCTCTCGGTTCAGTGTGCAGTCACGGATGTTTCTGTTTTGTTTTGTTTTCTTTTGTTTTAAGCCTGCCTATGTAGATGTCTCCCCTGCTCCTGTTTAGTTTAATGTTTTTAACGTTTTAACTGTAATTCCAGTTAGTTAATAGACAGTGTTACATTCGTTTCAGGTGTACAGAATAATTTAGTTTAATTTTTAACCATTGATTTAGTCAGAGGTTATGATCACATATCTCAAGCCAATAAGATTTCTGCAAAGGGCCGAGCTGTGTGCAAAGTGGGGGAGGCATTTTAGAACTCACCAAGTCTGCAAGCCTCCCCAGGTTTTGTGCTGGGTGCTCTGGAGTCTTCCGCACAGATGGAGTTCAGCCATTACCCAGGGTCGTGGAGACTTTATTATTTCTGACTGGTTCCTTTTCTTTGTAAACCTCCCCTTCAAAGGTCCACCTTCTTTGCCACCCAGAGTAAGTACACCACCCTAGCTGGTTAAATTGTTGTGTGTGTTTTTTTTCTTCTGAAAAAGTTGGGAGATGAAAATGGCTCAAGGAAAGAAAGTCTCAGACTTGTCATTCTGACCATAACAGTAATAAAGTTTTGCACGTTGCTGTATAAGCATAATAGGAGACATAAGGAATGTGTGACCCCCTGAAGCTCTGGAAAAGCTCCGTATGGCACTGAAGTCTACATGGTGCGTTCTTCACAACAGTCCCGTGTCTGCAAATATTTCTATTCCACTGTTACAACTACCATTATCTTCTGTCTGTTCACATATGGAATGTCTGTTAAACACCACTACTTTCTTTCAAGTGTTTTAGCTTCTCTTTTTAAATAAGTTAACATTAAATTAAGTAACTTATCATAAGATGAAAATGCACTCAATAGGAACATCCAGGAATATTTTTAAAATGCTAAAAACATGATTATTCTTGATGTTGTGCTAACCTAAATTTCTGCATTGCGTTCAGAACAAAATTCAGGTGGACAGTTGAGGCAGGCTAAAGCTATGCCCTCCTTACTCCTTTGTATCTATTTGTCTCTGACATTATATTCGATAACTGAAGTACCTATATCAGAATCACCTGAGGTGATGTTTAAAATTCAGAAATCTCAGTCATCCAGTATCAGCAGATCTCCATGTAAAACTCAGAGAACGTGTATTTTTAAGCAAGCTTCCGGGGCAAATGTCATGTATATTGAAATTTGCTAAGGAAAGTGTTCAGTGTAAAGAAGCCTGTTTAATAGTCCCATTTTCGGGCATTGACTGTACTCATTATTTGACCTAAAATTCTTATTTACATTTAAATAGACACATTTACATTAAGAAAATAATCAAAACAAATTAAAATGCTCTGATGCCCAAAGATGTTCTGTTACCATCAGTTATATATGAAATTTTAGAAACGATTTAAGTATCCAGCAATAAAAGAATGGCTACAAATATGTGGCAAATAAACTGTACGGTATAGAACAAATATTAGTATTATACTATGGGAGGAAAAATAAACATAATGGTGTAAAAATAATGAAACAAAATAAAATTGTATGTGTACTATCATTAAATCTGTGTAAATGTAGGTATTGCTATAATTGAAGATTAAAAGAAAAGAAAATCAACGGTGTTGAGGTAATGAATTATAGATCGTTAACAATATCTTTCATTAATGCTTTGATATTTTGATAGAACTTCAAAAAGGGAAATTAAAGGAAACCCACTGACTAATAATCAAATGAGATAATACAGGTTTTTTTGAAGTGTATTCAGCTCAAATCTTTTTTTATATCTAGGGTTTATCAAACACCACCCTTCCTCTGAACTCCTGTAGACTTTGCTAACTGTGACACCCATTCTGTTTGCTTGCAGAAGTCACAGAATTACCTCCTCTGGAGGGGAAGAGTGTTAGTAGAGTTAGAGGGTGTTGGAAGCTTGAGGAGTGGGGAACATCTCAGGGACATGTGGGTTCAAACCCACACGCAGTGGACTGGAACCCAGGGAGACAGTGCTCGTGTCTGCCAAGCTAAGGGGCTGGGCTTTGTCTTGGAGGCCACGTGTGAAGAAGTTTCCCTGAGTAGATAAATAGTGGAGCTTGTGTTAAGCAGGGGGAGTACTTGAGAGGAAAAGGCAGACAGACAGGATAAGGAAGGCGACAGATAACAAAGCCATGCCATTGATGAGTGGGGACTCCCATCCTCCTGCAGATACTCAGAATCGACTTGTGCCCAGAAACTTTTCGCCTCTGTGTTAACCTGGACTTCCTTTCAGATGAGCGATTTTTTGGAGGAAAGAGCACACTGGGAAGTAAGACTTTGGTAATAAAAAAGAGTAAGAAAGCAAATGTGAGATTTGGGTCATTGAAGGGCCTCTGTGTATCATCACAGGTGAACATCATTGATCATCTCCAGAATTTCCGGAATTAGGCCTGGCTTGTGTCCTCATTTTATGGGTATAATTTTGAAGTGTCCTGAATTAAAACCTTTGTACATTTGGTCCAGTTTCCCTGCCCCCACTGTATCTCATACACCCATATCATCGCAGCCCTGAGGTGTGGGCCACAGACTGCTGAATCAGACACCCAAAACCTAGAACGCTTTTGTTTCCTTCGGGAATCAAAGAGGGAAACCCGAGCTCTGTCATGAGGCTGACGGTAATACTCACTGGGCACTTACTGGGTGCAAACAGCTGCTACAGGACAAATAAGTCACTGTGGTTCTAGGAGTCACACAGACCTAAATACAAGCAAAGCTACATGGTGATCAAATGGCTAGAAAATCCTATAAACCACTGATGGGGAAGGTGGCACAAGCCCCACATAGGGAACAGCCACAGGACGGGTCAAGGCTTCCCCAGAAATGGGCCTGGGGGCTTCGGAAGGCCTGGGCGTGACTGCACACACGGTGGGGCCAGTCTTCTGCCTGGTAGCTCTTTCACTGGGTTTTTCCTGCTCTTGCTGCCTGGTTTTCTTCTCAGAAAGCTGAACTGTGTTTTCTTTTTCACACACAGCCTTCTTCCACGTTGCTGGCCTTTCTTCTGCTAATAAAGCTTGAGCCCCTCCCTAATTCACTGCACTCAGGATGCCCCACACCCACTCTGCAAATCCCTCACTGTGTCACTCAGCATCTAAAATTTAAGTCTCCTCCTGGGGGCTGGAAGCGTGTTCTTTGTTCAGCATGATTTAATCTTTTGTTGTGCACAGTGTACATTTTCCGAGCAACAGAAAACATAAACAATAATAGTGGATGTCCTCAGGGCAGCGCACAGGCGCGCGGCTCGCCCCCGTGGCCTGCCTTCAACGGGGCTTTGACGATGGCTTGTCACCTCACACAGAGGGTAGTGTTTAACCCACCCATGCTTTCCATTACGTGAAGTCATTTAAGGAGCTTTGCTTCTTTTTAATAGCAAGATGAGACAACTGAATATTTATCCTTTTAAGCATCTTTTAAAGATCAAAATTACTCTCTAATCCCAATTATGGTTATTAACTAATTAGTTCCTCCACATCTCACTTAAATAATTTATTGCAGAACACACACTCAAGGACAATTCTCAGACCCAAGTACAGCTTCAAGTTCACATAATTGCACGGCATTAAAACAACATCCATGCCAAGAACAAGAGGCTATCGGTGGCTTTGCCTCAGCCCCGTGCGACGGGTTACTTTCTCCAGGGCGTGCGCACACTCGCGGCTGAGTCGAGTCTGAGGACCTTTCAGAAATTCATAGAACACATTACAGCCAAGCAGACTGTGAGAAATGCCAACTGTATACAGGTATGGCAAGGCGTGAGAGTGTGCACGTGAGTGTGTGTGCACCTGTGTGTGTGGAGTGGGGAGAAGTGGGAGGGGCAGGTAAGAGAGCCACTGTACTGGAGAAACAAGGACAAAATAATTCTTTAAAAAAAGGATCTGAGTTTCAGCCATTAAATCACGTTGCTGAATGGGCAACAGACCACATCGGTGTGCTTGCTCTCACTTGTTTAATGTACAGTCTGAATGACATATTCACAGATAATAAGGCTATTCTGGACTAAGACCACTTAATCTCTTAAAAATTTAGGGTTGAGGGATTTACATTATTCTAAAAGTCTTGGAATCACTGGTTTCGACAGAGAAACAGAGATTGAGGAGGAAAGATTTTGGAGAAGTCTGGCTAAAAGGCGATAAGATCTGGCGAGCCCTCATCATACCTTTCTGTTTTGTTCATCCATCACCTGGAGCAGGGGCAGCCCCACACCGGGGCACGGGGCTCTGCAAGGGCGGGCCACACTGCAAGCCCCACTAGACTCCTTGGCCGGTCGTCCTTGTGGAAGACAAGTGACAACCAAGGAGTGGGGGGAGGGGTGGCGCCTCCTCTCCGGTGCCTTCCTGTGACGTTGGAGAAAGTAACAGGTAGAAACAGCAGGTTCAGCTTTTGGCCATAACTCAAAAATATATTCTCCCCCATGGGTAGGGGAAATTTTTACTAGAAAATATTCACATTTCCTCACATTCTTATTAGCGACACTTCCCAAAATAGAGATCAACTTCTTCTTCAATTGATATTCACGGAGACAGTCTAGAAAGACCCAAGTATAACCAAGCTTACATAAATATAGCCCATGATATGCATTCCACCCTGAGAGATGATCTTGATCAAAGATTTTACATGAAAACACTTCTCATCACAGAATAAGGCATGCCAAAATTTATTGAGACCTTGAACGTAGAGTATATAAAAAAAGAGTTTTTGTGAATTTTATATTGAAGACTCTCTAGGAATCTGAATTAATGTTGCTGAGCCAGACCAGCTAACGGGAGGAAGGTTACCGTGCAAAGTCAAGAATGCTTAAGCCCTCTCAGACACAAAGATCAGCTTTTGAAATTAAAGGTTTAGAAGAATCATCAATTCCATCAAGTTGCATTGTTTTACATGAAGGGACATGATTTGGGGGTTTGTGTTACTGAAGTATACAACATCCATTAGTAAAATACAAAATCATAATTTTATAGCATATGGTGCAATGAATTTTCTCAAACATAACTCACCTGTATTTATCAACCCTTACTCAAGAATCAAAGTATAACTCCTGCGTCTCCTGTGTCTGCCCCCAAGGTAACCATCATCTTGACCCATTTCCTGAGTTGTTGCACAAAGTCTGGGATGCCCTGTCACCATCACCTCAGAACTCTGTTGTGCAACACCACAATTTATGGACCCGTCGCACAGGTGCTCTTTTTCCAGTGTGTAGCCATTCTGGGTAGCCCCGTTCACGATGTTTTTGTACAACTGCCCGATTGTTTTCCAAAGTTGTACCGAGTCACGCTTTTGCCAGAAATGTATGGAGCTCTGGTGGTTCTGGTGTTCGACATGACTTGGCTTAGAAAGGCTTTCTTCATTTTACCTCTTCTGACGGTACTCGATTGTAAAGTTAGTTTGCATTCATGATGATGAATGAAGCTGAGCATCTTTTTATATATTCATTGGCTGTTCGATATGGTTTTGTGAAGTGTCCATTTAAGTGGCTTCCCCATTTTTCAATTGGCTTTTTTGTTGTTACTGATTAGTTCAAGTTCATTACATGCTCTTGGTGTGAGCCTTTTGCTGGATAGATGTATCTATTCTCCTTCTCTATGTGGTTTGTGTTTTCACATTTTCAATGATATATTTTGATAAAAGTGCTCGATCTTGTTATAGTCAATACACCACTATGTTGTTTATAGTTTTTGTCTCTTTAAGCAATCTTTGCTTACTCCTGCTCATAAAGATGATCCAGCATTTTCACCTGAAAATTTATTTATTTATTTACCTATTTATGTATTTTAAATGTTTTACTTATTTTTGAGAGAGAGAGCACAAGCAGGGGAGGGGCAGAAATAGTGGTGGGGACAGAGGATCTGAAGCAGGCTCTGTGCTGACAGCAGAGAGCCCAATGTGGAGCTCGAACTCATGACCTGTGAGATCATGACCTGAGCCAAAGTCGGACCCTCAACCAAGTGAGCCACCCAGGTGCTTCTAAAATTTATTTTTAATATTTCACTTTTCGTGCTGCATGTATAAAAATTTATTTTTGTGAACTGGTAAGGTAGGAGTTAAAATTAATTTTTCCACGTATGTATCCAATTGACCTACAGCAACTAACCAAAAAGTGTCTTATTCGTCCACTACATTAAGTAATATATTTTTTAATCAGTCAGGTCACTTTTGTGGGTGGAGGGGATTCTGTACTCCATTTTGTTCTGCTGGCTTATTTACGTATCCCACCATTCTGCCTTAATTACTGTAGCTGTATGATAGATCTTTCTATCTGGTGCTTACATCCCCCGGTTATGTGTTTGTTCTTTCAAGATTGCCCCAGCCGGTTGTATTTCCAAATGGATTTTAGCAGCAGTTTTTTAATACTCCAAAAAAACAAACAAACAAACAAACAAACCAGACCCTGCTAAAACTTTGTCTCAACAGATCAGCGTGAGACAAGTTGAAATTAATGTAAATGCTGATTTTTCCAAGCCTCGAGCATGGTATGTTTCTCCGTCTACTTGATCTTTTAAATTTCTCTCAATACTGGTGCATCATTTTCAGTGTAGAGGCTTAGGTTTGTTTTAAATATGTGACGTGTTTTGATGCTTTCATCAGCAGAATTTTCTACTGTGTACTGTTTCCATATAGGAATTTGATCAATTTGAGCATCTATGACCCTATAACTAGTAATCTTGCTAACTTGACTTTGCAATTCTGATAGTTTACCTGCGGAAATATTTTGAATTTCGAGACACATCATCATGGTAGCTGCAGAGCAGTGTAGTTTTAACAACCAAATACAGCGGCTTGTTTCTAGGCGAAGACTGTTCAGACATATAAGGCACAAAGAATGCACATTTTCTCTTACCTACGTTTCCTTCTGGAATCTTTTCTCTCCTCGGAAAACACAGAGAACAGACAGACACACACAAGCCCACAAAGGGGGTCGAGACTACCTGTGTGCATGGGCACACCCAGAAAGGAAGAACCGTGGAAAGTAGACAAAGGAGACGATATTTTTAATCAATCAGGTCACTTTTGATGTCACGTGAGTGTGAGGCTGGGGCTTTCCTATTGATAACCTTTTATGAGCATGGTTAATTAGAAAGGCAGTAAGATTTTATAGGTGAAATAAATGATATGTGCTGTGACTGAGAACTGCATGTTATCAATTTGTGCATTTGTAAATTACTTTTAATGGCCGTAAAAATGATTATTTAACGGATTCATCTGCACGTGAAAACTATTCTGTTTCTCATGAACAGAGTAGTGAATAACCCCACAGTCGTTTTTCTTCTTGTTTTTTATTAAATGTCCTTTGGTCTCTTTGTAACAAAGTGATGAAGAAAAACACATGAGAATAATATTTCACTTAAAATTAAAGGAAATATTAATTTGTATGCTTCTTGGGGAAAAAAATGGTTGAGTAATACGTTATGACTACAGTACACACAGGATATCAAATTTAAGTAAAGACCAGCATTTCCAAGTTCCTATAAAACCTCATGTTTCTGTTATAAAACGAGAATATTTGAAGAGGGCGATATCTTTCTGTTATTCTGGCTCATGATAGATATTAAAGTCATTGTATCACCTAGTGTCCTATAAAAATATCATTGACTAAGAACATTAGTATCGTGAGCCGCCAGGTCCCCCAATGGTCCTGGGCAGGACTGTGGGCCCCGGGTGGGGTCAAGTGACCAGGATAAGCCCAACTCCTGCTCTCTGTCTGTGGTCCTGATGTGGCTTCTCAAGCATATTGACAACTGAAGGAG
The DNA here is from genome assembly GCF_018350215.1 of Panthera leo. Taxonomy (NCBI): domain Eukaryota; kingdom Metazoa; phylum Chordata; class Mammalia; order Carnivora; family Felidae; genus Panthera; species Panthera leo. The sequence goes on along the minus strand of NC_056681.1, from coordinate 138,344,297 downwards.
GCAGAAGACAGAAGAAATCGTAATGGAGGCAGGAGGTAGACATCAGGGCAACAAGGGAAATCTGGGGAATGCGCATTCCTAGAAGGTAATTGGAACCACAGTAACATCAAAAGAGTGAGGAACATTGTTTTCTACAGTTTTCCCAATGTCTGCTCTATCCCTACACCACAGCCGACTGTGAAGTGTCAAATGGTAGAAATGGGGGCCAGTGGAAAATAAAGCAATAATTTGATCACACACAGATATAAGAAATAAAAAGTAGCCATGTTTGTGGCAGAAGGAAGGCACCACCAGACCACACCATCTGGCATGTGAACTGTTTTCTAGAACATTTTCTGCAGATGTCCCTGGAGGCCCATCACAGAAGGCCATGAATCTTAAATAATAAAATCTATTATGGACCAATAGAAAATGTTATATTTTTGTTCATAAAAGTAACCGGACATTTGAGGCATGGGGGGAAGCCATGGTTTAGATATAGCATGTGAAAAAAAAAAGATGATTTTTTCAAGGTGATTGTCTATTGTGGCATCAGTGGGATATAAGCACCAAAGAAGTTACTGCTTTTTAAAATTTTTTAAAGGACAGTGTAGTAAGAGGAGAAGGGGAAGCCCCGTCCCCCTACTTTGAGCTGGTCAGAGCTCACCTCTGGTGTCTGTCTTCATCTCTGATTAGGTACCAGAGATCAGAGAGAGTGGAGTTTGAGGGTCAAGGCAAGATGCTGAGGAAAGGAGCTTAGAGGAGGGTGGACACAGGGGGCAATGGTGGCTCTTATGAGGTGGCTCTTATACATCATTAGACATATCTACCTCACCCTGGGAAAGGGACCAGGACAAATAGTTATAGGTGTGTGTTAGTGTATATTCTGTGTTCTCCAGAAACAGAACCAACAGGCTGATAGATAGATAAATGATAGGAGATTTATCACAGCAGGTGGCTCATGTAATTATGGATACAAATAAGTCCCACGGTCTACCATCTTCAAGCTGGAGAACCAAGAACGTGAGTGGTGTGGTTACAGTCTAAACTCAAAGCCCTGAGATCCAGGGCAGCCAGTGATGAGATTTCCCACCCGAATCTGAGTACCTGAGAAACAGAGGAGCTGACGTCCCAGTGCAAGAGAAGGTAGACAGGCCAGCTCAAGCAAGAGGGCATATTTGCTCTTTCTGTGCCTTTTGTTATACCCCTGCCCTTAGTAGGTTGGTCGGCTGATGCCCACCCCACTGTGAGCGTGATCTCCTTTACACGTCTATGGATCCAAATGTTAAGCTCTTCTGGAGAGCACCTCGAGGACACCCCCAGGAATCCTGCTTTTCCAGCTCACTGCGTATCCCTTAGCCCAGTGAGGTTGACACAAAAAATTAACCATCACAGGGTAGCAGCGTGCACCCATGAAAGGAAAAATCTAATAATCGAAGCCTTCCAAGTTGGACGGAGCAACCCTGTGAGCAAAGGCTCATGGCCACACAGGAAGTGGCAGTAACAGTACGGGCATGGACGCCATAACAGGTGAGTGTGAACATGGGCACCTCTAAGTGCCCAGGCACACCATGGGGCTGGGTGGGCTGGGCTGTCACTCTCCTCAGCCTGGAAACTCTTGGGCTGCTTATAAATGGCCAGGGAGACCACTTTTCCCAGTTACCTCTACATTTCCTTTCAGTCTAATTAAAAGTCAACTTGTTTGTCAAAACCACCAACTATCAAAACTTGTATTATTCCCTCGGCAGCTCTTCACTGGCCTGAAAATGCCCATATCTTACTGTCGCCCATCATTTAGGGCACATGTCCTTAAAATTTGATGAAAACTGTGAATTAGCTCCTCAGAAAAAATGCACTTATAAACAAGGGACGCAGGGGCACACACACATACACACACACACACACACACACACACACACACAACTACAATATCCCAAGTAATTGCAGACTTGTTCACACACCCCTCAAGTCCTATGGATCCAAAGCTCCCAGCTCAGCTGCAGAGTTTCTGATATTTTACTAATAAATCCTAAATTTATTGGTGACAAGGAAAAAGCAAAGGAACTTAAAGTCTAAAAACCCTGGGCACTACCAAATGATCCCCAGGTGAAGGGACAGCCAACAAGTCCATATACAAAGATGTGACTTATGCATAGCTTCTAAGGGGACCCTGTTTGTATAAAACAACATTTGAATGTGCTTCTTCCTTAGCTTTGTGAAAGCTTTAATGCTTGCAGTGTGTTAGCCATGCCTCCACATCTAATTATTGTCCATATTGAAGACTGTCGTGATAAAACAGCAGGTCAGGGAGGCAGACACCTGGCGTGTGGCTGCAGGTCTGACACGACAATGTCAGCGTGCTGGGCAGATAGCTTTCCTCTGGGCACTCGGTGTCCTCAACCCTGGAGGGACGAGCCTGGAGTAATGACCTGTGGCATTTGTCCCAAATGGGGAATCAGAAGGCTCTGTGATCCTAACTGCCCACCAGCTTGGGAACACAGGCTCCCAAGTCCAAGTGGACCCGCCCCCCTCCCTGCAATGGTTTCCACGCTTATGTCACCCGGAAAATTGCTTAATCTCAGCCACACCTCACTGGCCTAACCTAAGATATGAAGGTACCTTACTTCTAGCATTCTGCGTGTGGCTTAAGTAAGGAAACGAATGCACACCCTTACCCCAGTGTCTTGCACACCATATGACCTTCATTAAGAGCAGTTTCCAAGACTGGAGTGATTTCTACTAGGATAGATGTTCAGAAGGAAAAAAAGTCATCAGAAACAGCATTATTTAAGCACAGATACTCATCCATCCTAAGATACCAGGAAGGATCAGAAGAATCACAATGCGTCTATGTATATCTAGACTTAAACACATGTATACAAATGTACTGTATTTACACATTAATAATAATGTGTTGTATACATAATAATAATGTGTAATAATAATTATAGAAACAATTACATACATTTGTATGCAAATAGGCTGTGTATGTAGTATGTGTATTTCTGTACGTATCTCACACTGGTTGTTCTTGGTCCCTATAATTTCATTACCTGTGTTCTTTGAAATCCAAACATATTCTGGCCTTTTCCAGTTCTGCCCATGACCTCCTCCCTCCCCCTGAAACAGTCTTAGAGGTTTTGTGCTGGAAGTTTCTTATCCCAGGAGGCACTCGTGATCTGGCCCCAGGTTGGTGTCCTTGTCTGTGGCTCCTCTTGGGCACTTCTCTCTGTTCCGTCCCCCACAGAGTCAGCCTGCCCACGTGCTACCACGGTCGCGTGTCCCTCTCCCTGCTGGACGGTGCCTGAGTGCGCCCTCCTTGCCGCCTGGCTCCTGTCCACACTTCCTGCCCCCGCCAAGCCGCACTGTGGGCTTGTTCCCCGAGATGCCACGGGGCCTTGCCCTGTCCCACACCTTCCCCGAATGCACTGCTTAGCCACAGAGCCCGGCTCAGGCTGGCCCTGTGGGGAAAGTCCTGCAAGTGCCCGTGCCCACCTGACTCTGCACGTGAGTGCACCGGTACTGATGCCCTCCCCAAACCGGTCACTGTTCCACGGCCACTGGGCTCCTGACCATCTGCCTCCAGAGTGCTCACAACCTGGGGCCACTCCACAAGCATTTCTTGAATAAATCAATAAAAGGCAGCTTTGGGGGGGGGCGGGCGGGGAGAAAAGCTTTGTGTGGTTTGATTTTTTTGATTTGAGCACAATTTAGAACTGACAAAGCAGTGCCATGATTTAGAACGATGTATCCTAAAAGCTTAGTAACTTATTTGACTGTCACGGAAGGTAGGTGCCTGGTCGCTTTCTTTAGTGAAACCCCGCAGAGAAGAGGGGGTCTGTGACCTCAGCGCTGACAACAACAGACTCCATGTGAGGCACACGATGCGGATTAAAAATGTGTTGATAGATTGATTTCGGCACTCAGGGAAATTTCCTACAATGATTTTGATGAGTCAATATAATTAGTGAATGTCAGCAACAAATCCAATCATTTCTAAATTCTTCTAGGCTTAGAAGCCTCCTAATTCCCATTGTTTAAAACACATTCAGCTTCCTCTCCATCTCAAAGGAGATTAGCAGGCTACGCAGTAACTCCCCGCCCTTACCAGATACACGACGTGAGAGATCTCCCTTTTGTCCCTTTTTGGAGTCTCTTTTGGTTTTGAACGTGAGAGAGTACGTGCAGGACAGATGACAGATGTCGCTATGCCAGGCGTCTTGATCCTGAAGTTCTAGCTATACAATTTCCTTCTTAATTTCCTGAAACTTTAAAAACTGGTATTTCTCCCAACTTTCCAGTTATGGTTATGACCCTGAGGACAGAAAGTCAATGACTCATCCATTCTGGTCTGGTCTGGCTCAGAGACCGTAAAGGTCCGTGGACCCCCGGTCTCTAGGCAGTAGGATGGGCTGGCGTCCTGTGGCAGCCGTGGACAGACAGGAGACTGACCGGTCTACACGTGATGATGTTTTATCGCTGAGTAGGTGTCCTGAGCCAATGCTGCCCTCAGTCACTAGGGCATCGAACCTCCTGGGACCGGAACCTCCGAGTGGACACAGCATGCTCCCCACTGGACGAAGACCATCCGTAACTCCAGAAGAGAGATCTTTGGGGAGCGGTTTTCTCCACATTTGCTCCTAAGTCAAGAGATACGAGGACATCCCCCTTCACCAGTTCCCGGGAACCAGAAGAGAAACATTTCCCTATTTCCTTCTATTGCTCTCACTGGTGCTGAGATAGTCCTGCCGAAACCCCACTGCCAGGTAACTGAACACATCCGGGGGTGTGCTTCCTGTGAGTCGCTGTTGAGCCACACAAGCGCGCAGCTGCGAAGCTCACAGCACGGACCCCGCCTCCGTCCCGCTGCTGTCGGGCCACGATGTCGCAGAAGCACAGGTGTGCTACCCCCAGCGCCACGGGGTCTCTTCCTCGGGGAAAAGCCTGTTGAAGAGCAAGTGGGAAGAGAGGCGGCAGATAATCCGTCTGTCCTGAGAGTCCCCATCTAATTCTAGGCAGAGATGATTGAGAGAGGGCAGCATACACCCCCCAAATTAATTAACACTGGGGATTAATTCAGGTGGAAGTGATGGAAGAGAGAGTGGAAAAGGAAGGCGTTTCTTCCAGCTCTCTCCTAAACTCAGACACAGAACAGTTTAGACATGCCCTCTGAAGCGTGGGCCACGTGACTGGCACCTAGTGGGTGGTCATGACGGGTGGGCCCATAAGCATTTTGAAGATTCATACGATGCTGACTGTCGCTGCCGCCATTACGGGACAGTCGTGGGAGGCTCTGCCGCCCATTCACGTGCTCGTCACGGAGAAAACAGGCGTGTGCTCCTCCCGCGTGTCAGAGACGAGCGTGGCTTCTGGAGCCACGAGTGCCACCAAACACAGTCCTGACTCTACAAGCATTTAGAGAACCAAAGAGATTATGGATGTCTAAACACATATGCATAGCCAAATACTGGGAGAGAAGAAAATGCCAGCTGGAAAGAGAGCAGAGAGGAATCAGGGCATGACAGTCAGAAGGGTCAGAGAAATCCATCATCTGGTGTTGCTGAGAACATGAGGGGACAGAGACACGATTCCGAGCAGAGAGGTCGACAGAGCAAAAGCTTAAACGTGTCACCTGCTTCCGTTGGAAACATCCTAGAATTTCTAAAGTCTTTCTGGGTAACCCATAGAAGAGGGTGTATCCTTGTGGCTGAAACAGAATAATTTGATCAGTGCCACCTTTAAAAAATGAGAAAACATTTCAGAGAGGTGGATATGACTTCGGCTCAGTGTTCTCAGGGCAATCATTTCTAGCGTGCTTGAGTGTACTACAAGCAAAGGGACATGTATGTCTTCCTGAATGACTTTAAGTTCCCCACAAGATCATTTGAAACCAGGTGAGTTAGGAGGAATTTGAATTCTTCAGATAGTCCTGCTCGGGTCGCCCACCCGACCTCATTCAGTGTAATTCTCAGCCACAAATTCTGCACAGTTGAGATTTTGTTCCATGTGAGTAAAGGTTTGGAAAGTTCTGCGACTCGGAATGTCTTTTGCTGGAGATAGTGTGCACTGCGTTCTCGATGACCTAAGGAGGACAGAGTTCTGACTCCAGAACAGTGTGCAAACAATGGTGAAGACGGGTACCCACCATGAGGTGTGGCCAGGAAGCACAGGTGCAACTGTGGAGTTTTAAAAAAAAGATATATTTTTTTAGTGTTTTATTTATTTTTGAGAGAGAGAGAGAGAGCACAAGCAGGGGAGGAGCACAGAGAGAGGGAGACACAGAATCCGAAGCAGGCTCCAGGCTCCGAGCTGTCAGCACAGAGCTCGACGCGGGGCTCGAGCTCACGCACGAACTGTGAGATCATGACCTGAGCCAAAGTCGGCCGCTTAACAGACTGAGCCACCCAGGCGCCCCTGGATCTTCTTGACTGTTAAGAACAATAGTCGCTTTGCTGGTTGTGCAAATCCTAGTCTATAAATGTTTGTCCTTGACTGATAAGCTCTCTGTGTCTCACTATGATTCAACATTTTCATGGTCACAGAACCATGCATAGCCTTACAAGTATGAAAATCTGCCTGAAGTTTATAATCACGTCATGGTGACAAAGAAACCCCAATGCAACACCCTGAATTGCGTCCTTCGGCTGACAGTGATTCCAGCCCTATGAAATGCCCTTTCCAGTTGGTAATGGGAATTTCCAGCGGAAATTTCTTTTTAAGGAAGAAAATGTGTGATGAATTGAATAGCACAAGTAAGATCTGAAGATATTTCAAGGATGAACTTCTGAAATCCACAGAAAATTCTGGAGTAGTTGTTTAAAAATTCTTTCTATATGTGCATTTTAGCTGGTCCTACCCCAACTACAATATGTGCTTTCTACGAATAAAGGTCATAGATACTTTCCAATATTCTTTCCCTTGTTCAATAGTATCCCAGAGTCTTGATAAATTCTCAATAAATATTTGCTAAATCAATTCAGGAATTAACCATATCCATGTTTACAGCCAACGAGCTCTACAGAATGCGTTCTGTGGATAGAAGGAATGGTGTCATTAGGTCATGCAAATTGATTGAAATCCTTCAAAATGAGAAACAAATCTACTTGATGAGGAAGAGAGGGATCAGGGAAGCAACCCATTTATACATGGATAAGAAGAGAGTAATGCCACAGCAACAGGTGTTCAGGGACCTACGAAGGGGATACGAATTTCACATCCTTCTTCTTGTTTTCAGATACCTACGGAACAGAAGAAGGATATGCTTTTATTACTTTTGTTATGATCAAATCCTTGGTATGATGTAGTGTCGTCAAAATAGGTATCATGCCTGAGTCCAAGCTGGTAGGCGACTCAGGAACATTGGGATAGGTGAGAGGCAACACAAGGGTGACCTTCGTCCCCTGGTCCCATGAGTGTTGAGTCCTCCATTGTTTTGCATCCTCAATCATCCACAATTGTGCCCACCATCATCAGTTCTTCGTGAGTCTGAGCAAAGGAAAGATGTGTGAGGCAGTCCTCTTAGGAGACTGGGGCTTCGATAGACCTTTTGGGGACCAAATTCAGCCCATAGCAGGGTGCCGGTGTGGCCTCCGGGGCACCGTGATGGGTGTGGACACTATCGGACCCACCCACCTCACACTTCTTCTACCCTTGCTGGGGCCCCCACTGCAACCTCGGCCCGCATTCTAGAAACACTCCTCGGGCGTGCCGTGTCCTTGGAGGATGCGTGTGGGAGGGGTGGGCTGGGGTGAAGACGTTCAGCCTCCCATCTGGTGCTGGCTCCATGGGTGCACACATCTGGAAAAGTCCATCAAGCCACACACTTACGATTTGTTACTTTTATTCTGCCGGTGACATCCCAAAGATGTTTGCAAATGACTCTGGGCCGTGCTAGCGCAGGTGTTCCGTGCGGCGTATATGACAGGATTTCTGAAGTACCCTGACCTGACTTCTAGCCACATCACTCTGCGACATACATGCTACCTTGTGCTAACACATATCGTAATTATTTCTTTGAGTTAATTACGTACATACACTTGAGTTAGCGGTTTATCGGTAATGTTCTTATCTATTATTTATGTACTAATCTTATTAACTTCGCTTATTCATTATTTTATTCACTGTGTGAGCGTCTCCTGTGCCCCAGATACTGCGTTGATTGCCGTGGATGCGAGAATGGCTCAGACCTGGTTCCTGCCGTTGAAACTCACTCTGTATGCACGGAGTCAGACACACATGCTGTCGCACCCACTGTTGTGAGTGCTGTGTCTGAGGGACCAGCAGGGCACCAGAGGGGACAACAGGAAGGTGTCGTTATCAGGAGAACACTGGCCAATGGCAGCAGAGGCAGTGATATTTGAGTCAGGAATAGAGATTCGGAATTCTAATGACAAATATAGAGGTCAGGCAAGCAGGTGAAAAATACAAAGGGAAGATCACATGACAAGGACACACACACACACATGCGTGCATGAGTGTGTACATGCACAGACACACATGGGCACAGTCACACGCATGCACACGCATATACAAGAGCATATATACACATGCACGCATGCATGAGCCCACACACGCACACAAACACACACGCACCTGCATTGGCCGTGAACCCTCTCCTCCCAGTTCCTGAGGACGCGAGGTCCCTCGTTTGAAGAGTCGGTCAGAACCTTGCTGTGCTGAGTAGTAAGGGACAGAGAGAATGACACAGGGAGCGACTAAGCTGTTTTACAGGGAGGGACACAGGAGGAAAGTGGGAGGAGGGCAGGGAGCGACTGACGGCTAGTGGGGGCGGCTGCGAGGAGGAGACGGGTAAGGACAGGGAAGCTGCCTGTGGGCCCTGAGCTCTGACCCGCCCCACCTCACGCTCCCTGGGGAAGCAGGTGGCCGAGGTTCCCTGCCTCTCGCCCGCTTTCCTCTGCTCCCAACAAGTCCTAAGGCCAGAGCAGACCCAGGTTTGTTCCCGTTACAGTAATAATAGGTGAGTTTTTACATAGCGTTTCAGGAGCCAGGTCCTCTACAGACATGATCTCTAACGTGCAAACAGGCCTGTGAGGTCAGTTTTTAAAACTCAGTCTTGTGGACGTGGAAAGCAGGCCCAGTTGCGGCCCGGACGCCGCTGGTTTGGCCGGTGTTTCGTGCGCCTGGTTGCTGTTCCAGACCGCGCCCACGGGGCCACACGCACAGGCCACTGTCATGGTGTTCACATTCTGAGGAGACTCGAGCTCTGTGTGAGGACCCCTCGCCGCGTCCCCGAGTGCCATGAGCCTCGGATCCACAGGACCACGTTTGTGCTGTTCCCACCACATTTCTGCAGCTCAGCCGGGGTTGTCACATTTGGGCTGAATGTTAAATGTGCTTCTCACGCGAACGTACGGCCTCCCCTTCAGAGGACGCCAGCGCCCGGTGGTTGGTGACAACCCAGGGGTCGAGAGGCAGGTCGCCGTCTGCGGGAAGGACGCTTTACTCTTTACGCTTTACGTCGTGACAGTGGGACTCTCGAGGAGGGTGTCTGCTCGGGGGCGAAGCCCATCCACAGGCCTCGGTCTGCAGGCGGGGTGGGAGCTGCTCCCCAGGGCACCCCGTGGCCCCGGGCCGCCCACCCAGCCAGGGTCACTCGGCCCTCCGCTGCATTCCGTGCTGTCACATCAACGCGTCCCCGGAGCCCTGACATTAACTGAAAGTGGCCTCGCCACGGAAGGAGCGCAGTGCGGAAACCAGAGCAGATGCCCACGCCCTGCCGGAGCGCAAGGACGACTATGGGGGGCCCTCTCCCTCCCCGGGGGTGAGGTCGGGGAGAAGGAAGGGGCACTTGCTGCCTGCCTGCGGGCGCCGGGCCCGGCACACCTACCCTTCGTCCCAGCGTCCTGCTCCAGGTAAGAGCAGAGTGCGAATCACGCGGCCAGCGCTCGCAGAGGAGGTCTGAACCCCGGATCCGGTAGCCAAGAGCCCTTCCCACTGGCGGCCCCCTTCAGGGCTGGAGGACCTCAGCTGGCGCCCTGAAGTTTGGCTGTCTCTCTCCTTCATAACAAGATCCTATGCTCCGCCTCTCCCGTTTTGCCCTCCCAACAACGGCTTGTTTATTTTCATTGCTGTTATGCATTGCTGAGAAATTCCCTCAAGGGCCCCAGGTCATACCGGGAAAAGAGGTTCTATCAACGGTCTCGGGGGACATCTGCCACAAAAGGTGCATGAATTTGCTTCTGAGGCAACCCCAGCGTGAGTGGCCGTGGCCGGATGACCCTACTGCCCAGGTGGGGCAGGTGTGGGTCATAAAAGAGACGGGACAGCGGCAAAGAGTGTAGTGACAGCATGGCCCCGGGACGGGCTCAGCCAGTTACCACGGGGGTGGTGGCTCATAGAACAGGGAGAGAGGGATGCCCGCTCCCACACACCCTCTCCAAGGAGTGCCTCTGCGGACAGCTGGTCTTCCCCCTCCCGACCCTCCCGCCAGCCCAGGGGCTCCGAGCGCCCCCACCCCCAAGTGGAGGACAGGAGGCTTTGTGACCTCGGGCCAAGTGGACAGGAAGCCAAGGCCCCGGACCGCCCAGTGCGGGCCCCCCTTGGGAAGACTGCAGTCAGTCCTTACTTCTTTTCATATCCTGTTGTCTCCCTTTTTGGGACTAGATGCACACGGGAGTGAAGAAAGGGGGTCTCCCCAACCAGAGGACGTCTGAGGCCTGTGCCGCCATGGTGACCGACGATGGGAGATGGGACGATGGGAGATGGGACGATGGGAGATGGGACGATGGGAGATGGGACAATGGGAGATGGGACGGGGGAGCCAGGCTGAGCTGCACCGCGGTACCAGGCCCTGTGGCAGAAGCAGGGAACGCGAAGCCCGCCCCCCAGCAGAGTTCCTCACCGGCTCCCACCTGCACATCTTAGGTTGTACTCAATGGAGGTCACAGAGGACGGGAGGAGGTGAGGTCCCGGGCTGTGTGGCTCCCGTGGGACCCACCCTGGAACGGAACAGTTGCCTGGTCACCACCCCGAATCCCAGCTCCGAAGGGGCACGCGTCCATGTGTCCTGTAGCTCATCTGCGGGGACGTCCCGCCTGGAGTGGCTTGTCCATAGCAGAGGCTGCCCACGCTGCCCTCCTCGTCCCCGGGGACACTGCTGGGGTCAGCAGGACAACCAAGGCGGGCGCTGTCCATGTGAGCACGAAGCACGTCTGCACAGGACAGTGGGGAGAGGGCACGGGGCTGTCTGGAGCACTGTCTGGACCCGCAGCGTCGGTGTTCCCCTGGGACCCTGCTTCCCGGACTCAGACCGTCCTCCCTGTCACCTGTTAGAAATGCAGACCCATGGGGTCAGAAACTCTGAGGGCGGGCACAGCCCCCTGGGCTTCAGCATCTCTTGGGGGTCATGGTGGGCACTCCAGGTTGAGAAGCACTGGTGACCTTCTCAGAGGAGGAGGCATTCTTGCTAGTAGCCAGGACGGAAGATTCAAGGGCAGCCAGGGGCCCAGGTGGCAAAGCTGAGCGGACAAGATGCCCCTTTCTACCAGAAAATTCTTCCCACAAAACCCCATGGCTAGAATAGGAGTGAATTTTTTTTTAACTCTAATGGCTTTTTTCCATGTTTTTAGACATAGAATTCTTTTACGTGAAATGTTACAGGTGACCCCAATGTGTGTTGGAGCAGATGGCATTGTGGGTGATCTAGTTGTCCTGGGTGAGGGAGGGGGCCTGGGGGGCCCCAGAGCCGCGCGCATGACGGCCTGGGGATTCCTCATGGGCCCCCAGGTTTCAAGGGTTCCCACTTGTCCAGCCACCAAATTCCTGAAATCCCACCGTTACCGCATGAATTGTTCTTTCTTGCCACCTTACAGCGGCTAGCTTGAGTATTTGAAGGGAAGAATGGCCAGACCTCCCTTTACCTACTTCTGGAAGAAACTTGTACTTTCGATCCCTGCAGGAATCTCCCCTTTCAGGCAAAAACACCATCAGAGACGGGGAAGTCACAACCACTCAAACTATTCCCCTCTGTATTTTGACCAGGTTCTCATTGTGTGGACTCGAGGAAGTCGTATGTGAGTCTTAATTTGTTATATCTGCAAAATAATAATGACAACCCTGACTACATCGGGTTACTGAGAGAATGAAGTGATGAAGCCAAGTTCAAGTTCTTAAGTTCGTATTGTCTTGTCTGGTCCATGATGAATACGCAGTAAAAGTTAGCTATTATTATTATTATTATGCCAAGCAGTTGTTAATGTTGAGATGTTCGTATAGTGGAACTGAAATCTGCATTCCTGAATGCTCCCCAATTTGGGCCCTGTCCCTGGGAGCCATCCAGAATGAACAAACAGAACCCCACAACTTCCCAGAGAAACACAGGGGCTTCCGCTCAACGGCCCTCGCCCTGACACCAAGCTCAGAGCCTGGCCTGGGTCCCCACAATTCCTGGGGCCTGTCTCCTCCCCACCTGTGCCTGCGTGGGGTCTCTGTCTTCCCGGGAACCTCCTGGTCCTCGTGGGGCTCCACCCCTCTGCCAGTGCCCTCTGCGCACCTGCTGTCCTGTCCCGAGAGGTCCATGGACACATCCGTCCACTGCTCCGTCCGGTCCCTCCCCTCCAACATGCCGACACAAGAAATTGGAATTCCCATGAATTCCTCACAACGTGTCCTCTGGACGTCCCTTCACAAGAACAATGGCCACCCTGTTGTTAAACTGAATGGGAGATTTTCAGTTCTTATTTCACTGAATCTTCCAGCAATGTGAAAATATCGATTACTCTCCTGTTTACAAAAAAAAGCTCTTCTCCACAATTCCTTGACACCAAGGGCCCAGGTTTTCACCTTGGCCCGTGTATTACTCTGCTCAGGCTTCTGTAACAAAACACAGGAGGCGGGGAGGGGCTGACACACCAGAGGCCTCCCTTCTCCCAGCCCCGGAGGCCAGTGGCCGAGACCAAGGAGACGGGAGAGTGGGCCTCTCCTGGAGCCCCTCCCCTTGGCTGGTGGCAGACACCCGTCTTCTCCCAGTGTCCTCACAAGGTCATTCTCTGTGTGTGCTTCTCTGGCGTCTCTCTGTGTGTCCAAATTTCCTCTTCTAATAGGACACATGTCAGACTGGATTAGGGCCCACCTAACGGGCCTCATTTAACTTAATTACTGCATTAAAGGATCTACCTGTAAATACAGTCACATTCGGAAATACCGGGGCTTAGCGCTTTGGCACATGAACTTCGAGGGACATTTCGCATTTTTTATGAGCCTCTGCCCCTGCCTGCTGGCTCCCAGGGCCTTGCACTGGACTCCAGCCCTGCAGTGTCCACGACCTCCGTCACCATGTGCTCAAGCACACGATGGATGTGGCTCCTGGCCGTCATGCAGGTGCCAACTCAACACCGTCAACACCAACATAAGCGTCTCTCAAGTTCGTTTCTGCTCCTTGTCCCGTATTCCGCACCTCAGAGAATTCACTTATGTGCCACCCTTCCGTCCATCTGCCCATCCAAAAAATGCTTATGGCGCACTGCGTCTGAACTATCTTCCCATTCCCAGAGCTTGCAGTGGAATGATAATGTCAGGTTTTAATCACGTAGCTCACCAGCCAATGGCGAATTTCACCTGTACGGACAGATGTACGGACATACGGGAGCATAAGCCAGGGAGGTATGGCCAGTTTACAATGGATACAGAAGTTTCTAGCGTTAGTTTCAGTGCAGTAGGTATGGTTTCGTGATCCAGTGTTCGCTTGACGAGGGGATCTTGAGGACTTAAATGCGCCCAGAGGGGAGGGGACAGCAGACACACATGAGGAGCCCGGTCTGGGCGCATGGGGAGAAGAGGGCCACAGCAGCAGGTAGAGGCCAGGCCGCATAGGTGTCCTGTGGATGGACACAATGAGGACATTTCTGTGTGTGTGAAAATGAAGACAAGCCACTGACGGGCTTTGAGCAGCGGGGCAACATCACAAGACGTTCGCGTCAGGGAGTGCTTTCCTCAGACTCCACGGGGCTTTAGGGGGGTCAAGTGGAGGGAGCACAGGTGAGCCATGACATCATTATCGTGGCCCCGGCAAGCGGTAAGGCAGCTGCCACCGGAGCAGTGACGGGAACCTGCAGAGACGGACAGAAGCTTGGGCGACCCTGGGGACTTAAGCCACGCAGCTTGGTGGCGCACTGGACTTGAGAAGTAAGAAAGGGGGAGTTGTCCAAGTGCCTCAGCCTTCTGGCTCGTCCACATGGGTGGCCCGTGGTCCCCGCTTCGAGCAGAGGATGCTGGACGAGGTGTGGGACAGAGAGCTGGCCATGCACTTGAGACACACTATTGACAAGGTTGGGTTGGAGATGCAGGTAGTGAGGAAATGCCACATGACAGTATTTTCAGGGGTGTGTGCAGAGATCCCGGGGCCAGGCCAGGCGAGGACGCGGCTCTGAGCCCCGACGCACTTCGACCCCTGAGGGCTCCATAGAGAATGCTGGGCACGAGGGGACTGTGAAGTCACAGCCGTGTTATGGGGCGAAGCAGGGGTCTGGAGCCATGGAAGATGAGAGAATGTGACCCACGTTGTCTGCTGAAGACCGAGCGCTCCTCACCGTGTTCGGCAAGATGAAGGTCATTGTTCCTTTTGGCAGCAGCCGTTACTGGGTGAGACGGGAGCAGAAGCAGACTGTAGCACGTGCAGGAGGAAGTAGAAACGGAAGAAGGTGCTGAAGCCTTTGAAGGAGGGCAGAGCATCGAAGGGAAGCTGGCGTGGATGTGGGCTCACAGGAGGACACCTGTGTTTGGGGATGCGGATGCTGGACGGAGCAGATGTGGACGCCAACCAGTTCCTTCTCCCCCACCCATCTACAGGAGGGTGAAATACCCACTACCCCTCTTGCTGGGAGTGTTGGCGGTTGGGGGCTCTTACCCGAGTCCCCCTCCAGGCACTGCCTCTGACTGAGGAGAGCTGCCTCATCCAAACTCACTTGCCTCCTGTAGGGACATCCTCATCGATGGCGTCACCGTGGGACCGTGAAGTCCCAGTCCCTTCCTTCAAAAAGCGAGCTCGGAGGGGCCATTGCAGGTTCCTGGGGCTTGGCTGATGGGCTCTGTCCCAGGTGCTCGGTGGCCCGCCTCTCCCCCCAGGCGCTCAGCCCTACAGTGCTCCGTCTCAAATCCTTTCCCAGAAAACCTGGCGTGTGACACTTGAGGAGGGTGCCCCTCTGTGCACACTGTGGTCGCTGTCTTCCGTGTGTCCTGGCATGGCATCCTCCGCCTCTAGGATGCCGACGTGATCGGTGCCCCTCCAGCGCACCCCTTCAGCTCTGGTGCGTTAGCACTCGGCCCTGGCCAGACACACGGAGCTTCGTTTATGGGCAGCAGGCAGCCATAAAGTACGAACTGTGCCATTACAGCGCACGCACGCACTTCCTCCACACTCCCAGCGACGTCGCGACCTGGGTGTCCTGAAATCCCACCGTCCGCACTCCCATCACGTGTCTTGCGTCAGGATGAGCACTTTTGACCCGTGACGGAAAAAGAAAAAAAAGCAGTTTTGCAAATAATTTTTTGAATGCGCCAACATGCAATGAAGAAAGCTTGTTAACCTGCGTGATCAAACCCAGGCTTCATAATTCGAGGTGTCTTCCAGTAAACGATCTGAGACTGAAAGATGAAGCCGTCAGGAAGCAATTGGGAATCTGTAGAATTGCTTTAATAGCATGAGGAGCAACATCCACACCTCCCAGCCTGGGAGTAGGGACCGATAATCACACAGACCAATGCTAGATAGACAAAGCTACGGACTCAGGAATGTTTGTATTGCTTAAAAAGTTACTGCCAGTGTGAGAGTAGATTATCACAACTACTATTTCCAGGAAAGTTACTTCTTTACTAAGCGGAATCTTGTGTAAAATGCTCATCTTCTGACATTATCTGTCAACATAATTGCAAAGTGAAACTTAGAGGGCCAGAATTATCCTTACTTTTTCGGGCCGTATCCTCTAGTACCTAGTGTATAGCTTGGCATGTGTAGGTTCTCAATAAACATTGAATGGGTACATGGGTTATAAATGGATGGAAGGATGAATTATGGATGAACAGATAAGTAGAAGGAAGGAAGGAAGAATGGAAGGGAGGGTAGATGGATGGAAAAGGAAGGAGGGAGGGAGGGAAGGAGGGAGGGAGGGAGGAGGGAGGGAAGAAGGAGGGAGGGAGGAGGGAGGGAGGGAGGAAGGAAGGAAGGAAAGAAGGAAGGAAGGAAGGAAAGAAAAAAAGAAGGAAGGGAGGGAGGGAGGAAGGAGGGAGGGAGGGAGGGAGGGAGGAAGGAAAGAAGAAAGGAAGGAAGGAAAGAAAGAAGGAAGGAAGGGAGGGAGGAAGGAAGGAGGGAGGGAGGGAGGGAGGGAGGAAGGAAGGAAGGAAAGAAGGAAGGAAGGAAGGAAAGAAAGAAAGAAGGAAGGAAGGGAGGGAGGAAGGAGGGAGGGAGGGAGGGAGGGAGGAAGGAAGAATGGAAGGGAGGGTAGATGGATGGAAAAGGAAGGAGGGAGGGAGGGAGGGAGGGAGGGAGGAATGAAGGAAAGAAGGAAGGAGGGAGGGAGGGAGGGAGGGAGGAAGGAAAGAAAGGAGGGAGGGAGGGAGGAAGGAAGAATGGAAGGGAGGGTAGATGGATGGAAAAGGAAGGAGGGAGGGAGGGAGGAATGAAGGAAAGAAGGAAGGAGGGAGGGAGGGAGGGAGGAAGGAAGGAAAGAAAGGAGGGAGGGAGGGAGGGAGGAGGGAGGGAGGGAGGGAGGGAGGAAGGAAGGAAGGAAGGGGAGAAAGATGGATGGATGGATGGACGGTTTGATGGATGGATGGATGGATGGTGGATAGAAGAATACGTATGCGTATGTACCCCTTATATTTTGAAGATTGATTAGCAAGATGAGTTCTCAATGTCAGGCACATACATTCAAATGAAATATGCACATTCTGGTGACTTTTTGGCAAAAATCTTCTATGAATATAGGCAGTATATGATCGCTGTTGTATGCTAATACCTTAGCTAAAGGATGGCCCTCACCTTGGATCATCTCCCATCTAAAATCAACTCAGTTGCCACAACTTTTGATTTCTCGACTCATTCCTTCCACAAGCCATCATCGCCTGCTTACTGTGAGTTTAACATCGGAATAAGTACGAGCTGTGTGTGCAAGCATGAAGATTTGACCCCTGCTGGAAGACGAACTCCACAGCATAGCCTCCACGATGTGATTACTCCTTTTGTCACATCTTTGATTTCCTTTTGCTTTTATCTTAGAGGTATGATTACTCTCCTTCACATAGAGATTGTGTGGCCTGCCAGCATTATTGCCCCCATGTCTATTATTGTAAAGCTTATTATAAATTATTATGATTTTTATTTTTACCTCCCCTTTGCACAGAACTTATGTTGTGCTAAGTGCTTTCCCAGGTGCGTTACGTACACGAACACGTCCTCATAACAGACAGGATGTCGTCTCCGTAGCTCAGCAGTGAAAGCGGGGACCTGAATAGATTAAGGGCTTATAGAAAGACGTCTACAGGCAGGAGGAGAGCTTGACTCCACAGAGTCTGATGCCAAGCCTGCAGTTTCAGAGGCTTCATTTTGTTTGTCACCAACGAGGTGAAATTGACACTAGGTCTCCGGGAAGCTGGGGAGGAATTATTAGTCTTAACAGTGTGAAGAGAGGGACCGTAGGGACATAAGCAAATAGATGTGCCCCCTGACTTCAAGGAGCTCACAGGGTGTGGGAGGGGGAGACGAGGCCTCGCCAAGAGAAAGCGTAGCCAACGTAGGAGGCTTTCTGTCAACTGACCGTTTTTTACAAGTCATTATTGCAGACCTGCTTTGTTAAATCTCGCTTCTGGAGCGCGATGGTGGACGAGACTCACAGAAGCAGTGCGAGACACAGATAGTGATCCCGCTGCAGGGCCTGTCATCTCACAGCAAAAACTATTTTTAAGCAAACAAATGGCAGTAGGCTCTGTATTCCGGACGAAGATCCAGGGGAGATAAAGTGCCCGTGGCCCGGGAGGGCGCGATTGCGAGGAGGGAAGGTGCCTCGAAGCAGATGTGATGCCTCTTCTTTCCCGAATCTAATCCGTCAGAGTCCGAGGCGCACGCGGCTCTCGCGGAGGGTCCGCCCCCTGGCCGGGCTTCATTGGCTCTTTGGAGCACACTGCCCCGTGTGGTCACACCGGTCGTCTGTCCCGCATCCCTACGAGGGGCCTGCCGCGGCCGCCCATCACAGACCGCCCTTCCCCGAGGCCGCGCGCCGGCCGCATCGCGGGCAGGAGGGCACCGGGTCCACGGACCGCAGCGCGTGCTGGCACAGCCCGGTCTGTGGCGGGCAGCCGGGAGTCTTCTGTAGCCCCTGTCACCCCGCTTCCATCATCCGTGCCCGGAGACGGCGATGTGCGCTCGGGGAGTTGCTGTGGCCCTGGCACGGGCTGCCGTGAGCGAAATTGCTCTGCGAATTTTAGAAACCAGAATAAACTGCATTACCCTTGCCCTTGCTTTGCAACATCATCTACAGAATAATATCTTCGGTCCACCGTCGGGAGCACAAACTTCACGTCGGGCAGGCGGGATCTGAGTGCAAGCGAGAAAACACAGGCTTTCTGTTTGTCCCAGAATTAGCCCAGCCCGGCAAATCGGGGGTCTTTTCCGATGTATTTAGACCGGGTTTCCGTGGCCTTGAACAGCCACACCCTCCCCGAGTGAGCCCCAGGCATGCGTCCTCCTGCAGAGACGCCTTCTTCTCTGCTGTGGCCCCTGTTGGCAGCTCCAGACCCCTCAGTCAACCCTTTTTCCAAGGTCTCCCCAGTCCAGGGCCTCCCCAGCTTAGGTCAAGCCCGCCATCCGCTGTGAGAGCTCAGTGCGTTCGTGAGGAGCTGCCCAGGGGATTCCCTCCCCTCCGTGGGCCCCTCCCCGTCCCTTCTCCTGAGCCTCTTCTTCCCCCACCACCATCAAAATAGGTCACATCCTGCGTTGGTTCGCAATGTCTCCTGGAGCACTGTCTCTCTTGCCTCGAGATATTGTCTTCATTATTCTGCTTCTGCCCACCAGCCCTTGTCCCGCAAAATTAGCATTCTCCAGACACATTAACCAGTCACATTTAAGATAACTTTCATCTGAGCCAAATGGGGCCACACACAGAATATCCACATAATTGGAGGTGATTATTCATCACGGCCCCCTTCCACCCAAGGGTGAAGAGCCTGTGGTTTTGTAGCCTGAAAAGACAGAACTTGGACCATGCACGCTTGGTTCCACATCTATTTTAAGGAAGTTTCCGTCCCCACGAACAAGCCCTTCTGGTCCTCGGGCACTTTCTCTTCCCTGGATTTCGTGCTGAATGTAGTGCCCACAGCCATTTGTTTGTTTGAAAATAGTTATTGCTCTTAATGACAGGGTCTCGTTCTCCCCAAGGCAGCTGCCGGGAGGGGCCCGGGGAGGCAGTGCCGTCCGTGCGGGGGGCTCCGCGCCTCGCTGACACGTGCTGTCTCCCGCACAGCACGGGACAGAGCCTGCAGAGGGAGCGGGTCCCAGGCAGGGCCGACCCTGGCCGTGGACAAGTCTTCTCTCCCCCCGGCCTCTGTCTCCTCGTCTGTGAAACGAAGATGTCGCACCAAAGTGTCCCAGCGACCCTCACGAGCACCCGGGCCGAGCCGTCTTCCGAGACTCGCAAGTTACGGCTCTCACTACGTTGCTAGTCTGCGTGCAGCGTCTCCTAAGGAAACACATCGAATCAAGGACAGCCAGAATTTTCCGCCGGCCATCGTCTCATTCGGTCTTAACGATCACATGAGGTAGTGGTAATGTTCCCGCCCACGGACTGGGAAACCGAGGCACGGAGCGATCGGCGCCAGGCTAAAATCCAGGCCCGCTGACCGTGAAGGGCCTTCATACACTTGTGCCTGCTTGTCCTCTCCCTGAACTTGGGGAGCCCCGAGGGTCCGGCCCTGAGTGAACAGCCCCCACTCCGAGAGGCGGAGGCGTGAGCCCGGGAGGAGAAAGTAGGTCAGGCCAGGCTGTAAGAAAGGGGTGAACAGCCCCGGAGGGTCAGCGGGTCAGCCAGGGCAGGGGACCCCAGGGCACCGCGCCCCCACCCCGCCCGCATGTCCTGGCTCCCCTGCCATCTGCAGTCTCGGCCATTGGGAGCTGCCAGAAACCCCACGGAGAGACACCTGATTGCCTCTGATTGTTCCCAGACTTTAATTACAACCCGCTCACTCAGCCTAGGTTACTGCTCAGGAGGCTTCTGGAGTGACGGCTACCTCACTGC
Organism: Panthera leo; assembly: GCF_018350215.1. NCBI lineage: Eukaryota > Metazoa > Chordata > Mammalia > Carnivora > Felidae > Panthera > Panthera leo. The sequence goes on along the minus strand of NC_056681.1, from coordinate 138,324,078 downwards.
CTCCAGAGCCTTGGTGCCCCCTCGATTGGTGCACGGGGAGGGCGAAGGAAGCCTCGTGCCCCCACCCAGCGGGCCTCGCGTCCTGTGGCCTGCACCCCGGGACCGAACCTGGGGCGCCAGCCTCCGAGGACGCTGTGTCCCAGTGTCCCAAGCTCTCGAGGGATAGGCGCTGCTGGCTTCCTGGGCAGCTTTTGAGGTGTTGGCACATTCTCAGCAGACACCCATTTTCTGAGTTGAGTTAATGCCCTTTCCAGCTGTAGGCATCTGTCAGATGCGCAGGGGGGTGAGGTTCCACACCCTGGGCTCACCGGAGGAGACCCTTCACGGCCAAGGGCTCGTGCCAGGCTGCCCAACTCCAGAGGCCCACTGGTGGACACACGCCCCACACGGGCTGTTAGCGGGAGCCGCCTGGTCCACGGGACAATGCACACGAGCGTGTCCTGTAGGTCCCCAGATGGATGGGTTGTCCTGTTCCAGAGACGGGGCGCAATGGCACTGCGGCCCGGGGACGGGCTCTTGGGAAAGTCACTGGCACCGTTCCAGCCTCCTAAAGTTAATATGGAAAATGGGAGTGACCACCTTCTCTGGCAGGAAAGCTCTGGTGACGGTCTGACAAGGACACTGTCACAGCCCCCGGCAAGCACTGAACACCCTGGACTGAACACCGGCCTCTGGAGGAGGCCGCACGCACCTGCCAGGGGAGCCGCGTCCGTGGTGCACAGATCTGTGGGAGGACCGGCTTCTCGGGCACCGCCGGCTCTGGGCTGGGGCTTGAGGGCCACAGCACTCGGGTCAGAAGACGTCGCACCTTCCAATTTTCATGTCTTAGAAGATGAGGCATTTGGCTGGGAGCTCGTGTTTTCCCTCGGTCCTCCCTCTCAGGATCCCGGGACGGAAATATTTCAGAGAGGAAATAAAATGCGGGAGCACTTTTGCTTCAGCGATGAAGTTCGCTACCCGTGGGATTTGCTGGGGCGAACACACAGGCACCCGTGATGGCCGCTGTTATCAAGCCGACTAGGAGTACAATCTCCCTGAAAATTACTTCGGAAATAATTAGAAATCCTGCATCGGGTGGGAAGGACAGGGCCCAGCTGCGTCCTCGTGCCTGTGAGGTCACAGACAGGTTCACCGTGGGCCTGGGGACAGGGACACAGATGGGTCCTCCTGCCTGCCGGGTCCCACCTGGCACCACCCAAGGGCCCTCGTTAAGCGCTATTGACACCCAGACTCTTGTGGATGGGACAGAACTGCTAATTCTGGAAGGTTTGCTTAGGAAACAAGCTGTGTCCAGGGACCTGCCTTCTCCGGAGGTCGTGTTCCCTGTGACGGTCCCCTGCTGCGGCCGGGGCGGAGGCATCCCTCCCAGGGGACCAGGCCCACACCAGCCTTTCCCTGGGGGTCCAGGGGGCCCCCACATGCTGCAGGGGTTGCCCACAGAAAGGCCTTTTTTTTCCAGAAGAAACCTGTGAGCTTGACCTGCCAGTGGCCGGTGCCTGGTTGGCCGCTGACCGCCAGGGCGGTTGCTGGGGGACACGGCTGCTCCCCGTGACCACACAGCCTCACCACTTGCTGGGGTCTGCAGGCTGCTGTGCGGAGAAGGGCCCTGTCGCCCGTCACCGGGAAGCTTGTTGGAAATGCAGAGCCCCGGGCCCCGCCAACCTGCCACGTGGGAATCTGCATTTTGGCTGGACCCTGGCGATCGCATCCGAGTCTGAAAAGCACCAGCCGGGATGTGCCACTGCCCGCGAGGCCCGGAGGGCTGAGGGTCTGGTTTGTCTTTTGGTTTCCCCGGTTCTCTGTCCAGCCTTTAACAAAATAAGTGCCATTTTGTATTTTAAACCAAAGTCGCCTTGATGGAAAATTCGCCCGCTCTGCGCCGGATTCCTAGGGTGTGTGGAGCCTCTGTTTCCCCTCCACTCACACATCACGAGCACCCCGGGTGTCTGAAGCATCTCGGCTACCCCTGTGCAAATCGCAGGCAGTGAGTCTTAGTGCCTGGCGCTGGGCTGGCGTTTCGTTCAGACAGGCGCTCGGCCCGAGCAGGGGGTTTCCAGGCAGGTGGGGCGGCTTCCGCAAGGAGGGGGAGGTCTGGGCCTCGGCTCCGTCATCCCTGGGGCCGAGGACAGGTGGTGGCTGCCCAGCAAGAGGCCTGCACCCCGACCCGTGGCGGTGACTTTCTCCCTGGAGGCCGGCACTTCCCCCTTCCCAGCTCCCCGCGGGGACAGCCACCGTCTGGAAGCCTGTTACCCTGACGCCATGCTCCCCCCTCCCAGTGACCCCTGCCCTCTCCCCCTGCAGCCTGGTGCTGCTTCCTGCCTTCCTGGCTCAGCGTCCTCTTGTGAGTCCCAGCTTGGAAACATCCCCGCTGTGTGTGCTCACAGCAGTAGTTCTCCCTCTCTGAGCTAGCGCGTGCCCTCTTATTTCACTTGTTTAAAAAAAAAAACAAAAACCCCAAAACCCTGTTTGGGAGCGGGCCGTCTAACCGACAGGATGCAGGGAAAGCACAGCAGAGGCCTTCGCGCAGGTGCGTGAGGGAGACGGTCTGTTCACTGCCTTCCCGGCCTCCCCGGGGCGTTGGTCAGCTCGGGCTGTTGGGACGGGCACCAGAGAGGGGCTCAAACAGCACACCTCTACTCTGTCACAGTTCTGGAGCCCGGAAGTGCAAGATCAAAGTGTCAGCGGGGTGTTTCTCCGGAGGCCTCTCTTGGGGGGGGCGGGGGCACGGGACGCTGCCCTCCTGCTGTGCCCTCACGTGGCCTTTCTTCTGCCTGTGCTTCCCCGGGGCCTCTCTGTGTGTCCAAACTTCCTCTGTTCATAAGGATGCCAGTGATATTGGATTAAGCCCCATCCTAATGACTTCATTTTAACTTAATTAGCACTTAAAGGCTGCATCTTTAAGTATAGACACATTCTGAGGTGCTGGGACTTAGGACCCCGACACAGATATTCGGGGGGCACAGGTCAGCCCACACTTCCAATTCCCCAGGCTCCTCCTTGTCCTGGGCCGTCTTGAATTCCTGCTCCTTTTTGCAAAGAACTCTCCAGACCTCATTCTAGCCATCCCTACGAAGACTTACCCATAAATCTTATCTGGATTTCCTCCTTGGAAGCCTTTGGCCGAATTGCAGCCCAGAATAACATCGTCCATCACAATTCGCTACAATAAATCGAAATAAAATCACCGACCCGTCCACCTGTCCATTGTCCATCCTGTATGAAGCCCCGTACGAAGGACCATCCGAGCAGCCAGCCCTGCACCGGCCATTAGGAAGAAAAGGACCAGTCAGGAACCTCTTTGACCCCTGCTTCTTACACGGAGAAACGCTTTGGTTGTTGGTCTCTGCCCCTTCCAGCTTCCGTAACACTGTCAATGTCCTCGTCGGAAAGGCGGTGACACAGGGAGCCGGGCTGTGCCCGGTGGAGAGCCCCACGTGCCTCTTCTCTGCCGTGGGGCGTGGACCGGAGACAGATTGCGCTCCCCACAGGCGGGTGTGCTGACCGCAGAGCTGCAGGGAATCACCGCGGAAGGAGGCCCAGGAAACGCCAACGTGAGGCCCGGTCGTGTGGTCCCACTCTGCCCCGTGCCGTCCCGTCCAGCCCACGGCAACCCTGTGGCACCTTCGTGGCCCACCACCTGAGGCGAGGAAGCTCGCCTGCGCCCACTCGGCCAGACAGTGGCTCCGTCCTGCCTCCCCGCCACCCCCTCCGGCCCCCCCAGCCCAGAGCACTGCCTGGAAAACGCAGGTCCCCTCTGCTGCGCCCCGGCAAGCCTGAGCAGGGCAGGGCGTGGGGAGGTTAGCCCTGGGGACGTGCCCCCGGAGCCAGAGCGCCTCACCGGCTTCAACAAGTGCCCGTGGGGGCGCGGGCGCCCTGCGAGTCTATGCCTCGTGCCCTCACCGCTCCCCGGCCCTCTCGCCCGCCAGTCTCCTTCCCCCGCCCCTCTCCCCATAGGGTCCTTTTATTTAGACCGTATGTCACTCACTCGTGTGCGCCTTCCGCTCTGGCCCCACCCAGCCCCTCCCGCGCCCTGCCGGACCAGGAGCTCCCGGAACCCCAGGTTTGCCCCAGCACACCCAGCACGTGGAGTAACGGGTAACAGGGGCATACGTGCTGTGTGGTGGAGGGTACGTTCCTACCCCCAAAGAATCAGGTTGTTACCTGAAAAATTATTTACAGCAGGAGCCAAAGAGGAGGGAGCCTGCTGGGTCTGATCCGTGAACCAGAGATGGAGAAGGAGAGGGAGAGGTGAGGAGACAGAGAGAGACGGAGAAGCGAAGAGAGACAGAGAAGCAGAGAGAGACAGAGAAGCAGAGAGAGACAGAAAGAGAGAGGCAGAAAGAGAAGCAGAGAGAGACAGAAAGGCAGAGAGAGGCAGAGAAGCAGAGACAGAGGGTGGGGAGAGAGATGGGCTAACAGGCTGCAGACTTGAAAAAACCGCATTATGTGGTGGAACCTTGACTGACAGCAAAACACGGTTATAAAAGCCAAACACACCGGGAACGCAGAGCGGCCGGCCTGCCAGGTTACACGGGACAGACATGAGCACGTCCCGTCCCGTCAGAGCGGTCGTGGCCCACCTTGCTCTCCTGCCGGCCCTCCCAGCACCCCTCCTTCCCCCCCTCCCTCCTTCACACGCGCACGTGCACACATATGCACACACGTGTGCCCACATATACTCATGCACACACGTGCACTCTCTCTCTCTCTCTGTCTCACATGCACACACATGCACACACGCGCCCTCCACCTCGGTGCCCTCTCTCCCGCTGGCTGCGCCCCTCCCAGCCCCAGCTCTGCAGTGGGCGCGGGAGGAAGATTTATCGCGGCTGAGGTGGCTCCTGTCTCCCAGACACAGGCTCATCCCACACGAAGCTTCTTTATATGGGGTTGTTAGCTCTGCTCTGCTGACTTGGGAGGCTACATATTTTTAATCTTTATTATTTTAATGCGGTGCTTCATCCCTGGGCTCCTGGCTCCAACCACATTCTGACCTCGAACACCAACAGCAGTAAAGCCACGGCCATTTGTTACCCCCACGCTGATGGCCCGGGGTTCTTAAATTAAAAAGCGTGGGAGGGGACAGATCCCGGTGCTCGTCTGTCTCAGCCCGGTGAACAGTCTATGGCAGGAGACGCGGGCGCTCCCCGGCCCCTGACCGAGCGCCGCGCATGGTGGGCGGCCGTGCTGGGTTTTAACAAAGGGAAAGTCCCTGTCCCCGAGAAAGGCTGCGCAGGGACGCGCGAGATCAGAATGTGTTTAAAAGTGCTTCTCTCTTACAAAGGAGGGCGGGCACAGCGGAAGGGGGACCTGAACCCCAGAGCCTGTCCACACGGTATGTCGCACATCGTGCGGCCCCAAGGCCTGGGGCAGGTGCCAGAGAAGGCCTCCCGGGGTGGCCGGTGCCCCAGCACCCCCCCCCACCCCCCGCTGGTGCTCCCTGCCGGCCACGGGGACTCGGCAGCCACGCCTCTGTCTCCTGCCGTGCCCCGTTTCCCCTCATCTCTAACTCCTCTGTGTCTGGAGGGGTGAGGAGGCAAAATGAAGCGGGTCTCTAGAAAGTGCTGATCCGTGGTGGGTCACAGTAGGACCCCGTCCCCAGGAAGACCACCCCAGCGTTCCGTCCACACATTCACGCGATGGTCCCTCTCAGCCTCACAGCTGCCCCGGGAGACACATTTCGGAAGCCATGGTTTGCCGCATTCTGCAGATGAGGAAAGGACCCACAGCGGTTCGGTGGCCCGCCCACCGTGATGCAGACGAGGAGCCTCTGTGGACGCACCCCTGGCCCGCAGCTCAGCGTTCTCCGCTGCTCAGCATATGCTGCTGCTGACAGACTCAGGGCACCCCCAAACCCACCTCACACCCCGGCGTTGCCCCACGGGGCTGGGTTCTCTCTTCTTCAACAGCTTGAGCTAAAGGAGCATTTGTGGCTTCGCTCCTGATGCAAACACCAATCTAAATTGTGTGCTCCCCACCCCAGATTCCACAGCCTTCCTAACAGAGAAGATGCCCACTGCTGACCTGAGGACGTGGGACAAGAACAGCAGGCGGCCGCCTGTTTGGACTGGTTCCATGAATCCAGGCAGGAATCCATTCCTTGGCCCAAACCTCCCCTATCTGCTCTGCTAATTGGAGTAATTTTTCATTCATCCCTTAGAACTGGGATTTTAAAGAGAAGAGCCTCCTGGGAAAGTGACCTTCTTAGGAGCAGTTCTCCGTGAGTCAGAGAGAAAGTGTTCACGAAGGTGTCCGGAGACACAGGGGAACTTCCCGCCTTGCACCCCCACTGGGGAAGAAGAGATTTCTGTATCACAGCCAAAAACGAAACATGTCCTCCTAAATATCATTCTGGACATGGTGCTTTCCGCTTTCCAGCTTCAGTTGGTAAGATGGTTCTTCTACTTAATGACTTCTCTTTGATGCCACGTCAACCTTTTTGTCCCTCCAGGCAGGATCTACCAGACATTGTCAGATGGCCGCTGGACGCACCAGCCTCGCCGTGGAGCCCTGTCTACAGAGGGGCTTGTCGGATAACGAAACGCTTCAGGTTGTCATTTCTGAAACAGTGCAAATAGCGTCTTCAGATGGAGAATTCTACCAAACATTTGAAGAAGAATTAACACTGGTCCTTCTCAAACTCTTCCAAAGCATGGAAGAGGAGGGACCACTTTCAAACTTATGGTATGAGGCCAGAGTCACCCTGAGACCAAAACCAGACAAGGTCACTGCAAGAAAAGAAAATCACAGACTCGGGCGCCTGGGTGGCTCAGTCGGTTGAGCATCTGACTCTTGATTTCAGCTCAGGTCACAATCTCAAGGTTCATGAGTTCGAGCCCTGCATCGGGCTCTGTGCTGACAGCATAGAGCCCACTTGGGATTCTCTCCCTCCCTCTCTCTGCCCCTCCCCTGCTCTCTCTCTCTCTCTCTCTCAAAATAAATAAACATTTAAAAAAAAGAAGAAGAAAAAGAAAATCATAGGCCACCATCCCTGATGAACATAAATACAAAATTTCTCAACAAATTCAGCAAACCAAATTCAACAGCACATTAAAGGATCATGCATCACGATTGATGGGATTTATTTCAGCGACCCACGAATCAATCAACGTGATCACCACAATGACAAAATGACGAATAAAAATCAGACTACAGAACATCTTCAAGCATCCGAAAAAAAAAAAAAAAAATCTGACCGTGTGGTTCCAGGCTCTAAATTTCCATATGAGAATTTGTTAGCATTACTCTTTGTTTTTAATTCTTCTAGGTCAGCACTACAAACAGGTAAAGAGTGAAGGCATAGTTTTTAAACAATAAAACAGTCTCCTGTTTTAAACTGATTAAACTCTGTTTAGTCAATAGACGGACCTTTTGTGAACATGTGTTGTGGGTGACTCTGGGGGACAGAGGGGGCCCCGTTGACCCACTGCGGTCTCTGCCATGGACCCCAGAAGTGCCCCCCGGCTTCTCTGGAAGCTCACCCATGACTTCTTCCGTCTGAATCAAAAGGCCTCGCCCTGGGGCCTCGTTCCCCTGGGCACCTCGGCGGCATCACATTTTACCAAGTCCCCTCCTGGAAAAACATGTTTTTTTCTGGTGTGCGGAGAATTCTAGAACCCTAATTTTCCTCTGTGCAGCCAGTGGTTGATAGGTTTCTTTGCTGGTGGGTCTTCTCAGTGTGTCTCCTGTTGCCAAGTATGGACAACAGACAGGCAGCTCGGGGCTTTTGCCTGAGCCCCATTTAATGGTTACTTCAAACTTCAGGAACAATAAATACCACAAATGAGTTAAAAGAAAGAAGAGTGGCTGCTTCCCCACGACATACATGCAGAGCAACTAATTTCTGAGCGCTCCCCATATTTGTATCGTTTAATCTTCCCCATAACCCTGTGAGGAGGGATTGATCTGATAGCCATTTATAGGGAGGGGAGGGTCTGAAAGTTCCTGAACTTGCTCGGGGCCAGAAAAGGAGGCCTTCCAAGTCACCTGGCTGACGGGTCAGTGAAGGGTCTGGGGTGGGGAGCCACGGAGGCTTGGCTAACCTGAGCTACAAAGAATGAAAGAGTGAATGGGGTCCCTGGGGGGCTCAGCTGGTTAAGTGACCAACTTCGGCCCAGGTCATGATCATGAGTTCGAGCCCCACATCGGGCTCTGTGCTGACAGCTGGGAGCCTGGAGCCTCCTTCAGAGTCTGTATCCCCCTCTCTCTCTCTCTGTCCCTCCCCTGCCCATGCTCTGTCTGCCTCTCAAAAATAAATAAGTGTTAAAATAAACAAATAAATGAATGAATGAATGAGTGAATGAACGAATGGAGTCTCATTGGAAGGGTTCGGGGCTGGTTCACAGAACCAGAGGGCAGAACTTGCAGTCCTGGGGCTCCGTGCAGGACGTCCACAGGAAGACCTTCTGGTCCCCTCCCACACCCGGGTGTGTCTGTCCTGAGCCCCAGGAGGGGCACTGCACCAGCGGTCACGGGAGTCCAGAGGGCCAGCGGCTGCAGAGCCCTCCGCACACACCGGGACCCGGAAGAGGGAGCCTGGGGCTTGGCGGTGGGGCCCCCGCGCTTCAGATGCTGTGTCTCACAGTCCGAAGGGAAGAGTCTGTTGTTTCATTTACTGTTTGGGAGGCTGCTCTTCTCCAGGTTTGTCCTTTCTGAACCAGAATCGAGTCTCCTGACCATAAAAAAAAAGGTGACAAATCTGAAGAGCTTGGAAGCTGGACATCAGGGCGGCCGCTCGGGGGAGACGCGTGGGCGTCTGTGGTCTCCATTCCACGGATGGGAACGAAGGCTGGGCCGCGGCCGAGCTTACGGTCACAAGCGTCCTGCTCTCGTGCGAGGGGCACGCGTGTGCAGAGTCGTCTGAGAGCCCGCGGAATATTGACTCCTGCCGGCCCGCTGCATTGCGACGCTTCCTTAGTTAGCATAAGGCCCAATCTCCTGTCTTGCAAAGTGGCCACTGGCCACCAGCACGACGTCCTCTCCCACCCGACAGCAAGCAGAGGTGAGCTTGGCCCCCGTGGGGAGCCAGGCCCCCGTGTCCGCTCCTGCCTGGCCGCCGTGGTGCGTGGTCTCCGGGGGTGGGGACGATGCGGACAGCGCAGAAGGATCGCATGCAGCCGGCGTCTCTGTTTTGATGTGACGCAGCCCGCACGTTGTGCGCACAGGACATCCTTTCAGGGGACAAGGGCGGTGAGGAATTGCAACGTTTTCAAAGCATCAGACCCGAGTCAGCCCTGCCCCCACTGTACCTGCAGGAAGTGTTTCTGGTCCCTTTAATACCGACCTTCGGAGCCACTGGCCTAGGACGCGGTCCGTGATGCATCAGATGTCACTGACTGGGGTGCCTGGCCCACCGGCAGGCGGGGTTAAGAGAGAGGACCCCCCCCCCCCCCCGACGAGAAGATCCCGTGGCAGACGTAAGGCCGCCAACCACTCCACTGAGGCCAGCTCCAGAGAAGGAAAAACACCCCGTTGGTTCTGGCCTACCCACCCACTCTTCCCGTGGGCTGTTCCCACCCACTCTTCCCGTGGGCTGTTCTCGTGGACTGAGCCTTCATTTCTTTCCCACTGAGCCTGGGCAAGCGCATTCCCCGCCACGCCGTCACCGAAGGTGGCCCCTGGGAGAAGTGGTGTAGACGAGCCAGCCTCTGCCCCGGGACGCTAATGACACCAGCTGCGGAGCGTCTTGAATTCTCTTCCAAAAGAAATGCTACCCATTGTCAGCTGCTTTCAGACGAGGTCAGGCCGGGAAGAGGGGGGTGGCCACCATAGTCGCCGTTGGGCCCTATCGTTCACCCGGTACGTCAAGGTGGATTACAAAAAAGCCCAGCTCAGACCCTGCTGCAGAGGAAGACCTCCTTCCGCTGACACCTGGCCAGAGTCCTTCTCTCCTGGTGGGTGCAGGCGGCCATATATCTGGAGCCCCTCTGAGCCTGGGATATGGAGAGTATGCTTGTGTGTGTGTGTGTGTGTGTGTGTGTGTGTGTGTGTATGCATGTGTGCACATGTGCATGCTTGTGTATATGCACACACACGCTTGTGTGTGCATGCAAGCTTGTGGGTGTGCATGCTTATGTATGCAGCTCATGTGTGCGTGCACACATGCTTGTGTGTGTGCGTGGTTGTGCATGTGCATATGTGTACTTGTGTATGTGTGCACAGGTGTGCAGGATTGTGTGTGTGCGTGCTTGTGTATGTGTGCACACTGGTGTGTGTGCGTGCTTGTGTTACACACATGTGTACATGCATGCTTGCATGTGTGCGCACATCCATGTCTCTCTGTGTGTGCATGCATGTGTGCTTGTGTGTGTGCACACACCCATGTCTGTGTGTATGCACATGCTTGTGTGTGTGCATGCTTGTGTGTGCATATGTGTACTTGTGTGTATGATTGTGTGTGTGCACGCGCGTGTGTGTGTGTGTGTGTGTGTGCACGCGCACGCACACACTGCTGTCGTACAGAAGCTTGGTGTGGAAGGAGTCTCAGGTCCCTCTGCAAGGATGTGTCCTTCAAGTCAGGCAAGTCAGGCTGCAGCCCGGCCTGGCAGGGACACAGATGGCCACGTTGCGGCCACAGCTGGTGGGAACAGAGCTGCTGGCCCACTGGTGAGCCTGTCTGCCCGCTCCCTGCCTCAGGATTGCTTGGCTCTCTCCTCTGGCTGCCGAACCCAGCCCAGGAGAGACCTGAGCGTCTTAGGAGCTGACTAACCACCTAATTCATTTTGCATATGCTCTTTTTGGCCGGCACAGCCACCAACTGGTCCCAGGTTTGACCTGGTTAGAAGTGGAGGTCGGATACTCCAAGGTTGCTCACACACAGACACAGTCTTTGCTGCTCGGTCTAATCTGATCATCTATTCAGTTTCAAAACCGGTTCAGTTTGTTAAGCTCTGGACACAATGGCTCCCAGTATTACTAGCTAGGTCTGCCGGTGGAGTCTTTATTTTGACTCTTTTTTTTAACTAATTACATTTGTCATCCATTAAGAGTAGACGCTTGGTAAACGTTAAAATAACTGGCCGACTGCTCAGGTAATTTTTATTAAATAAGGCATTGGAAACAAGGGGCTAATTTCCTCCAAGTTGTTTTATCAATAAGCAAACAACAAGCAGGCACGTCTATCTGGCTCAGTCAGACTCTGGATTTCGGCTCAGGTCATGACCTCACAGTGCGTGAGTTACAGGCCTGAGCCCAGCTCTGTGCTGACGGTGCAGAACCTGCTTGGGATTCTCTGTGTCTGCACCCACCGCCCAATTACTCTCTCTCTCTCTCCCTATCTCTCTCAAAATAGATAAATACACACTTTAAAAAAAACGAAATAAGATGAAGCTTTTAAAAAAATGATAAAAGAACATTTACTACCAGGCATTGGATAGAAATCCAAGTTCTACTGCTCAAACGGAAAGAAATACATTGGTTTATGAAACTGTAAAGATGAAGGAGCCTCCTTCAGGCACGGCTGGATTCAGGAGTCCTCACAACATCCACAGTTAGTTCTCCATTCTGAGCTCTACTGGTCTCTAACGGTGCTTGTGATTTGGATTTAATTCTCCTCTGCTACAATCACAGTCAATCCACATGGCAGAAAGAAATATTTAAAGGCCAAATTTCCTGCAACTCATGATCACAAAGTAAGAGGAAGCCACCCCTCGCCCTGAAGGGTGGAAAGTCCCCAGGGAAGTCTGGCACGGTCGGGGTCACATGAACACTCTGGGTCAGCGGTCTGCCTGGGGGTCTCGCCTTCAGCTGCTCAGGCTGGGGAGGGAGCACAGAAGATCCACAGCCTCCCTGGGGTTTCGTGCAGTAGCTGGCAGGTGTGCATCCTCTTGACGCCCCTCCTGCCCACACCCGGGGCAAACAAGGCCGCCTGGGTGCATCGCAGGCAGAAACAGGCAGTTGGCAGGTCAAAATGTCCCCAAAGTAAAACGTGAAGAAATGATGGCATACATTTTCACCTATAGGAGTTAACACACTGATAATATCTGCTGTCGAACAGAATGTGTCGGGAGGTTGGTGGCATAAAAGCACACTGAGGTATCGCCTCTGGAGACGAAATATCTACCAGTTCAATTTTTTATGTTTATTTATTTTTGAGACAGAGAGAGAGAGACAGAGCACAAGCAGGGGAGGGGCAGAGGGAGAGGGAGACCCAGAATCCGGAGCAGGCTCCAGGCTCCGAGCTCTCAGCCCAGAGCCGGACGCGGGGCTCGAACTCACAGACCGCGAGATCATGACCTGAGCCGAAGTCGGACGCTCAACCAACTGAGCCACCCAGGTGCCCCAATTCTTTCAATGAATATATACTTGAACTCAGAAATTCCACACCTCAGAATTTACTATTCTACAGATGGACATTCACAAGTGTGGAGAAATATATGCACTGTGTTATTGGAAAATTTTTAAAGAACAGGAAAGATCGAAATATCCATCCATGGATGTCACGTTAAATTACTCGTGGTCATGCCACAAAGAAGTCATGAAAAGAACAAGTTGATTCTGCTGTTACTGATATGGAAATTGTCACAAGACATATTATAGATGATCATGTTGTTTATTAATATGCAAGAAATCATCCAATTTGTGCTTCTTTACTTTCAGAAATCTTTGTGTGTGTATGAGGGAGACAGACAGGCAGACAGAGAGAGGGAATGTAGAGAAAGACGGACAGCGAACGCATAGCCGTCGTCTGTTTACAACTAACCTCAGAGTGTAGACTTTGGATTGCTTTCCGCTCTTCACTATTTTGAAAGTATTTTGGATACTTGTGAAAACACACACACGTGCACCCCTCTACTGCCTCAGGAGGATGGAGTGCTGGCAGGTGTCCCGCTGGTCTAAGATGGTGACCGTTTATTTGTGAGGTTTGGATCCACTTTGCCAAAGCCCTTCCGCTGAGACTGGGGACCAGTCAGCACTCATACTCGATAGAAGTGCGTGAGAACACAGTCCTTTCCTTCCCCAAAATGTGACTATTATAACTAAGAGCAAAAGTCTTTAATGACATGGGTATCGCCACGCTAATGCACTTTCCACACGTTAGTGCTGCTTGTCTGTACTGCCAGGAATCTCCCCTTCTAGAAAAATTTAAACCGCTTAGCAAGGAATGATTGACATGGAATGAAACACACGTACTTACAGCGTACAATTTGGTCAGTCTTGACATATGTATACCCTTGCAAAGCCATACAGCCGTACAGAAAGTTGTTCCCAACCGTCCAAAGTTTCCTTGCTCTCCTCCCTTCTGCCCCTCCCCCACTCCCAGGCCCCATCAACCGCCTACCTGTCTTCTGTCGGGTTGGGTGAATTTGCATCTTTTAAGTTTTACATAAATGGATCTTTCAGTCTGGATGCTTTCAGTCAGCATAATTATTCCGAGATATGACCACGTGGTGTGTGTCTGTAGCTCACCCCTTCTCATCGCTGCGGAGCTCTCTGTTGTACGGCCACGCACCTGTGAGTGTGCGTGTGCTGATTGGTTATTCCAGGTTTGGGCTATTACAGATAAAGTCACTACGGACGTTCCCGTGCAAGTCTTGGCGTGACACCTACTTAGCCCTTGGAAGAATACTGGGAATAGAATGCCAGCTCACGTACGTGGTAGGCGTGCGCTTGACTTCTTAAGGAACCGACAGACTGTTTCCCTAGGTGGTCGCACCATTCCACGTGCCCTCCAGCGGCACCTGAGGGTTCTGGGTCCTCCACACCCTCGCCAACACTCAGCGTGGTCAGTCTAGTTTTGCGCGTTCCAAGAGGTATGTCGTGGTTTATGCTGTGGGAGGTCCGTTTTTAGCTAGCACTCACGGTCACGCGAGTGTGGATCATTCGTGAAAAGACAGGGTCTGAGAGCCTTGAGTGAAGTCATCCAAATAGCTACTGTATTCTCTTTATCACAGAATTCCATAATCCTGTTGGAAAGAGCTATAAAGTTTGTAGGACATGTGTTTTCTACACTTTTCTTTGTTCGCTTTATTTTAGATAGTGCTTTAAATGTTGTGCTATATTTCCTATTGTCCCACAAGTAGAATTCTGCTTCAATAAAATTGATAAGAAATAAAATATTGCAATATTTATATTTAACCTTTATTACAATGTACAAAATTTATATTTAAATTCCATTAAAGTAGATGCCGTTAGATTTCCAAAAATGACAATATTGGATTTCTTATTTCAGGGGATGTGCAATGGATTGAGTGCATGTTTGGGAAGAATGCCACACGGTCCAGATTGCAAGCATTTGGAAATTGAGTATTTATTTCTGCTGTACCTATTACTAGGTGTGTACATACGTGCATGTGCACGTGAGTGTGCACACTCATGCTCACGCACACGCACAGTTTAACGGAAAGCCCGGTGCCCTCGGCTGAGTAGGGGAGAAGTGGTCTTCCCCAGGATGCTGGTAGCAGTAGACAGACGACAAGAGGTAGGTCTAGGTGTGCCTGTTTGCAAAGCCTGTGTCTACACAGCCGGGCAGGAAGCGTCCTCTCTGCCCAGCCAGGGAACCGGGAGTGAGGCCAGCACACATACCCAAGAGTAGCTGCTGACGGCAGGGGCTGTCACGCTGAATCGTCACCCAAGGGGCCCGCACTGTGCTGTGTGGTGGGACAGCCCAGCTCTGGGTCTGGAATGAGCACTCAGTGTTTGAGACACAAGGAATCAGCCCTACTGTCCTCCTCCTTCTCGCTCTGTTAACACAGTAAGATCTCATTGCCTTTCCTTTTCCCCAAAATGCACTTTTCCCTTGATAGCACGCTTCCACAAAAACTTGGAAGTCACAGAGGATAAGGAGATCCCAATTTGGATGCCGAAAAGGCCTGCTGTGTGGAGACAAAGGATCTGGGGCCAACAGGCTAGAGTGCGGAGGCATGAGTCACTCACCAAGCACACACGCCTTGAGGGCTGAGTGGTTGCTAAACTGGGACCCCGGGGCCGGGGCTGAGGAGGTCACTGATGTCTGGGAGGAGGATCTGAATGGCAGGCTTCCAGCAAATGGTTCAGAAATTGATCTGCATGAACTTTCCGGAAGCACACTCTCTGCCTCCACACCCAGGTGTGCTCAGCATTAAGGCCCGGGGCTCCTCTCCAGCCTGCTAATCGCTCCCGGGCATCCCTGCCGTCTGCCACCTGGGAACACGCGAGGCTGGAGCCTGGGCTCCTGGGGCCTCGGAGGCCCCCTCCCCAGCCCGAGAGAGAGAGAGCTAAGTGAGGCAGTGCATCCAAGCGTCTACACGGAGTCCCACAGACAGCAGGCGCTCGAGGGAGGAGGTAGCCACCACCAGGTTTTGAGAAGCCTCTTACGTATTAAGAACATTTCACACCATCCAGTTTCTTAAATGCATTAATAAAACAACCAAAATGGCACTTGTATTCGTTAGAACGCCTGATGAAGAATCGTGTTTGATGTAAACAACACGTCCATGGCGGAGAGAGCCATCAAACCTGGGTGGTTGCTCAGATACGGAGCCGGTCTCATTAGATGGGGTGTTGTGCGAGGTTAGCTGCCTGGAAAGGTTGCACCGGCTCGGCCCTCCGGAGCGCGTGCCCGGACGCGGCCAGGAACAAGGGCAGCACGGCCTTTGCATCCGCAAGGGAACCGCCCAACCTTCCTCTGGTCCAAGTTCGGGTTTCTCCACCTCCCTTGCTCGACTTTCAGACACGACTGCCAGCAATTCTGAACACTAGTGGGTTATTTTAGCCGCAGGGACACATGAAACCCGTGGCCCCCGCATCTCCTGAATATTTCCTTTGTCCAACTGACCGACTCCCACTGTATTTCCTTCCTGCCGTTGTAGGAATGACCGCAAGGCTGGTGAGGACCGTAGTCAAGGAGCCGGCGGCCTGGGGAAGGTGCCCGCTGGGCCAGCTGACCTGGAGACGTCTGGGTCACGAACGAGAGTGCTCTTTGTGCACGTATAATGCTTGACAGCTGATGGCATTTCTGTGGCCGGAAGTGCCTTTGAAACTCACCGTCCTGTGAAGCACGCAGGTCGGGAGCCCTGCGCGGAAGGGCGTGTGTGGGGCCGTGAGCGCAGCTCCCCAGGCTTTGTGAAGACTTTGCCAGAGTCCTTGTCCGGACTCCTTCAGGTTCAACAAAGTCATGCTGCAATTTAAAGTATTTTCCTTTTTTTTTTTTTTTGACCCAAGTCTTTGTTCTGAGACACCTAGCTCGGATCGTGGGTACTGTGCTGTCCCTGGAGCCCCCGCCCAACGGAGCGAGCCCGTCCTTCTCCCACAGGACCCTCCTCACCTATTTGGACAGGACCCCCCTCGCCTATTTGGAAAGCCACGACCCCCCCCCCAAGGAAAGAGTCCTTGTCCTCAGGTTCCCCAACTGCTGCCTGCAGGGTGGGGCCTGGGGGCCTGTCCCCACTGTCCCCAGCCCCGCTCCGGCACGGGGTCCTGGCCGAAGTGTGGTGCCCGGGCCGGACCTGTAAAGGGGGCCGTGCGGAGAGCACAAGAGCCGGGAATGTCTGCAGCCCTCACAGCACGTGACTGTGTCCCTGAGACCGGTGGTGAGGGGCGTGTGCGGGCCTCTCTCTCCCCTTCCGTGGAAGGCCCAGAGACGTGGTGACGATACATCACCTGGTCAGCGAAGAGAGCGCCCCAGTGTCTTGTCAGTGCTGACCGTCACTCTGTGTCTGTTCCCTGGACGGGTTTCTGCCGCCCATCCCGCCCATGTTAACTCCCTGGTCAAACCCACCATCCCGGCCTCCCTGCGTCCCTTCCGGCCTCCCACGTTATGTCACCGCTTCTTCCTTACGTGGCTCCTAGTCTCTACAAGGGCCCCTCGAAGCACTGAGGTTTCGAACCCTGTCCCTGTCTTCTGTCACCTTGCTGACGTCTCTCTCTTTCAGCTGAGGCTCGTTCTCCCTCTGGCGTTTTTGCAAAAGGCCCCTTTGAGGCCTCCGCCCCGTTTTCTTCGAACAAACTGCTCTGCTGTGTGTGCCCCCGTGCGGGTCTGGGGGGGACTTGGGGCCCCTGTCTGTCCTGCCCTTCGTCTCTCCGTCTGTGTACATCAGCTGCCCAGGCGAGCGGGATTCTCTAAGGGTTACCGGCCTTTTAAAACACCAGCACCAACACCACGAGTGCTGTGTTATGCACTGAACACGTGCTCTGAGAGGGGGTGGGGCAGAGCTTCATCGGGGTCTGCCATCACCTGAGGAGGCGTGAGTCACGCAGACCCTTACGGACGACGAGCCCCAAGGATTGTGAGTTACTGTTGGAAAGCTCACTGGGTGCTCTCTGCCCAAAACACTCGGCTTGAATTGAGCCCCCAGACCCTGCATGGAGTTGAACCTACTCGGGAATACTTGCTCCTTGCCAGGCTGGACCAGTGTAGTGATTCCCCAAGTGTGGAGGACCCGCCTCCCAACAGCACCGTGAGTATTAAGACCCTGCATCCCTCGTGTCCCTCCCATGTCAGCATCTCCATTGATGGGGACTGGAAATCTGGACTTTGGCAAGCACTCTGGGCCACCTTCATCCACACTAAAATGTAAAGGGTCCTACGTAGAGATCGTTAGGGAGAGGTGGTGATATTTTCCAATACGGAAGCAATGACCTCAGGCCCCTGGTCCACTGGCACTATTTCTATGGGACCGTGGGACAGGACAGTCCCTGGAGACCCAGCGAGGGCAGCTGTCCTGCAGTTAGATGGGGGTCCAGTCCATGAAGGGAGGCTGGGGATCGGCCAGAATGGGGGAGCCCTGGGGGGAGTCTGTGCTGGTCCCACCACCGTCCCAGCGGGCCACTGAGGGATATGCATTTGAGAGGGTGTGGTGAGTCCCCAGCCCCGTAAGCACAGGGTGACCTGGGAACCCTCATGCTGGACAAGAGTAGTTTGAGTCAAATGGGGCTTCGGTGATGATCGCACTGGACCACAGGCACCATTTGGGGCCGTCCCAGCAGACTGGGACACACGGTCTGCCCCACCACCGTCCTTGTTTTGAAAACGCACATGTGTCCCAAGAGGATGGCTACATTAGGGGACGACTGAGCACAACACACATTTCACGTTTGTTTACCTGCGAGCTTGTCCAACAGACACACGAGGAGGCTGCACGTCCCCGAAGTGACCCACGTGGGTGCACACCGCGTCCCCGCACTGACCCGGGTGCGCGCACACAGCCGCACGCGCACCTGATCCTGGGGCCAGGAGCCATCCCTGTTCGATGTCACAGATTTGTCCTCTCGTCTCATGTGAACCTCTTCCACCGGCGAGCCTGGGCGCAGTCCTTGTGACCCCCTTCCGCAGTGCACCGCAGGCTTTTCGGAAGGTAAGGTGTTTACTGCAGGGCAAGGCAGGTGTGCAGGTGATGAGTCCTGCTGCAGCCATTTTTATTAGGTTCCTTTTTTCCAAGGAGCCACTGATAAGATTTCTGGGTGTCGTGTCTCTACTCCCATAAGTCCGGGAGCTTATTGCACAATTTTGCACACTGTGGTGATTTTCAGGAGCATGTGTGCTGCACCAAAGAAAACTCCCCCCACACAGAGCCCCCAGCCTCTCTGCGCCCCCCCACAGTTCCCAGCACAGGCCACGGGAAAGGAGGCTGGGAGGAAGGAGGTCACAGTATCTGCAAAACCCTCACACCAAGAGCCTAGATTTTCCTCAGGGTCTTTGTGACCCCGTAAAAGAGTGACAGGCTCAGTGATTTATATTTCTCTTCTTTCCAAGGGAAGTTCATGGTGAGAATAATTTAGGGCACGTTGAGAGCAGGGGCAGGGGAGCCAGCGGGTCTGGCATCTGCACATTTCTGGTTCAGGTACAGCCTGACTGTGCCCTCCCCGCCCCCCTGCAAACGTCCCACCAGGCTTGCCTCAGCCAGGCCTGGGGCCTGGGTCTGTGCAGCGCAGGGGTGTGGTCTCCGGTGGACGGGGAACCTTGTGGACTCCACGAGACCTCAGATCCAGCAGACGACATGGGACTTCCTGAGCGAGCACTCTGGCAGTGTGCAGGGGAGGGTGTGCAGGGGGAGGAGCATAGGGGGAGGTGCGCAGGGAGGGTGTGCAGGGGAGGGTGTGCAAGGGAGGTGTGCAGGGGAGGGTGTTCAGGGGAGGGTGTGCAAGGGAGGGTGTTCAGGGGGAGGTGTGCAGGGGAGGGTGTGCAGGGGAGGGTGTGCAAGGGAGGGTGTGCAGGGGAGGGTGTGCAAGGGAGGTGTGCAGCGGGAGGTGTGCAGGGGAGGGTGTGCAGGGGAGGGTGTGCAAGGGAGGTGTGCAGCGGGAGGTGTGCAGGGGAGGGTGTTCAGGGGAGGGTGTGCAGGGGAGGGTGTGCAAGGGAGGGTGTGCAAGGGAGGTGTGCAGGGGAGGGTGTTCAGGGGAGGGTGTTCAGGGGAGGGTGTGCAGGGGAGGGTGTGCAAGGGAGGGTGTGCAAGGGAGGTGTGCAGGGGAGGGTGTTCAGGGGAGGGTGTTCAGGGGAGGGTGTGCAGGGGAGGGTGTGCAGGGGGAGGTGTGCAGGGGAGGGTGTGCAGGGGAGGGTGTGCAAGGGAGGGTGTTCAGGGGGAGGTGTACAGGGGAGGGTGTGCAGGGGGAGGTGTGCAGGGGAGGGTGTGCAGGGGAGGGTGTGCAAGGGAGGGTGTTCAGAGGGAGGTGTGCAGGGGAGGGTGTGCAAGGGAGGGTGTGCAAGGGAGGTGTGCAGGGGAGGGTGTTCAGGGGAGGGTGTGCAAGGGAGGGTGTTCAGGGGGAGGTGTACAGGGGAGGGTGTGCAGGGGGAGGTGTGCAGGGGAGGGTGTGCAGGGGAGGGTGTGCAAGGGAGGGTGTTCAGAGGGAGGTGTGCAGGGGAGGGTGTGCAAGGGAGGGTGTTCAGGGGGAGGTGTACAGGGGAGGGTGTGCAGGGGGAGGTGTGCAGGGGAGGGTGTGCAGGGGAGGGTGTGCAAGGGAGGGTGTTCAGAGGGAGGTGTGCAGGGGAGGGTGTGCAAGGGAGGGTGTGCAAGGGAGGTGTGCAGGGGAGGGTGTTCAGGGGAGGGTGTGCAAGGGAGGGTGTTCAGGGGGAGGTGTACAGGGGAGGGTGTGCAGGGGGAGGTGTGCAGGGGAGGGTGTGCAGGGGAGGGTGTGCAAGGGAGGGTGTTCAGGGGGAGGTGTGCAGGGGAGGGTGTGCAGGGGAGGGTGTGCAAGGGAGGGTGTGCAAGGGAGGGTGTGCAGGGGGAGGTGTGCAGGGGAGGGTGTGCAGGGGAGGGTGTGCAAGGGAGGGTGTGCAAGGGAGGGTGTTCAGGGGGAGGTGTGCAGGGGAGGGTGTGCAGGGGAGGGTGTGCAAAGGGAGCAGGCCTGCTAACTTTCCTTCTGTCTGTCTGTCCCTCTGTCATCAGCTCAGACGGTAAGAGGCTTTGTAAGTTTCCCAAGAAAAATGTCACTCGTTTGCCTGCTGGAAATCCCAGTGAATTTCTAATGACTCCCTTGGTGGGGACCCCTCTCCCCATGCTAAGTGAAGAGTGGAGAAGAGGGGGAGAGGGAGGAAGAGAGAAAAGGAAGGGACACCACCCTGGGGTCCGGGGGCATCGGGAAGACAGGTCCTGCCGGTCACCCAGCCGACAGGAGGTGCGCTGGGCACTTAGTGACGTGGCCGCGTTCCGTTGGGGGGAGGCGCCGAAGAGTTAGGACGATGGGCGATGTGCACCCTTAGCGCGTGCGATGTAAACGCTGAGTTTGCCCAGGGTCCTGAATGTCGAGCTGGTGTCTGATGGGCTCCAGAGGCTTCCGTGCCTGGCTGCGTGCTGCCGCCGTGGAAGAGGGTGTGGGGACACAGCAGGGCGCCCTCCTGACTTCACAAAGTCTTGCTCAGCCTTGGCACACGGTTCATAGAGCGGCTCACGCTGTGGGCAGTGGCTCTGGAGAAACTCAAGGCACAGGTTCTGGAAGCCCCGGACACGCCCCACGCGGCTCAGGCTGAACGCCTTAATCTGGGCGTCTCTGTGCGTGTTCCTCTCTGCCTCGAGGACAGCCACCCCAGCCATCAGAAACAGTCTCCGCGGATAACGTGGCTCCTTCGGGAGTCTCCCCGGTGCTCTGATTTGGGTCTCACGGTGAGCAGGTCCTCGCCCCAGCTGGCCCCTCTTGCCTGACATTCTCATATCATACGTGGATGCCTTCGTGCCAAGGGACCACCTAGTGCAAATACCCCTCATGTGTCACGACTGGCAACAGACTAATTCAGCCAGAGGTCTTCTGAGATCCCATCTGGGAGAAGTGCCTGCAGACACGTGGCCACGGGTGTGTGGATGCGGGAGGGGACCCCAGGGAGGGCAAGATCTTTAAGATGACTTGGGGCTGGGGGCAGGCTGACGGCACTGTGGGGAGATTAGAGCCCCGCATGCGGGCGTGATTAGAGGCTGAGACAAAGGAGAGGCTGTAAGAAATGCTCAGAAAACAGGGACGCCTTTAGATCATTCAAGAGCTGTGAGGTCCAGAGAGAAGGAGAGAAAGGGGCGGGCCGCAGAGAACAATTAGCAGTCCTTACAGACCATTGCCACATGGTCACCTGTCGGGAGCCCTGTGGGACAGGAGGTTTGCGTTGGCTGGGAGCAGAGCTAGGACTTCCGGGGTCCACAGAGCTCGAGAGTCAGGGTCCAGACGGAGCATCTGCGACAGCATCTTTATTCCAAGTGTCGTGGGGCTGATGTGTCGTCTATTTCCACTGTGTTTGATAGAAAAGTCAGCATTATGAGGGCTAAACAGGGCACAGGTTCACCCCCCAACAGAAGGACCCCAGGGGCAGGACTGGGTGCGGGTGGCAGCCTCCAGGGGCAGGGACACGAGCCCTCCTGTCTGATGGTCCCCCGTGGCACGTGCTCCGGGGTCCCAAACACCAGCTGTTCCGTTTCCTTCTAGAAGGCAGTGAGGAGGAACGGGGAGAAAGCCCCTGGGCTCACCTGAGGTCTTCCAAATGCAGGGCAATGCGTTTGCTGAACCGTCTGCTACAAAAGGAAAGTTTCATGACACTAAAGACTAGCAAAGAGGGCATCGAATACACACATACAGCTTCCAGGCTTCGTGTTCAAGTCTCGCCTGTAGCTAAACTGCCTGGATGACATTCGTGGATATAAAAAACAAAACACGGACCCGAGCAACACAGAACGGGCAATGGTCCCGAAAGTTGAGGCTCTTTGACTTTGAGACTGCTTGGCGACGAGAGACCACATCACGGGTCGCGAGAAGGAATCTGCTGTCAGAACAGTGTGTGTTTGAATCCTTGCGCTGCCTCTCGGTAGCTAAGCGACCCTGGGAAGGTCGTCGTCTGGAAGTCAAAGTGAGCTTCAGCATCCTTGGCCGTCAAGTGAGAACAAAAGTAGTTACCTCGAGGGTCGTTACGGGGGATGAGGCTGCGTAACTCAGGCGTTTAGCACGGGACCTACTTCCTAGCTAGTATTCGACACCCACTGGCTAAAAGTCACAGCTCCTGTCAAGGATCCGAATTTACGCTCGCCGAGCAAATTCAGCACAGCCCGCGTGTGCCGTGCGGGCAGGACCCCGCGGTAGGGGTTCCGGGTCGGTACCCCCTCCACTGAGACCCTCCCGGGGGGTCCCCCCGGGCACAGGCCAGCCCACGCCCCTCCCCCAGATTTACCCCCTTCCGTGGGCTTCCCGGCCAGGCCGCCCTCAGGGACCTCCTCCCCGTCCTCCCAGCTCCGGCACGTGCCCACGCGGCCCCTCGGCCACAGGATCTTTCTCCACTGGACCCTGAGCTCTCTGGGGCAGAGAAAGGGCCAGGCCCTTTTGTAGATTTGTTTCCTCAAATGCAAACCCCAGGCACCTGCCTGGGAGTCAGCTTACACGGGAGGGTGGGGAGTGTCTTCACGACTCCGGGCACAAAGCCCCTTCGTTGGCCAGTAGCCGCGCTTTGACTTGTGTGACCGTATTTCAATCTCAGTCCTGTTCATCCCTCCCCACACCTTGTTCTTTCCCCACAAGCAGACGGCACACTCCCTGGATTCTTCCGGCACGCTATGCTTACCTAGAGTGGCCTCTTCCCTCCTGCCCAGGCCCCTGGATTCAAGGGGCACAGCTTCCGGGGAGAGGGGGAGCCGAGCCCACCCGAGCCCAGTCCACAGAGACGTGAGGGAGGACGCACCTGTGCCGCTTGTCCTGAGTGACGATGCTGCCACTGTGACGCCTCAGCCCGCCCTGGCTCTGCCCGGGCACCGCGTGCTACGGCCCCTGTGCTTGTCCACGGCCAGTATGTCCTGCCCCCCTGGAGGGGGCGGTCCTCAGGGGGCCGGGGAAGACTTGACCCTGTGGGGAAGAGCCGGGGCCCCAGCTGGACAATCAGCAGCCCCTTCCCGAGAGCCTCCTGTCTCCGAGGACAGGGCTGGTCCCTCCCTCCAGGACAAAGACGATGGTGGAGTCAGACGGTCACCCAATCCCAAATCCCCAGATGACCTAGGGCTTCAGAGAACCTAGGGCGCCCCTGGGGGCGAGGAGGGCTCAAGTCCAGAAGGCCACCCCTCCGTAGGGGTCATTCCCCCAAAAGGCCACGGCCAGCAGGACCTCCTGTCCCACCCGGGCTGCTCCACGCCACGGTCAGACGCCTGTCCTGACCTCCCCTCCTCCATGCGCTGGCCGCAGCACGTCCTGGACGTGAACACGCGTTTGCAAGAGCTCGGCTGTGAGCTGACTTAGGGACTAAGAACCCGGACACGTCCTTCCCTCGCTCCCTCCTGTTTTCCCGGCCTCCTGGGACCAGGCTTTTCGCACTCTCGAGGGGGCGAGGGGGCCGAGTAAAAAGCCTACTTAACCACTGTCTTTGGGTCACAGGTGCATGGAGACTTCTGCTTCTTGAAGTTCGAATACAAGAGACAGGTAACACCTCGTCAGAAGAGATTCCTGTGTCTCCAAGGCAACCCAGCATTTTCTCTCCTGGGGAAGAAAACGGCCACAGGGGAGACTCCATAGGGCTGGCTCAGCTGAGAGACAGACAGAGAGAGAGAGAGAGAGAGAGGCGGGGAGCCTGAGGCATTCCCAGCAGCCAGGAAGGGGGGAGGCACAGAGAACACAGGTCCGGAAACGTGAGGGCCCCCACCTGGCCGGGTTCACCCCGGATGTTGTCTGGGATTTGAGGTCAGAAAGCAAGAGGGAGCCTCTGCTGACTGGGAGGTGGCCTAGGATGACTGGATCTCCAGTTCTGCATCTGGAGTCTGGTGGCCAGACTCCGGTGGCCAGGATGTCCTCCGGTCCCTGCCACCTCGGAGGCTTGTGTGACCTCACCAAGCCTCCCGCACTAATCTATACAACGAGGGTGATCATAGCCTCTCTCTTGGATTAAGTGGGTGGATGCACATGACTGCTTAGAGGTGCACCAGGCGTTCAGAACTGCTCGTAGTTCCTAGTAATGACTAGTCATGACTCATGCCGTGTGAAGGTCCACAGAGGAGGTTAGGGTACCTCCACTGATTCTGGCTTTGGTGCTGTTCTGCACAACCTCGACCTGCCTTGAGACTGGGCTGGGCTTCTGTGTATGACTGTGCAGGCGGTGCACTGCACAACTCCAGATAGAGAAACACGTTGTACAGGACGCCCAGGCCCGGCTTCTGGTCCACATGAGTCCGTCTGCCAGGGTGGAGGGTGTGCCCAGCCGCAGGAGGGGCGGGGGCACTGTGAAGGCCCCTTGGGGCCTGGGGTGTGGGCCGGACACAGGTCCCAGGCTCCACGCTGCCTGTGATACGAGCATATTCTGAAGCGAGAGGGGTGTCACAGAGGGCACCTGTGTCTGGGGTCAAGGGTGAGAGCAGCGGGGGCTGGGGACCAGGGTGGCAGGGGTGAACAAGGACCCCCCCCCCCAAGAGCTTCTTGGCTTTGCCTTGGGCTGGCCGGGTCATAGAAGACAGCACGCATCAATCCCCGGGGCATCACAGAAATCCCTTCCCTGCCCCCACCCCGCAGGCGGCCTTGGCCTCTCGCTCCGGGAGGCCACGTCCAGGGCCCCTCCAGGTGGCACGTGGGTTGTGCAGCCTGGGGAGAACCGCCCAGCGTCCTCCCCGCAGGCCCGGAGGTGGCTCTGCTGTCCCCGTCAGCTGTCCCCACCGTCAACTGAAGCTGCAGCTCTCAGCAGAGCGGGGGCTTGTTGTTTTCTCTCCGGAAAAAGAACGCCGTTGGCACCCAGAGCAAATTAAAATCGAGTGCAAAGCCACTTCCGGGTCACTTAAGCACAGCGGGTCACTAGCTTTCCGCAGCTCCCAGCACAGGAGACAGGGCCTTTCTGGGCCCTGCGAATTGCTCAGTGAGAAAGACGTATCAGGATTTGGGGGTTTGTGTTTTTAAAGTACTTTATTACACAGTGCAGGGCACGCACCACGGCTCCACGGAAGGGACTCAGGAATGACAAACACAGGGTCGCAAGGCCTCTGCCCGAGTGGACGAGGCTTCGTTAGTTACCTGCCTCTCAAACTCTAACACGCTCGGGAAACTCTTGGGATCTTGTGAAAATGCAAATGCTGCCCCAGCAGAGGCAGCATAAAGCCCAGGACTCCGCACCTCTGACCGCCTCCTGGGCCGGGACTCCACAGACCACGGAAAACCCTGCACGGGCCTCGCCGTCTTTGCGCGCAGAGAGCGGAAACGAGGAACAGCCTTTGTGTTTGTAAAGACAGGGAACAGAGAACAAAGGAAAACACGCAACAGAAGCCGTGTGCCCACAACGCCTGGAATTGTCGCCGTCTGGCGTCCCGCAGAGAGCGCCCGGCCCCCTGGATGGTGCGAGCACTGGCCGTGCGGACGGCACAGAGGCCCGCGGACCCTCAGGGTCAGCTCCAAGGCCTCCTCTCCCTCGTTCCCAAAGCCAAGGAGTCCTCAACCTGTAAAGAAGGAGACTCAGCATGGCCTCCGGCCCTGGGCCCCTGCCCCTGGCTCTCCACACGGCCACCTGCTCTGCTCCTTGCCAGCACACGTGGACCCTCCCTGAGGGACTTAGGACCCCCCGGGGGACCTGGGACGATCTCACTTGGGATCCTTGACTGAATTCCGTCTGTAAAGACCCTTTTCCCAAATCGGTTCACACTCGCGGGTTCTCAGCAGCGGGACACGGGCGCCCCTCCCCACCGTGGTCACTCTCTGGTGCACCGCACACACCTGTTTGGTGGGAGTGTTTACGGAGAGCCCCCCCCCCAGCCCGCTGAGCGCCAGATGCGGCCAGCCCGCCTCCAGCCACTCCCTGCTGTCCACACCCCTCCCCGGGGGCCTCACCTCCTCACCATGGAAGGAGGCGACATACATTTGATGCGGGGAAGCCTTGCCTTTGTTCTGTGCCATCTGGCTGTTGATCCCTCGATGTCTTTTCATCTCTGCGGTTCCCAGGTGTGGTGAGTGAGGGGACGCCCCCCGGCTTTATAACTTCATGAAGCTTTTCCCCAAAGCCAACACTGGACTTCATTCCTCCAGCAGGGCTCCAAGGGTCTTGGGGGCAGGCCAACGATGCTCTCCATCCTTCCGCTGCACCTGCCGCTCCATCGTGCTCCCTGGTCCAGGTGCCGGTCCCGGGAGCCCTCCCCGGTGCCCAGCTGGTACGGTGAGCAGGGAGGGACACCAAGGTGTCCCAAGCCGGGAAGGTCTACGGGATGACCTCAAGGCCAGAGGGAAAGTGTCACGTCCTGATGCCATCGTGTCAGCTTTCTGGGTGTTTCCCTGGCGTGAGGGGCAAGTTTCAGTGGAAAGTCAGAGCTCGTGTGCCCTCATCGGAGGGAGCAGTTCAGAAAGTTCTGTGGAGAAGCAGCACTTGTACCTCACGCTGGCCGCAGCGAACACACACGCTCAGGACACTGGGCATTTTCCTGGGAGGAGGAAGCCAGTCCGGGGCCGACGAACCCAGGCCCGGTGCAGAGCCGCGCAGCTTTTCGGCCGGCGCCGAGCTCCTGCAGGCTGCGGCCGGGGGCTGGCTCCCTCCTGCGGGCCCGGGGCGGAGGTCACCACCGGCTCTTCTGGACCCCAGGCCGGGGCACCAGCCAGAAAGCTCTCGACCTAACGTGACCACCAAAATGTTCCAGGGGCCGGCGGAAGGAGGGGCAGTGGCCATCAGCTGCAATCACACCGGAAATGGCACTGGGGACCAGATGTGGTCTCACACCCGGGTGTTACTGCCACCCTACCAGGACGGGGACGGCGCTCGTGCGGGCCGCAAGGACGGGTGCGGACGCTGGGGGGGCGTGGAGATTCTGACCGCTGTCCACAAGGAAGGAGAAGGGCCTCCACGGGCGTGTTGAGAATTGGGCCCAGAGCCACAGTCAAGGCCAGGCGCTCAGTTCAGACCCCAGGGCGAGGACGTAGCAGGCACTCCAGAGCCATCTCTGCTGGGGGACCTCTGGAGACACCTCCACCCCAGGTTTGCCGATGGAGAAGTTCATGTCGGAATTAGAACCCTGGAGGAACCCAGAGATGAACAGCAGGTCGGGAGCAGGGGACGGGGGGCAGGGGGCAGGCATGAGGAGCTGGGGGTACGTGGGTGTCATTCATAAGCCCCTGAGACTGACGCCCCAGGGAGCCAAGCTGGCCAGAGACCCCACTGCTCTGCCATTCACCAGGGATGCCTCTGGGAACACCCAGGGCCCAGGTGGGGGGCCCCCGCCTCAGCCCGGCACTCACCTCATTCCCGGCCCAGTTGCCTGTGGTCCCCTGGTCACCCCACAGCCATACAGTCCACGGCCCAGTGTCCAGTGTCCACGAGGCCGGGCCCTCAGAGGACAACAGGGGCACAGGCCTGACCTCAGTGCAGCTACCACAGACCTGGTGGTCCCTCATGGCCGAGCTGTCACCCGTGACGGATGGGTGCATCAGGGGGTCGTGGGCCCCGCTGTCAGATCAGAAGGGATCCAAGGAGCGCCTCTCAGAGCACCCATGGGAAGTGAGCCGCACCGGGGCCTCCGGGCAGGAGGGAGAATGAGGCGGGCTCCCAGAGGGCCTCCCACCGCCGCGGGACACCCCCAGCCTCCAGACTCGCCCGCCCCCGCTGCACCTGCACACGAGACCCCACCGCCCCCGTCTGAGAGGCTCTCGTGGCCGGAGGACGCTGTGCGCGGCCGTCTGAGGCAACCGGGCCTCCTGGGGCCACGCGCCTCTTTCCCAGGGCCATCGGGCTGCCACTCCCTTCCTCCGTGTGGAAGGCAACGCAGACACAGCCCGCCCGTCTCTTTCCCTCCTTGCGGCTCCCTCCACGGAATCTTCGGAGCTCTCGCCCCCTAAACGGACGTGCATCGAGTGTCCAGGGCAGGCAAGCAACAGCTACGAGCCTCCTACTCCCGTGTCCCAGTCTGACTCCTGCGAATGTGGAGCCCGAAGCCGCTGTTCCTGCATCAGGGAGCTGACAGCAGGCCCGCGGGCCAGCCCAGGACACCGCCTCCTTCTTCACGGTGCCTCTGCACCAGGACAGGGGGCAGCAAGTTAGATCAACACCGTCTTCACTTTGTGCTGAGAAATGGGCTTTTCCTTCTGATTCACACTGTCCTCCCTGTGGAAAGCATAGCAATGGCTTCAAAGACAATCAAATGGCACATTTTTATAAGAGACAGATGACAGGCGATTTGAAAATGTTTCTGAGTGATTTGATCACCAGGCTTTCCACATGAATGGAGAAAACACACACACACACACACACACACACACACACACACACACAAATATACATTGAAAATTTTTCTAACATTTCTTATATTGAACATGTGGCACCAAATCCTGGGCCCGGAAGCAAACTGTTACTCTAAGTACCACGTACATAGGTGGACTTAGAACAAGTAGACGGCTGATTTTCTCCAGCTCCCCTCTTCTCCAGCCTCCTGAGAGCTGGGTCCTGGGTGAGCGGGCGGATCCCGGGAGAGCAGGAGGGGAGGGTGCCTGGGTTCTGGGCAGACAGGCCCTGACAAGTCAGTCCCAGGAGAATAGTTCATTTGAAGAAGATTTGAGATGTGGCCTTGTTGTCATTGCCAGGGCTCAGGATGCTGGCCGGTCTCGTCCAGTCCCCTGTAGCGGGCGCCGGAACAGTCCTAGCTCAGACAGAGGGTGTGGGAGCCCCAACTCCAGACCTAGGAGGTCGCCGGGAGCCTTCTCAGAGCAGCAGATGTGTCAGGGAGAGCGTCAGCTGTCACCGCCCAGAGCCAGGTCCCGTTTCAGAGCCCCCGGCTGGGAGCCGATGTGGGGGTCATGGGCCAGCCCATCAGAACGAGGCCCAGGAGCACCTGAGATGCTGCAGGGAGACCTGAACAATCTCCAAAGGGACTCAGAGACACGGAGTACATCACCACCACAGAGGATGGGCGGGTACCCTGGTAAATGGTGAAGGGTGGAGCTGGAGGCCCGACCCTGGGGAGGTGGGGCGGGGGAGCTGACTGTCACCTGATCTGTGAGACTGAAGCAGTAAGAAAGTCTCATCTGACGATGCCCCTCTGTGCTCATAATTCCTCAGAAGCCCCCCCACCCACAGAAGTCTGTCTCATCCCTCATTCAGCATCTGTGGCCCTCAAACCTCCACATCCCCAGGCCGCTGCTCCCGGGTCAAGGGCAATGCAAAAGCCACCGGCCCCTGAATGGCAGTGCCTGGCTGCTCCCAGCTCCCCCTGCTGGCGTCCCATCCCTGCCCGCCCTTGAAGGTCAGCTCAGATCCCAGCCCCTGTCTGACACCGGGCCCCCACTCTGCTACCTGTTTGATGCGTGCAGGGCCCCAGGGAGCTGATGTGATGCACTCATCTGGCCCACAGCCCCAGACCCTGGCCTGGAGTGGTATTTGCCCTCAGGATACTGTAAACTTTAGAAAAGGAAACTCTCAAAATCAGAGCCAATGACATCTATTCAAATTTGTATGAAATCACAGCATCTGTGAATATAGTACAGAGAACTGATGCTGAGGAACTAGGAACGGAATCAGACCCGGGTCCTGCTCTTTAAGGGGCTTTCGGTCAAGCAGAGTAATCAGTAAAATTACTCTTAACGTGCATCCAGCTAAGCCTTCCTGGATATGACCCTGCATTCATTGCATTTATGATTTGCCATCATGGTACACTGGGTAACAGCCAGCCAGCCAACGGTTTCCTGGAGCTGCTTGTTCCTGAGAGTTTTAGGGAGGAAAAAATCTCCCTCTACCCTTCAAGATTCTTCTGTCTGGCCTAACACGTGTCTGCGACACGACACAGAATAACAGGAGAAAACCAAATTTAGTATCATACATACAGGGAAACCACACAGATGTGAGATTCCAAGGACGGTCAGGTATATATGCCATCCTGAGCTAAGCAGAGGGGTCTAGAACTTCAAAGGGAAGGAATGCCAATCAACAGGAAGATGAAAAAGAGGAAACGGTAAACAAACGTCTGCTGGGCCAGTTGGAAACAATGGCACACAGAGAGGAATTTTAACAGCCTCAGCTGGTCCCTGCCCCCAGCCAGAACCCCTAGATCCTGTCGTACCTTCTCATGCTGCCAGCTCTCTTCCTGGAGCAGGACCCCCATCTAAATTTTTTTAGGCAGTTGAGGGAAGGCGAAATGTTCTTCCAGAGCCTTTTGAGCCTTGAATGTTTTCAACTCAAGATAATCTGCACGCAAAAGTGGTCCATCTTGGGGTGACTGATCTGAACAAGAGTCATTGTTACATTCTCAGGAATCTTGGGAGCCAGTTGACATCATATTGGCTTGAAATCGGCCATGGTGGCAATATTTTCACCACGGGAATTGGCAAATGCTACAGATCAGAGCTTTATTTGATTTATTTATCTATTTTCAGATAGCCAGTTATTAAGCATTTACCAGCATACCACTTAATTAAACTCATCCGTTAATTGATTATTTCACATTGATTATTAAGTGATAGTTCTGTGCCAAGCACAGATGTAGCCTTGTGAACGCACGTAAGAAGTAACTCCTTTTTCCTAAGTGGTTCACTCTTCAGCTTCAGAAGCCTAAGGAATAAAGTATGTCCTAGAAATGTGCCCAGGCACAGGGCGTCTCCATCTGTTCCGGCTGCTATAACAAAATACCAAACACTGGGTGGCTCATAAACAGACATTTCCCAGTTCTGGAGGCTGGAAGCCCAAGATGAGAGTGTTGGCATGGCCAGGTGAGGACCCTCTTTCAGGCTGCCCACTTCTCACTGTGTCCTCACACGGAGGAAGGGATTTGGGAGCTCTGTGGGCTCCCCGCCTTCTTGTCTTTGCTCACCTCCCAAAGCCCTACCTTCTGATACCATCACCTTGCAGATTAGGTTCCAACATATGAATTTGTTGGGGGGGTGGGGCACAGGGGACCCAAACATTCAGACCACAGCCTTGGGGTACATGGAAGTTCTCCGTACCATGAAGAATGGCACACACCTCTCTTGGAAAGCCTTGTCTGACCTCCACAACTGCCCCCATACACATGGTTCTAGAAGCTTCTCGTCCTCTAAGACTCTGAGAATGGCTTCCTCAAAGGGTTCTGCCATATCATAATTGCCTGTTTACTCCTTTGTAAAGAGCAGTTGGCAGGCAGTTCTAGTGGTGGAGTCACAGCCTCAGTAATGGGGTGCAGGGTCCAACCCCACTCTTCCAAAACCTACAGCACCTGGTCTGGGGAGGACCCGGTCTGTGGTGGCACCTGCCTGTGCGAGCACCTGGTCTGGGGAGCACGTGGTCTGTGGGAACACCTGGCCTATGGGAGCACCTGGTCTGGGGAGCACCTGGACAAGTGCAGAGTAGTACCAACCTACCTAAAGCAACTGCTTCCCTTGATTGGCATTTGTTTATCCCTCTGATCTCCTAACAGGTGTGTAAATGCCATAAGGGTTTACCATTGGGTTTTCATCATTTGCTGCCCAGTACCAGGACAGAACTGAAAACAACATAGGGTTCACTATTTTCTTGTTGAATAAATGAATAAAATAAAGGTCCAGAGGTGATAGACACAACTGATAGCTGGGTATGTATGAACTGCTCTAAAGAAGACACATATCAGATATGCCGTGCTATCTGAACATGGAAGAGTGAGGAAGAAAGAAAACACATTCTCCTGTAACAGGGATGATTTAAGATGGACGTGGAGAGAACTTCCTTGCCCTAAAGTTGGCTTTTAAAGAAAATAGTGGAAAACAAACACTTAAAAAATAAGTCGTAGCTATATTTGAGATCAATTTCTGAAAATTTGAGGTATTTTTCCCCTCTGAGGCAAAGATAGTGAAATCTTGAATTTTGTGGAGTCAAAGGAGAGCCTCCCTCTGTTCCTCTCTCTCTCTCTCTCTCTCACACACACACACACACACACACACACACACACGCCTGATGTTTCTCTCTAGTCAATAGTCCCGTGGTCACTACAAATACTTGAATTCGACACATGCATTCAGATCAGCTCCCAACTGCAACTAAATAAAACAGCTGAGAAATTAGTGCAAACTTCCCCAAAACAGATGCCCAGGACTCCCGGGACCGGTGCCCACAGTATCCCGAGCCACCACCAACAAAAAGACAAAAATGACAGGGTCTAGAACCGAACATCTTCTATTTCAGGATGCACTGAGGAGAAAGGGTGCTTGGGGACACAAGGGACCGCAGCAGCCTGCAATGGTTTCCTCGCGTCACAGCCCCTTTTGCCTTTTCCCAGAAGCTAGAAAAGACAGAACAAAAATATGGGAGAACACACCCATGCTTGGGCTGACGCATCCAGCAAAGGCACTGCGGGCCCCCCTCGCCCGGAGTCGCGAATATTGTTAACACAAAATGTGAGTTCAGAAAGTGGAAACAATGGAGGTTGTTAAAGATGTGCATTGCAGACGGCCCTGTACTGTGTTTAACAAAAGTCACCATCCCCACGGCGCGGTAAAGCGCCTGTCTGGTGCACGGCATCACGCGCGTTACAGAGCGCTGAAATATCACTATTGTTTGCAGGAGGACGGCCCAGCAGCACGGGAGCCGTGCAGGGTGGCCCCTAAATCAATGTCGGCAGACAACGCACGACACACCACGGTGGGGGCCACGCGGCCAGCAGATCATTGTCCAAAATGCGCACTTTCGAGCCGGGGTCTGACTCTTTGCTTCTGCCTGTACAGCTTTAATTTCCTCCTGCCCGGAATTTGCCGAAGCGTTGTGGGTTCCGGGGTATGTCCCTGAGATCATTTGAAAGCTGCTTCATGTTCTTTTCTAACACGAGATTCAAAGCCTAATTTCTCAGATCCAAAGGCACTATTTTTTTTAATGCCCGAGGCAAGAAGCCAGAAGCATCCCTGCATGCAATTAGCATCAGATCCAAGGTAGACTGATCCCCACCAAGCACACACAACCTTGGCCTTCTGTGCAATATACCGGATTAACAGAATTAAGGAAATACCCACACTTTAAACGACTAGTCCCTAAACTGTTGTGTGTACATGCATGCATACTAATTAATAATTTGTCTTTTAAAACAAATTTTTATTTCGAGATAAATTTTCCAAACGCTAAAACATTTCCTTTTAAAGGTTTAAGAAAATCTCAGGAGTTGGGGTGAAGAGGGTTTCTCCACATGACTAGTAAGATGTGACAAACACACACACACACACACACACACACAAGTGCATACATATGCACACAGGTGTGTATGCATGCACTCACCTGTATACATAGATGCACATGTGTGTCAGTGTCCCGTGGTATCATACATATGCACACAGGTGTGTATGCATGCACTCACCTGTATACATAGATGCACATGTGTGTCAGTGTCCCGTGGTATCATGCCCCTCCCCTTGGCTCTGCAGCCCTCCCCCTGTCACCTGCATCACCAAGTCCCTCTCTCTCCACGATCTGGATACATTCTGCACGCCAGAGGGACCTTTCTGAAATTAAAGTATACACACCCTCACACAAAAAATAACTGAGGATGCATCATGTATTTGAATATAAAACTATAAAACCTTTAGGAGAAAACAGGAGAAAATCTCTGTGGCCAAGGATTAATTCCTCGACGTGATGTCTAAAGCATGACACAGGAGGAAAATCTGAATATGCAGACTTCATAAAAAGTAAAAAAAAAAAAAATTCTGCAAAAGACCCTGTGCCACAGATGAAACGATAAGCTACACACTTGAAGGAAATATCTGCAATTCACAAATCCAACAAAGGACTCGTATCCAGAATGTGCAAAGAACTCTCAGAAACTGAGCAGAAAGAAATGAATCCAATTAGAAAACGGGCAAAAGCCTTGAACAGACACTTCTCCAAAAAAAGACATGCAGACGGCAAATAGGTACGACGCTCAGCAGCCTCAGCCCCGAGGGAGATGCGCATTTAAACCACAAGGAGACAGCGCTTCACAGCCAGCAGAATGGAGGGAACGCGCACTCGTCACAGCAAGCACCGGTGAGGACCGGGCGCAGCGTGACTTCTCGTCCACCCTGGTGGACGAGCAGAGCCGTGCAGCGGCGGCAGGGAGCAGCTGGCGGAGTCTTACGACCTCCAGCAGACACTCACGTGACGCAGCAATCCCACTCCTGAGAAAATAACCTAGAGAAATAAAGACGTAATGTCAACACAACATGTTGTAAAGGACTGTTTACCGTAGTTGTGGTCATAACCGGCAAAACCCGGGGAGCAAACAGGTGTCCTTCAACGGGGACGGATACACGAAGCAGCCCGCCCACGCGGGGGACTGCCACTCTGCAGGCGAGGAGGAAACTCGATGCCCCAGGGCCTGGCTGGGTCTCGGGGGCATCTCCTGGGGTCACAAACTGAATGACCCATCTGTGTAATGTTCTCGGAAGGAGACCACGTCCGCGACGGGGAGAAGTCTGAGATATCAGGGGTGGGAGTCACTGCGTGGCTTCTGGCACGTGGTCTGAGGGCGGAGGGGTGTCTGTGTGGTGGTTACTCGAACACGTACGTGTGATAAAATGCCAGAGAACTGTACCCTATGCTCACAGCCCGGGAGAAACACGCATCTAGAAGCTGCGAGAGCCGAACAAGCCTGCGGGTCAGAGTGTGCCGATGTCGGCTTCCCATCCGGGCCACTGTCCTCTGGTTTGCGAGATGGTCTCACGGCCAGGGCTTGGTGAGGAGGACACAGGGGCTCTGAGCTCTCTGGCAACTCCTGTGTGACCCTGAAACGGTTTAAATATAAAAGAGCTCTAAAAATTCCTATTAGATCGCCACTCGCACTCTGATTTAAACGCTTTGAGAGCTGGAGCCACCCCCGTCTAGGGACGAGGCCCTGGCACTGCACAGGGACCCCGCCGGATCCGTTCGCTGACTCCGCATCCCCTGGCTGACCTCACGGCCCCCACCATCCGACTCCTGCAGACGCTTCCAGGCTCTTCTTGAAAACCTCTGCTGACCGCACCTCGCCAGCTGAATCCGCTGCCCTTGCTCTGCACCCACACACCCTGAGCCTGGCTCTGGTGCTGGTCGGGTGCTATGATGGCTGAGGCACCTGTCTGAATCCTGGGCTGCGTGTGCACGTGCAGAGACAGGGACGGAGACTCCCGAGAACTGGGCTCTCAGCAGACGCGCACGAATAGGTACGTAGAAGGTGCCCAGGAATACCTGTTGAATGAACAAATCAGCAGTGGAAACACAGCCACGAGCCCGACGCACAGATGAGAGAGGCCAGCACAGTTCCTTCTCCTGCTTAAAGACCAATCCCTCAGGAGGGGACAGACGGGCAGACACAGTCCCAGCAAGGACACTCAGGACGGCCGTCTTGCTTCTTCGTGCTTCTCTCTCTTCTTTCCATAAACCTTCCCCCAGACATGCTCTGACTGCCGACTCCTGCCAAGCCCACTCCCAGCACCGAGACGCATATGGGGATCGGACAAGGCCCCGGAAGGAATCGCCCAATCCATGAGCGGACCCTGAGTGCCACCCCAGGGCTGCACTGTCTCACACCAGTGTGGCTCCGTAGCAGCCTTTTCCTACCTGCCTGAGCAAATCCCACGTCCTCCTTACTTTCTCAGATTTTTAAAACATTGTCAGCTGCTTATTTGAGAACACTAAAAGCATCAGTATCTAGGG
This sequence comes from Panthera leo, assembly GCF_018350215.1. Classification (NCBI taxonomy): domain Eukaryota; kingdom Metazoa; phylum Chordata; class Mammalia; order Carnivora; family Felidae; genus Panthera; species Panthera leo. The sequence goes on along the minus strand of NC_056681.1, from coordinate 138,288,170 downwards.
CATTTGATTAAAATTCCACTTTATTATAAAATTATTTACGAAAGACTGATGCAGTTATAATGTGAAATGTGATTATAGCAAGCTTTTCGGGGACCCTGCCTTTCAGATCAGAGCTCATTATCAAGTAAAATAGCTGAAGAATTTGCAAGTGGGATGGGGTCAACCCCACCGGAATGTGTGCAGCCAGGGAAGGGCCCCTCCTGAACAAGAACACGGCTGGGACCTACAGCGCACAGACATGGGCACCCTCGGTGTGCCCTCTGCTCCCCAAACTTTGCCGCCACGGACTCAGCTGGATCTGTCACACATGCTGACAACCGGCCCCACACGGCCACGGGGCAGAATGAGGTGTGGCGCCTGTCCCCGGGTGCAGGTGAGCGGCATCACTGGTTTCGCTCGCCCACAGCTCACAAGAGAAAATGGAAGTTCGCTAACACGTGGGGACACCCTCATCCGTGGGTCACGTTACAGAGACGAGGCTCGAGCCAGGGGTTCGACTTCACACACGCTCCCTGAGCCACGCTGTCCTCTTCTCCGGAGGCAGGCGCCCAGCCCCCGGCCCAGGTGGACCTCAGGATGCGGGGAGAAGGGGCTCAGAGGTGCCGTCCCAGCGTGGGTGCACTGAGGGCACAGGCTGACGCCGTGTTACGCTGGCGGGGGCGTGTTTGCTACGGCTAAACCCATTTTCAGTTTGGATTGACGGGACCTTTGTCATTCATGTCCTTGACTGTTGAGTTTGCTCCAACCATGAGCATTTTAATTTCCTGGTGTGTGTTTTGGAATCCTTTCCACCTAGAGTCGTTTTGCTAGAAAAAGCAAAGGAAGAGAGAGGCGAGGGCAGTTGCCAACTTTCGAAAGAAACGCCAGGTTTCAGAAGCAGCCAGTGGCCACAGAGGTCGGCTCAAATCCTGAAACGGCAGCACAAGTGGGCGCCAAGCTGAGGGTCTCTCGGGCCGTGGAGGGAGAAAGCCACCGGCCATCCCCTGGGCTCCCCTGGGCCAGCTCCCGTGAGGCAAGGAGACTGTGGAGGACAGGTGTGCAGGGGCCTGGGCCCCACCATTGATCCATCCAGGGCTCTGCAGGCTGGCGCCCCCGACCTCCCTCCTGCCCTCACTCGGGGCTGGCCTTGTCCTGCCCCTGGAATAGGACAGGACGCCTCTAAAGAACATGACTTCTCAGGGAGAGCAAGGGAAGGTCGGACAGAGGACAATCAGAGCTGCTCAAGGTCAACTTGGTTACAGAGCGGAAACCACTGCCTGCAAAGGGCTGCCCTGCTTCGAAGCCAGGGTGCGGCCCGAGAGCCTCCGAGCAGACCCAGATGTCCCCTTCCCTGGAGCAGGACTCTGCCGGCCGTGGGGGGCCAGGCCGAACGCCATCCCGTCCCGATCTGCCAGGGGCTGCCGCCCAACGTGCTCAGGAAGAGCCCCACCCGAAGCGGCAGGCAGGACCTGCACGACAGAGGCAGACATCTGAGATCGTGGCCCGTCTGCAAGCACGGTGACGGCACAGGCGGCTTCCTGGCCGATTAGGTTAGCTGTTCCTCAGCCACGTGCAGAATGACTTCTCAGCGACTTGGTGTCCTGACACTTCACACTACAGGGTCAAATGAGTAAAGTCAGGTGCACTGGGCCCGGGCATCTGGTCACCCTCCGGTGCGGCCAAGTGCCCACACATGCGCTTGCGTCCACGCTCCCGGCTACCCCTGTGCATTCAGGGCACGCGCTTCGGCATCGTGTGACAGGTGCACGCCCGGGTAGTTAGTGCACACAATAAGGAAGGTGATTCGGGTGTTCCCGGTTTTAAAACGGATCAGTTGCTATTACTTAATAACCATACGATTAATAACCGCACTCGATCTTTATCTCGAAACCTGGGACTCCCAGGACGCACAGTCTGGAATTGTGGCCTCACGTGGAAGGATCTGGTTTCAGGGCCACGCTGCACACTGTGGAGAGGGAGGTGTCTCTTGCCGGAAGAAGAGGCGACCTCAGGAAGGAAGAAGCGTATGCCGTAGGACTTCCAGATCCTCATTTCCACCAGGGGGTCTGGTAGAGGGTGATCCCCTCCCCTCCCCGGGCCCTCACACAGGGACGTGTGAGCAGAGCCACACTCATAGCAAACGGACCCAACTTCTGCATGGACTAAGCGTGTCCTCGGCTCTACCCGACCCTGGTGTGTGGGACGCCCAGACTAGGGCCTGACCCGCTGCTCTTCGCCATTCCAAACCCTACCTGTTCTCGCTTCCTACGTCTTACAGTGTCAGCCCCTGGCGCTCACTGAGCGCCGAACACTCTTCGTCCGCGTGCCTCATGGTCAGCAGAGCTAAATCCATCAGTAACCCTTAGCAGCCGCTCAACACACACGGCACATTCCGTCCACGGCTGTGACCCTTCCACACCCTTGACCTCACCCTAATTTTGATTCTGGCAACACCTGTGAGGGCAGCTGCAAAGGAGCTGTGTGACCCCCCACCCCACCATGTCACGGAAGGGGACACCATGGCTGGACTGTGGGGCAGCCAACAGAGGCCAGAGGAGGGTGTGAGGAGGTAGTTCATGTGCCAAGAGGGCACAACCTCAGAGTACGAGGAGCAAATGTCCATGGAAGGTGAACCGCCCCCTTTCCACTCCCTCGCTATGTTGTCATGGGTAGGTCACTGAACCTCTCTTGTTCTCAATGTCTTCGGCTGGAAGGTGGGTGTCATGACGCCTATTTGGAGGGCTTGGGGGACTGATATGGATTGAGGCGGGAAGCATGGCTGATACATCCTGAACGTTTGGTGTTCTGGTGATTATTACTTTTCCAGGCTGCCCCTCCTTGTCTCCGAGGGCAGATGCACCTGCTTCTTGCTGGCCACCGAAGTCATAACAACCTCACTTCATGCGGTGTGACTTCAGAAGGTGGGAAGAGACATTTGGCTCGCAGACTCAGCCCAACCGTCCTCTCTGAGCTCGAAGCCACTCAAGAAATCCCCTCCTGATCGTCGGGTTGTAGGTGACACAGGCTTAAAGGCAGACAAGTCAGACACCGTGAAGGTGAGATGGGCAGTGAGTAGGACAGAACGGCAACCACTATGAAGGAGGCAGGGCTGCACCGTCTCTCTGGCCTGTCGTGTGTGTCTGTGTGTGTGCACATGCGTGAGTGTGCATGCTTATGTGTGCAGGTGTCTGTGTTTGCACAAAAAAGCATGAGCTTCAATTTCATAAAACTTGAATTCAGACCCTGAGCCCATCGCTCACCTCTAGGGAGATGAGCAAACCACCCAGACGTCCGTGAAAAACAGGCAGGACCCAGTCACACGTAATGTCAGCTCTGCTCGATGCATTTTTATTTTCCTTTCCTTTCTTTCATTTGTACATAAAAGAAAGTCAGCCCTGGAGAACATCTTCACGGCCTGGACATCACTTTTGTGCCAAGTTTTAATTCTTCAAAGGTGCCAGGAAGGGTCTTCCTGCCGAGGCACCGGGCACGCAGCTGGGGGGCCTGCCCTCATCCCCAGTGGAGGCGAGGGCGCTCCGAGCCACGGCAGCGGGAGGTTGTGGGCCCCACGCACCGGGATCCAGGTCAGAGGAGGCACTTGGGCCTCAGGATCTATCCCGTGGCGTCCTGTAACTACCAGAGGTCTCCAGGCTGACACTGTCTTCCCCGGAGGAAGGAGGGACCCTCCCCTCTGGGACTCGGCCCCACCCAGCTCCCCGAAGTTGAGGTCAGCCCAAGCCGTCAGCCAGCATAAGGGCCCGCAAAGAATTGCCCCCGTGATCATGGAGATCTTAGTCAGGGCTGGGCTCTTACTAGCTATGAGACCTCGTGCTGCCGGGAAGGAGCAGGACACAGAGGTCCTTGCACACCAGGTCCTACAACCCTTAATAAGAAACTTTCCAAGAGGTAAGTGACTCACCCGAGGTGGCCCAGAGTTTGTGCTCTAACTTTGTGGACACACGTAGGCCTGGGCACTGCCCCAATGGTCACAAAACCACGTTACTCTCTCCCTGTTCGGTCCGGCCTGACTCTGTGCTCGTGGCTCTGGCTCATCCAGCGTCCTCCCGCTAACTGGATCTTCGCACCTGCCCCAAGAGTCCCCACTGGCAGTGGAGCGCGCCTGATACGATGTGCACCTGACTTCCTCTCTTGCGGACAAGAAGGGGCAAGGTTGCCTTGCCAGGTTTGGTTCTGGCTTCCGAACTTTTCCACAAATAAATTTTCATCCTTAATAGAGATGCGTGCATTTCATTGTTTTAACAATTCGGCTCTGAGATGATTTATGGTGAGCATTTTAATTATGAATACATAAATTACCATTTTTATAGCCTATTTGGATCTGGATCAGCAGAGAACGAACCGCTACTCTATTGTTTCCATTTGTCACTCGCGTTCAGTCCCGCGTGTTTGTAAAACAGAAGCCGGGCTCCAAACAGCAGGGATTAACCCAACCATTGCCCCAAGTCCCTTTGATTTCATCAAACACACAGAATGTCAAGCTTCCACTTAAAAATTGTGTCTGGCCAACCACCCTTGACAGAGAGCCTTTCCCAATTTCCCTCCAAAATGCATGAAAACACAAGAAAAAGTAAGGAGCCACATATATGTTGCAAATGAAGGCTTAACCTCCACACACCTAGAGGGATTTCCCAGAGTGCAAAGGACCAGCGTTTAGTGGAAGAAAGAGAATTCTTTGAGGATCCACAATACAGTCTCAGCCAGCCCATGACAGTTCCAGGACCCCTCTGTCCCCCAAATCCTATGGCTCCTTCCAAATGATGCCCAGTTGACCCCCTTCCAGGGACTGGCAGTGACCCGCCTTCCTCTGAGCCCGAGTCTGTCCACTCTTACCCTGTTGGTGCCTCCTGCCATGTACTAGGACACGTGAACAGACGTGGAGTGTACGTTCCAGCCGGAACACGGTGTAGGGCAAACTGAAGGTCCTCATGGAGCATTTCTGAGAAGGACACAGAAAGCTGAGTACTCACAGCCTCCTGTCGCTCTCCCGGGGCGCCTGAGTCTTTCAGTGTCGGCCTAAGTGGTGGGTGAAGCAAGCGGGGGGTGCCAGTCACTGCAGAGGAGGGCTGATGGCAGGGGAGGGTGGAGGCGTGCGGACCATGTGTCGGGAAGAGGGTTCTGGGGGCCCTGGAGAGAGGTGACAGATTCAGAGGCTTCCCTCTGATAACCATCCCTCCCTCTCTGAGCAGCATTACTGACTTCCTTCCAAAGCACAGTAGCTGGTCTGACCTGACGCGCCAGATTCAAGAGCCCAAAGCTAAGGAGACCTGGTCCCGGGCGGGAGGGAGGAGTCCAGGAGGGCAGCACGGTGAGGCCACCCAGGTGGGCCGGGTGGCCCCGCGGAGCCTCCGCCTGGGGACCACCAGGTCCTTCCCTCCCTGTGTCCTCTGGTGGTGCTGTTATGGCCCCAAGTGCTACTGGCTCATCTGGGACTGGGGGGGGGAAACAAATCAGGTATTTCCATCTGATGATGAGCGCCGGGGAGGTACGCATTTGTCCAGGGGCAGCAGGAGCTCTGTTAGGCCTGTGGGCTGACGTTTGGAAGGTTGAACGCAAAATCCCAGATTTTAAGGAAACTGCTTATCTGCCTCGCCCCCAGTTCAGGAGGCCAGAATCTAAGAGGAATGAGCCAAAAAGGGCCATGCACACATCCTTCCTCGTGCCTGAGTCTGAAAAGCTGTCCCTGGACTAGACCAGTCCCCAGCCTCCCCCGGACCCTGGCCTTGTTGGCAGGTGCCTTCAGACGCCAGGACTCCCGATCTCCCCATCCTGCCGGCGGCCCCGCCCCACGCCCCAACCTCCAAGCAGGCGCACACGTTCCCGCCGCTCCCCGGGTCCTGCACACACACCCTTTCCCTGCAAAGCTGCAGTCGTCCAGCACACTGGACACACTGTGCTCTGCTTCAAAGGGATGCAGACACCGCCTCTCTGGAGAGGCACGTCCAGCCTGTAGCTCCACGAGCCAGTTGAGAGCAGGTGCACGAGAACCGCTCTCCACACGGTTTTGCCGGTTTCACCTCTAAAATGTCAAGGACATGCGTTACTTCTGCCAAGTACCTACAGCATCACTGTCTCAAACACACAGATGCCTGACAAGTGAATTGAAAAATGTGGCATACACTCACGTGTCACCAGGTCTCTCCCTGTCCGGTCAGACCACCGTGTTGTGAGGTTGGCGTGTGTGTGCGCATCCCAGCATCGTGACAATCAGATTAAAGCAATCATTTCCCCGTTCTTCATTATTTCTTTTACAACAATAAAAATGAAATCAATCTGGGAAGAGCCACTCTGGTGATGGCACGGATCCAGAGATTGCCTATTTTTAGGTCCTTTTCTCCAGGTTTTGCTGCTTTGGGGCCATCAGCCTCCAAAGTGATCCCAGGGCCCCCATTTCCTGGGGCTCACCCCCTGCGTCGCCCCCTCCCACACATGCCGGGTTGTCTGACCGATGGCACACTGCCAAGGTATTGGATGCTGCTGCCGAGATTGCATCATAAAGATGTAGCTTCCCTCTGGGGGCTCCCTGCCCCTCCCATCCCCTGCTCTGGGCAAAGCTGGCCGCCATGTTGTGAGGAGGCTCAAGCAACTCTGGGGAGCCCCTTGTGGCGATTCCTGATGACAATAAATGTGTGCTGTTTGAAGCTCCTAAGTTTTGAATTAAATTGTGATGTAGCCACAGATAATTAAAACAGCTGTGTATAATGGAAGAGCCTGGATATGAAGTTGCATTGGTGCTGAGCCAGAGTCATGACTGCAGCACAGATCGGCTTTACAGCCCTGAGTAGTGACCTATCTCTGGGAGCCGATGGAAATGTACTTCTGGGTACAACTATAAGGAGTCAGTGTGAATATGCACCAGGGCCCTGCAGAGTGCCTGGCACACCATAGCCAATCCGTAAATACTCAGCAAATCAATAGGTATTTCTCCTCTCCTCTCCACACATTTGTTTATGATGTTATTAAGATATTAAAATTGAGACATGCATCAGAAGCATCCTTGGAGCCCTACACCTTTGAGTGATGGTCACCGTGGTTTCTGAGTCACTAACTTCACGGGACTATTTCCTTTGAAGAACATGACTATTCCCCATGGCCGAGTGCACCTTGACCCATTGACGGTCAGTGCTAATGGCCCTATCACAGGTCTTTCTGGGGAAGGTTACCCCATAGATGCCTTCTCTACACTGTGGGCACGCTGGCCCCAGTGCTATCATAGCAATCCTGCCAAACACAGAAAGAAACAAGAAGGTATAAAGTGGGGAAAATAGCCCCCCTGAATAAAAGGAACGGAGACACGCTCTGTGCATTGGAGGGAGGACAGCCCAGTGGGAAGACCTCAGAGCTGGCTGTTTGGACGGCCGCAACATTTATTCTTCCCAACAGTCCAGTTTCCCAGTTTGCGATGGTTCAACATACAACTTTTCAACCTTACGGCAGTGTGAAAGTGGTACACGTTCAGTAGAAACCATATTTGGAATTTGAAATTTGTATCTTTTCCCCAAGCTAGTGATCTGTGGCTCCATCCTCTCTCATGGTGCTGGGGGGGCAGCAGAGGCCATGGCTCCCCGTCAGCCACATGCTCACGAAGGTCAACAACCAAACACTTATAACCATTCTGCACCCACACAGCCATTCTGTTTTCCACTTCCGGAACAGAATTCAGTAAATTACAAGAGATAGTCAACACTTCATCATAAAATAGGCTTTGTGATAGATGATTTTGCCCAATTGTAGGCCAACGTAAGTATTCTGAGAATGTCAAGGTTGACTGGGCTAAGCTTTGATGTTCAGTAAGTTAGGTGTATTAAATGCACTTTCTACTGACGATATTTTCTAGTTGCAGTGGGTTTGTCAGGGTGTAACTGCATCATAAGTCAAGGAAGATCCATGTATGGTTTCAGACATGCCAACGTTCTCACCAGACCTTAATGTTCTCATGTGAAAACGGAGAAGGATGCTGGTTGTTTGGGGAATCGCCTTCTCTCTGAGAAGAGTGCACGCAAACATGTTTACATCAGAGGAGGAAGGAAGCAGGAACAAAGGAATAACTCCAATGAGAAAGCGTTGAAGGGATGGACTTGGAAGGGACTCGTTGGCTTTCCTGGAATTTTGGAAGAGCCGCCATGAGGAGAAGCCGCCATGAGGAGAAGACAGGCCGGCTCTGTGTGGGTCAAAGACTGGATCTAAGCTATGTCACAAGAAGATCCGGTTTGGCAATAACCCTTGTGAATAACGTATACATGCATAACATGTAAGTGACAATGCCTTGGTGAGCATACCTGTCTGAAAGCAGAGGCCTCTGCTACAGGGAGTGTGCAAACACACCACAGGACTATTTGCAGGGAATCTGAACTTTAAATTGGGGCTGGGCCTTGGGGACACTGCACGCATACAGCAGCGGTCACGCAGATGCAGGGGCACTTCTCGCCACGTCTGCCCCGTGATGGCGCCTACCGACGCCATGTGATGTCCTGCCCAGACCGGTCCGCTGTCTCCCAGCCTGGAGAATCTCTAAGTTCATTACCATATCGTCTGCAGATCTCTGAGCTGCTTTCCAGCCTCTCCTTCCATGAGTCTCTGACAACGCTTACTGCCAGAGACTTGTGCTGGCTCCTGTCAGCATTCATCAAGACTTTGCATTGTGATAGGTCTTTCTGCTTGGACCTATAAAACCGGAATTGATAAAATCTTACTGATTCCGAAAGGAGTTAAATGTTATTTTTCCCTAATAAGAGCAAATAGCTTCCGTTTATTGGGGCTCTACCATTTGACAGGTGAGCATGTATTTGAACATGTATGTGTGTGCATGTGACTGTGTATATAAGCATGTATGTGAGCATGTGTGTGAGTGTGTACGTGAACATGTGTGTGAGCATGAGTGTGTGAGTGTGAATGTGTGTATGTGGGCATGTGTGAGCACGAATGTGTAATCATGTGATCCTGTATGTAGGAGTATGTGTGTGAGCATGTGTGTAAATGTGTATGTGTGTGCATGAGCATGTGTGTGTATGAATATGTAATCATATATATGAGTGTGAGCGAGTGTGTAAGTGTGTGAGCACATATGCGAGTATGTGCATGAGCATGTATGTGTGAATGTATAAACGTGTGTGTGAATGTGTGTGAGCATGAACATGTAATCGTGTGTGTGAGCGTGTGTGTGAACATGTACTGAACAAGCATAACTCTGGTCATAATTAACTCGAATTTACTTCCATGGTCTACCTTTGCCTCTTTGAAAGAGTTTTTCAATGAGAATACTCTTCATTTCTCCTAGAGGAAAACTCTAGAAGGCCATGGCTATTCTGCTCGCCTTCAAGTAATAGACGACGTAAGGGTCACCTGAGTCACAGAGAGTCTCGGTTCAGAAATTAGAAAGTTGTGACCAAATACATCAAAACCACAACTCTGACTTAACACCACCGTCTCCTTCCCTCCCACAGCATGGCCTGGCGTGGACACGAGGGCTGGATTCGGCTTCTCTAGTTCCCTGTCTGGCGCTCCTCCCTCCCTCCACCCAGCGCCGAGACCCCGTCCCCTCCCCCGTCCCCAAATGGAGCAGGGAGAAGCAAGAGTGATAAGGAACAGGAACCACTTTCGGTGAACGTGTCCTGTCATGAACCTGCTCCCAACTCCGTTTTCGCAGAAACCGATCCTTTCTCCCTCTCTGAGCCTGGTTTGGAATTCAGCTGGGCCGGGACCTCTCCTCTGCTGTTCCTTCCACCCGGGAGATGAACCTCTGTTCCGGGGCGTTGCTTCTGGCCCCTCCATAGTGCCCAGAGACCCGGTGTCCACCCCCAGCTTCTTGGTGTGGGAAGCCCCCCGTCTTCTTGGCCGACCCTCTGGGGACACCTGTCAACCACCCCATCTCAGCTTTCCCTCGCCCGCACACTGCACATGAACCTGGTTCTGACCGTGGTAAATTCCGGGCACATGTGTGCCAGCGTCAGTGCGGCTGCCAGAGGTTGCCGGGACCTTCCTCAGGCCTGAGGCGCCAGTGGAATCTTCTCAGCTGTGGGGGACATGCACCGAGCTCCCGCTGAAGCCCCTCCCCCTAGCGTTGGAAACACGCGTGACACATTTCCTCACACCTGCTCCTCTTGTGTTAAGGCTGCTAACCTGGCATGTGTCACCCTCGCCTTGGCGCTGGATAGCTACCCACGATGCTTCCGTTGACACAGAGGCAGGAAGATTTCCATCTTAACACCCTACTTCATACACAAGGCACAATCTCCCATGAAATGTATTTGACGTGATATATAATGTATCTAATAGCAACCCGCCAAAGTGGTTGAATTGTCTCCAGCTACTTACAAAGAACCTCAGACTGTAGAGCTTAGGTAATGTGCCCCAGTTCACGGAGTAAGGGGAGCAGGGGTGACATGCGGTCCCAAGAGCACTGACTCCATGAACAACCTTGTGCACAAGACAGAGACTCAACTTGGAGCGAGCATGACAGTTGTCGGGACGCACGGGAGAGATGCAGACCACCGGGTGCCCCCCCCACCCCAGGTTTCAGACTAGCAAGGCTGGGGTGGGGCCCGAGAGTATGCATTTCTACAGGGTTTCCAGGTGATGCTGCTGCTGTTCTGAGGCCCACACTTTGAGAAGCACTGCATTATACTAACCCATCTGGGCTGGGCTTCCCCGGCGACCTGGCGGGCGGACCCGGACGACATCACTGTGGGTCCCAGGGGCATTCGGTAGCACAGCTGACTGAAGACAGCTAATTGCTCTCTGTGGTGACGAGGAACTTGTTAGAGTTTTCTCATGGGGGGTGGGGGGCTCAGACGTGTGGTTAAAAGGTCGTGGTGGAAACAGAATACGCACCTCATGCAAACGAGCGTTCTCTGAGGAAGGCAAACCCAGGCCGAACGTCCCCCCAGGTTTGCAAGTGGATGACAACGTAATGCAATTTCATTAAATATGATACCCCCACCTCAGCAGACCTCCAAACACACACGCGTGCACAGGAGATGTACCTTCTGCTTTTGCCCATCGGCTGGTATGTGTAAGGGTCACATAAGCAGGTTAGAGGTGAAAAAAACCTGAATAAATAAAAACACAAGGTAATTCAATTTTGAAAACTGTATTCGTTTGGAATAAGCCAATTTATAAAGCTGGAAGTGACAAACTAAAATTAAATGCACTTCCCATTTATTACTGTGTTTCTACACCCTCATCAGCCAATTACACTCTTAAATCATTTAGCAGAAGGATCATCTTTACTCTCTTTTAAAGTAGATAAATTCTTCTTAAAAATCCATTTTAATGTCTGATTGACGGCTAATTTACATTTGTATGTGTCATGTTTGCTAAGCTTTCTCTATGAGGTTTCCACGCAGCATCTGTGCGTCTGGACATGGGGTTAAGCGCCCTGATGAAAAGATAACCTGAATACCACGGAGAAGAGAGATCTACGACGCTCTTTCTAAAACCTGGCCCCGGGGCCTGGGTCTTCACATTCAGGGTGTCTCTACAGTTATGAATGTCTACGGAAGCTACGCGATCTGTCTCTAAGGGCATAAATAACCAATATGACTGAAGCTCGAGCCATATGCCAAACCGGCTGAATGTCTATCTCCTGGCCAGGGTACCGGCCACTTAGGCAAGGTTTATTTTATATAGTGGTTCAGACAGCATTCATTCCCTGTTTACATCAGAGCAATCTGATCTACTTTCAGAAGTACGATTTCAATCGGAGTAAATGTACATTACACTTCCGTTCTGATCTTCCATGCATTCTGCGATCCTGCTGTACAGCAGCAGCCAGGGGCGTCCTGCGGACACCGTGACGCGTGTGTGCGTGTGTGCATGTGTGTGTGTGCGTGTGTGCGTGGTGGTGTCCCAGCAGATCTGCGCTCACTTACCTGGGGACGTTTCTTACCACCTCTGTGTCTGCCAACACCTGCCTTCACAGGTGAGAGGCTCCCTCCTGGCAGGGGCTGCAGCTTTGTCCCTGACCTGGACCAGCGGGGTCTGCCCAGGGCAGCCCTACTGTGTATTGTGGGTGAGCACACACGCACGGCCAGTGGAGGCCCAGCCACGGGAAGGGGGAGCTCCCACTGAGACACAGCCGGGTGTGGCCGTGGACCTTGTCAGAGCTCTTGCCCGGCACCTCTCCCCATCCCCGGCCATGCTGGGCTCGGCCTCTGCCATTACCCTCCTGGGTGACCACGGCCAGACTCTGTAGCCCCTCTGGGCTTCTGCTTCCTCCTCTCTAAACTGGAGATGGTCAACCCTATCACGCGCAGGTATTAGGAACAATGACATTATGTACAGCAAGGGGCAGTGTGTCCAAGCCAACAGGTTGGCTGCACCTATTATAAATGCCACTCGCCATGTCTACGCCGTCTCCCCGCCCCTTGCCCCCCATCACCCAGAGTACACCCCGCCTGTCCACTGATCTAGATGCAAGCTCTACTTCCCATGCTGCTGGCTCTTTCTCATTTATGTTAAACAAGAAGGAGTGGGTTGTCGCTCCAAAGGGTACCTTCCTCTCGACAGGTCCTCTTAGATACCGGGTCCCCTAATTAAATCACGGGTCCTCGTGGGGGCCGGGGGGGTTGTGTATAAGCGTGGTGGTCAACCAGTTGAAGACGCAGCATGAAGAATTCCAAACCCATTCCAGGCTATTGGTTTAGTTCGACGGCAGAACATAATATACGAATGTCGAAGAAAAGTTGACGACTGACGTAACCCATGAGATGCCACGGAACAGTGTTGGCAAATAGGTTCCGTCTTTCAGGTCAAACGTGATGCAGTGGCCACGGCGGCTGAGCCCCCCATGGAGGAGAACGCGAACACCACCGCTGTAGTGAGGTGCCTACACGGTGTTGCTGACCAAGGCCCTGAGAAGCAACAGGGGTTCATACAGGTTCTGCCAGCACAGCTAGGGGCTACCCCACATTTTTATGGGACCGGGAACAGAAGCTCTGGCATGAGCGGTGGACACCCGTGTCATGCGAGGGAGATGGCTGGAGAGTCGGCTGGATGGGGGAGCCCAAGCCGGTACCCGCGGGACATGTAGAATAGGGGTGAAAGCGACGGTACGAAGAGGTCTCCCGCCTCAGAGAGCCACGAGGAAACTGCAAGGCACACGTGGAGGAGAAAACCCAGAAAACTACTTGGGGTCAGTGAGGACATTCGTTCGACCAGAGAGAGAATTTTGTGACACGTGAAGTGGGAGGTGACGGCAGACAGCCTGCGAAGGAACAGGGTTGAGTTTAGGGCAGCCTGGGTGCTCCGACCTGCTTCAGTGTGCATCTGGGTCTCGCATTAGAACAGCCAGTTTCCGACCACATCATCCCCCAAACGGCTGGGGTCTAAAACATCGGGGAACGCACTGAAGCCTGAGGCTCATCGCGGAGCGTGGGGCTCAGCTGGGGGCCACGCATTCAGGCTCCACGCTGCCTGGCTGCGGAGACGGGAGCAGACTCACCTCCTTGGAGACCCGGCAGGGAGCTTTGCCAAGGAAGCGACTGGGACTAACACCCAGAAATAGAAGATGCGGTGATGAACACAGCACCGTGCCTACCTAGGAGAGGGGCAGATGCCTGCTGGGAGGAAGAGGGGGGCTGTACGGTTGACCCCACATCTGTACAGCTGTCCCGGTCCCATACCCTGCAGATGTACACGTCCCACTGGACGCTGGCACAGGAGCACAGCTCGCCTGCTCCTGACCCACAGGACCCTGACCCACTCCGGTCCCTCTCGCTCTTCTCTCCCGGCCAAGGACTCTCAGTCCACTTCATCCCATGAACAGACTGGATGTTTCCATCCCTCTAGTTTGCCATTCGGCCTCGTCTCAACCCTGGTTCTCCCGCCTCTGCCTGTCTGACCTCACCAAGCACCCCATCCCGTGGAGGTCTCCACACTCCCTCTCTCCTGCCCACCGGCTCGTCTCCGGACCTCGCACCCACAGCCGTGTCCGGAGAAGTCCGCCCCTCAAGCCCACGCAGGGCAGAGCTCAGCCGCTTGGGGCTTCTGTCTTGTTTACGGGTTGAGGCTCCTGTGTCCGCTCCCTGATCTGCCTTCGACGCTGCTTCTGAAGAGATGATACCCTCTGCCTCCCCCGAATCCCACAAAAGGTTACAAGTGTGCTCAGCGTGTGTGAGGAGGCTCTGCGGGAAGGAGCTCATTAATTTTCTCATTGTCCCTCTGAGGCATGTGTCAAGGAGCCACCTCTGTGCCTGAGACCCTGAGCACACCCTCAGAATGCTAAGAAAGCCATGGCTGTTCCCACAGGACACGAGCAGGAAACGCTGTCAACCAGCATCTGCAGCACAGCCAGAAAACGGTGGCGACAAGTGGCCAGAAGGCCAGAAGCTCCCTCTGCGGAAACGGAGCCCCGCTTGTATTCCCTCCAGGAGATCGCTCTGCTGTTACGGGCTGCAGGCCACCTGGGGACCGTCCACGCACAGCCACGGCTCGCTCTCCTGCGCTGCGGTCCCAATGTGTGTCCAATGCCCTGTCGGGCCTCTCGCAGGAAACCCGCAGGCCGCACACCAACACGGACCCTTCTTGGCACTGACGTGCGTTAGCAGTGCTTTCGAGAAACGCGGCGCTTACCCAAGACCTCACAGCGAGCAGACGGCGGGTCCAGAACCCCCCGCAGCCGCCCGTGTCCCCAGGGGAGGCAGCCCTGCACCAGGAATCAATCAGTGAGTCGATCTGTCTCTACGGTGGGAACGGTCACGTTACACAGAACCCGGGACCTTGGCAGGGGTGAACGAACTCGGGATGGACAGGTGAACGACAGTCAGCGTGGCGGGGACGGAGTTTCTCCGGGAAGCCCGTCAGCGGAAGGCCGGCTCGGCACTCATCATGTTTCTTCAGCGCCATCGCGCTGTGTGGGGTGGTGGCTAAGAGGGACTGGGTGTCTGCCACTGGCCCAGTTCTGAGAGAGCCCTCAAGGCTCTCGCCGTCACCAGCAGACCCCCAGCCCGCGGCCAAACGCAAGTGCAGACCGTGGCCCCCCTGTCTGCTTCGCGCTGGGCCTTTTAACCCTCCTCCCGCGGTGCCTGGAGGAACAGGACCTATTCTCGAGTCGCATCCTTCACAGAACCCGGCCCGCTCCCGAGAGTTCCGTGAGCCCTGCCGGTCCAGCACCCGCCCCTCCCGGGGACCTTCCCACCCTCCCTGCCCGGGACCCGCTGGGCCGTCTGCCCTCTCCCACGGGCCGCGCACGCCCACGGCCCCAAGGGCATCTGATGGAATCGGAGACAAGAGCAGGGTGGGTATGAGAGCTGAGTCCGCGTGGGGACTGGATCCTGACAGGACAGCAGAGAGGCCTGGGCTCCCTGAGGACCCAGGAGAAGGCAGAAGGGCGGACAGGATGCGAACCCTTTGACTTTCATCACAGGCGGTCTTTTCAAAGGGCATCCTCGTGTGTTTAAAGAAACACACATCCTGTAAGGTGCTAAAAATCCAGACACACTTAAAAAATGTGAAATATTCTCAATCTCCTACCAACCAGATCCTTAATTTAATATTCTGGTATACTTCCCCTCCAGGAAATTTCCCAAGGACAGATACTTTTTAATGAGACTTAACTTTCTGAGACTGGCGGTAGGTTCTGTTTTCTGGAAAGATTGTTCCAGAAGCTTTTCTGGTATTCCACTTCACGAAATGTGTCCTCAGTTTCTTATGAAATTAGTTAATTCACCGTCTAGAAGCCGGTCTTTCTCCCCACCACTTTCACCAGCAGATTTTAATTCTGCTATTTAAATTTCGGTTTCACTGCAGCCTTTCTCTCCGACCAGCTGTCTTCTGGTCTTGCTGACCGACCGTTCCTCCGCCTGGACCAGCGGCGCGGGCGCGGCCGGGACACCGCCGGGGCTCAAGTCCAAAGTCCCTGCAGAGCCGCGAACCGGGGAAGCAACAGTGCCTGCGCCCAGGGGGCCTTCTCCGATGCACATCGAGCTCGGTGCTGGGGAGGCACCCGCCCAGGGCCAACACTCAGCGTGGGCCGGCATCGCCGTCGACACCCCGGAAGGGCTGCGCCCGTGCTTCCTGCGGCCAGTTCCTCCTGCGGGGAGCTCCCGGGTTTCTGAATGTCTGCGTTTGGGGTTCAGACGTCAATGGCCTTCGAAGGTCGGCCGTCTGTCTTCTCAGTCCCCAGCCAGAGGAACGCCTTTCTTTGCTCAGCAGCATCTTCTTGGGCCCCACGCTGCTCCTTTCCTTCTCATTTCCATTCCATTTATTTCTCATTTTGGGCTGGTTCTTCCCCACGGAGAACCCAGGAGTCCGGGCACCGCGCTTGGCACCGTGGTGCGGTTTTCTAGATGAACCCTGGCGCCACTTACCCTCTCAGGGGTTCATGAAATCACCTTCCCAGACGTGCAGCCAGAGGGCGGGGTACGGACAGCGTGGGGCTCGACCCCCGGCTTTGGCGGCCCTGCGGGCCTGGGAGGGCGTTTCCCCCAGCCCCACGCCCAACTCACTCTCCTTGGAAGATGGCGCCCGTGGAGGACTACAGTCCCCAGCATGCGCCGCTCCGGGCCGCCCCCTGCCCTTGGCAGAAGGTCATGGGACTACACTCCCCAGCATGCACCGCCCCAGGGCCCTCCGGCCCGTACGAAGCGTCGGGGAACTACGGTCCCCAGCATGCCCCGGGCCACCGGCGGCTCACACCCGTATTTCCGGGTTGCGTTCTGGGCGTGGACGGGGCCCCAGACGGCGCGGTGCAGCCCCGGGTGGGGGACCCTGCGGGCTGGCTGCCAGAACCGCGTGGCCGCGGGCGGGGAGGCTGTTGGTGTCCGCCCTGGGTGGACGCGCGGCCTCGCGCTCCGAAGCACAGCGCGGACGTTCCCGCGGGGACGCATCGTCCTCCGGCCGTGGTTAAGCGAGCGCAGCCCGCGGCTTAAATATGGCTGCTGGAGCCGTATTTAGAAATGAGCGAGTTCTCGTACAGCGTGGCCATGTTTATGGCAGTCGGTCTTTGTTCCGGGGGCGTCACAAATTGTGTGTGTCCTGCGTCAGGGACACCGTTTGAAACAGGACACCTTTCGTGTGGGACTTGTGCACAGACATCTGTGATTCTGCATGTAAACGCACGTGTGTGAGAGCAAGTCCTCGAGGGTGTGCGCGTGTGTGTGTGTGTGTGTGCGCGCGCGCGCGGCTCGTGTGTGCGTGCCCGCGCTACGTGCTCTCCCTCCTACAGACAGTGTCTGCGGGCTGGTGACAGTTTTTACAAAGGAATAGTCTTAGGCTCCTGGGCTGCGGAGGCTGTGACTGCATCTCCCCCGGGCCTGACTGTCAAGACAGCCTGGCCACTGAGCCGGCACGCCCTGCCTGTCCCCGGCCTGTCCCCTGCCTGCTGAGGAGTCCCTCCCCCCACCCGACAGCAGCTCTGCGGAGGCTCAGCGCTCTGGCTGTCAGGTGTCCCCCAGAAGGAGACCCCGGAGGCCACCCAGCACAAGGAGCCTGTCCTCGTCCGGAAGGCATGAGTCTTCAGAGCCCTGCTGTCACCGGAACGGGGACGGCCTCCAGCTGCTTCTCCCGGACAGGATGAGCTCCGCACAGCTGGAGTTACCTGGAGGCGTTCAGCGCCTGGCCCAGAGCGGGCAGGGGACAAGGTCAACCCTCTTCCTCGCTGCTCCCCGGCATCCAGCTGGGGCACGTGCTGTGCTTGCTAAGCTGGTCCTGTGAGCTCTTCCCGGAGGGGTTCCGTGCTTGTCCTTGACTCTAGTTTGTGTGCAAGGATAGAAGACTGAGGACAACAAAACTAAGAGAGTCTCACGTGAACTACAAGTTAAGCTTTATTTTGTCAAGATACGATCAGGAAAAAATAGGATAAAATAGGCAGGGAAAGGTGAGGACCTGAGGTGGGAAAAACACGTATTTTGGAACAATGCTGGGAGCTGCTGACTACAGCAAACCCCCTGGGGCGTAAGGTTCCTCTTAAGAATGTGACAGACCCCACCTACTCCCCCTCAGGTTCCCCTCAGGAATTTGACAATCAAATACATAACTAAAAAAGTAAACCATAAAACTTACGCTATACGAGGGACAGGATGACCAGTCTGACTCCTCATACAGTGGAAACGAGCCAATCAGGAATGGACAGCCCAGCTCCTGGAGCTATCCAACCAGCAAGGGTAGAACCTGAGAAGGAAGAAGGGGGAAAGAGGTGGGGGCAGAACCGTAGAAGACGAAGACCCTTGCCCGTTGTCACCTTTGAACATCCCCTCTCTGTAAAGAGAGCTTTGCTACTCTTCTCCCTTTCTGATCTTACACTCTAATAAAGTTCTGCCTGCTGCTCATTTGTGTCCCCCTCTTCATTCTTTGAAGCAGGTGACAAGGAACCCCTGGGTCTTGAGGGAAAGAATCCTGCAACAGAGAGGCAGGAGCACACAATCAATGCCTGGGTGGTCCCAGTTCATCGTGATCGGAACCAGTGTCCTTGTGCCAGACACCAGGGCTGGTGGCCCGGCCGATCACATGGGGTCCCCTCTATCATAGGGGGCCCCCTCTCAGGCGGGCCTCACGGTTGGCCTAATGCTCTGCTTTCACTGTCTTGAAATCCTTAATAATTCTTGAACAAGGAGCCGTGCACGTGTATTTTGAATTATTCTCTACAAGTTATTTCTCCGGCCCCAAGAGATGTTTCATCCTACGTGTCTTTTTCTCCTCTGTAAGATGGTGCCTTCTTCAACTCCAGCTGCAGTATAGGCACCTTAATCTAGACCACTTCAACAAGCAACAGACACGGATTTCTCACCGTTCTGGAGGCTGCAAGTTACACATCAAGGCATCTGCAGATTGGGCTTTTGATGAAGGCCCTCTCCTACAGACATCCTGCTGTGACTTCCCACGGTGGAGGGGCAGGGAGCCCTCTGGGGTCTCTTCCAAAAGACCATGAACCCCTTTCATGGGGCTGCACCCTCACCACCTAATCACCTCCTAATGGCCCGCCTCCCAATACCATTGCATTGGGGGTTAAGATTTCAACACCTGAATTTGGGGAGGAACAAAAACATTCAGAATATAGCAATCAGTAAAAACACCAGAAGGGTCAATTCTTTCCTCCAGTTTGGCAAAACTGGGCCTGGAGTAAAGGCTGCCCTACACCAGCCATAATAATACTTATAAACAAGCCTTGAGGGGATTGAACTGATCTCAAGGGAGTCTAGCCACCTGCTAAGCCAAACATTCTCCAAAGGAAGAAAACTAAAGCCAAACTCACCCAAGTGGGTGTTCACAGTGCCTGGCAGTCAATCAGATATTAAGAGACAGGTAGAGTTGCTACAAATTATCAAACAGATTCCAGAGGAAAGGAGTCAATAAAAACAAATCAAGAGGTAATAGATACACTGAAATTATCACACACACACATAAAACAGCTATTATAAGCGTTATAAATACACTCCAGTATTTAACTTTTTTAAAGTTTATTTATTTTTGAGAGAGAGAAAGAGTGTGAGTGATGGAGGGGCAGAAAGAGAGGGAGACACAGAATCTGAAACAGGCTCCAGGCTCCGATTTGTCAGCCCAGAGCCCAACACGGGCTGGAACCCACAAACCACAAGATCATGACCTGAACCAAAGTCTGATGCTTAACTGACTGACCCACCCATGCGCCCCAGTACACCCCTGTATTTAAGTGAAAACATGAACATCATGAGGAAAGAAACATAAGCCATAAAAAATAACCATTTGTTGGGGTGCCTGGGTGGCTCAGTCGGTTAAGCATCCGACTTCAGCTCAGGTCATGATCTCATGGTTCGTGGGTTCGAGCCCCGCGTCGGGCTCTGTGCTGACAGTTCGGAGCCCGGAGCCTGCTTCGGATTCTGTGTCTCCCTCTCTCTCTGCCCATCCCCCACTCATGCTCTGTCTCTCTCTATCAAACAAATGAATAAACATTAAAAAAATAATAATAATAACCATTTGTGCACCAAAAGACAATATCAACAGAGTGAAAAGGCAACTCATAGAGGGGAAAATATTTGCAAACCATGTTATCTGATAAGGGATTAATATTGAGAATATATATAAAAAAAAACTTTAGGACTCAACAACAGAACAGAAGCGACATGATTAAAAAATGGGTGAAGGACGTGAACAGGCATTTCTCCAAAGGAGACACATGAACAGCCAATAAGCCCGTGAAGAGATGCTCAGCATCACTCATCATTAGAGAAACACCAATCAAAGCCACAATAAGACACCATTTCACAAGTGTTACAAAGAATTATATATATATGATTAAATATATATAAATATAAATTATATATATATATAAAATCCAAGTGCCAGGGAGGGTATGGGGGAAATTGGAGCCCTTGTGCGCTGCTGTGGGGGTGTTAAGTGGTGCGGCCTGTGCGGAAGACATTGTGGCTGCTCCTCGGAAAATGAAACATGAAGTTCCCATATGATCCTACGATTCCACTCATCACATGTCCCTGGAGTCGTCAGATTGTAGAGGCAGAGAGTGGATGGTGGGCACCGGGGCTGGGGGAGGGGGTCAGCGTCAGTGTTACTGGGGACAGAGCTGCAGTTTGGGAACATGAGAAGCTTCTGGAGATGGATGGTGGGGATGGTTGCACGAGAACGTGAATGAGTCCAATGTCACGAGCTGCACACTTAAAAGTGGTTAAAATTGTTGGGGCGCCTGGGTGGCTCAGTTGGTTAAGCATCCGACTTCAGCTCAGGTCACGATCTCACGGTCCGTGGGTTTGAGCCCCGCGTCGGGCTCTGGGCTGATGGCTTGGAGCCTGGAGCCTGCTTCCGATTCTGTGTCTCCCTCTATCTCTGCCCCTCCCCCGTTCATGCTCTGTCTCTCTCTGTCTCAAAAATAAATTAAAAAAATTAAAAAAGTGGTTAAAATTGTAGATTTAATGTTATGAATATTTTACAGTAATGAAAACTAAAATCAAAAATTACCAAATAGAACTTCTACAGATGAAAAGGACAATGTAGAATTAAAAAAAAAAAAAAGTCACAGGCCTGGGATAACAGCAGATCAGACATTGTGGAAGAAGAGAGTAGTTAATTTAAAACCCACAAAGAGAAACCATCCAAGTGAAGTCTAGAGAGAAAAAGAAAAGCAGCAAATAAGGAGGTGATTGGAGTGATAGACAAATTATTTCAAGAAACTATGGCCAGGAATTTCATAAATTTGAGGAAAACCACACACCCACATACAAGAAACCCAGTGAACAACCAAGCACAATAAACACCAAGAAAGACACATAAAGAGCTTCACAGTCAAATTTCTGAAAACCGATAATAACTAGAAAATCTTAAAAGCAGCCAGAATAAAAAGACACATGACTTATAGGATGACAATCATAAAAAAGACAACAGACTTCTCAAGAGAATTAGAAAAAAAAAAAAAAAAACAGAAAACAATGGAACAGCATCTTTAAAGCACTGAAAGAAATAAAAACTGTCAACCTAAAATTCAGTATTAAGTCAGTGTATCTTTATACAAATGAACACGTGTGTATTATGCTAAGTGAAATAAGTCAGGCAAGGAAAGACAGATATCATACGATTTCACTCATATGTGGAATTTGAGAAACAAAACAGACGAACATAGGGGAAGGGAAGGAAAAATAAGATGAAAACAGAGAGGGAGGCAAACCATAGGAGACTCTTAAATACAGAGAACAATCCTAGTGGTGATGGATGGAAGTAGATGGGGGATGGGCTAGATGGGTGATGGGCATTAAGGAGGACACTTGTGGGGACGAGCACCAGATGTCCTATGCAAGAGATTAATCATAGGGTTCTACTCCTGAAACCAAGACTACACTATATGTTAACTAACTTTAGTTTAAGTAAATGACTGGTGTATTCTATAAAAATGAACATGAGATAAATCTCCCATGTAAAGAAAAGGAGGAAGGATGTCACCTGCCAGCAGGCAGGTCCTACAAGAAGAGATCATGACACAGGCATTTCAAGTGCAGAGTGTGATGTCGGATGGGGAAGTGGACCCACATAAAAGGTATGAGAATGAGGTTAACCTTTGGTAGAAGCTGTCAGACTTAACTCAGACGAAAGAATCCTGACTAGTGGGGGCGAGGCTCTGCGCTCTGAAACAGGGCACAGAGTGCTACAAAAATACTGTTTCTCTCCAAATTCATTTATTCACTTATTTTTTAATTTTTTTAAATTGTTTATTTAGTTTTCGAGAGAGAGAGAGAAAGAGAGAGACAGAGACAGAGAGACAGAGAGACAGAGTGTGAGCGAGGGAGAGGCAGAGAGAGAGGGAGACACAGAATCGGAAGCAGGCTCCAGGCTCTGAGCTGTCAGCCCAGAGCCCGACACGGGGCTGGAAGTCGCAAACTGTGAGATCATGACCTGAACTGAAGTTGGACGCTCAACCCACTGAGCCACCCAGGTGTCCCTCTCCAAATTCATCTATGAATTTAAGTCTCTTTTGTGGAAAATTCCAACTGGATCAAAACAATTCAAAATACTTCTGAAGTTCACTAGAAAACAACTAATTTCGGGGCGCCTGGATGGCTCAGTTGGTTAAGTGTCTGACTCTTGATCTCGGCTCGGGTCATGATCTTGTGGTTCGTGGGTTCGAGCCCAGCATCGGGCTCTGTGCTGACAGCGTGGAGCCTGCTTGGGATTCTCTCTCTCCCTCTCTTTGCTTCTCCTTCTCTCTTTCACTCTCTCTCACTCTGTCTCTCAGAATAAAGAAATAAACTTAAAAAAATTAAAAAAAAAAAAGAAAACAACTAATTTCAATGAAAACAGAACAGGAAGTATTTGTTCCTAACCATTGTACAAACCATACAAAGCCACAGTGATTATGAGTGTTTCACCTGAGCGAGGAAGAGTTTAGCATTGCAGGAGTGCTCCTGCCTGAAAAATAACTAGGAGATAATGGGTTAAAATGTTTACAGAAATGAATGGCCGCATTTAAAAGCAAATATGTCACAAATTTTCAGCGGCCAGTAATGCAGCCAGATATCAAAAGTCTTAAGATGTATCTCTGCTTTGACGCATAAATTCTGCTTCTAGAAATTTACCCCTGGACAACAATCAAACAAGAGGTTCAACATGCCCATAGAAACATGCTATAAAATTGATGCCCATACTGTGAAACCCTGGAAACATCTTAAATGTGGAATAATTATGATTTTTATACCCATCGATATACCATGAACATAATTGTATATAATCAAATGTGCAACTACAATATCTTTTTAAAAATCTGTTTATTAGTTTATTTGGTGGGGAAGCAACGTGTGCCTCACAATAAGCCGGATGCCGGAGTACTGGTGAGTAAGGGGGGTTTTCTGTCCTTGAGAAGCTCAGAGACAAGGTGGGTCCCAGCAAGTGCCGCCCAGGACCTGAATGCCACACCGCTGAGACCCTCCCTGGTGACACAGAGGGGGTGCACTGTGGGCCGGGCTCTCCCAGGGCACTGTCCTCATTAAACTCTGCAACTCCAGGGGGCTCAATCAGCTCACCAGGATAAAGGAGATGACAGAACGTGACCAGCGCCCACGAGACAGCCCGAAGTCCCTTCCCGGCCCAGCCCTCCGCCTTCCCGGAACTTCTGGGTCTTCGCTTGGGGCACCTGGTGGGCGCACCTGCGGAATACCGCCCCGGGAACTCTGATGACATCTTATTTTTGTTTCTATTTTTGTTTTGGCCGATTGTCCCTTTGCCATAGAAATGAAGGGCAATGAGCCCTGAACAGCTAAGTTTCTTGGTTGGTCGCTTTGTTGCTCTGACGGCGGGCATCCCCTCACCCACCTGGACTGTTAGCCTTCGCCAGGGAGGAGAATAGGGGGCGTCCGGGGATCGCCATTGGCTCTGTGGCTTCTGATCGCCAACCAGGTCGATTCCCTCTGAAGGCAAGTGAGGGGACAGAGGGGGCCCAGCCAGGTGGGGACACTGGGAGAGACAGGCTGCTTTCAGACGGCTGAGCCCCTTGTTTTCTGGATGAGTTCTTCAAGCAGAAACCCTCAGCCGCAAGGCACGTAAGACACGAACCTTTTGTGCGTTCACCTGTTGGTGATCTGTTTCGTGTGTGTGTGCATGCTTTTCTTTGTTGCCGAGGAAATTACACATCGACGTAGAAGGGTTTGGGAGCCATCATGCTCAGGGATTTAAACACAGTGAAATCAGGAAACTTAAAACGATGTTTCACAGAGCCAAAGTACTATGACCTCAAACCTCTGAACAGATAAACACCTCACCTCTTTCAATGGCCACTCACGTGCGGTCTGTGCGGATGTTGTCAGAGTGAATTTCTGTGGCCCACCATGTAGATCCCCTTCTTTTCCCGACGTCTGTCATAATGCGAAAGGAGCAGAGAGGGGCTGGGCGCTAGGAGGCTGCCTACTACGGGTGTGATGTTTTGCAAATCTCTTTATGCTTAGACACGTTGTTCATGGACAGAGTGGGGAAAAGAAAACATTCCCCAGCAGGTTACGGTGAAGGAGACGCAGAACATCCCGATTGGTAAATTTGCAGATTATTTCATGAGCCCATTGTTAAATACAGTCATTATTAAAAATGAAATTATAGAGGGGTGCCCGGGTGGCTCAGTCGGTGAAGCGTCCGACTTCGGCTCAGGTTGTCATCTCACGGTTCATGGGCTTGAGCCCCGGGTCAGGCTCTGTGCTGACAGCTCAGAGCCTGGAGCCCATTTCGGATTCTGTGTCTCCCTCTCTCTCTGCCCCTTCTCAGCTTACACAACAAAAGTCATACAAAAACAACACATCTCAAAAGTCATTACTTCCTGCTTACTCTCCTCTGTTCTACTCCTCCTCCGCTCGAGGTCACTGGCATCTGCTGTGTCTGCAGGTAGAAATACGCTGACCCGTGATGGGCTGCTGCCTGCCTCCCGCAGCATCACCGCCTGAAGTTGGCCGCGGCGGGGTGATGTCACAGCCCACGATTTGGGGCACAACGTACTCCCTGTGCTGCCCCACTGTCTAGACCCGAGGTGGTGAAAAGTGCTGGAAAATGCAGGCGAAGCCAAAATGTGGCTGGCGTCTGCAGCCATCGCTCTGTGAGAAGCCAGAACCCCGAGGAAGCATGGTCCTCGGTCCACAGACTGTTACGTGATTGGACAGAAGGCCACACGCATCACTGACCCTGGAATGAGGTTCTAGCACACACGGTCCCCATTTCGCTTTGTCTCACGTGGTGTGGACTGCACACAGGAGCACACCAACCAGCATATATGTGTTGTAACTACACTCACTTGTTTGGCCGTGGTCCAAGAGCTTTGAAAAAAATGAGCAAAAGCATTTTTCGAGAATCAAGTTTTCCACGCACCGTTTACACCAGAGTCTTACGTGTGTACTATTATTGGTGAATATTGCACAACACATCCTTGACAGGATCTCGGTTTTACTAAACTATGTGCCCGTGTATGTGCACACATCAGTTTCTGGGGAGGTCCAGGCAGTGAACAAGTGTTGGCACACCACTGTCACCCTGTGTCCGGACGTGGTGAGTGGCGGGTCCTCGGGTCCTTGGGGTCAGGTCTCTGGTGCTGGCAGCGAGGACAAAACAGATACCACAGTAACTGGTCTTACGGGAAAGTTGAGGCCAACGGAAATCAACCCATAACCCTGGTGAGACACGTTCTTGCTGGCTCTGCGTTCGGTGGTTGGTTTTGGCAAAAGCTGTGGCGCGGGTCACGTTGTTTGCCTCCAGAATTGAAGGGGCAGAAAGTCCCCACAAGAGAGTAATCTGCCTCATGCCAGCCATGGCTCAGCTCTTGCGTTTCTCTCTGCTTGGAATGTTCCCGCACCTTCTCTTTCCCTGTAAAATGCTGTCTTATTCCCTAAGACTCACCCGAGCGCCACTCTAGAGTCATCACTGGTTAGATGCGCCTTTTCTTTCCTCTCCTGGCGCCTTATTGCAACACTCAACATGCTCTATTTTGTCTGCCAGTGTCCGAAATTGACTATAATATCCTCAGGGACAGGAACACAGAATCGCTCCTCTCCGTTAGCAGTTCCCAACAATTTCCTATTGAATTGAATAATGGTGACGCTCAGAAGATAAGGTCAAGTCTACGCCCTTCCTTAGTGATTCTGGGCTGTTGTCACCGCATCACTAAGGAATGAGCCCCGGGGGGGTGGGGGACGCCTGTCTGAATGCCTCTCTGCATAGGTGAGGCCTGGGGAAGGGTCATAGTTAAGTCAGGGTTCTTAATGTATTGCCAAGGCTCTTCGTCCACGGGCTACAGAGGAATCGAGATTTACATAAACTGAGTGTTCAGAGGTGTTTTAGGAATTGAGAACCAAAATAGATGTTTAAAAAATTGTCCAGGCTTGAAGTTTAGGAAGAGTTCCTGTACAGAAGGAAGACCGGTGTGGAGTGCGAGGGAAGAGATGTGGTTTGCAGAAATCCCTGGGGAAGGCGTGAATCTCCCCTCCAGGGACTGTTAGGTGCTAAGGCTAGGAAGCAGCATGTGGACGGTAGGAGGTCCACCTGTGTTTTTGGGGGGTTTGTTTTTATCTTTTGTAATCTTTTTTTCCTCTTTTTCTATAATTTCATTCCATTCTATTTCATTTTCTTTTCTTCCTTCTTTTCTTTCTTTCTTTAAATTCACTCTTTCTTTCTTTCTTTCTTCCTTCCCTCCTTCCCTCTTTTCTTTCTTTTTTTTTTTTTTCTTTTTTTTTAGATTCAAGTTAGTTACCATACAGTGTAGTCTTGGCTTCAGGAGTAGAACCCAGTGATTCACCTCTTACATACGACACCCAGTGCCCATTCCAACAAGCGTCCTCCTTAATGCCTGTCACCCATCTAGCCCATCCCCCCACCCGCCTCCCTCTGTCAACCCTCACTTTATTCTCTGCATTTAAGACTCTCTTACGGTTTGCACCTTTGTCATTAATACTTATTGAAGGACCACACAAACAAAAGAGTACACAGATTATGAATATACAGCTTGATGAGGCTTGTGTTTGTTTAGTAAATAAATTAATATCCAATTACTTATTTAGGATTTTTTAAACTTATAATTCTATGGGTGACATAATGTATGACTTAGGTCAAATGAGGTATCATGCAGCACAGTGAATTTAAAGTCAGAAGTCATGGATTCAATTCCTGGCTTGACCTTTCATAGGCTGTGTGCTCTTGGTAAATCACCTGGCACATCTCACAGATGATTGTAAGAATCAAGTGAACTCTTACGTGCAAGGGGTTTGTGAACCACCAAAAATACACACATCACATGATAACGATTATTTCCCCAGCACTATAACATTTCTATACATATTTCTTAGTACGACAGGTGCAGTCCCATAGAAATACATTTCACCAGAAAGGTACACGTAAATGTAATAGAAAACACTGCACATTCTGCTGTAGAGATATATCTCCACAGAATTAAGGCAAGAGCTAGACCGGAGGATGATTGGAGAAACGTCAAGGCAGGACCCGTTACCCCTTATAAAGTCTAGCATAGAACGTTCCCCCTTTCAGCAGCTCAGATAGGCAACGCCCATGACCTGTGAAGCATTGTCCCAGAGCTGATGGGCTCGGGGCCCGAGAGTCTCTCTAAATAACTGAGTGCCTGTGGTATACTCCAGAAAGCATGATCATGTTCTCCAGAATGGGATCCATTTCCCAAGCTTTTTTTGTTTTTAATTCTGGTATAGTTAACATATGGTACTTTGTTGGTTTCAGGTGAGACAACACAGTGTCTCAACATTTCTACACATTCCTCGGTGCTCGTCGTCAGTGTGCTATCAATCCCCTTTACCAGTTTCCCCCGTGCCCGCCACCCCGCCCCCCCGCCCACCTCCTCTCCGGCAACTACCAGTTTCAAACTTCTCAGTAGTTAAAAGCCTGTTTCTTGGTATGTCTCTTTATTTTCCTTTGTTCATTTGTTTTGTTTCTTTTTTTTTTTTTTAATTTTTTTTTTCAACGTTTTTTTTTTATTTTTGGGACAGAGAGAGACAGAGCATGAATGGGGGAGGGGCAGAGAGAGAGGGAGACACAGAATCGGAAACAGGCTCCAGGCTCCGAGCCATCAGCCCAGAGCCTGACGCGGGGCTCGAACTCACGGACCGCGAGATCGTGACCTGGCTGAAGTCGGACGCTTAACCAACTGCGCCACCCAGGCGCCCCTGTTTTGTTTCTTAAATTTCACATGTGAGTGAAATCATATGATATTTGTCTTTCTCTCACTGGCTTATTTCCCTTAGCATTATCCTCTTTAGCTCCATCTGTGTTGTGCAGATGGCAAGATCTCCTTCTTTTTATGGCTGAATAGTACTCCATTGCATACACATCCCACATCTTCTGTATTCATTCATCAGCCAATGGACCCTTGGGCTGCTTCCATATATTGGCTACCGTAAATAATGCTGCAAGAAACACGGGGGTGCATGTGTCCCCTCGAATTAGTGCTTTTGTATTCTTTGGGTAAATACCCAGTAGTGAGGGTCCTGGGTCATAGGGTAGTTTCAGTTTTGACTTTTTGAGGAAACTCCGTGTTGTTTTCCACAGTGGCCACACCAGTGTGCATTCCCACCAAAAGTGCATGTGGGATTCCCCACATCCTCGCCAGCACCTCTTGTTTCTTGTGTTGTTGATCTTAGCCATTCTGACAGGTGTGAGGTGGTTTCTCAGTGTGGTTTGATTTATATCTCCCTGATGATGAGTGATGTCGAACATCTTTCCAGGTGTCTGTTGGCCATCTGGAAGCCTTCTTTGGAAAAGTGTCTATTCATGTCTTCTGCCCATTTTTCACTGGATTATTTGTTTTTGGGTGCTGAGTTGCATAAGTTCTATATATGTTTTCAATACTAACCCATTATCAAATATGTCATTTGCAAATATCTCTTCCCATTCCATAGGTTGTCTTTTAGTTTTGTTGGTTGTTTATGACTTGATGAGTTTTTACAAAGTGAACGCACCCACATGACCATCACCTAGTTCAAGACATAGGAAAACACCAGTCCCCAAGTAACCCCATATAACCCTCCAAATCAGGGCACCCTCTATAGAGGCACTATTCTGCCACCAATCCCCATATGTTAGTTTCCTTCTCTTATGTATCTGGTTTCTAGCATATAATTGTGTCTGCGACATTCACTGACATTCTTTCATGTAGCAATAGTTTGAGCTGAGTCATTGCTCTGTGGTATCCTATTGCATAAATATACCACCATTTTTATCCATTCTACTCTTGATAAACTTCCCAATTTGGGTTATTATGAATAATGTTGCTATGAACTTTATTGTAGATGTCTCTTGGTGCACATGTGTGCACGTTTCTTTGGAGTATGTACCCAGGAGTAGAATCACCAGGGGAAAGGTAATGTTCCCTTTCTCTACCTTCTTTGATTTAACTAATATTTGTATCTTTTTAATGTTTTACCTGTATCATTTTATAAATTTTATAAATTTCCCTTTTTAAGAGGTTAGAATTATAAATTCAAGATTATGATATGCATCTTTGATTAATAACAGTCTAGTCTAAATTAATATTACTGCCACCCTTAGCCAATGCTATAACCTTGGGAGACAAAGGCATTTATCTCTCTCCATATTATTATTGTTATGTATTTTTAATCTTCACGTATTTCACAGACCATGTCAGATATCATTATTATCATATGGTTGATATTTATTTGTAACCACCTAGGTATTTCCCTTCTCCCCTTTCTCTTGCATTTATCCCTCACTAGATTTCTGTGTTTCTCTCGGGCATCATTTTCTTTCTTCCTAAAGAATTCTCCTCTAAAATTCTTCTTAAATTTTTTTTTCCTTCCTGTGTATATTTGTTGGCGACAAAATCTCTCAGCTTTTGCTTACGATGGAAATGTGTTTGTTGTGTTCTCGCTTGTGAAGGACGAGTTCTCTGCTCTGGCTCGGGCTCCCGTCTCCTCCTCGTGGTGTTTTACAGGAGTCATTCCGTCGTCTCCTCCTTCCCATTGCTTCTGAGGAAAGGTCAGCTTCCAGGATTTTTGGTCCTCCTTTGAAGGTCATGATTACGTGTCCTCTGACCGTGTCTGCGATTTCTGTGTCTTTGGATTTCAGGCAGTTTGGTTACGGTGCCAGGCGTGGCTCCCTTCGGGCCCGTGCTGCATGGGGGCTTCGTCGTTTCTCCGTCTGTGATTCCAGTTCCATCATCCCTTTTGGACAAACCTCCACATTCGCTCTTTAGAGGCTCCTCTGCCCTCTTTGCCTTCACTTCTCTTGCTGACGCCTCGCTAACGCGCCTACTTCCCCGCGCTCCACTTGTCTCTGCTGCTGTTTTCCTTCTCTGCCCGGAGCCTGGATGTCTTCTGCTAACCATGGTCTGATAGTCAGATCCTCTCCTCCAGGTTTTGAACCCAACCTTACTGAACTGGATCTTAGTTTCAGTTATTGACATTTTTAATGGCAAAAGTATCAATGGGCTCTTCTTTGTGAATTTGGATTTTCTGATCAAATTCCTCATCCTGGCTATTTTAAAGTCCACGTGTTGTGACTCCAATAAATGTACTATCTTCAAGTAAGTGTTCTTTGTTTCCTGGTTCCCTTTCTTGGCTACGCCTGGAGAACCTTCACGAAATGCTAGGTATTCTGAATGAGAAGTTGCAGAGGGTGTGGGCGAGGTTGTCTTCCAGATGGGGATCCCGACCACGGGCCGACTTCCTTCGTGAGTGGGATTTGGGGCCACTTGCTCACTGGCTGCCTTGTTCTGATTCAGTTTGTAAGGATCCGTGCCCCTCTTCTCTTTTCTCCCCGGGTGACCTCCCAAGGTTCCCGACTGAAACCCTAGACTACTTGCTAACATCCGTCTACCTGCTAAACTCCAATTCAGCCCCATGACACCAAAAATCTCAGTGTTCCAAACCAACAACTCCAAGGTTTTGTGCTTAGCTTCTGAGCATCCTTCCTACCTACCCTCAGGATGCAGCAAACGCCTCCAGGGGAAGCTGCAGGTTTACGACAGAACCAGCCACCTGCCTTTCCTCCGGGGTCCTCCTCCTGCTGTCCCCACAAGCGCCAGGAAGTCACAGGATCAGCACTTTGCCGACTCCAGAGAGTCTTAGCCGGGGCCTAGCCGGTTTCTCAGCCTCTCTCCCCTCTCTCTGGGATCATCCATCTGAAGTCTTGACAGCACAGCAGCCCTTCGGTGTCTTCCAACTCACTAGAAAAAAGTCTGACTTTTCAACTTGTTCTAGAAGAAGCGTTGTCCGTGACCAGCTTCTCCATCTTGGCCGGCAGAACCCCTCAGTTGGGTTATGTTGACAAAGCTCAGGGAAAGCCATGACCAGTGTCCGCAGGTCCCACCCCCCCGCCTCCGGTCTGTTTCCAGTTGGGGTAGAAGCAGGAACGTGGAGACTTGCCTCCCCGCGGCCACTGCGCCCTCCGCAGCCTTCCTGGTGACGTGGCCTTGGATCCACGGTGTAACCGCAGCGTCTCAGCACACAGCCCGGGGACTTCCTAGGACATCGCCCCCATCCCGCCCCCCACCTAGCCCGTGTGTCTGTTTTGGAGAGATGGTCCCTGGTCATTTTGGCCAAACACCTGCAAACAGTGACACAGCCGTTGCCAGACCGGATTCAATAGCTTTTCTCCCGAAATCATGGTTTTCCTGGCCAAGAGCAGACTGACTCCACGCGTTGGAATAGTTTCTATCTCCTCCCCCGGCCTCAGAAATGAAAAGAATAGTACTTGCGACTGAAAAAGAGGGTCATGGAGACTAAGCAAATATTTGTAAAGCAGCAGAGTTTGAACACTTGAAAGAGAAGTGCGATATGAATGGTTATTTTTTAAAGCACCACATGTAGGAAATGCAATCCAGCTTTTTTAAAGAAGTGTTTTGGCGTTTCATCCCAATTTACTGATGAATGGTGACTAATGAAATGTTTGTCTGGGATTCTGAAGAGCGATTCAACCGGGCTGCGTGCACATAGATAACGTCAGTCGCTTTTGATCTTGCGGACCAAAGCATCTTATGTAATGATAAATTATACCAGGTTTCAGAATCCTCTAAATGATGTTATCTGCAGCACCAACGCCTCTCCTTACCGTCTCCCATTTTTATTTTCTCTCCCTGAAAGAAATAGCAGTTTGTAGAGGCTTATAAATTCCAACTCTTATCTTCTCAAATGGTTGTTCCTTTTCCTCATCTTAACATGCAAATAGACTCCCTTTCTTAAGCCTTCGATAAAGAGCCAGAGGGAAAGTTCACAAGGTTCTGATACGCCATCCCGCCAAGCCCATCCACTGAACAAGGGTTCCGAGGAACTTCTCACCCACCCGGGCCGTCGTGGCCAGAGCTCCGGGAACTCCGTCCCGGGCCACGAGCGCATCGTGGGAGAGGCTCACAGGTAAAGAAAGAAAGAAGCGGGCATCTGGCAGAGAATCTGGAGTCACAGAAGAAATTTTCCTAATAGTCTTCAGCACCATTGACAACACAGGGTCTGAGAACGCCCTTGAAGGTGATGTCAGGCAAGGCAGCCTCCAGGTTCCCTTGAGCCCTCAATTCTGGCCAGTCCTGCCTTGGCGCTTAACTTGCTCAGCGACCTTGGGAAGGCCCCTCCCATGCGAAGGTGCCTTTCTCTGAAGGTGGAGCTCGGCCTCAGATTTGCCTCCAGGCACTGTCCTGCGCCTCAGGGGTTTGGGGTGTGAGTTTGGGGGGGGGCTACCAGGGAAGGTTCCATGCCCCGCCCTCCCCCTCCACCTGTACTCCCCCCCACACACACACAAAGCCCCTCCTCTGCCTCCGCCCCACCCCCATGGCTCTGCTCAAGGCCGGTTCCTGAAGCGCGGTCTTTATCACGTTGCTTTTCTGGCTCGAAGCCCCCACTCCGGGGCCTGGCCCTCTGTTTCGGGTGCCCAGCGCCTCCCAGGTACCTGCCCCTCCTGCACCAGGCCCCTGCAGCTTGAAACTGCTCCCTCCCCTTGCACCCCCACAGCCCTGCTGCCCGTCCCATCCTGTGTGCTGGTGTCTCTTCCCCTGCAGCTCCACGGCCCCTGCCCACCACCGTCCACACCCTCCCCTCCTAGCGCCCCTCCGGTCCACCTTGTGACTGCTGATGCTGGGATTTTGTCGAAGTCCTGTTTGTTGCTGTTTTATTACCTTGTGTCTGGAGGCCCCACGTTTTCGCGTTCGGACAAGGCATTCCTATCCCTCGATGTGGCAAAGGGGACTCGCTCAATGCTGTCACACTTACCTTACTTTTGCGAAAAGCAAGAGCAGTATTCGGAGCCTCCAGGAGGCCGCCAGAGGCCTGCCCCTCCCCCCAGGGGCGTTCTTGACCTCTGCTGACTCGGGACTCCCGCGGGAGACCCGGAGCTCTGTCTGGCAGGTGGCTCTGGGCCGTGGTCTTCGTGGAGGGTGTTATCCCAGGTGAGGTTAAGAAAGGCTGATGCTGGCCTCTGTTCTCTGACCATTTCCGTCTATGAGATTCAAGGAGACGCTGGGGGCAGTTGTTGGGACAACGCGCGTAACAAGCGTCACAACGCAGACATAGGCTTTGGAAAGTGTGCGGGTCACCTACTGCCACCAACAAATCCACAACTCAGCATAATAAATACACCTGAAACCAACTTCACTTACTGTGTCCTAGGGTCCAAGGTCGGGGTCGGGCTGGCTCAGTTGAGGCCTGGTGGGGGGCGGGGAGCAGCATGGCTCCTTTCTGGATTCGGGGACTCCTACAACAACCCACAGTTGTTGTCAGGGTGTCAGGATCTGGTTTCTTGTGACAGCGCGGCTGACCTCCCACCTCCCTGTTGGCTGTCGCCTAGGGGCCGCCCTCAGTTCCCAGAGGCCACCTGAGGTCACTGCCACGTGGCCCTCACGGGAGCGCAACTCGCTTCCCCAAGATCAGCAGGCGCCTCTGCTGCCTCCCATCTCTGAACTCACAGAGGCCCACCCCTCTTTGAGAGAGCTCTTCTGATTAGGTCAGGCCTACCCAGAGCGATCTTCATTTACTTGAGGTCAAACCCACTAGGGATCTCACTACATCCGAACACATGTCTTCACCTTTGCCATAAATCACCACACGGTCCTGTCGCCTACGCCACGTTGTGGGCGGGAAGGGGCCCAGACTCTGGCCCAGACTCGAGGGGAGGGGGTTGTGAAGAGTGGGGCTCCCTGGGCTCCACTCTGGGGCGTGCTATGACAAAACTTACTCGAGGTCACCCAGAGGATGGCAACCGTGAACGTCATGGGGTCGGGAATGTTAAATTAGGACAGTGGAGGGGGGACAGAGAACAGCGCTAACGTGTGTGGGGAGACTGAGCCCCCAAGCCTCCTTGCACCACCTTGGCCTCACCACTCAGGACGCTTTCCTTGTTTTACAGACCAGAGACTGGGTCCATAGCAAACCGGGAAGCACCGTGTGGGAGGACAGCAGCTGCCCTTCTCTGGACCGTGTCCCGGCCCAAAGCCTTAAAGAGGGCAGCAGCGTCCCCCCCGCCCCGATGCCCACGCCAGAACCTGCACATGGGCCTGTGCCTCAGTCCACGGCTCCCAGAGGAAGGGGTCATTGGGAAGCACACCACAGAGACCCCTCCCTCCCTGTCCCCTGCACCCTCCCCCTCCCTCCCTGCCTCCTGCAACTTGCCTGCCTTCCCTTCCCTGCACCTTCCCCTCCCCCCGGCACCCTCCCCCTCCCTCCTTGTCTCCTCCCCCTCCCCCCCATACTCTCCCCTCCTTCCAGCAGTTCTTGAACCTACCTCTCCAGGTCCCCACTATCACTTCCCTCCCAGGCCGCCCTCCTCCCTCTCCCTGACCTCCATTCCCACATTCCCTGCCTGCAGTCCTGCCCCAAGTAGCTCCCATCCTGTCCCCCATCCTGTCCCCCATCCTATCCCCCATCTTATCCTCATATCCTGTCCCCCCATCATGTCCTCCCATCCTGTCCCCCCATCCTGTCTCCCCCATCCTGTCCTCCCCATCCTGTCCCCCATCCTGTCACCCCATCATGTCCCCCCGTCCTGTCCCACCCATCCTGTCCTCCCCATCCTGTACCCCATCCTGTCCCCCCATCCTGTCCCCATCTTATCCCCATATCCTGTCCCCCCAACCTATCTCCCCATCATGTCCTCCAATCCTGTCCCCCCATCCTGTAGCCCCCATCCTGTCCCACCCATCCTGTACCCCTATCCTGTCCCCCATCCTGTCCCCCCATCCTGTCCCCCCATCCTGTCCCCCCATCCTGTCCCCCATTCCTGTCCCCCCATCCTGTACCGCCATCCTGTCCCCCATCCTTTCCCCTCATCCTGTCCCCCCATCCTGTCCCCCATCCTGTCACCCCCATCCTGTCCCCCATCCTGTCCACCCATTTTGTCCCCATATCTTGTCCCCCCATCCAGTCCCCCATCCTGTCCCCCCCATCCTGTCCCCCCATCCTGTAGCCCCCATCCTGTGCCACCCATCCTATCCCCCCATCCTGTCCCCCCCATCCTGTCCCACCTATCTTGTCCCCCCATCCTGTTGCCCCCATCCTGTCCCCCCCATCACTTCCCCCATCCTGTCCCCCATCCTGTCCCCCCCATCCTGTCCCCCATCCTGTCACCCCCATCCTGTCCCACCCATCCTGTCCCCCCATCCTATCCCCCCATCCTTTCCCCTCATCCTATCCCACCCATCCTGTACCCCCATCCTGTCCCCCCATCCAGTCCCCCATCCTGTCCCCCCTATCCTGTCCCCCCATCCTGTCACCCCCATCCTGTGCCACCCATCCTATCCCCCCATCCTGTCCCACCCATCCTGTCCCACCTATCTTGTCCCCCCATCCTGTTGCCCCCATCCTGTCCCCCCCATCATTTCCCCCATCCTGTCCCCCATCCTGTCCCACCCATCCTGTCCCCCATCCTGTCACCCCCATCCTGTCCCACCCATCCTGTCCCCCCATCCTATCCCCCCATCCTTTCCCCTCATCCTATCCCACCCATCCTGTACCCCCATCCTGTCCTCCCATCCTGTCCTCCCCATCCTGTCCCCCATCCTGTCCCCCATCCTGTCCCCCATTCCTGTCCTCCCATCCTGTCCCCCATCCTGTCCCCCATCCTGTCCCCCATCCTGTCCCCCATCCTGTCTCCCTGTCCTGTCACCCCCATCCTGTCCCCCCATCCTGTCCCCCATCCTGTCTCCCTGTCCTGTTCCTCCCATCCTGTCCCCCATCCTGTCCCCCCATCCTGTCCCCCATCCTGTCCACCCATTTTGTCCCCATATCCTGTCCCCCCATCCAGTCCCCCATCCTGTCCCCCCTATCCTGTCCCCCCATCCTGTCACCCCCATCCTGTGCCACCCATCCTATCCCCCCATCCTGTCCCACCCATCCTGTCCCACCTATCTTGTCCCCCCATCCTGTTGCCCCCATCCTGTCCCCCCCATCATTTCCCCCATCCTGTCCCACCCATCTTGTCCCCCATCCTGTCACCCCCATCCTGTCCCACCCATCCTGTCCCCCCATCCTGTCCCCCCATCCTTTCCCCTCATCCTGTCCCACCCATCCTGTACCCCCATCCTGTCCTCCCATCCTGTCCTCCCCATCCTGTCCCCCCATCCTGTCCCCCATCCTGTCCCCCATTCCTGTCCTCCCATCCTGTCCCCCATCCTGTCCCCCATCCTGTCCCCCATCCTGTCTCCCTGTCCTGTCCCCTCCATCCTGTCCCCCATCCTGTCCCCCATCCTGTCTCCCCTCCTGTCCCCTTGCTGGGGCTACAGAGCTCTGCTCAAAGGCAGCCCTGACCACCCTGCTCCATTCAGTCCCAGCCTTGACCCCACTTCCTTCCTGGCAGAGTTCACTTCATCCAGCCTTGGCCTCTGTCCTCAGAGCTCTGATCCCTCCTCCCTCCTGCCCTTCCTGAAGGCTCCTCCCTGCCTACACTGCCTTCCTTCCTCCACTGAGATTCTGTGGAGAGCAGCTTCCCAGGAAAACCTTCCCAGAGGACTCATGTGACCCCCATCCACGCTGGACTGAGCCCTGCAGAGCCTGTCCCCCAGGATGGGCCACACCCACTGCTCTTCTGAGGCTGGGCATACAGTAGGGGCTTAGTGAGTGGTCTCCACTGCATCAGGGCAAGCACTCCAGACCTTACCCCCATTTCGGCCTCGGGGTGCCTTCGGGGTGCAGCTGACGGGCCTGTAGCAGCCCCAGCCGGGGCTCACCGTGCTGCTGGGAGCTTGCCCTTGGGGATGTGACCCTCTGTGGCCCTCGGGAGGTCCTGCCTCTGAGGCAGCAGGAAAGCCATCCTGCTGGGACCCTCTGGGAGCATCCCCGCAGGATTCGGGGGTCCTCTGTCCTCATCAAGTCCCTCCCTGGTGCCTCACACAGGTGCAGAGCCCGCGGAGCCTCAGGCGGCCCCCCTCCGACGGGCAGGGCTGGGGACGCAGGACCACTGACGCCCCCTCCTCGGCCTGGAGGAGTCACAGAGACTGACCGTGGCAGAGGCCGGTTACCAGGTCACCACAGAACCACAGCCGACAGGGGGGCAGAGACTGAGGTGTTTATCAGGGTGTGGCGGGGCTCCGACAGCCGTATTGTGTGGTGGCCACCCCAGGCCTCCCCAACCCTGGAAATGAGTCATCAGAAAGCGCACAAAGCCGTGTTCTCCTACAAGCCCCACCCTCCTTGGAGTTGGACATTCCAGCCTCTTCCAACGTTGCCAGGTAGCGGGGGCAGGGGGGGCCGGAGCCCTGCGTGCGCCTCTCGGTGTGGGGCACCCTCACGCGACCTTGGGGCCCAGGTCACTGCCGAGGCAGTGGTGATGTTGCTCTCACATCCTCCGTAGAGCTCTACAGACCAGGGGTTCCAGAAGGCTGCCCTACAGGATTGGGGGCATCACTATTCTTATGGAGGTGAAATCCACACAGCATAAAACCAGTCGTGTTCAAAACAGTTTGGTGCATTTGGCGCATTCACAGTGTGTGTGCGGCCAGATGCAGGAGCCTGTCCCTGCCCCCGGGTGACATCACCGTCCCCAGGGCAGGGGTTGTGACACGCGGGGGCAGCCAGAGCCCCACTGGGTGCCGGCTCGTGATGGGCTCCCCCGACAGAGGCCCCACGACAGCAGGACCCAGGGCTCAGGAGGCACAGTCACAGGGGGGCTGGAGGAAGGGCCCCTCGAGGCCAAGACAGAAAAGGGGCCGCTGCAGGCTGGGGCCTGAGGGGCGGCGAGTCCCTGGAGAGCCCGGGACAGCGGGGGGCAGGTGGGGGCAGTGCCCGCGAGAACCTGGGCACCGGGGCACGGGGACCCCCCCCCCCCCATTCCCGTGGCTGCTGGCACGGCTCTGTCTGCTCTGTGCAGAATGATGCTATTCATTTTCCGGAGAGGAGCAGAGCTCTGGGGGGAACAGAAATGAGAACCTGGTGCTGCGGCCAGAAGTGCAGATTTCTCACGCTCCCTCAGCAGAACCCAGTCGGAACCACACCGGCCTGACCTCCCGAAGTCCTGTGCTCTCCCTGGGAGCCGGGTGTTTATTCCTGTCTTCAGCCTCATTCGCCTCCACCCTGCGGCACGAGGCGTGCGTGGTAGTGTCTGTCGATGTGCCATCCTGGTGCTACGTTTTCTGGGAAAATCTGCGCTTCTGAATTTATTACATTCTCTGTAGATGGAGAAGCTATGCCTTTTTTAAAATGAGGGCTATGAGGATGGGAATAAATGTACGAATTATGTATACACCAGGTGCTGTGCATTTGCCGTTTCTGCGTCCCGAAACAAGAAAGGCGGCCAGGCAGCCCCACGGCAGGGGCGCTGGGGGGCCCCAAGTTCCTTGCCGTGGGTCACACAAGAGCGGGGGTGAAACTCTGCGGCCACCAGAGCCCGAGTCGCATTTCGCCCGCGAGGAGGCTGTGGCTTGAAGGTCGTCCAGGACCGCCCCGGGTGGGCCCGCAGCCCGGCGTGGGGTCTGGCCCGCCTCCCGGCCCCTCCGCCCCATCTGTGTGAATTCTCGCGCGTGACCCCTAGCTAGAGCAAGGGAAAGATAATTTTTCCCTAGAGCACATGGAACGTGGTTTATGGTTGCTGCAGAGAGGGCTCTCCGAGAGGCTCTAAATTACTGTGCTCTCTGGAACAC
The DNA here is from genome assembly GCF_018350215.1 of Panthera leo. Taxonomy (NCBI): domain Eukaryota; kingdom Metazoa; phylum Chordata; class Mammalia; order Carnivora; family Felidae; genus Panthera; species Panthera leo. Next base: position 138,249,199 of record NC_056681.1, on the reverse strand, counting down.
GCGTGCATGAATAATAGATCCAGCCAGATGCGGGCGCCTCGCGTGCAATTTCTCAAGGCGCCTCAAGAGCCTCTCAAGGGTGCTTGCCGAGGTCACAGCCTACTTGAGCTATTCCGGGCGGGAGAGAAGGGGCTCTGCAGGTGGAGACAGAAGCACGACTGATCCGTCACCCGTGTCAGCCCCGCACTGGACCCTGCCGGGGCCCGGAAAGCGGGCGGGACGGCCAGGCACCGGCTCTGCGCCTCCCCACCGAGGAGGAGGCAGTCGCGGGGGCCTTGCAGCCTTCGTGTCTTCGGTCCGTCCGGGTTAGCAGCGCGGGTGTGTCCCCGCCACAGGGCGGGCGCAGGGTGGGACCCTGTCGTCCTACCTGCCCCTGGAGCCGGGTTCTCTTGGCAGTCACACGTGGTAGCAGCGAACCTGAGAACCGGGGGTCTGTGACCTTGACCCTGGCTGCCCTCCTGGGAAGCTGAACCTGACACGGGGTGGCCCCGAGCACGTCACTGCTGTTCCTGAGTCACCGCGTGCACACGGACCAGACACGCGCAGCGCCTCCCAGCGCCATCCTGGGCCACACGGGGCACAAAGTAAACGACACACACAGGCCGCGGGGGGCGCTCAGGGCTCCAGCTCCTGGTGGGCACCGGAAGCCCGGCCCTCACACCGAGTCTTGCGGACAAGACGCTGGGGGGCGTGCTCTGTCGTGGCCCACGGCCGCCAGGACTCTCCTGTGGGTTCCGGTTCCGTGACGGCTGTGGACGGAGTGGGCGGGGCCTGTCTGTGCAGTGCGGTTCCCGCAGCTGTGCCGCCCGCCGAGCCCTGGGGTCACGGTGAGGGAGGGGCCGAGCCCGTCCCCGACCCGCCGCGGAGCCCGCGCTTATGTGACCCTGCACGCAAAGGGCTTGCAGGCGTGACGCGGTCAAGGGTCCTGAAGCGGGGTGACCCTGGACCCCAGACACCTGGCGGCCCGACACGACCACGGGGTCCCTCTGAGGGGAGGCGGGGGTGGCGATCCGAGGAGGCCGTGACCGGCAGGGGAGGAGGCATGGGGGGCCGTGAGCCCAGGACAGCGGGCACAACCCACCAAGTGCTGCTCTTTTCGGCACACACTTCACACCGTGACACGCGGACGGCCCCGCACCTGCCAACGCCCGCACCCTCTTCGCACGGCAGCCGGGCCGCCTCTCCCTGGCGAGCCTCCCCCTGCGCCGGCCGCCCCGCCCAGGGCAGGCCCCCACGGCCGGCCGTGAGCACCCTGCATAAGGACGGCGGTGCCCCCCTGAGCTCCGAGGCAGCCCTGCCCCCGCTCTGTCGCTCCGTCTCCCTGCCTCCCGGCACCCGGAGGCCGGTGCCCAGCAGATCTCTGCCCAGCGTGACTCTCAGTCCCAAGACCTGCCTCACTCTGGAGGCAGGTGCCCAGGAGGGGGGGTGGGAGCACTGAGTGGCCCCCCAGGACGTGGGGTGAGTCCAAGGGGTCATGGTGTCAGGCAGCCAGCTCCGTCACAGCGGGCTGTCCCACCCCCGCCCTTCCCCGCCTGGTGCTGAGCTGTCCCCGGGCTTCAGTGCATGCCCATGTCAGGACAGCTCCAGGAGCGTCAGGAACAGTGGCTGCTGCTGGCGATGCCCCCGCTGAAGCCCCCAGACCGGGGTCACCGGCTGAGCGTGTTTGGGGAGCGCCAGCATCCCAGGGACATGGAGGGGTGCGGCAGGCTGCAGGCTGGGCTCCCTCACCTGGATCGCCAGCCGGAGGTGGGGGGTGGTAATTCTCCACTGGGGACTTTAATGACCCTCAGCCAAGAGGCAGGAAGGAGGAGTGAGAGGAAAGCCTTCCTCACGAACGAGCATCATCACTCCTGGGAGCCAGGAGGGGTGTGGGTCACGTGTGGCATCGGGGCAGGGACTTGGTTTGTCTGGGCTCAGACGGGCTCCCAAGGGCGGCTGGGCCCGGGTCTTACGTGTCTCGGGGGCAGCAGCCTCCGGCGTGGCAGTTCCAAGCACAGCTTCTGCTCCACAGGAGACGTGGGCCGCCGAGGGTGGCTGGCCGTGGCCGGGGATGCCCGTGCCCCCAGGATTTATGTAATACCCCCCGTTTTTCTTCCCAGGGACTCACCGGGGCCTTCCCTTGGTTTGCCTGCAAAGCTCATTTTGCTGAAGTTCGTGCCCTTGCAAATCATTGCGAAGGGTGGAAAGCCTGGACGGGGCTGCTAAGACCAGAATAAACTTCAAGCAGCTTTAATTCTTAGAGCAGGCCCGTGTTCCATCAGGGTTAGATTGCACACACGTGCCTCACAACCAAACACACAATCAGGAAAGCAGGCACCGGTCCAGGAAATTCACAAAGATACACCAGGAAGGGTTGGTTTGCTAGAAAATCTGTTTAGAAAGAGAAAAAAAAAAACAACAACAACAAAAACCTTTAATGTATTAATTCTTGAAGTAACGCCTTTAAAGCAAGGTTTAGCTGAGGAAAGTTCTGAAGTAAAGCATTTCCTGCACGGCTAAGAGGATGAATCTTACTACTGATTATATTGTATTTATCTGCATTTCAGCAATTACTTTACACGCAGTTCAAGCTCAGCCAGTAGTAATAGTCGGAAGATGTTACCTCTTAAGATTCTCTTAAATGCAGATTGTTTTATATGAGCCTGGGGAATAAGAAATTTTTGTAACAATTTCTCTTCTGCTTAAATTTGTAAGACTTGTTAGGGAGTGTCTAAAGCTTAGTGCACAATTCTAGAATGCTATGGAATGAAAGCCGCAGGACGGGATTCGGCGTGAATGCATCTGATCCCGTCTGAGGCTAACCTGTCCCCTCACACCAGTTGGCCGGTCTGGTGCCCGGCTGGCATCTGGGACCAGACCCTGCTCACTGGGGGCAGGGCTGAGTCGCAGGCCTGTGGGTGGCGGTGCCCGCGGTCACAGCACCGACAGCAGAGCGTCCGGGGACGGCAGCCCTGAGACAGAGCTGAGTGACGCTCACACAGAGACCTGGGGACGGTCATCCTGACCCCTTGCCCTGGGCGGGGGCCCAAGGAGAGGGCGTCTCAGCAGCTCGAGACAGCAAAGTGGCCACAGACTCAAAGCCCTTGGCGGGTGGGAAGGGCTCCTGGCAAAGCTCGGCCTCGCGCTCAGCGGCCCCCAGGGACACGGGACGGGGCCCCCGGCACATGGCGGAGCGGGGCGGGCTGCGCACTGGCACAGACGTGCCCTCTGCCCGGGCATTCATCCCTACCACTCAGCACCTCTGCTCCCGGCCGAGGGACCCCAGGAGTTCAGCCGACACCACCTGTGCCCCGTCCCTGAAGGCCTGCCCGGGGGCACCAGGTCCAGCAGGAGAAGCGGGACAAAACTTGCCCTCCCCTGCCTTTTGTTCTGTTCAGGACCCCAGCGACCGGGAGTCGCCCCCCTACCCCCCCCCAGCCCTGGTGGGCTAGTCCTCTCTTCTCAGCTCACCAATGAACATGCTAATCCTTCCAGAAACAGCCCCAGACACACCCAGACATAGGTGCCCCGTTGCCCTGGGTGCCCCTTGGCCCGGTCAGGTTGGCACAGAACACCGGCCTTCGCGGGGACTTGCTTTTTTAAATCGAGGTATAATTCACATGTCCTTCTGGAGGTTTTTAAGTCTAGACGGACAGAGGAGTTAGCCTTTCTTCGTGCTGAAGGGCAGGAAGGGGCGGGGGCAGCTGCGTCTCAGGGACGCGAGGGGAGCAGAGGGCCGCCGGCCCCAGCCGGGCTCCACTGCCCTTCCACGGACGCCTGCGGGAGCTGCAGAAGCCCACCTCTGAGGCTAATCAAGCTTACCCTGGATTTTCGTCACTCGCAACGGTCCTGTAAATCCTCAGAGGTGCCCTTTATTCTATTTCATTAGCCGAAATCCTGACAACCATAATCTCCGCCCTGACTCGCGAGTGATCAGATTAACACAACGTCCTCGGTGCCGGAACCCTCTCCCTCTGCCTCCGTGTCTGCGGCTGTCATTCATTACTCTTTCCCTCTGACAACCTTTTCCGGGGACCCCCTTTCTCCTGCCATCGCATTCGTATCACTGCACGGTGTCCGCTTCTGTCCGATCACCTACCGTAAGTTATAATAACATCATTTGTATGATTGTTGTCTGTCTCTCCACATTTTGGGGGATAATCTCAGCTGCGTAACAGAGCGCTCAAAACAACTGGGGCTTAACAAGATGGAAGTTCATTTTCATTTTTATCGCAAATTATGTGAGTTCAGAGAGAAGCGGTCTAGGGCTGGTGTGATAGCCCCACAAACATCAGATTCCCCACAGAGGATTCCCCACACTTCAAGGAGGCTGCTGGAGCCCTGCCATCACATTCACATTCCAGCCAGCAAGAAGGAAAAAGGGACCAAGACATTTATGTCCTCTCCCTGAAAATGGTGTCTTCTAGAATTTGAACACAGTCCTTCTGTGATGCCCCTTTGTAGCAAGAAAGCAGGGAAGTATAACCTTGATTTCAGATGGCCGTGGGGGCAGCTAGGAATTTGAAGTTTTACAATTAGGCAAGAAGGGGAAAAAGGATATTGGGGAAAACAAAACAAAAGCAAGATCTCTGACCATCCCCACGAGGAGACAGTAAAAGCTGGAAAGGAATGCCCTGTGTCTGCTCATCTACACACACCCGGCACCAAGCAGAGTCTGCACCCACAGAAAGATGTATGTTCCATAAATGGGCACCACCCCAAACTGAAGCCGGATGCCGGCTGTTCAGAGGATCGGACAGTCTTACCCACTGGGCAGCAACCTCTTACAGCACAGGAGTCAGAGCGGAGACCTTGCCTGGCTGTCCCCTGCTGTGCCCTGGGGACTGCCCAGGTCAGGGCAGGGACCGCCCTCCCCCACCCCGGCTGGTGGTGCCTCTCCCACTGCTCCCAACCTTCTTGGTGCCCCTGCTGTGGCCGGCCAGCCTGCCAGCTCCTCGGGCCCCGTGTAGCTGGGGCCTGGGGACCCTGCCTGCTGGCACTCAGGGTGGACAGACTGAGCACGTGGCCAGACGGCACGCTTTTGCCCGTGCGGGGACACTGTTTCATGGACAGTGTTTCTGCGCAGTCGGGCAGGGCCACAGCCACGCGACAAGTGATACTTCTGCCCGTTAGCAGAAGAGGACAGCTGGGGACTCCCTTTTTATTAATCGGTCACTTTGGAAAAGAGAGGCTGCCATTTGAGTCTCTAGAAATTCAGCAGGAACCCATGGGAGAACCTGAGAAGGCAGAGCCCTGACCACACTGACCACCTGACCACACTGCTGGCCTCCACAGGCCTCTGCCTGTCCCTCGATCGCCCTCCTGCTGACCTCCATGACTGCCTGTCACCTCGGTCACCCCCTGCCAATATCCATGACTCTGTCACCTCGGTCACCGTCCTGCTGGTCCCCACGGGTCTGTGTCACCTCGGTCACCCTCCTGCCCACCTCTGTGAGTCCCTGACGGCTCAATTAGCTTCCCAGGCCCTAAGTTCCCCCTTGTGACACTGTCCCTGACCTGCAATCAGCCCCTGTAACACAGACCATGCTTCTAGATCCTTCCCTGCACCACATTCCCTGTTGGAGAAAGACCAACTTCGCGGCTTCCCTTAGAGATGCTCCTGATTCAGTCCCCGCTTTCTCCCACGGCCCCAGCACGCGCCTGCCTGGAGCTCACCGACCCTCGGGCTCTGGTGCTGCTGCTCTGGCCTCCTGGCCTCCAGAGCCTCCCCGCCAGCCCCCCCCCCCCACCCCCCAAGCCCTGCCGCCTTAGCAAATTGCCACTAACTCGGTGGTGGAAAGGACACATTCATCATCCCGCAGTTCTGCGACTCAGAAGTCGGAAGGGGCCCCCAGGCTAACGCGGAGGGAGCCGGCTCCTTCCGGAGGCTCCAGGGGAGACCCTGCCTCTTGCCTCTTCCAGCTTCGGAGACGCCCGTGTGCTCGGCCCCCTCTTCCCTGCTGGTCTTCCGTGTCGCTCTGACTCTGTCCTCACACCTCGCGTGACTTCCCTCTCTCCCTCGTAGGGACGCTGTGGCAACACGGGGCCACCGGGCAGCCCACGCCACGTCCACCTGCAGATTCGCACTCAGCCCCGTGCTCAGAGCCCCCCACGGCCACACAAAGTAGCAGCGTGAGGACGCGGACGCCTGTCGCTTTGTCTCCACGCAGAGTCGCCCCTCATCGGCCCCCCGTGCCCGCCACGCTCTGCTCCCGCTGCGCGTCGGACGGCGGGCCGCCTGCAGCTCACGCTCACGGCCTGCTCGGCGTTGACCTTCAGCGGGACGAGGTCGAGAAATTCACCTCTGTGTCCAAGTACAAGCTGGCGCCGTGCCGGCGCAGGTACGTCCTCCGATCCCGCCGGGACGCAGTGCCCACGCGGGTTCCTGCAGACCGTTCCAGGGCCGGCCGCGCCTCGCGTCTTCCCCGCGTCCACGGGGAACTAAGAGCCGGCCGCGTTTACGGTGGTTCGGGGGTGGTTTCGCGACCCGCTTCCGTAGGGGAAACAGGGAGGGCAGCGCCCACGCTGAAAAGTGCGCCGGGGCAGGGGCAGGGCCAGGGGCAGGGGAGGTGCGCCCTGAGGGAGGCTCGGGGCCGAGCGCCACGAGGCCAGAAAGACGCCCGGGGTGTGTGAGCAGGGCCGAGGAAGCACAGAGCCCGTGGGCCTCTCCCGGGAGGCGGGCCGCCAGCGTGAGGAGGGCGGGCGGGGCGGGGTGTCGGTCGAGAGGAGCAGCGGGGGCGGAGTCCGGGCAGAGCGCACTGGAAGGCCCCGCAGGGAAATCGGGGAAGACGCCTCGCTCGTTCGGGTGAATCACAACCAAACGCGCGTTCATCACACACACACACCTTGTGTTTGCGTGCGCACGGTGCAGGCACGGTGTGCGTGGTGTGTGCGTGCATGCTACGTGTGCACACGTGTTTGTGTTTACGTGTGTGTTTGCCGCGTGTGCACGTGGTTGTGTTTACGTGTGTTTGCCAAGTGTACACGTGTTTGCATTTACATGTGTGTTTGCCGCGGGTGCACGTATTTGTGTTTATGTGTGTGTTTGCCGCGGGTACACGTGTTTGCGTTTACGTGTGTGTGTGTGTTTTCTGCGTGTACACGTGTTTGTTTACATGTGTGTTTGCCGTGTGTACGTGTGTTTGCGTTTACATGTGTGTTTGCCGCGGGTACACGTCTTTGTTTATGTGTGTGTTTGCCGCGTGTATGTGTGTTTGTGTTTACGTGTGTGTTTGCTGCGTGTACAGGTGTCTTACATGTGTGTTTGCATGTACACGTGTTTGTATTTACGTGTGTGTTTGCTGCGTGTACACATGTTTGTTTACATGTGTGTTTGCCGCGTGTACACGTGTTTGCGTTTACATGTGTGTTTGCCGCGGATACACATATTTGTGTTTACATGTGTGGTTGCCGCGGGTACACGTGTTTGTCTACATGTGTGTTTGCCGTGTGTACACGTGTTTGTATTTACGTGTGTGTTTGCCACCTGTACACGTGTTTGTGTTTACATGTGTTTGCTGCGTGTACATGTGTTTGTTTACATGTGTTTGCCACGGGTACATGTGTTTGTGTTTACATGTGTGTTTGCCACCTGTACACGTGTTTGTGTTTATGTGTGTGTGTATTTGCTGCGTGTACACGTGTTTGTGTTTACGTGTGTGTTTGCTGCGTGTACATGTATTTGTGTTTACGTGTGTGGTTGCCACAGGTACGCGTGTTTGTTTACATGTGTGTTTTCCGTGTGCACACGTGTTTGTGTTTACATGTGTGGTTGCCACGGGTACACGTGTTTGTTTACATGTGTGTCGCGTGTATGTGTGTTTGCGTTTACGTGTGCGGTTGCCGTGGGTACACGTGTTTGTGTTTACGTGTGTGTGTGTTAGCTGTGTGTACACGTGTTTGTTTACCTGTGTGTTTGCCACATGTACACATGTTTGCATTTACATGTGTGTTTGCCGCGGGTACACGTATTTGTGTTTACGTGTATGTTTGCCGTGTGTACATGTGTTTGTGTTTACCTGTGTGTTTGCTGTGTATACACATGTTTGTTTACATGTGTGTTTGCCGCGGGTACACATATTTGTGCTTACGTGTGTGGTTGCCACGGGTACACGTGTTTGTCTACGTGTGTGTTTGCCACCTGTACACGTGTTTGTGTTTACATGTGTTTGCTGCATGTACATGTATTTGTTTACATGTGTTTGCCGCGGGTACACGTGTTTGTGTTTACATGTGTGTTTGCCACCTGTACACGTGTTTGTGTTTATGTGTGTGTGTGTTTGCTGCGTGTACACGTGTTTGTCTATGTGTGTGTTTGCCGTGTGTACACGTGTTTGTGTTTACGTGTGTGTTTTCCGCGTGTACACGTATTTGTGTTTACATGTGTGGTTGCCACGGGTACACGTGTTTGTTTACATGTGTGTTTGTCGCGTGTACGTGTCTTTGCATTTATGTGTGTGTTTGCCGCGGGTACATGTGTTTACATGTGTGTTTGCCGCTTGTACACATATTTGTGTTTACGTGTGTGGTTGCCACAGGGACACGTGTTTGTCTACGTGTGTGTTTGCTGTGTGTACACATGTTTGTGTTTATGTGTGTGTTTGCCACGTGCACACGTGTTTGTGTTTACGTGTGTTTGCCAACTGTACACATGTTTGTGTTTACGTGTGTTTGCTGCACGTACACGTGTTTGTTTACATGTGTGTTTGCCACCTGTACACGTGTTTATGTTTATGTGTGTGTGTGTCTGCCGCGTGTACGCGTGTTTGTGTTTATGCGTGTGTGTGTTTGCTGCATGTACACGTGTTTGTCTACGTGTGTGTTTGCCATGTGTACACATGTTTGCGTTTACGTGTGTGTTTGCCGCGGGTACACGTGTTTGCGTTTACGTGTGTGTGTTTTCTGCGTGTACACATGTTTGTTTACATGTGTTTGCCGTGTGTACGTGTATTTGCGTTTACATGTGTGTTTGCCGCGGGTACACGTGTTTGTTTATGTGTGTGTTTGCCGCGTGTATGTGTGTTTGTGTTTACGTGTGTGTTTGCTGCGTGTACAGGTGTCTTACATGTGTGTTTGCGTGTACACGTGTTTGTATTTACGTGTGTGTTTGCTGCGTGTACACATGTTTGTTTACATGTGTGTTTGCCGCGTGTACACGTGTTTGCGTTTACATGTGTGTTTGCCGCGGATACACATATTTGTGTTTACATGTGTGGTTGCCGCGGGTACACGTGTTTGTCTACATGTGTGTTTGCCGTGTGTACACGTGTTTGTATTTACGTGTGTGTTTGCCACCTGTACACGTGTTTGTGTTTACATGTGTTTGCTGCGTGTACATGTGTTTGTTTACATGTGTTTGCCACGGGTACATGTGTTTGTGTTTACATGTGTGTTTGCCACCTGTACACGTGTTTGTGTTTATGTGTGTGTGTATTTGCTGCGTGTACACGTGCTTGTGTTTATGTGTGTGTTTGCTGCGTGTACATGTATTTGTGTTTACGTGTGTGGTTGCCACAGGTACGCGTGTTTGTTTACATGTGTGTTTTCCGTGTGCACACGTGTTTGTGTTTACATGTGTGGTTGCCACGGGTACACGTGTTTGTTTACATGTGTGTCGCGTGTATGTGTGTTTGCGTTTACGTGTGCGGTTGCCGTGGGTACACGTGTTTGTGTTTACGTGTGTGTGTGTTAGCTGTGTGTACACGTGTTTGTTTACCTGTGTGTTTGCCACATGTACACATGTTTGCATTTACATGTGTGTTTGCCGCGGGTACACGTATTTGTGTTTACGTGTATGTTTGCCGTGTGTACATGTGTTTGTGTTTACCTGTGTGTTTGCTGTGTATACACATGTTTGTTTACATGTGTGTTTGCCGCGGGTACACATATTTGTGTTTACGTGTGTGGTTGCCACGGGTACACGTGTTTGTCTACGTGTGTGTTTGCCACCTGTACACGTGTTTGTGTTTACATGTGTTTGCTGCATGTACATGTGTTTGTTTACATGTGTTTGCCGCGGGTACACGTGTTTGTGTTTACATGTGTGTTTGCCACCTGTACACGTGTTTGTGTTTATGTGTGTGTGTGTTTGCTGCGTGTACACGTGTTTGTCTATGTGTGTTTGCCGTGTGTACACGTGTTTGTGTTTACGTGTGTGTTTGCCACGTGTACACGTATTTGTGTTTACATGTGTGGTTGCCACGGGTACACGTGTTTGTTTACATGTGTGTTTGTCGCGTGTACGTGTCTTTGCATTTATGTGTGTGTTTGCCGCGGGTACATGTGTTTACATGTGTGTTTGCCGCTTGTACACATATTTGTGTTTACGTGTGTGGTTGCCACAGGGACACGTGTTTGTCTACGTGTGTGTTTGCTGCGTGTACACATGTTTGTGTTTATGTGTGTGTTTGCCGCGTGCACACGTGTTTGTGTTTACGTGTGTGTTTGCCAACTGTACACATGTTTGTGTTTACGTGTGTTTGCTGCACGTACACGTGTTTGTTTACATGTGTGTTTGCCACCTGTACACGTGTTTATGTTTATGTGTGTGTGTGTCTGCCGTGTGTATGCGTGTTTGTGTTTATGCGTGTGTGTGTTTGCTGCATGTACACGTGTTTGTCTACGTGTGTGTTTGCCATGTGTACACATGTTTGCGTTTACGTGTGTATTTGCCGCAGGTACATGTGTTTGTGTTTACGTGTGTGTTTGCCGCGTGTACACGTATTTGTGTTTATGTGTGTGGTTGCCACGGGTACACGTGTTTGTTTACCTGTGTGTTTGTCATGTGTACGTGTGTTTGCATTTGCGTGTGTGTTTGCCATGGTTACACGTGTTTGTGTGCGCATATGTACGAGTGTGCATTGCTGTGTGTGTCATTGTGTATATGAATGTGTTTGTGTAGTGTGTGTGCGTGTGTTAAGTGTGTTTACTGCGTGTTTGCACGTCCCGTGTGCACGTGGACTAGTGCGTTACGTGTGTTTTGTCTGTGCACAAACGTGTGTGTGCTGTGTGTGCACGTGTCATGTGTGTAGCGGTGCCACGTGTGCATATGTATGAGCGTACGTGGTGTGTTTGTGTCACGTGAGCACACACGTGTGCCGTGTGTCACGCGTGATCTTGTGTGTACGTGTGTTCGCACATAAGCACCGTGAGTGTCCACGTTCCCACTCGGAGGCCTAGTGACCTCCGCGGTCTAAGGTCTGGGGACCGCGGGGAGTCCTTAGCGCAGATGTCCTCAGGGGCACACGCGGCCCTTGGTGGCCCAGAGCGGGGGTGCGAGGGAGGGAGCGGCCCCTCCCCGGGGATCACTCGACGCGGATGCGAGTCGGCGCCCCCTCCCCCCCCGAGGAGTGCCGGGAGGCGGCCCCGGGCAGGCGCGAGATTGGAGCCTGCAGAGCACAGAGGGGTTAAGGGTAGGCGCTCCGGCGACCGGCGGCCTCCTGCACGGCTTGCGCTGGGGCTGCCCTGCTCCGCCTTGGTTTGGCCCCAACGCTCCTACGGGAGAACGGCCAGCGTCGGGGCTTTGGAGGCAGGGCCGAGCCGCCCCCCAGGGCCTGGACGGTGAGTGGGGGACAGGACAGGACAGCGGGACGCCTCGTGGGAAGGAGGAGGGCGCCAGGAGCCCCGGGCTGGGCACAGGTGGGAAAGCCGCGTGTGCGCCCGTGTGTTCGCACGCACCCTCCCACACACGGTCTGCAAAGACCGTTCCAGAAGCACCACTTCCTGGGACGTCAGCCTGCGAGAGTTCCGCTGGGGCCTGGCCAGGGTCGCCTGCAAGGACGTCCTAAGGGCCGGCGGGCAGCTTCCTGTGTGCCAGTGTGCGTGCGAATCCGGAGGGAGAGCGGGGTGCCTGTGGGATGGGACGGCCGCACTCGGGGAGGGTCTGTCCAGGGCAGAGCCGCCTCCTGATTTGGCCGGAAGACACACGGCCCCCTCCTGGGGCCCTCGGGTGCGAGCCGGGGAGAGGCAGGCTGGTGCGCGTGGGCCTTTCCCAGCCGCACAGGCCACCGGGGATGTGTCTGCGGCTGCGGCCAGTCTGCACCGTCTGACCCGAGCTCCCATCGCAAACCACCCGTGAGACCATTCGACAGTCACCCCAACTAGACCACACACCGCGTGTCAGCGTGCAGCCAAGCGCCCAGCCCCTGTCCTACAAATATCGACGACATTGGTGAAGTTGGGGCCCCCGCCAAACGCTGCTCGTTGCGACGATCAACCAGCCGACTTGGCGCCTGCAGGCCATTCCCGAAGCAGAGTAAGGAAAGTGCACCAAGCAGGGGAGTTCAGCGACGCTTCCTCATCACTTCGATGTCGGGGGAAAGTCGGGTCGCATATCCCGGGTCGCGACTTCCCACCTCCTGTCTGACAACGAGCATCCCCTTCGGTGCGAAACTAGAAAACCCAAAGCCACGTTTCTTGGAACAGAGGCGCCATCGGCCGAACCTCATGCCAGGCTGCCGGGCGCCCGGCACACTTCACAGCCGCTCGCCCACCCCGCGCTCTCCTCGGCGTTGCTTGGGGCCACGGGTCCGAACGAGAGGCGTGAGGGCGCAGAGGGGGAGGAAAGCCGGCCCTCACCTCCCCGGGCACAAGGTGCCGGAGTCACACGTGGGGCTCTCCCTCCTGCCGCCCACGCAGAATCTCCCAGTGAGGTGGACGAAGTGCACTCTGGCCCCCGCGTTCCCAGGGAGGAGCAGCGGCGCTCGGCTCTGCCCGGTGTGGGGTCTCCCAGGACCGCGCAGGTCCTCCGCCTTGATGGGCCCCTGTTGCCGCCAATGTTTCCCTGCACTACTGGGTCAGGTGACAAGATCAGGTTTTGAAAACATCCAGACTTTGTCCCAGTGCGACGTGGCTGTGAGACAAGCCAGGGAGGACGCAGCCTGGCAGAAGATCCCTCTTTTTATTTCACGGGGGAGAAAGGATGAGACCTTTAAAATTTGCTCTGGTTTCCTTGAAACAATCACAGGGTTTGAGGTGATATCAGTAGAGGGATTAATAAGGACAATAAAGCGTATTTTGTAGACCGAGGTGAGACATAAAACCCGGGGCGCAGCGACGAAGGCGGAGGGTGTGGGGCCGGAATGGCTCTACACGGCAGGTAGCGAACATATGGACTCAATGAAGAGACAAGGCAAATGTAGCAAAAAATTAATTCAAGCCCCTGACTTATTCCGGGGGAGGGGAGGCGTGGCGACAGATGGTACAACATCAGAATGGGGGATTAAGATAAATTTTAAGAGGACAGGTGTGCAGGACAGAGTGGCCTTTTCTGGTTCTGAAGTGTTCCCCTTCCTCATTTTTCACCGCTGGTTAGGTCCCAAGGCACGGCCCCCAAAGGGCCCCCGTCCGATACGCCCTTACAAACGTGCGCTATATCTTGTCTCCGCCGCGGGGACAAACTTCAATCTGACCTGAGGAAGATGTATGGCTCCCTCCCCTCTTTTCAGCAGGGACGTTCGGGTCCTAAATTCAGGGAGGAGCTCCTCACCTGGAGAGCCCCTCTAGCATAGCTGGGCTGCAGTCAAGAGTCAGAGCAACGTGTCTGTGCGGTTGTAGAGAAAGGCAGGGGCGCGTCTGACCGCACACAGACGTAGTGATGCCGTAAAATATCCTGACAGTTAATGACAAAGGGCAAACAAAAAACGTGTGCTGCCTGTAACAGGCCAACCAACATCCTTAAGAAATAAATAAACCCAACGAAGAAATAAGAAACACGGGCACTGATAAAATAAACAGGCGGCTGCAAGTGTAGACGCTCAATACATATGCGAAGATTTCCCGTTTCATTACACATATTAATCAAATTAAGGCAAACATTGTACAGTGTGTCCATAAAATGAACAGAGACGCGAAAAAATGCAAACAGGTATTTGGGAAGAAGTGAACAGCATAATTCTCTCCTACGCGGAAGGTAAGAACGTAGGCTAATTTGGCCATTTTTATCAGGAGGTACGTAAATATCCATCCTTTTTTTTTTTTTTACCTAGAAACAGCGCATTGAAGAATGTGCCCTAAGTCCACAGCAAAATACGCTCAGAGATGCACGCACGGGGGGATCACTGCACAGCACTGAGCCGTCTGCCCCGGGAGACTGGTTCCATCCATTCACTCCCACAACAAATGTTTGCTGAGTGTCTATTATGTGCTGCGGAGTATTCTGTGTTCCAGAGATACAGCAGCAGACATCCCAGCAACGCCGTGTCCTGCTGAGGCCCCATTTTGGCTGAGGCACAGACAAGAGGCGATTAAATACCTCATAACGTGTCTGACAGATGTGCACACCGTGGAGAAAACTGTAAAAGGAAAAATCGAGAGGGAGGGCGTGTTCTCCAGCGGAACACTCAGCAGCCCCTAAGATAATGTCGTAGGGCCTATTTAATAAGGACGTGGAAAATACTCCAGCACATTTTAAGATATAAAAGGAGGTTATAAAGCAAAAAAAATAAAAGTGATCTGATTGCGGGAACACCCCCACGGCCACTAGTTCCGTTCACCAGAAGGGGGCGCGCTCGCGGAAAGGCTCACACAGTCAACTCTGGGGGACAGGGTCACATAGGATTTTTCTAAGCTACTGCTTGTATTTTCCCAAATCTCTCCTGGATTGTATACTTTTCCAATGAAAAGTTTCCCTCACAAGCTGGGATAAAGCTCCCTTCTATGTGAGTCGTTGGTGCAAGGGGTGACGCGGTACGGCTTGGGGTGTGGGGGGGAGGGGTGGAGAGGGCCAGGGTGCGGGGCTCTGGAGGGAGCCCTTGGGCACCTGCCCAGTCTGTCTGGGGTCAGCATCACTTGCAGGTGTGGGCGAGGCCCGTGTGAACCGGGAGCCTCCGGCGGTGTGGGCGCAGCTCTGTCCCTGGGCTGCGGAGGACGGGTGGGACGTGGGCCTCTGAGGTGACCACGATGTGGGGAGCCCGGGGGGCCGCTCCTCAAAGCCCAGGGTAATTTCCAGGCTACGCACAAGTAAGACTGAAGAATGTGTTGATGGAGACAAGACTTCCTTTTATTTTATTTATTTATTTTGTGTGTGTGGGGGGGGGGGGGTTGGGGAATGGAGCTTTTATTTTTATTTTTATTTTTTTTAATATAACTTATCGTCAGGGCGCCTGGGTGGCTCAGTCAGTTAAGCATCCAACTTCGGCTCAGGTCACAATCTCACGGTTCGTGAGTTCAATCCCCACATCGGGCTCTGTGTGGACAGCTCAGCGCCTGGAGCCTGTTTCGGATTCTGTGGCTCCCTCTCTCTCTGACCCTCCCCCATTGATGGTCTGTCTCTCTCTGTCTCAAAACTAAATACACATTAAAAAAAAAAAAAAAAAAATATATATATATATATATATATATATATAATGTATTGTCAAATTGGTTTGCATACAGCACCCAGTGCGCATCCCAACAGGTGCCCTCCTCAATGCCCATCACCCATTTTCCCCTCTCGCCCGCCCCCATCAACCCTCAGTTTGTTCTTAGTTTTTAAGAGTCTCTTGTGGTTTGCCTCCCTCCCTAACTTTTTTTCCCCTTCCCCTCCCCCATGGTCTTCTGTTAAGTTTCTCAAGATCCACATATGAGTGAAAACATATGGTATCTGTCCTTCTCTGCCTGACTTATTTCACTCAGCATAATACCCTCCAGTTCCATCCACATTGCTGCAGATGGCAGGATTTCATTCTTTCTCATTGCCAAGTAGTATTCCATTGTATATATAAACCACATCTTCTTTATCCATTCGTCAGTTGATGGGCATTTAGGCTCTTTCCATAATTTGGCTATTGTTGAAAGCACTGCTCTAAACATTGGGGCACATGTGCCCCTCTGCATCAGCACTCCTGTATCCCTTGGGTGAATTCCTAGCAGTGTTACTGCTGGGCCATAGGGTAGATCTATTTTTAATTTTTTGAGGAACCTCTACGTTGTTTTCCAGAGCGGCTGCACCAGTTTGCATTCCCATCAACAGTGCAAGAAGGTTCCCGTTTCTCCATATCCTCGCCAGAATCTATAGTCTCCTGATTTGTTCACACTGGCAAAGATGAAGTCAAGCTTTCACTTTTTGCAGATGACATGATATTATACACGGAAAACCCGACAGACTCCACCAAAAGTCTGCTAGAACTGATACATGAATTCAGCAAAGTCGCAAGATACAAAATCAATGTACAGAAATCAGTTGCATTTTTATACACCAATAATGAAGCAACAGAAAGAGAAATCAAGAAACTGATCCCATTTACAATTGCACCTAGTACCATAAAATACCTAGGAATAAACCTAACCAAAGATGTAAAAGATCTGTATGCTGAAAACTAGAGAAAGCTTATTTAGGAAATAGAAGAAGATACAAAGAAATGGAAAAACATTCCGTGCTCATGGATTGAAAGAATATTGTTAAAATGTCAATACTACCCAAAGCAATCTACACATTCGATGCAATCCCAACCAAAATTGCACCAGCATTCTTCTCGAAACTAGAACAAGCAATCCTAAAATTTGTGTGGAACCACAAAAGACCCCGAATAGCCAAAGTAATGTGGAAGAAGAAAACCAAGGCGGGAGGCATCACAATCCCAGACTTTAGCCTCTAAGACTTGCTTTTTAAGAAACGAATATGCAGTGACAGCCTGGTCACAAGAACAAAGCCTACTCCCAAAGCGAGTAGCGTTAATATTATCTTGATCATTCTGATTACGTTCGCTTGTACAATCTGTTCACATCCCCAGTCAGATTTATCTTCCAAATACCACCGTGTTATCCGCCCTTGCCAGAGGAAAGGGACCCGCAGACGGGCGGCTACCCCCAGGGACCCTGACTTGGCCGCGGCATGGTGGTGACTCTGGAGCCCCGGACGGGGGGCTCTTGGTGCCGGCTTAGCAGCGGGAACACGTGAGGAGAAACCGTGGGGTCTCCTCCAGCGTCCAGGCCCAGGGGCCATCTCTCCTGCACATCTGTTTCCCGTGGGATTGGATTTGGCATTTTAAATGCCGGTCACAGCCTCTCAGGACTCAGTGTGAGGTGATGAGAAAATGGCTCTGAAGCTGGCCATCACTCTCCTCGTGCGTAGGAGGAAGCATCCAGAGAAGGCTCACCTCTCCCTCTGCAAATCCACGGACCAGGATGGCTACAGCCTTCCCCGTGGGGCCGCCTGCAAACCTCGTTGCCTTGGAAAACCGCCAACCTCTGCAGCTACTTAACGCTCTGTGGGAGGTGAGTCCTGTCACCACCTCGGACACTGCGAGAAAAGAGGAGAAAAGATGGGACGGTAGGCTCACAAAGCCAGGGCGGGGAATACGGTAGGAACCCTACCCGGACCTACCTGCAGAGGGTCCGCACGACCCTCTGTGGGCGCGAGCCTTGACTGCCCGCACGGCCAGGCGGGGCGTCGGCCTCGCCCCGGAGCTCCGAGCTCTTTCCAGAGTCCCTCCTGCGCACCAGCCCCCAGCCTCCCTGCCCTGCCTGGGGGCCGCCTCTGACGCCTCTGGGGACTCAGTCAGCTTTTCAGTCTTGCTTGCGCACACCAGGCCAGGAGGAGATCGCCACTGTCACGAAGCCCTCCTGGGGGTGGCTGTCAGCTCTGCGCCAGGCCCGGCTCTGCCCACGGCCCCAGGCCCCTGACCCAGAACCCTTCCACCTGGGTTCTGCTCAAAGTCAGGCCAGGGGGCGGGACTCACAACCTGCTCCCTGAGCCCCCTCTCTTCCCGTATGTGTGCGTGCCACTCTGTGCCCTTTCCAACGCGACCCGCGCCCTTGAACACACGCTCAGTTCAGGGAGCTGTCGCTCGTCCTCGAAGCTGCCCCACTGAGGAGGGAGAAAGCGTGATTCAGAGGGGTTGTTGTGTCTGCCCAACGTGCCAAGGAGGGGCCCACTCTGGCTGCATCCCGTGCGGCCCGAATCCACCGTGCACGCTGGGTCCCCACACGCTAGGGGCCCCCGGCCCCCCACCTCCCACGGGAACGCACCTGTCCCCGCCCATCGGGCCCGGCCAGTCCCCGCCCCCAGGGGCGCCGCCCACCCCGCACAGCCCTGGCTCAGAACTGAGGGAGCCCTGCCTGCTCCCCGCGCGGCTGCAGCGGTCCCGGATCACAAGTCACATCCAGAGTAACAAGCACCCCAATTTCAGAGCCTGCCCTCCCACCATCTCAGGGGGAAATAACGTTGTTCCTCTTCAAAGGGGTGTCCACGGACCGACGAGATCACAGAGCAGACAAGTCCTTGGACCACAGCCATTGTTCCGGGATCGTCCTAGCGAACCCCGTGCCCAGCTGAGCCCCCGGTCACGTGCCCTGTGACACTCCGGCTGGCTCCTGCCGGTCCTCACCTGCACCAGCACGTCATGATAGCCCTGACCCTCTGTGCAGACTGTGGGGCGTCGGCGTCTTAAGACATCAGGGAGAATGACAATAAGGGCCTGTGGGATGCTGCTGGCACCCTTGGCGGAGTTCGGTGGCAACGGCTGGCCTGGACAACTATGTCAAGTAATACGTTCAAGTTCAAATAGTCATTTCAAAATGGAAGTAACATCCTAGGGGCATATGACTTTGCAGCAAAGCAAAACAAACAAACAAAAAATAAAACCAAGAAAACAAGTGGAACCAAAAATAAAACATGGCGGGAAAAATTGGTTCAGATTCACAGAAACCGATGTCTATAAAATACCATGGAAAGGCTGGTGGGTCCTTCATCCTGAGTCCAGAAACACACTCACGTGTGAACTGGACACACATCCAGCCGCACCAGGGTCGCCCCCGAGACTGCCCTGGAGCCCAGCAGTGTGGCCGGGTGCCGTCCCAGGGACCACGGCCGCGTCTGGCACACAGGGGTCCCACGGGGACCCTGCCAGGAGTGTCTGTGCAGGAACGCGGACGATGAAGAACCCAAGTACGAGACCGGGGACAAGCTGGGCCGTCATTCCCACAGCTGTGCGGGAGTGACCAGGTGGCTGGCTGGGCCAGCCCTGTTTAGGGCCACAGGAAGGGACCGGTCCGGTGACAGACCATGACATCCATGAAGGCACAGTGGCAGAGAAGCCACCGTCGTTAAATTGTCATTTGCCTATTTTCCGCGCCTGCATGGTTTCCTGCCCGGTTTCCTGCCCGCCCCAAACTAATTCCCCTGGGAGTGGCGCACAGCCAGCCTGAAGGGTTGAGTTGTGTCCCCAAGAGATAATCCGAGAGATAATTGGATAGTTGTGTCCCCCAAGAGATAATCTGTCAAGATGTAGCGTGGGCCTAAATCCACGCACAGAAGAGGCCTCACGATGACAGGGGCGGGCGCTGGGTGGTGTGGCCACAAGCCAAGGGCGCCTGGAGGCCCAGAAGCTGGAGGTGCAGGAAGCCAGCTCAGGGCCTGTGGCCCTGCCACACCTCATCGGGGGCTCCTGTCCTCCGGACGGTGACGGAGCGAACTCGTGTCGGGAGCTGCAAGCTCTGCACTGACCCGGCACGGCGGCCCTACGAAACCCGCACCGCCCCGACCTCGCCTTGGTCCGCTGCAAGCGTGCGCCCTGACACTCAGGCCTGAGGCCTCCCGACCTAGGGGTCAGAGTGAGACCCGTGTCACCACCGCTGCCCAGAAAACCCACCAAGGCCTGACCCAGATGCCGCCCCGGTCGCCCTCCGGACGACTCGGGAAGCCCTTCTCTACCCCTTCCCCAAGCCGCCCTCAGCCCCCCAGGATTCCACCAGCGACGGGGAGCTCACTCCACAGGCTGGTCCGATTCCTACGCTGGCAGCTGTGAAGGCTGAAAGCTCTGGTTTACTTTGATACAACGCCTGGCTGGCCCCCCACACCTGCACCCCCACCCGTGACCCCACCTGCACCGCCCCCAGCGACCCTAGCTGTCCTGACTACAGGGCCCCAGGTGGATTCAGGGTCCAGGCTGCAGCCGTCCCTGCAGCCCCGAGCGGCCACACTGGTTGCAGGGACAGGAGTGGCTCTGTTCACGAGACCGCCCTCGCCCCTGGGGACAAGTCCTGTGTGAGATAAGAGCAGCAGCTTGGGAGACGACTGGTTTCCCTCCGCTGAACAGCTCAGAGGACATGTGACTGCGGGGGGGGGGGGGGTGGAGGGACTGTGTCAATAGCCCATCGGGGACTCTCCCCGCACACCACGACCCGTGTCCATTCTCTCCCGTGTCTAGAGCTCCTGCGGCCATCCGCCCCGCTGCCCCTGACCTCCAGGCCACCCTGAGCCCCACCTGTGCTAACAGAGTGTGCCTGTGTGCTCCTTCCCACACGTTCCTCCCGGGGGCCCCCAAGAAGGGCAGCCCCTCCTTCTCCAAGTGGCCCCCCAGTTCCCAGAGCTCAGTCTCCGGGAGGGAAGAGAGGAGCAGCTGTGTGCAGGGGGGAACTTGACTGTGTTCCCATAAGTAGAGAGTCACGGGGTCCCCTGGCTACACCGGGCTCCTGGCCAGCCCCGGAATGTCACCAGGAGCGCCGCTCAGAGCTGGCGCGTCCCCTGGCACCAGAATCCCCCACGCAGGCGGCCTCCCACCACGGCCGGTGGGTCGGGCGCCGGCCACGTCTCCCCGGTGTCCGTGGCACGTGGGAGACAGGAGGTGTCGGCAAAACTTCTACTTCCTCTCAGTGCAAATAGAAGAAAATGCCTCCCGTCCTCGGATCACGAAAGCATAACTCAGATCCGTAACCCGACATTTGTTGGAAAGCAAAGACACCGCGTGAAAATGTCCTCTCAGTGAACGCATTCTACACATCTGCCCGCACTTTGGGGGCGTCATGCACGGATGCCAAGTTGAGTTCCCGCCTAAAACCCGTGTCTGGAGCTTAAGGAAGGGGGACTGACTCCCCAAGTCATGGGATTGTCCCCCTGCCATGCCAGGATGCAGGCCCGCTCTCCCTCCAAGCCTACTGGGGGGCCTGGCAGCGGGGGACAGGCAGGGGGAGGACACAGCCCAGTCCCACCCCACACTTCCTGGCCCCCCAGCACCCACATGAACCCGAGGCTGCAGGGCATGCTCAGCTGGCCTAACACACAGATTTCCAGGAGGCAGGTGTGCAAGGCAGAGGAACCTGCAGGCACGCATGTGATCACACACACACGCACGTGGATACACGCACCTCGCCTCACACACGCACGTGCACATATGCACACCCCTCACACACGCACACTCACACACACACACACATGCTCAACACACACACACATGCACACAGCTCGCGGGCTCACATCTGTCCTCTGAAACGGCCACTCAGGGCAGAATTTGTGCTGACTTTCTCCTGCCCCAAAGCCCTCCCACGCCTCCTTCATTTCCCTGTATTGGATGATTTCAGGGGTTTCACCCTCTGTGTCCCCATGGGAATGGCTGCCTTGCTCTCGGCGGTGGGGGGACCCTGTGATATCTGCTGAGTCCTGCATCAGACATGCCACGGGATGACCAGTCAGCGTGCCACAGGGCGCCCAGCATGGGTCCAGAGCTTCATCATGGACGTGTGCACGCCAGCAGCTCCCGGTTTCCACACCCGCCCACGCCCGGGGAGGTAGAGCCCCGGCCTCGCGAGCCAGCGCCCCAGCCGGCCGGCCGGCTGGCACTCAGCCCGCTGCCTTGGGGCCGTCGGTGGCGGGGGGCCTGCCAACCTCACTGCTCCCGACATTTTCTGGGGGCCGTGCGTGCGTCCCTCTTTCAGAGAGGTCCGTTCTCCCCGGGAAAGCCGCCAGCCCCTAGCTCGGCGGGTCCAAACCCCCCACCTTTCAGGGCCCAGACGATGAGGCCTCCTCCTGGAAGTCTCCCTGGATTCCCTCCTCTGCTTTCATTCGTAATGCTCTCTACCGTCCCCGGCCTTGCTGCAGACACTCGTTTGCCCCGGGCTCCTAAGCATTTGCCGGTGAGCCTCAGGTTAGTCCCCCCGTGGCTTGAGCCCCTCCGTGGCGCCTTCCCTGCTGGGGTCCGGAGCAGGTGCATCTGGGCTGTGCCTGTCGGGAGTGTCTGCGGCCGCTCCCCGCGGGGGCTGGGTGAGTTCTGCTGTTTCTCTGGGGCCTTCGTGAGCCCCCACACGGCAGCTCCCCGCAAGCAGTCACTGGACCAGTCGCACTCACTGTGGGGGGAAGTTAGGGGTGCCGGGGCGGAGCCAGGCCCCCAATGCCTGCGGGATGAGCGCGGGAAGCTGACGCAGGCCGCCTGACACGCGGCTGGCACGCACAGAGCTCTCCCTTCCCTGTGGGTTTTGTGCTCAAAGTGCATCTCCCGCATTTCTCGTTTTCCCTCGTGAATTTATCCTCCACTGGCGAAAAGATCGTGGCACATTTTAGACCGAACAAAGCCACAAGAAGCTTTCTATTACTTACCGAACAAGAAATGAGCTCCACATTCTCCCCAGACCCAGATGTGGGGTACGTTCATGCACAACATCGAAGCGTCTGGGTTTCGGGTGGAAAATAACCACTCGCACGGTCATGCAGAGGTATCCCTCCTCCCACCGCCCCCGGAAGGCCCAGCCCCGGCCCGACCTTGGGGTCATGGCTGCCGCCCTGACCTCGGGACGTTTCAGTCCACCGCCAGACCTTGGAAATAGCCGTTAAGAGTCTTAGCTGATACTCTCCTGCTTCAGACAAGTGTGGGTATTTAATTGACCCCGGTGGAGAACTGAATGCAAAACTGTGAACTGCATTCGATTTTCCTTCTCGGGACGCAGAGGCTGCATGGAAATGTGTTCACCTACGAAGCCCCATGCCTCTCGGCAGTGTGCTCACGGTGACCCCCTGGGGACCGCCTGGGGCGCGCGGTCGCGGTCAGGCCAGGAGATGGGGCGGAGCCTTTCCCGGCAGACCCCCTCCTGAGTGCTCTTCAGACCGGCCCTGGGGTCTGATCCCAAGCACGAGGAGGCCGGTGGACAGCCGTCAGAGCTGCACGAGGTGGTCCTGACGCAGCAGGCTCGCTGTGGAATGAAGGCCCGGGCCCCAAAGACGCCCTCCATTACTGTGGCCCGGGGCTGGGACGGTAACACCGCGGCCGGAAGCCTCAGCTCTGGGGCCCAAGGTCTTGGATTTGAAGTGTCCTCACAGCTACAAGTGCAGCTCTCTGTGCCTCGGCGGCTTGCGCGTGAGCGGGAAGGTAAGAGCCTTGCACCCTCCTCGACGACATTAACTGCACACAGCCCGGGGCCTCCTGTGCCACAGAAGTCCCGGAAACAGCAGCCCCCGTCCCGGTGCACACCGGCCTGGCTGCTCGGGGCCCGATCCCAAACCAGGCAGGACCTCTGTCTTGGGCTCAGCCTGTCAGAGCGGCGGCCGGGCCCTGCCGGCCTGGTGAACCTGGCTGTGTCTGGGTCCCAGCCGCGGTCCGGGTACCACACGGTCGTTGCCGTGTGATGAACGAGAGGGCGGACGTCCAGTGAATTAAGGGAGAGTGTGGGCCCTACCTAAGTCAGACCACCGCAGGCAGCGCCCGGAACCTCAAGGCAGTTCGAAAACCACGCCTTCAGGGGCGCCTGGGGGGCTCAGTCAGTTAGGCGTCCGACTCTTGATTTCGGCTCAGGTCACGATCTCACGGTCCTTGGGATCGAGCCCCACATCGGGCTCTATGCTGACCACGAAGTCTGCTTGGGATTCTCTCTCTCTCTCTGTCTCTCTCTCTGCCCCTCCTCTGCTTGCTGTCCAGCTGTCTCTCAAAAGAAATAAAAATAAGCTTTAAAACAAACAAACACACAAGGAAACACACCAAGTCTTCAAAGGACCAAGATTCGGGTCACCTCGGATTGCTTTATTAGCGCCTGCAGCTGCCACTGAATACGGACACTCGTCGTCCTCCAGGAGGGAGGCCAGTGAGCGCTGGGGGCTGTCACCGCCCCAGAAGTGAGGGAGGAGGTGTCTCCGTGCAGCTGACCGGCAAGTGGCCCCAAGTGCAGGCCAGCCTCAAACTGTGACCTGAGCCCCCCATGGGAACTGTCCTCCAGACCGACGCCACGCAAGGGGAGGGGCCAGAGAAGCGACCGAGGGGCTTCCTGGGTCGCTGTCCACACTGAGGTTTTGCATCCTTCAGGGAAGGAACACCACAGGATTTGCTCAGAGGAATCTGGATTTGCCCAAAAGAAGGTACCCTTGCCCTCACGAGGACACAGATCTTCTTCAAGCAGCACCAGTGACCCTAGAGAGCCGAAGGGATCGGCCACCGCTCCTTCTCCAGGGGCCTCCGTGTCAGGCCCCGAGGCCACAGGTCTGCCCAGCAAGCAGTGTCTGTTCACCAGCCACACTCTGCCCGTCCTGCCTTTTGGGGCCTCGACTCCCCACAGCTCCCAGCCCTCAGGGCCTGGGCTGCTGTTCCCACCCGCGGATGCTGCGTACCAACCGTGACCTTCAGTAGCATCTGCTTGTGGCTCTGAGTTAATCCCAGCGATTCACACCCCGGTTCCCGGATAACGTGAGCACCGACCCTCACTGGGCACTGGCCGTGGGCAGCCCTCCGCCCGCTTCGCCGGTGACCTCGTACAATATCCACAGCAAGCCTTTGAGGAGACAGCTATTACACCTCATCCTCCTGCAGATTTAAAAATCCAAGCACAACATGTGAGAAGGAGAGAGGATGGAGAGGGGGTTTGCGAGAGGCAGCGGGAAGGGCGGAGCAGAATCCTGCCGGGCAAGCAGGGTGGAGATCAGCCTCCTCCAGACCTGCCCGCTGGAAGGGGCCTCTCCACCCTGGTGAGCATCTCCCCAAACCCTCCCTGGGGTTCCCTGCCACATGGCCAGCTGCCCAGGACAGCAGGCCCTTGGCGGTCGGCCCCCTTATAAAGGGGTTTTAGGTCTGTCCCCCTCTGCCCGCCAGGGCCTCCTGCCGTCATTGGTGCAAGGAGATGATCTGTCCCCAGTGCCGCCCCGTCCGCACCCCCAAGCACCTGTCACCTGCTGCGGTCGCTGCCCCGTCACCACACCCGACGTCACCAGCCAACCCAAGAGCCCGGGATATTTTCCTCGTGTCTGATTCGTGAGTGGTCACGACAAGACTCCGCCCTGTGTGGTTTGTGATACATAGCACAGACCAGACGAACGGGAAAACTACAGTGTTTGTGCCGAGGTAACGCGTGCTGTGGAGACGCTGTAGAGGGGTGAGGACCAGGGGTGCACGGGGCGGCCTGAGGTGTGAGACCCGCCGGAACGGGCACCGGCAGTGTCCCCCGGGGGGAAGCCTGGGGGGCGGGGGATAGAGCTGCGGACACATCTGGGGGCGGGGCTACCCGCAGATGGCCAGGCACGCGGACGCCCCGAAGGTGGGCCCGGGCGCGACTGGGGGGCGGGGTCAGGGAGGAAGGGGGGCCGCAGCGTTAGGGGCTCCGGGCCACTCCAAGGGGCTGGGTGTTGACACCAAGTGCAGACCACCTGGGGACGTGGAGCATCGATGTATCACCGACTCCCCTTTTCGGGGAGACTCCCTCTGCCGTGTGCAGCGCAGAGCACGGTGGAAGGGGATGCGGCCGGAGGCAGCGGTGGGCCCAGCCGGCCAGGGTGGTCATGGGGTGAAGCCCATCCCGCCGGGTTCCGTGTGACAGACAGAGAGGAGTCGGGGTCAGCGCAGGGGCTGAGGCTCCAGAAGGATGAGGCGGCCCCACCGGGGGGGCGGGAAGGTCGGGAGCTCGGTTCCCGGCACAAAGCCAAGGGCTCTGGGACAGGTGGTAGCATACACAGAGGGTAGGTGGGTTCGGGCTGGACGTGAGCCGGAGGGAGGGCCTGTGAGCCCCCGTCTGAGCGACACCACAACCGGGGAGACGGGGTGGGGGGGCCCGGCCGGCCAAAGCGCTAGTCCCAGAGGTGAGGAGAGGCCGGTGGAGGGTGAGGAACGGGCAGGGAGGAGGGGAAACCAGGGCAGCCAGCTGTCCCCAAGCTGGGGACGTGTGTGCACCAGGAGGAGAGGCCAGTGGGGGGAAGGACAAATCAGAAGTTTCCATGGCCTGTGAGGCCCTCGGGCGCCGACTGGCCCAGCCCCTTCCTTCTGGGAACGAGAACAGAATCAGAGCAGCGAGGGGACTTGGGGGTTAGCAGAGCAGAGCCCAGCTCAGACGCGGGCCTCCAGCCACTAAGTCATGGCTCTGACCTCAGCCTGCAGCCAGACCGTCAGACTGCACTCTCCTGGTGTGGAAGTCCCCACTTACCAGCGTGCCTATGGCCCGGAGGACAAACTGGCTCCCTGCTGGCTCCCAGAGGGAGTGGGGACTGGGGACCACGTGGGACTCAAAGGTCACCACCGGCCCACGTCCACGGGGCTCTAGACCACACCTCGCTCATCCCGCTTCCTTCTTCGTCCCGCTGGACCGGATGCAGCCCGCCCCGCGACTCACCAGCTGGGGGAGGACGGACTGAGGAAACAGCTCTGCAAACTGAGGGACGCGAAGAGTTTTGCCCCCTTTTCTCTCCTCCACCTGCTTTCTGTGTGTTCGCACCACATTCTGCACAGCAGAACGCCACGGGCCCCTCGCCCACCTCTCACTCCACTCGTTTCCCTCCCCTGGATCCCCTCACCTTGTGAACCATCGGTGTTTGGCAGGGGCCCCGGTGTGCGGCAGCTGGGTCTGAGACCATTCCTCAACCGAGAGCCCGGGACGCTGTTTTAAATAAATGTGCAGATTTGGAAAAAGGACAAATACCAAGTAAATCTTGTCTCTAATGGCCCATCAAGCATTATTGCTGAAGATCAGCTCCTAGAACCCGTGAATCTCAGAACGTACAAATCACCTGCTTTTGACGGGTAACACATATACATTTTGTTTAAGAGCAAAATGTCAGGAAATTCATTTCTGGAGATGTGCGAGGAGTCACGCACACCAACCCCTGCCACCTCCGTAATAAATTTGGGAATGCGAAGTGCAGACCCTGCCCTTGAATGTCTCACACCCTCATCAGCAGCCTCAGCGAGTCAAGCCAGGGAAGGCCTGGCCGGCAAGCCCTGCAGCTTTTCTGGAAGCTGCTTGCACCTCAGGGTCCTGTCTCCCGGCCCCGGGCTCGTGCTCTGAAAACGGGGAGGGAATGCGGAACGGAGAGGGGGTGTGGACGCTCCGGACGCAGAGGTGAGAAGATGGAGGCCGGCTGGGGCTTCGCGCGGGTCGTGAACGCGGTGTGGATGCACGTGGGGACCCCCTGGGCGGGGAGAAGCGGCCCCGTAAGCACGGCTGCGTGACCGCGTGTACATCAGCCGTGCCACTGCGCGCACTGAAGGGGACGGTCCCGAGAAAATGCAGGTGAATCAGTCCCGTTCCGGCCCAGACTTGAACCGAAACCCACAGAGAGATACCTCCTTCTCCACTTAAAATTTTGGGAAATTTCTAATTCTTATTTTTGAGACCCTAAAATCTCTAACCACTGCCCCCGAAAGCCTTGGACTCGCGCTCCTTCTTAGGGGAGCAGCAACGACGAGGGACCTTGTGACGGACTCCCCAGGGGCTGGCAGAGGACGCGGCTGCCTTGGGAACACAGACCTTTCTAAGAGCTGGGGTTTGGTTTGTTCTCTTTCTCTTCGTTTGCAGTTCTCCTTCCTTAAGGAGTTTCTTCGCACTCAGTCACTTAACCAACGTCTGTCCCTACTACTGCCAATGACAACGGGGGCAGCGGCTGTATTTCCTGGATTCTCACAACGTGCCGGACACTGTGCTGGCAGTTTCTTGCAACGGAGCTCGCCACTCTCGAAGCAGGTGTTAGGTCCCATTTTCCACCTGGGGAAACCTAGGGTCACACTGCCAGGCGCCGGCCGGCCGCCGTGGGGGTCGGAGGCTGGAACACAGCTTCTCACCCGGTGACAGGTTCCCCTTGCTGACCTGTGCGGGCACGCGAAGCCGAACGTGAGCTGGGACCGTGTCAGGGAAGCTGGTGCAGGTGGAAACCACCGTGGTGCAAGGTCAAAGCGACACAGGACGTGAGTGTCCAACGTGTGGTCGTGGACCCGCCGAGGAGCAAGACCCCTTCCCGCGGGGATCAGGGGAGGCCTGAGGGGGGGGGCTGGAAGTGAACGGGACGGAGCCGCGGAGCCGGGGCTTGGGGGCAGGGCCCCCCCAGAAACAGGCGAGTGTAAGGAAAGCAGCACCTGCCAGTTGTACGAATTCACCCCGACAGAGTGACGGGAGTATAAACACAGATACACACACGAAGGAGGTTGTCAGCCAAGCCGTCTGATCGCAAGAGGAGATTCACACGAAGACGTTATGATGCAGCCCAGGGGCGCAGCGAGTGGGGGAGCTGGAGGTCACAGGAGACCCCCCGGAGCTGGAGAGTGGGACATGGCAGTCACCACCTCACGCTGTGAGGAGGCACGTCCGCCGGGGGGCGCCCTGCTGCCTTCACCGTCATCCCGCACATCGGTGAGCTCAGCAAAGCGGGGGAGGGAGTCAGGCAGCCCCGGGGGAGGCCCTGGGGCCAGACCAGGTGGGCAGAGGGCAGGGTCCCTTCCAGAAAAAGGAGCGCAGCGCTTGGGGCCTGGGGCCAGTTCTGGTCTCAGGTGCTGTTCACATGGGAGAGCGAGCACACGGAAACCCTCCCGCCACGGGGCCCGGCACAAGCTGTGGTGGCACATGAGGGGACAGCGTGGCACCTGGGAGGGGACTGGCCAGGAAGGGGGCCGCCCAGAGCAGAGAGAGTGACAGACCGTCCCTACGGGTCTACTCTGCACGTCCACGTGCACGTGCATTTCTGATGATGCCGTTTGGTATGGAGTCCACGCCAGCCACGGCCGAGCGCTCGTGGCTCGTGCTGTCCTGACCACTCAAGCCCCCGGGCCTGGTCCCCCAGGACACCCGCCGGAGGAGGCTCTGCTTCCCGCTTGGGACACAGAACTCGGGTTCTCGGGGAGCGTGTGGCGCGGATGCTGTCATCGCCAGGGCAGGAGCGTGGGAGGGCAGAGCCCACAGAAGGATCTCTGGGAAAATTTCTGACCTGAGGGATGAGGAAGCACCATGGGACAAGTGTCAGAAAATTAAAGCAACACAGTTGACAAGAATAAACCGTTGAGGTGAGAGGAGATTAAATTTTTTAGGAGTCAAACTCAAGAGAAACTCAAGTCTTGAAATATATTATTGCAACTTAAAACATAATCATGTGACCTGGGTGACCCCAGGTGACCCTCAGGACTGTACATCCTACAGATGGACACTTTGTGTCATCGGTGGACAGACATGTCCTGGGAGGCCCCTCTTCTGAGAGTGTGCAGGGACCTGTGACCTCCCCCACGATGGGGGAGAAGCTTCTGCGACCACAGCACCTGTGTGAGGCTTCTTTTTGGCGGGTGCTCTGCAGGTGACCCTGCCACTTGCTGAATTGTGGGGAGAGTCCACATGGTGAGGAGCTGGGGACGGCCCCTAGGAGCTGGGGACAAACCCTAGGATTTGGGGACAAACCCTAGGAGCAGGGGACAACCACTAGGAGCTGGGGACAAACCCTAGGAGCTGGGAACAACCACTAGGAGCTGAGGACTACCCCTAGGAGTTAGGACCATCCCTAGGAGCTATGGATGACCTCTAGAAGTTCCATGACCTCTAGGAGCTGTGGGTGATCTCTAGTGGCCACAAATGATCTCTAAGAGCCACAGTGACCTTTAAGAGCTATGATGATGTCCAGGAGCCATGGTTGACCCCTAGGAGCCACAATGACCTCTAGGAGCTATGCATGATGTCTAACGGCTGCAAATGACCTCTAGTGGCTGTAGACAACTTCCGGGAGCCGCAGAGGACGTCTGATCGCAGAGGATGGCTTCCAGCTGACAGCCAGAAGCTGGGTTACTGCCCCTCAGACACAAGGAGAGGGACTCTGCCACCACGCTGAGCGGCCTTGGGAGTGGGCTCGCGCACAGATGAGCTCCCAAAGGAAATGCAGCCTGGCCAGGTCTTGACTGCAGTCTGAGACCCTGAGCAGGAGCCCCAGCTAAGAGCCATGGACGCTGTGAGACAAGAAGTGTGGGTTGTTTGAAGCCACTAACTGTGGGGTGGTTTGTTAGACAGCAGTAGTGTCTGAAGAAACAGACCCAATAGGAGGCGTGTGCATGTGCGTGTGCATGTGCACGTGTGCGCGTGTGTGTGTGCACGTGTGTGCGCGCGCGTGTGTGTGTGCACGTGTGTGTGTGTGTGCGTGTGTGTGCGCGCATGTGTGTGCGTGCATCCATACACAGAGGGATTATCAGGAACTGACTCCCAGGTTATGGAGGCCGAGGAGGCCCAGATTTGCAGTCAGCAAGCTGGAGACCCAGGAGAGCCCGTGGCCAATCTGCATTCTCTGAACGGAAGACGTGCCCCTCCTCGAAGACGGGCCGGCCGAGAAGCGCTCCTCACCCGCCCTTGGGTCAGTGTTCTGTTCCCATCGGGCCTTCAACCGATCGGGTGAGGCCCACCCATGCCGGGAGGGCCCTGTGCTTTACTTGCCTGTAACTCAGATATCACTATCCTCCAGGTTCCTCAAAAAATTAAAAACAGATCTACCCTGTGACCCAGCAATAGCACTGCTAGGAATTGACCCGAGGGATACAGGAGTGCTGATGCAGAGGGGCACTTGTACCCCAATGTTTATAGCAGCGCTTTCACCAATAGCCAGAGTACGGAAAGAGCCTAAATGTCCATCAACTGACGAATGGATAAAGAAGATGTGGTATGTATACAATGGAACACTACTCGGGAATGAGAGAGAATGAAATCTGGCCATTTGCAGCAACGTGGATGGAACTGGAGGGTATTATGCTGAGTGAAATAAGTCAGGCAGAGAAGGACAGATACCATATGTTTTCACTCATATGTGGATCTTGAGAAACTTAACAGAAGACCATGGGGGAGGGGAAGGAAAAAAAAGTTAGGGAGGGAGGCAAACCATAAGAGACTCTTAAAAACTAAGAACAAACTGAGGGTTGATGGGGGGTGGGAGGGAGGGGAGGGTGGGGGGGATGGGTATTGAGGAGGGCACCTGTTGGAATGAGCACTGGGTGTTGTATGGAAACCGATTTGACAATAAATTTCACATTAAAAACAAACAAACAAATCTCACTCTTCTCCAGAGGTGCCCTCCCAGACCCCCAGGGTACCGTCTGGGCAGGTATCTGGGCACCTGCGGCCCCGTCTGGCTGACACATCACCACAGGCAGGCAGCTCGACAGCCGAGAACAGCTTTACCAAGTGTTCCTCACCCCGTCCCCTCCTCCGAGAAGCCCTCTCATCAGCAGCCCTCACGTACAAACACCCCCAGCCCCAGGTCAGAGGGCTTCCGCCCCTGCCGGGTGCCTGTCCCGGCCTGGGGAGATTCTTCATCCTGCCCTTCCGTGGGGTGGGGCCCCCCTCCCCAACTTTCGCCCTCTCGGCCCCTCTGTGTAGACGGAGACACGAAGGAGCACAGGCCTCCCTCAGGACAGTGCTTGTGGCTGGCCCCGTGGCGACCACACGCGGCACAGCCTCTCCCAGCGGGCCGCTGGGTCTGTGCCGCACTTTCTCCTGCTGCATTCACGTTCAGGTTCCGGAGCCTCCCCTCTTGGAGTGAAAAAAGGCGAGGCGCTGTCTAGACAAAGACTTCCTCTGCGCGTGAAGCTGGTGGCCTTCGGGTGGACGTTCTCCACGCGGTCCCTGAAGACGGTACACTGGGGTCTCGCGGAACAGGGTGTCCCCGTCGGAACAGCGCAGGGAGAATGGGGGACATCCGAGGCTGCTTCCGGATATGCCCCACCGCCCCCAGGCCGCACGCCCTCCCTCCGTTGCCCGGGCCTCGCCATAAGCCAGAGACGGTGCGGGTGGACCATCGGACGTGCCCCTGGCGGCATGGAGTGGCTCCCTGGCTCATGTCCTGTCTTCGCCTCGTCTGCTCCCGCGGCCCGGGAGACACCGCGGCCTCCCCAGGGAAGCCGTCCCGCCGGCCGGGGCCACTCACCACCTGCTTCCCGGCCACTCC
This sequence comes from Panthera leo, assembly GCF_018350215.1. Taxonomy (NCBI): domain Eukaryota; kingdom Metazoa; phylum Chordata; class Mammalia; order Carnivora; family Felidae; genus Panthera; species Panthera leo. Next base: position 138,217,389 of record NC_056681.1, on the reverse strand, counting down.
CCCGCCTCGCCCCGTGACCTCCGGATCAGGCGTGAGGACGTGCTGACAGTGCCTGTGACCCCACTGTGTGGTCCACCGCCGGGTGGGTCTCCCGTCTGCGTGTCCCATGCGGTGATGCTGGAATCAACACGGCCGCCGGTGGACTGAGCCCGGGGGTGGGCGGTGCCCTGCGTAGGGCAGAGGCCTCACCAGGACCCCGTGTGACCCGTCTCCATAGCGTATGGAGAAGGGAATTAATTGCCTCTGAACACACCTGATGCAAAACTGATGTCACCTGATTTCCCTGGTGACACCAGCTAGGTGGGGCTGGGGGGCAGGGGCCGGCCAGTCCTGCCCACGGCGACCATCCCAGGGCACGCGACTTGGCACGGAGCCCTGCCGACAATTTCTGCGTTCCGGGACACGGCCTCCTGCCCGTCGGGCTCCCTGGGGTGACATCTCCAGCCTCCTGGGCTCCTGCATAATCGACGTTCCTCCTCAGGCGGGGCAGGGCGCTCAGAGGCAGGCCAGGCCGGACGTGTCCCTTCTGGGCTCCAGCCCCTCCGACCAGCGCTCGGGGAAGGGATGTCTTGCAGGCCTGGCCTCGGAGCTCCTCCGTAACCTTGCCTCGAAAGCACGCTCCCGCCTGGGCTCCCGATCCGGCGATGTTGGGGGTGACCCCGGGGCTCCTCCTGTTCTGGCCGGTGCTCTAGCGGGCACACTGTTGCACTCTCAAGCCCGGCACCCGGGCCCCGTGCAGAGGGGCCAGACGCAGGGTGCCCACGCTGTCTCCACTGATCTCAGGAAGACCCAGAGGCACATCCCTCTCGGGTGCATGGTCCCCACATCCCACCCTCCGCGGCCCCCGCGCCCCCTTCGGGAGCGTCCCCCCACATCTCCCGCAATCGGGGCCGGGCGGGCGGGAGCCCAGGGGCGCCAAGCACGGCTGGCCGGGCTCCAGCTGCACGGGTCGTTCTGCCCCGCACAGGCCAGGTTCATCCTGACTGCAGGCTCCCTCTCCTGCGGTCTGCCTTCTGACTCCCACTCCTCCCCCAAAGGCACTTTCACCTTGGGCACTGTTTGCACCCGGCTCAGCTTCTCCCGCCACCGTTTAGGCAAAGGCTTGAAATGCCATGGGCGGATGGCTTTGTGGTTGGTGCCAGCGGGTGCGGCCCAAGCAGCGTGCCTGGGACCCTGACGGCCTCCCAAGAGGACGCTACGGTCACGCAGAAGCCACTGCAGCAGCAGAGACGGGCGCTGACGCTTCAGAAACTGCCCGGGCGTGGGTGGGTGGCTGGCCGCCCTCCCAGGAAGGGACAGGGAGCGGGCGTCGCCAGGTGCCTGTGCTGGTTCGTCCACTGTGACCGCGAAGCCGCCAGGCCCTGCCCGCACCGCGGCTCCTCTGGCCGACAGCCCCGGGAGCCGCCAGCCCGGCACGACTCGATGACGTCCGCGGGAGAGACGCATGTAGGGCGTGCAGACCACGCACTGGCTGCCTCATTTGTGCCTCCTCGTCCCCGCCCGGGCGTCTACTGGGGGCTGTGAGGGCTTCGCACACACTCACCTTTCCTGCCTGCACCTCCCCTTGCAAGGTCTGTTGGCGCTCCATCCTCTGACCCAGAACCGCGCTCTCCCAGGAGAGCACGGTGTGCAGGGAACCCCTTCTTGTTCTCCAGGCGAGAGGCGGGCACCGCCCTGGGACAGCGCCACGGGCTCCTGCGGCTGAGCGGCGCCCCCCCCCCCCGCCCCGGGCTCCCCTGTTCGAGCCAGCACTTGTGACTGGGACTGTATTTGCAGACGGTGTCTTTAGACGGGAGACGGAGGTTAAATGAGGTCACTAGGGTGGCCCCGATCCTATCTAGCTGGTGACCTTGTTAGAGCGGGGGTAGAACACAGGCACACGCAGAGGGACCGCATGGAAACACCGGGAAAGGACAGAGTGTGCCCGCCGGGGAGGGAGGCCACAGAGGACCCAGACCCCCTCCCCCGCCCCGCAGTGCCCCAGTCCCCGACCTCCAGCCCCCAGCACGTGCCCGGCACGTTAGTGTCGCGTAAACTGCACATCCACAGGACGTGTTCTGACGGCCCCAGGAAACCAGCTCACAGCCTGGCCAGCCCTCATCATCTCCTTCCCCAACGTGTGTGGACAGGACGGGGCTGCTGTTTTCCCGCGATTCAGTGCATAAAGGGCCACTTACATTTCAGAATTGCTACATAAGTGTTCTTCTAGCCGCCGGGCCTGAAACTCCCCCTCCTTCTATCCTTCTTATAGAAGCAGTAAAACGGCCCCAGCCTTTCTTTCTGCTTTGTCCCACCTGAGCCACCCTAGAGGCGGGAACTAGCTTCCGTGAACTGTCTGGCCGGTCAAGCTGCCCCCTGATGCTCCAGGACTGGAGGTAGGACCCTGAGTCAATTTCCCTCGCACGCGCTGTGTAAGGGCTCAGGCAGGCACCTCGAGGTGTCCAGGGGCCCGGGTGCAGCCTGGCTTGGAGAGCAACAGGGCGTCCCTCTGCCGCGGGTCCCGGGTCAGTCCTGCCAATAACCCATGGGACACCTGTGCTGACAAGGAGGGACCTCTCTGAGAGCCAGGGAAAAAGGGCATCTGGCCCCCAGCCCCTGCCGCAGCCAGTGCACGTGGGGGGCCTCAGCTCTTCCCTTTACTTCCAGGGCACAGCCGTCTTCTCAGGGCACCCCCGGAGAGGGACACAGCAAAGCCTGCAGCAGGGTGATGGGCGAAGGAGCAGGAGTGCAGCCCCCGGCCAAGAGTGGGACGGCCGGCCTGCCGGACCTCAGCCCTGATGGCCCACTGCGGGGAGGTGGTAGCCAGGGCCACCTGGGTGTGGACGGGAGCCCTCCCCAGGGACCTCTGCCAGCCGCCCGAAAACCCCAAGACCGTGGCGCCCTCTCCCGCCCCGCTGGCCCCAGCAGAGCCTCCAGTGGCCCAGGTTGCCCACCCGATCAGGGCGCCATGACCCGCATGCGCCTTCCTCCTTCACCCGCCGCCCCATGCAGAGAAAAGCCCACCCAGAGGCTGCCGTGGGTTAGGAATGGCATCCTGTCTGTGTCCTGGGATGTCAGACCCTCGTTTTCTCTCAGGGAAGAAGACGCGCTCTGTGCAGCCAGAGGAAGGAGCCTGCGTGGTCCTGCAGCAAGAGGGTCAGACGGACCTCCTCCCAGCCCGACTCAGAGCCACCGAGGCCCGGCCCGGCAGAGCGTCTCCCTCCGGCACTGGAGGGTTAAGTGACGCAGCCCGAGGATGACCGGCACAGGGGCCACGGAAGGAAGGGAGGCCGCGTGGTCAGCAGTGGCTGGCGGGGGCTCAGGTGCCGGGAGCCATGCGGGACCAGCCCTCCTTGCCCTGAGGCAATCCTGACGTCCGAGGCTGTGCTCCCCCCTCGGCCGAGTCCCCCTCTGGAAGCAAGCCCCTGCTGTTTGCCCCGGGTCACCCCCGAGCAGGCTGCTCTCTCCGGGAGCCTGGGTGTCCTGGCTCAGCCCAGCTATAGCACCGACAGATGGAGGGAGGCCCGGCCCTAAAGCCCCTCGCCTCCCAGCTGCCCACTCGAGGAGCGCGGAGGGCCGAGGCGGGACAGGGCACCGCGGGGCACGTGCTGCCCCCACGAGCCCCAGGCCCCTGCAGGAGAACCACAGAGGCCCCACGATAAGGGCTCTCGGTCAGGAAGCCTGAGCTCCGTCCCGGATAACGCATCGTGCATGTGAGCGAGGGACTTCCCCTGTAAAAAGCGGGGACAGGACTCCCAGGAAGGACGGTGCTGCAGGGGCCTCAGGGCCTGGGCAGGGCTCCAGGGCCCCCACCCACACGACAGCAAGGGCCCCACCCGCTCAATGCCATACATTGGGCTCCACTGTTTACAGTTTGTGTGTGAGCACCGCGGGAGCAGGTCTGTCCTGAGGCCTCCCCGGCGGGTTTTCATTCCTGTCCTCCCGCGTCGCTCCAGGAGATAGCGACTCCCTCTTCTGGTCTGACCCACCCCTCCTGACGTGGCTCAAGAGCCAGCGTCCCCAAGGCCCCCTGGCAGGCGGGCAGGCGTGTGTCTGTGCCCGTCCTCGGCGCCCACAGCTGCTGGTTCCGGGGCGTCCTGGATTAGGAGCTCAATAAACGTTTGTGGGATGCGTTGCCCTAACAACAGCCGAGGACGACATGCTCCCTGATCTCAGAGTCCTTTCGTGTCTGACCTCAGACAGGCAGGTGCCACGGGGCCTGCCTGGGACGCCTCCTGTCAAAGTCCTTTTCCAACGTTGTGTGGGAGCGATGCCTCCCTTGGCCGAGGGGTGCGTCCAGTGCCTCCAGGCTGGGACAGCAGCCCCATTCTTGGCGGACAGAAGCCGCCCACGCAGATATGTGGAGGAGAGACTCAGGTGGAACTCAGCTCGCACGGTGAGTGATCCATATTTATGTCTCTGAGCATCTGCTGCCTCATCTCAGAAACACCCTCGAGAAGACGGTTGGACCCTGAAGCCGTGCGATAGACGCTTAGGGCTTTGGGGATTGGACACCTGCCTGTGTCGACCTTCCTTCCCAGATATAGGTCTGTCCACTCGGGACAGTGACGCTATCCTGCTGGACCGGAATTTCTTTCCCTACAAACCAAAACGCTGACCTTCCTCTCCCAGGCGGGACCAGGGTGGAGAGGAGAAAACGTGGAGCTCTGGACTCCAGCGTCCGTATCCCTCGGACCGTGGCTGCCGGTGGGGAAACGGACCAATAAGGCAGCCAGTGTGGGCCGGGCACGCAGGAAAGATGCTCTGACGGCCAGACTCCTGTGATTTGATCCGGTTACCCGCTGCGTAACTGCTGTGCACATTCGGGCTCTTTGGAGATTTTCCTGCCAAGGTCGCTGTCCTTGAGGCTTCCTCCAACTCCGCCTCCAGTTTGAAAGCAGGACTTCTTCCCCTGCCTCCCACACGTGTGTCCCCGAGGGACAGATTATGTAAGAGAAACAGAGAGGAGATGGGGGGGAAGACGGCACCGGGACTCAAACACGTCCGTGAGGCATCCGGGGAAATCCCACTGCAGTCTGCTCAGAGCGCTGCTCCGCGGCCACGGGGACCCGCGAGGTGGCCCAGCCTGGCCTGCGGGGAGAGGCCGGAGCAGCCTTTCACCTCCTCCCTGGCCACTCTCCTCCCGGGGCCTTCTGGACTCCTGCACCCCTGCTGCCAGAAAGGAGAGCCGGGCGCAGCCTCCCACCAGAGCCGGGCTTCGTCCGCCTCACCCTTGACCTCTCTTCACCTGCCAAAAGTAAACCCACTTTCGTCGGCTTTGGGGGCTCCCGGGATTCCCTGTGACTCCAGAACTCCTTCCCCGTGTGGCCCCACCTGCCACCCAGGAGGGCTCAGTGGCCGCAGAAAGTCCTCAGGGACAGGTCCTGCTGATTCTCCGCTTTGGTGGCACTTTGTGCACCGTCTTTGGTTCTCATGGCCACCAAACATCTACACGATAGGCCTACACACATCTGCCTGCAACACCCGCGCTCGGGTGGGCTGCCGGTGGAAGGAAGTTCACCGACGCACCGTTCGGGCATCGGCGTCGTGGCCCACGGCACAGGCCGCGGTCTCGCTGACTCAGTCTGTGCCTCTGATGCCCCACAGCGAGGTGCACCGGTTGAAACACTGGTGTCGCGCTCTGTCTGGAGAGTAGAAGCCGCTCTCGGCCCAGAAAGGAAAAGCAGCCCTCGCGTGCACCTGCTGCTAAATCCGTGCACTTTCCGGGTGGGCTGTTGGACGGCAGGACTGGCCTCCGGGCCCCTTTTGCCCTGAGGGTCGCCCTCCTGGGAACGCATGCTGAAGGGAGGTAACCGGGGGGCCTGGGGGGCGTGGGGGACGCACCACTGTCTCTGTGCCACCTTCCACGGTCATTGGTACTTGAGGACAAAGAACATCAGACAAAATGAGAAGACACCAGAGCAGGGAAATGAACTCAAAGTCTGTCTGAAAGAGGGGAAGTGGGAAGGCTGGTGGCCGCGGCCCGGGGAGCGCCCCGTCTGCACCCGCCCCCCGGCCCAGAGACGACTCAGCGTCCCACGAGGAGCAGTCAGAACCACAGAATAGGAGGAAGAACAAAATGAAGAAGACAGCCGAGATCTGGCTCCCACCACAGCCCTTCCACCGTTCCTGCTGGGGCTTCTTCTGGGACCTGAGCGTCCTTGTCCCGCCCCAGAGACCGTGAGTCAGGGATCGCCCAGGGAACAAGCGTCGCTTCCCGCGGAACTCTGAGAAGCGTCAGGTTCTGCTGGGCCTTGTCCGAGTCTGGCACCCTGCCAGCGTCCCAGTTTGCAGTGGGAGCAGAGACAGCGGTGGCGGGAGGGCCCCGGGGCGAGTGTGGGGAAGGCCGAGGTTCGGGCGGCTTCCCGGAGCCCACGGCAGACCAGACCGGGTCCTAGACGTGCCCTGCTGGGTGGACGGAGGACAGCGGGGGGACAGAGGACGTGGGGCCGCAGGGGAGCTGGGAAACAGGAGGAGTCCCTGATGTGAAAGACTCAGGGGGACAAGGAAGGCCGGCATTTGGAAGACAGGGGAGGGCCGTGCCGCCGATGGCCCCACCGCAGGGGCTCTGCCCTGCCCTCCCGCCTGGTGCCCGCCCTGCAGTGTCAGCGGTCTGTGAGCCAGCCGTTCACAGTAAGTCCCCCGGTCTCGCTCGCTCTGTCCCTGGTCTCTCTCCCTCTCCGGGGCATGCGTGTGTACACAACAGTCACAAGGACGGGAGCAAGACACATGTGCGCAGACAGGGAAGGCGCTGGTTGCGTGCAGCGTCTCCCTACAAGCTGGAGAAGGAGTCACTGGCCGTGTTGCCACGCCCGCCCCTCCAAAGCCACTTGGGGTGTTCCGGGCTCGCACCAGACCACAGCGCCCTCCGTGTTGCAGACCCACAGGCACTCGAAGGAAACGGGCAAGCGGAGATCGGCGCTGCAGGTGTGCCCGTGTCTTCCCACGGCCCCTGTACCTGGAGAGGGACGTGGCGGCGTCTGTGGCTGTGCTGTCCCCGTGTTATTCCTGGGGGGGGGGGGGTCCCGTGCTCATCATCGTGTGCAGATGTCCCCAGAAACAACGAAAGAAAACCAAGTGCAGTTCCCAGACCTCTAAGTGTTTCCGCCAAGACTTGAAGGGGCCCCTCATGCTGTGCTCGTTCAGAAGCAGCTCTTGCACACCCACTGTGCGCCGGGCTCTTGCACACCCGCCGTGTACTGGGCCCTGAGAGCCCCGAGGCCACCATCTGACCTCGGGGAAGCACAGAGATGTGTGCAGCTTGCGCTTTGTGCAGGCGCCTGAGGGGTGAGGGACGGGCTCCCAGGCCACTCGGGTACTCGTGTCCCCCCCCTCCCCGCACAAAGGAACCAGAGGCACCTGCAGGGGCACAGACTCCTGCAAGGACAGCGGGCACGATTAGGTAAATTCTAACCAAACTCACCATAGCAGAGTCAGGCGTGGAACTGACTGGATTGCGGGCTCGCGGTGGGCTAACTCTGCCTGGGGATCAGGAGGTCTCACCGAGGGGAACGCTGGCAGAGTCTCCATGACTAATAGGACCTCGAAGCCAGGGGGCCTCCATACACAACTACTGGGCCCGGCACGCCCGGGAGACAAGGTCATGAGTGCAGAGCTCCCTTGGGCCCCGGGGTCGGCGGGGGGGGACAGGAGGCAGGAAGGCGGGCTGGCCCGGATCCTGGAGGGCTGGCATTCCTCGTGGGGCCGCGGGGACACCCAGGAGGATGACTTAGGGCCCCACCGCGCTCCTGGAGGAGGCCGACGAAGGCCGGGCTGCAGGGTGTGTGGCACGCACTCGGGAGCAGGGGGAGGGACCTGGCCCTGCCCTGTGCAGCGCAGGCACCCACATCTGGAGCGAGAGCCCCTTCCCTTCCCGGACTCAGTGCTGCCGGCTGGCAGGGCGGCAGGGAGGCACCGGGGATGCGGTGCCCCACAGATAGCTCCCCGCTCCTCCCGCCCCGGGCTTGCTGGCCTCTCGTTTCCTCCCCCAGCCCTGCCCTGCCTGGTGGCCCTGCCTTCAGCCCCGCACCCCGGGGAGGCTCCAACAGGAGCCGCAGGGACGCCCCCACTCGGTGTTCTGAAGGACACGGTCAAAACACGTGCCCTGGAGACAGCACGCCTCTCTTGTCTTTTCCTTTTCTCTTTTACTATTATGATTTTAGTTCTCTTTTCCAAGGCTGGGGGCCGAGTTAGTAAGATAATAGCGGAATATACGAGGGCAGGAAGGACGCTGACTGCCAGCAAGAGGAGACACCCACCGGCCCCAACTGCCTCTGCTCGTCCGCTTGTCACGGGTTCCTGGGGGTGTGGGCGCGGGACCGGGAAGCGGCTGGCAGGAGAGAGGGCCACGGGCGGCGAGCCTGGCTGATGGGACATTGCTTCACCGTCTCCGCGTACGCAGGGGCCCTCACACGCCCGGGAGGAGCCCATCTGATCTTTCTGCCGGACGGTCCCAGGGCCGTGGAGGTGGGGGGCTCCCGTGCACCTGCAGGAACACGCCCGCAGGCCACACGGAGTCAGCTGCCCGGCTCCTGACCAGAAAGAGCTGACAGGCCTCCCCGTGGAGGGCCCCAGAGGAGGGCGGCTGCCTCCCCCGCTCCTCCTGAGTTCCATTTGCTTCCGCCTTAGAGCTCCTCTCCTGCTGCCCTTAGAAATGCAAAAAGGGCGATTAATAATTAATAGGACAAGAGCCTCTCCTCTGCATTATTAAATGCCCAAATGCTAGGACAGGCCAGCCCAGTAGCTGCAGACGTGGGACCCCGCAGCTGCACTTAGAGGCGTCTGCTGTCTCTAATCTTTCCTCCCTGGAAATAAGGGCCGACCGAGGGGTAGTGCTCCCCCGGGACAGCCAGGGCGGCCGTGCCCGGGCACAGCCGAGGGGCCCTGGCCGTGTCGGGGAGCCTCGGCCATCTGCTGGCCAGGGCGCGCCTGGAGGGCTTGTGGACACCCGCACCGCCTTCCGGCCGCTGGGCCCACACCTCACGGCCGGTGAGATGCGCAGCAGGGAGGGATGTCGCTGGCTCTCCCATCTGACGCACGACTACACCGAGGCCCAGCCGAGTTTCCCAAAAGGACACTGGTTTACCCAAAAGGACACTGCTGTTAAGGTGGCTCCTCAGGTCCAAGAGGCACGTTTTCTTTTTCACAGGTGCACACGGCCGGCACATGGAATGTTTCTGATGCCGTCTTTTTACAGGAACGTTAAGTATCTCAGGACCAATGGAGGTAACTAGAGGTCGCTCTGGGATTACAGCCCCCCCCCCCACGCCCCGTTTTCCTTATCCCGGGGCCACATTTACTGAGAAAATAGGGAAACGAGAAAACGTCAGCCCAGGCGAGCCCTCCCTCCCTTTCCTCCACCCTCGGGCAGCCTGCTTTTCTCCAAGGAGGCAGCGAGCCGGTGGCGGATGTGAACCCCGGAGCCGGTCATCAGGCCGGATCCCGACTTCCCGCCACCTGCCGCATGGCCGTGGGCGCCCCGGACGACTGAGTCTGCACCTGAACCTCCCCTGGGCGGCTGCGGAAGCACAGGTCCTCCTCTGGCATGTTCTCCGCGCCGCGGGGGCGGTTCTGGGGGGCCGTCTGCCCCGGCTGTGAGCTCCCCGAAGGCAGGGACCCACCTCGCCCACACCTACCTCCCTCGCCCAGCCCAGAGACGCTAATGGCACCCCCTGCCGGGCCACTAGCTGGAGAGAAGCTCCTGTTCACGCTCTTTCGAGAAGCCTCTAACCATCCCACGAGAGGCGGGGCTGCCGCCAGCCTTCCAGGACACTCAGGCGGCATGCGGCCAAGCCTGGCATCAGGACGCAGCTGCGGCACCGGCCGGAGGGGTCCCCGCGCTGCCAGCTGACTCCGCTGCCCGCCGCAGACGCCCCGGCCCCCCTCCCCCCAGAAGGAGCAGAACAGCAGGGCGGGCGGAGGGTGAGCGCTCACAGGCCGGCGGGCCCTGGGCGTGTGGCGCGTGCCCGGGTCCCCTCTCTGTGCACAGCGGGCCCGGAAGCTTCCCCACCGATGCCGTCCGGGGAGGGGGCCCTCGGCCCGCAGTCAGGGCCCAGTCACAGCGAGCCCTGCCCTGACGCGTGTCTCCCGTGCTCACCTTCAGTGCAGAGGGCGGGTGATGACACCCACCTCACGGGGCTGCTGAGAAAGTACGGTGAGAGGGCGCGTGGGGGAGGCGCCCCTGCTCTCTCGCCGTCTGTGTCCCGGGGCCCCAGCCTTCGAGAACGATGCCGGCCACCAGCCGCGGGGACGCGGGCGGCTGGCCTCCCTGGCTGGGCCTCAACCCAGCACGTCAGCCTCCATCCATGCTGGAGGCTAACGTGGCTCCCACTGGCTCCTCCCAGAGGTTTCTCAGCCCGAGGTGGGATCAATCCCAAGACACTCCGAACGATGCGGTCAAGGCCGGAAGCAGAGAAACACAGCGGCCGTGCAGAAATAATTAGGTGGAAAAAATCCCCAAATCTGCTCCTCTCTGAGAAGTGCAACTCTCTCTCTCTCTCTCTCTCTCTCTCACACACACACACACAACTACTGAACCCTGCACGTAGGAGAATCTGGCGAGCCATGTCCAGGCAGGTGGGGGCAAGCTGCCTTGACCACCCAGACGGCCATCCCTCCCACCCTCCCCAGGCTCTCCCTTCTTCTGTGAATGTAACCCTATCCAGGGAGCAAAACTGAACCCAGGTACCCTATATGGAAGTGAAACGACGTGTGTTTTGAGTAATTCCCATGCGTCGGGCTCTGCTCTGGGCACCTGGAGAGCCGGGTCCAACGTCCCCACCCTGCAGGTCAGGGGGCTGGAGGATGGAGAGGTCACAGGACTGGCTGAGGCTGCGCACTGCTAGGTGGGGACCAACCCCAGCCTCGGTGGCTCCACGGGCTGGTGGGCCCTTCTCAGCACGCCGAGCCCCCGGCCCCGCCGGGACACCAACCCTGAGCGTGCTGACCTCTCGGCCCCCCCTCTGAGCGTCTGTGACTCCCAACGCCAGGAGTGGAAGGCGGGTGGACACCACCCAGGACGTCCTCATGTGACGCCGGAGCCTCATGTGGGGCCTGGAGACCGGGGAGGTGGGGAGAAGGCGCCGAGGCCCTTGGGAGGCCCTAGGGGTCCAGACAGACCTCCACGCCGGGGAAGCCGCCCACCCCGTCACTCCCGTGCACCATCCTGTTTGCCCTGAAATCCCCCCCCCCGGCACACAATGCGGGTCTTCGTGCAGGAAACGCACCCCCTCCCGGCCTGCGCACAGTCTCTTCTGAGCAGCAGATCCCAGGCGTCCGCAGACAGGCACGGTGACAGCAGCGAGAGCCCGAGGCAGGAGCAGGAAGAAGGGGAGGGGCCCCGCGAGGAGCCGCGCCTAGGAGAATCCGGAGCCTTCGGTACTTTTCAGGTCCGTCCCTCCAGCCTTTATGCAGCTGCTTGGTGCCTCCCTCAGCAGGTGCGGGGGGCACAGCGCCCACTCGTGCTTCTTGGTCCAAGGGAGTCAACTGGGCACAGCGACGCCTAGAAAATGCCGCGGTTGCTGAATAACTGATTGGGGCAAAATGCTCTGAGCGCTGGAAGGAGGAAGGAGGCAGACACACCCGTGTGTGAGTGTCAGCCCCAAGGTGGCCTCAGCACCCAGTGACGGGCAAGTCAGGCACCTGCTCCCAGGACCACAAGTGCTCTCTCATGAGGAGACAGAGCACATGGCCCATTAGACACCACAGCCTGGCGGTGCCGTCGTGGTCTCGCAGGGCCTGGGGGTGGGGGGGGGGGGGGAAGTGAGGTCAGCAGGTGGGCAGGGAGGGCCAGAGCGCCTCAGGGTTCTGTCCACGGGTGTGGGGCGTCTGTCTCTGCCATAGTCTCTGAGTTCCTCAAGCGTGCATTTTGGGCAAAGGTGGGCAGCCATCCGGGGGAATCCCTGCGGGGGAATTTTGAGCAGGAAAAGACAGGAGGACGTAGCTCAGGGCCTGAACTCAGACAAGAGGATGCCGTCGGGGGGGCGCCTTGCTGTGTGCCGTCACGAGGACCGTCCTGTGTCCTGTGTCCCAGACACGGGTCGTTTGAGGAGCCCTTAGTGAGAGGATCCCATCCAGAGGCACAGGTGGAGTGGGAGAGTCAAGTGCCCGGGCTAGTGGGGGCGGGGACCTGAACTGTCACCAGAGCAGACGGGCGGGGCTGCAAATTCAGCAAAGGACCCCGCAGTCCACGTCTGAGTCCTCGGAGCTTGTGAGTTTGGTACCTTGGGGGCAACAGGGACTTTGCAGATGTGATCGGGTCAGGGATGGTGACACGAAAGGAGGTCCAGGATCACCTGGGGCCCGGCCACAACCACAAGGTCCTTGGAGGAGGCGGGCAGCAGATCTGAGTGAAAAGAGGAGGTGTGAGTTGGGAGCAGAGGTGACGGGTGGAGAGGGCGGGACGGAGATTTGAAGGCCCTGCTGGCTTCGAAGGGAGGGAGGGCCCATAAGCCAAGGAGCGCAGGAGGCCGCCGGAAGCTGGAAAAGGCCAGGCAAGCCCCCTCACCCCGAGGAAGCCAGCCCGGCCCTCGGTGCCCAGGACCGCGGCCTCCAGACGCGGAGGGCCAGTGCGCCGTGCGGCAGCGGCGGGAAGCACGGCAGCAGGGATATCAGAGTCACATGTGACACGCGCCCCTCTCCCGCTGTGAGCCCACCCGTGCTGCCCGCGGGTGGCCGGGACCGCAGCCGGAGGGCAAGGGGTGCGGGGACCCGGTGCAGAGCAGGGCGGGCGGGGCAGGGGGGCGGCTGGAAGCCAGCCAGTTCGGGAGGACACCAGCAGGCAGAGAGAAGGAAGAGTGCGTCTGTGACTGGGGACAGCGGACTGGGGGCCACGCCTGGCCCCAGCTGTGCTGCTCCATGAAGGTTGGGATAAAACAGAGCCTTTCCCCAGCAGTGGGGCAGCCGTGCACCATCCCCAGTGTGCGCTCACACCGCAGGGGCTGCGCGGGACCCAGGGCTTCCAGGATTCCTAGAGTGGGTGCCTCTGGCCTCCCCGCATCCCGTCTGCTGCCTTTGTCACTGTGGGAGCAGGAGGGAGCAGAACTTCCCTGCATTTTCCACCATCGCGACACGTCTGAGGCCATCCCGGGAACCGACGGGTGTTCCTTGCAAAGCCATCAGCTGTTACACTTGAGAGCTGAGGGTGTGCAAGGGCGTGTCTGCACACGGCAGAGCCAACCGCGCACTCTGCACCCGCCGCGGAGAGGGCTGTAGAGCACGGGACAGATGCCTCAGCGACACCTGCATCCCGGGGAGGTGAGAGCACCCACCGTCATCACCGGGAGCAGCGGCTCCTGAGGGCAGGAAGGATGAAGGGCTTTCTCCAGCCACAGTTCCCAGGACAGCAGAGCACCCACACCCCAGGCTTGCCGGTCCTGGCGTGACCCGCGGCCCCTCTCCGAGTCTCCCTCAGCACGCCGTGCCTGGCACACCTTCCCCGTGAGACAGCAGAGAAATCCACGGCGGCGGGCGACGAGACTCCTCGAGTCTGTGGTGCTACAAAGATGGATAAAGAGTAAATGGGAAATCTCATGCACACACACAACCATGTGCTAGAGCGTGCACACACACGTGCACACATGTGTGCACACGCACACACCCAGACTCACGTGTGTGTGTGCACATACACACGTGCACACACACATGCACGTGCACACACCTGCACACACCCCCACGTGCTAGAGCGTGCATGCACCTCTGCACACACATAAACACACCCATGTGCTAGAGTGTGCACGCACATCTGCACGCACATACACATACCTATGTGCTAGAGCATGCACACACATGGGCACACACCTGCACACATGTGTGTGCACATGCACACGCAGACTCACATGTGTGTGCGCACGTGCACACATGCACACACATGCACGTGCACACACCTGCACACACACCCACGTGCTAGAGCGTGTGCGCACCTCTGCACACACATAAACACACCCATGTGCTAGAGCGTGCGTGCACATCTGCACACACCTGCACACACGCGTGTGCACGTGCACAACCCACACCCAGACTCACATGCGTGTGCACACACACAGACATACACGCACACACACCTGCGCCCACCCGCACACGTGCACACACAGCCCTGGACAGTGTTTCCTTCCGTGTCGGCAGCCTCCTCCCACGCCTTCCGCTGCAGGCATCCCTATCAATTACTTATGTTCACAGATGTGATCTCGGTAAACTCACCCTCTATCTGTCATGCGGAGAGAATGGTTAAGTGACCCCAGGCAGCTTGGCAGGACACCAGGAGATGTTTTTAGAACAACCTCATTTGCATCGAGCAGAATGCGTCCCTAGTCAGTGCAGAAAATGAAAGTCTGCCTCTCCCTCCTTCTGTTTCCCCTATTCAGACATCTGACCAGGCACCTTCTTTTATCAAAAAGGAAAAGAACTACATCAGCAAACTCTCTCTCTCTCTCTCTCTCTCTCTCCCCCAAAGATTCTTTGACTGCATAATTGAAACCAAGGGAACAAAAATGCACAAAAACAAGTGGCACAGATGTTTTCATCACAGGTACCTCAAATAACTCCAAAGGGCCCTAACTGGGTAGCGTCTGTGAATATATTTCATGCCTGGCTCGCTGAGAATTCGCATTGGAAGTCATTGCTGCGAACGCAGCGGGCTGGATGGGTTTCAATCCAGTACAGAAACCAGCCACTTGTGTTGCTGGCTGTCAGCCGCGGTCACATCACCGCAGATCTGCTTTGCAAGACCAGCAGAAGCCGGCGTGTCATTTTTGACACAACTGCTTGTCCCTTTTCACTGCTCAGCTGACAGCACTCCCGGAGCCCGCCTGTTGCTGCGTGTTGAACAGACCCAGGTGCCCAGGCTCGAAGCTCTGGGGCTTCCCTGGAAGATGTCAGCTCCGCTCTGTGTCTCCAACGGGAGGGCTGCCGGACCAATCGATTTGCCTGCCAGCCGCAGCAGGCGCCCAGGGGAGGGACTGCCGGGAACAACCCCGGCATCTTTCACAGGACAGTCACACTGTTTCTGGGAAGAAAGGAGGTCATCAGGAGGCCTGGCCTTGCCAGCGCTGAGATGATGTCTCACGGAGGATGCCTCTCGTCCCCCCTCGCCCCTGGAAGGGCAGGTGCGCCGGGACCTGAACGGGGGTTGCTATGGAGGTTACTCTTGGCAGCCCTGTTTTTCACCCCTGCCACGCATTTTCAGATGCTAATTTAGGCACCATTTTTTTTTTTCATCATGTGAAGAAAATACCAGCGTGGAGGGAGGGGAAATATTCACAGATAAGTCCATCATCGTCTCTTCTCTTTCTGGAAGGCTCCACAATCAGAGGAGGAAGTCCCCTCATCTTTTTAGAATGGGCTCTGGACAAAATTCTGGGCTAAGAGGTCAATGGAGCGTCTACAATGCACTCAGTACTTTGGAGACAGGGGTGAATGAAGCCCGATTCCAGCCTGGGGGGTGCCGCTCCTACGGGGATGAGCCCACGGGCTGTCTGTGTACGAAGTACCTGCCTGAGTGCGTGCACACGTGCGTACACAACCAACCGCGTGCACGTGGAAGTGCCCACATGATGCTCACGTGGTCTTTGGAATCTGATCAAGGACCAAGTCCACCGCTGACGCGCTATGTGGCCTCAGGCACATCATGCAGTGACGACAAGGACCCGCCACCTGGTTGCTCTGGTGGCAGAGCAGGCTCACGTGCGGGTCTGAGCCCGGGTCTCCCTCGGCGCCCCAGCACCGTGACCTCCCCGCCTGCTGTCAGCCCACGAGGCCACTTCATGAGCTGCGTGGACGGCTCTCTTGTTCTCTACTCCTTGGGTTGGACTATGCAGAGCCCTGCAAGGAGATACAAGGACAGAGGGGTATAAGGGGGGAGGGTTTGCCCCCTGCCCCTGGCCGGATGTCCCCTGGTAACCACCTGCCTTGACTAGCTGGTGGTCAGCAAAGCACAATCCCTTCCACCCCACGCACACATTCCTAAATGCACCGTCAACTAAGTGTCCCTTAACGTGTCTTCGTTTCTATCATGCGTCTGCTGTGGGCCCTGACGGTCGCCGGCAGGGAGCTGGGCGGCTGGGGGTCAGGGGACACTCGACGGACTGCGAGTCTTGGGCAAGTCACAGCCCCGCCCCACCCCCCAGCACCTCCGTGCCATCGGGAGCGCAGTGAGGGGTGCACCGGGCATCAGCGGAGGGGCAGCTTGGCACCGCGTGGACGCCCCGGCAGACCCGTGAGCGCCTCGCCTTCTCCACCGGGCCTTGGGCTCAGAAGCCCCACCTCTCTGCCTCGTCTCCCCGTTTCCTCCCAAGCCACGCCCTCATGCTTTCACTTGGCTTGCGCAGTCGCCGCGATAGGCGCCTGCACGGTGGGTGCCTCCAGGCCCCGTCCTGCTCTTACCGCGCCCCCGCCTGCCCCACGGCTCAAGCCCCTCCCGACGGGCTGCTCTCCCTTAACGGGTCTGGGCAGCTCCCCTCACTGAGGCACCGAGACCTCCTCCTCCTCCTCAGTGTCCAAGGGGTGGGGGTGGGAAGCAGGGGCCGGGGCTGGCAGAGGCCCTGCCGTCTGCGTGTGTCGGGGAGACCCCTGGCACCCTCCACCTCCACGGGGGGCCTCACTTGCGAAGCCGCCGTTTCAAATCCGACGCGAAGCATGGAAAACGGGATTTGCTGTGGATTTCCTCTCTTGGCTGGAAGCGACTGTAAGTGTCCCCAGAGTCGTGCTGGAGAAAGTTAAATAGCATGTGGGAGCAAGAAGGGATACTCTTGGGGGGTGACTCCCGGCCTGCCATCGCAGCGCCTCAAGTAAGTCCTGGCAGGGGCCCTAGGGCAGGTGGCCTGGGGGGCGCTGTCCCACCGCCCGAGCGCCCGGCTCCCATCCAGACCCCCGCCCTTTCATCCACACGTCGGGGGCTCATCCAAGGAGATGACCCTCCCAGCCATGGCTTCCTTCTTCCTTGGCAGAGATGGGGAGAAGAGTCCTCGTCAACCCAAGATCAGAAAGAGAAGTGTCATGTTGCCTGTTGGGATTCCCCTCGGGAGCGTGGGTCAGACTTTGAGGGAGATACGGCAGAAGGGCATCCCCACTTTCAACGGGACCCCCATACCTTCCCATGCACCCAGCTGTCCATACAGCCCTGCAACTTTCGCAAGCTCCTTGGGGACAGGGAAGGTTGTGTTTGTGACAGAAGGGGGCCTTGCGGTGCGAGTCAGCTCCTGGGTCTTCAGACTTGTCCTCTCGACCTGCCCTTCACGGACCTCCTAAAAGCGACGTCTGGTCTCTCTTGTGCAAACAACACCCGTCAACACAAGGCTGTCGTTCGTAGCAACCATCCTCTATCCCTTTCTGGTTTAAGCTGAGCTTCTGAGCCCAGCCTTCCATTCCATCCAAACACGGAGGAGGTCACCCCTGGCCCCACAGACGCCAAATCCACTAGACCGCGGGCCCTTCCTGATGCGGTGGCTGTTGGGATTCTGTCTCCAAGTCTGCGTTCCCAGGCTTCCACGCGTCAGGGGCAGACGGGACCCAGTAGTGTTTGCAGCCTTCCCCCTCCCGGGCTTCCGAAGCAGATTCTGTGACCTCACCTCCCTCCTATTGGCAGACGGTCTAGGTCAGTCCCCGAAATAGTGGGTAACCCCTGCAGGGCGGGCACAGGGGTGTGATTGGCCCACGAAGGGTTCGCCGACGAAGCTTCGGGATCTGGAGGGATCGGGCAAGACGGGGACGGAAATGCTGCCGGGTGCGTGGTGGGTCGGAAGCGGGCACCGTTTGCACCTCTCTGGAAAACCCAAACGCAGGACTGGAGTAATTTTGCACACATGCACTCGACGTCTCTTGGGGTGTGGATGGCGGGCCCCTGGTTTGCAGAAGACACGCAGGTAAGCGTTCCCTGTGGAGTCTCCTCCTTCCCTTCCCTTCATCCTGGGCACCCACAGCAGGCCTGCTGCCCGGCTGTTCACAGCCCCTGATGCCCCTCCCCACACCCCCCACCTTTCCTCTTGGGTCTAACCCTGCCACCTCCACGCTGGCCCCCCTGCGTGGCTACCTCTGGCCCGGGACAGGGCCCCCAGGTGCACACCTTTCCCCCTCCACTCCACTCCCTGCTCTTTGCCCCTCACTCATGCTCTGCTCTCCAGATTTTTGACTTGGGGTTGCGTCTGCCCCTGTGATGGGCAGACACGTGGGCATCGTTCCGTGCTGGGCCCCGTCTGTCCAGTCATCGAGTGCTGAGGACAGGACTTCCGGTCCCTCCTCCAGATGCGTGCGGCCCACTCCTCCTGCCCCTGCAGTCGCTTGAGTTGACATATCTTTTGTTTTCCTTTGACAATCCACATTTATGACTATTGTTCTGGCATAATTATTAGCAGTGCCCTTTCCAGGAGCACATCCATGCGTGTCCTTGTTTGGAAACAAAATAGGAAGTGACCAGAAAAATAACACCCTGAAGAGTGTCTCTGCCTCCAGCCCTTCCCTTCCAAGCAATCCTACACGTGCCTCGAGTGTGAGCTGTTCGAACGGAGGTTAAGCTCCCTGCTTACAAACCCTAGGCTTGTGAATCCCCGTTGACAGCACCCCGGGCCTCACTTCTGTACGTCCCCAGCATGGTGTGGCAAGGTGGGGCTGGCCAGCGCCGAATGACCGCAGAGGGGTTCACTCAAGTTCGCCACCGCTGACACCAGCACCAGAACCCCCACCGGGATGTCCCTTCCAGGTGGCTGTCCGGCCGCTGGCCAAACACTGACGGGAAACGCAGATTTCAACACACACGTTGCGTCATTTGTTCGCCCGTGAACTCTGTGGCCAAAGAGCAGCGACGTTCCGGCAGTGGGCGTGCTTGGCATCTGAGGGACGTGGGGTTGAAAGGCGAGATCCCTGCTCTCGCGCTCAGAATCTAATGGGAAAGTAACAGCTGTAACGCAGAGTTAGTGCAGTGACCACCTCGACAGCAAGATGGTCTGAAGGGAGGAGAGGCAGCTAGGGAGGCTTGGTGAGGAGCAGACGTTTCCCTGAGCCTCTCCACGACGAGCAGGAGGCCAGATTTCCACGTGTCCCCAAGGAGTGAGAATTAAACCGTGTCCCTTCCTCGGCGCACACGCACACACACATGCACGTGCAGACACACGCACGCACACTCATACACACCCTTACACGTGCACGCTCATGTGCACAGTCACTGGCGCGTGTGCACACATTCATGTGCGTGTGTAAACATACACGCATCCATACACACGCACACATGCCCATGTGCACACACTCGTGTGCACATACATGTGCACACACATGAACATACATTCATGCGCACACACGCACACACATGTGCACACACGCACACACATTCATGTGCACACACATGCACACATACCCACACACATGTATACTCACATCCATAAACACACATGCACACACATACACATGCATGTACATGTACACATGCATACTTACACACATGCACACGCACACGTGACCCACATGTACCTATACACATATGTGCTTATACATGCACATATATATACATGCATGTGCTTACACTCATGCAGCCACACCCACATGTATCTGTATACACACATGCTTATACACACATGTACAGACACACATAACCTTACACATGCATCCACTCCTCCCAGGGGTGCTCCTCACCCTCATTTCCAATGTCATTTGGCTCAGATGACATCATAGAGCTGCTTACTCTGACAGGTCAATGTGACATCGAATCGCACACACTGCCCAGCACTTCTAAACCCGGTCCCCACTCAACCTTCTCTTTTTATTTCCCCAGAAAGTAGCTTCTAATGCCCCACAGAAGCCCCCTTACCCACAGCTTCACTCTCCATGGTGTCACTTTCCGAAGTTCTGGTACCTGTGGCCGACCCTGGTCCTCCTTCTGATGTGTTGTCAGAAGGTGAAAAAGAGGGGTTCCTGGGGGGCTCATTCGGTTGAGCGTCCAACTTCGGCTCAGGTCGTGATCTCACGGTTTGTGAGTTCGAGCCCTGCTTCGGGCTCTGTGCTGACCGCTCAGAGCCTGGAACCTGCTTCAGATTCTGTGTCTCCGTCTCTCTGACCCTCCCCCACTCACACTCTGTCCCTCTCTCTCTCTCTCTTAAAAATAAATAAACATTAAAAAAATGTTTTAAACAAGGTCAAAAAGAGCCTAATGCTCCATCACAATGTCTGGTCACCCACCTCACTCCCTCTCATCACATGGGCGTCTTATCATCTCATGTCGTCACAAGACCCAGGAGAGAACAAAATGAAAACGACGAGGTATTTTGAGAGAGACCTACACCCATGTAACTTCGATCACAGCATGCTGTTAAAATTGTTTTATTTTCTTACGCGTCATTGTTGTCAGTCTTTTACTGTGTCTATCTTATAAATTAAACGTTGTCATAGGTATGCATGTAGAGGAGAAAAGACAGCGAACACAGGGTTCGGTTCGTCCACAGCTCGGGGCAGCCACTGGAGTCTTGACACATCTCTCCGCGAGTAAGGAGGGGACATCGCATATCATGTCTGTTGCTCATTGCCTGTCTCCCCTCATGGCTTTGGGTGTGCGGTTCCTTCAGATGAAAACCCAGCACTTTGGAAATGACTGTTTTAACCTACAGTCTTTCCCTTCTGGTTTCGCCTTAGAATTTTGAAGGATGTTTCTAAATGTCGCCCTGTCACCTCTGTGATAAGAGGAACCAAGAAAATGAGATTTCGAGGGAGCAGCGGGACCTCCCAGAGCATGCGTGGTGGAGCTCTGCCAAGAAAGGTGGAGTCTGGCACGGCTTCAGAACGCGGTCGTCACACCCGGGGTTTTCTTGGCCCTCCAGTGCCTTGTTCGTGCCTTATCGAGAAAGCGTGTGCTGTCCGGCTGTTCCCTCTGCCCTGTCGCTCTGACCCTTCTCCACGGTTAGACTGTCCACCACCTACCACGACCTCCTTCCTGATGGACGCGGTGCCACCACGAGGACTCTCGGAAGCATCGAATGCCAGCCCAGCCCTCCAACTTTGTCAAGAATCACACCGATGTTTGCAGCAGGGATGTGATGGGGGGGGGGGGCGCATAAAATCTTAATCGTGGGATCCCGTGCCGCTGGTGGCCTGCCGCCATCTTTAGTAAGAAATTCTGGGGTGAGGAGCCAGTGCCAGCCAAGCAGCTGGGAGGGAGGGATCCAAAGCCCTCAGCTCCCCGTGTGTCAGTCTCCCCTCCATTAGATCGATCCACGCAGAGTTCGATGGTGAAATGTTAAAAGAGAACACACAGGTGTTAAAGAAAAAGAGAGAGAAGCCCCAAAAGAGAGACATGCCGCATGTCAAATTAGAAGTTCTATTCCAGGTCAGGGACAATTTTTGCATTTTTATTATGAATCTCAATAGATACTATAAATTAATGTATTTTTCCAGAGGGTTCCACGGCTGTCATTTGAATTCATAATTGCCCTATGCAGCAAGCAGAACTGAGACCATTAAACACGTTATCCTTTGAGGAGACTGACCACAGGGACTCCAAAGTCACAGACTCAGGAAGCAGCCCGACTGTTTCTCAGTGTCCTGCATCCAGGCTCGGGAGCACAGGTGCTGTGTGGCCAGAGGGCCAGCCCCTGATACACGGACTTCACAGGGAGAAGGAGAAGGGTGGCCATTGAGGGTTAAAGGAGGGTATTTGGGGCGTGTAAAACCAGCTCAGCTTCGAGGGAAGGGTGCTAGGGTCCAGAATGACGGCAGTTATGCACCTTTCCAAATTGGCTTTGTGTAGGTAGGCTCTAGCATTTCCAATTATCTTTAGTGAAACGTGGTATCACTTAAATAGCAAATCTAACCAACTAAACAAATTGGAAAAACAGAACAAAACAAGAAAAAATAAAACTCTCCAGGGGTGGAATCCAGTCTTTCTGTTTCCAAGTTGTAGTTGTGTCAGGTCTGAAGAGCAGAAAACCCAGTACAAAAGCCTCTGCTGTCTCAGGGTTTAGGGTGACCCCAAGTCCCACGCGGCCAGAGCGTCACTGGCCCACATCCTGGCAGACCGGTCACTCGCACACGTGCCACAGGACTGCCTGGAAGACAGACGCGTTTTCTGAAGACTTCTTGTCAAGAGGTGAACCGCTCTTTCATCTGGGCTGGACACACCACTTGATTACGCCAAGAGAAAGTGGCAGAAGTGATGCTGTGTGTGCTCCTGATTCTAGGGCTTCTTCTCCCGCTCCCGATGCCCCAGCTGCCATGCCATGAAGTCGTCCAGGCTAGCCCCGGCGAGGTGAGGAAGGAGGAAGACAGACCAGATGGAGGAGGAGGGAGTCCCTGCCGTCAACACGCAGAATCTACTGCAGACGCATGCCCGGGGCCACTGTGACTTTCATCCCAGCTCAGTTCATCCTCCAGATGAACTCAGACTCGTGATCCAACCTAGAAGAAACCATGAGAAATAATAAATTGTTGTTCGAAAACCCTAAAGTTATGCAGTGGTTTGTTGAACAGCAGAAGCTGAGTGAAATTGTGCCCAGTTTGGAAGAAAACTTGTACAGCCTTCTTAGACACGGTACAGCTACAAAATCGTAGACCCTAGGTGATTCCAAGAGGCCGAGCCTCCTCTCTCCAGTGACCTGTGGTAGACATAAAGTGTGAGTCACGTGCGACCTTCCTCACTTAAACCATCAGGAGCCTGGCTTATCCTGGCCGATACATGGTGCAATCAGACACAGACATTTCCCACTTTGCAGTAGTGATTATTTTCTGAAAATCATGGTTTGTGTGAAAACACTAACCCAAAGTTTCTTTCCCATTATTTTAAATTGAAAAAAAAAATGTTACTCGATCGAAAACCCCTGGTTGATTTCTTCAAATGAAAGTAAAACACAACAAAACTTTTCTTTATAAGTAACAAGCAAACATACCAGCGTGCAAAATGTTTACTCGGGTCTTCTGCATCCCCACAGGATGACCGTGGCTGTCAGCAGGCAGGACTCTGTGCGCAGTGATACAAAGTCTCATGGCACCAATAGCTTCGTGAGAAACAAAGTCTACACCCGGTGGAAAGCATCTGTGTGTGATTCTGACGTTTGAATGTAATGGGAGACTTTTCCCAAACACTGAGTTTGTTTCCCAAACACTGAGTACCCCACTGAGTATGGGGTACATAAATACAAAGTTTTCCTCTGTAAACATCAGCAGAAAAATACGTCAGTAAAGTTTGGGTTGTAGTAATCAAGAGGTATTCCATCGAGAATATTAACGTGAATCCAGGAGATAATCTGACATCAGTATATCAGATGTCAGATACTTCCTGAGGAAACTCGGAGGTAACAGGAAAGCCCAGCAGGCTACAGCAGCGAGGGAGGCAGGGCCTGGGAGAAAGACGGGTGATCGGGATGGGAGAGGCAATCAGTGCACTTGCTCAGGAAGTTTCTGCTCACTTGTAGCAGGGAAACAGTAAAGAAACAAAAACCACACTTTAAATGATAAAGTGTCAAGTTATTGAAATAATGGCATGTCATTTACCAAAAATTTAGAAGGTATGAAAAATGGTAATTTTGAAACCTTGAGGACAAAAGTGAAAGATATGGAAACTTTCTCGTCTTCGACAGCATGAGCGCCTGTCACGTTCCCGAGACTTAAAACAATTATTTGAGCCACAGATTACTTGCAGTGTCCTCACCTTGATTAGCATTTTGGGGGAGTCTGCAGTGACTCTCAAGGCCTTGGACCCCGAACCGTCCAGGCTCTCGGCCAGTGTGATGCCGCTCTCGCTGGCACGGTGCAGCCCGCCAGCACCGGCTGCCGTTCGCAAGGTGAGTCTGGTCCAAGGTCAAACAGAAGAGGTTGCAGAGCCAGGATTGGAGATTTGTCTTTGTGGCTCGGAAACCCACGAGGACTGTGACCCTGGAGCTTAATCGTGTTATCCTCTCTTGCAGGAATTCGCCCCTAGCTTTGGCGTCTCAACATCTTTGTTGTCCTCTGATGTGACCTCTTCACGGAAGCCTTTCCTGCCCCACACTCCTCCCACTGCTGACCTTCCACCACCAAAATCACTCCTGGCTGTTTTCCTGGACGATACTATTTGTACCTTTGTTAACATATATTTAAGATAGATATTTTTCCACTAAAGAAATGTGCATACACTACATATTTTTATTTGAAAAGAAAACAAATCACCCGTGAACTAACCACCCCAAACAGCCAACAGCTGGTCGTGAGAGAAGAAAGATAGATCCTATTGATAACTTTGAAATCATGAGATGTCTAGGCCTTTTAGTGTAGGGAAAAATAGCCTAACACAGTTTCAGGGCCCTTAAAAGTATCTCTGTTTTATAAGGTGGAATCATCGATATTTATGACCATCAGTGAATGGTTAAATTACATTTCTCATGTTCTGTATACGAGAAAGTGTGCTGCCCATTTTAGAGATATTTCAATTCAGAATTCAAAATGTGTGTGTGTGTGTGTGTGTGTGTAAGTTTTGCTTCTCAACTTGGTAAACTTCAGTTATCTGCAAAATTAATTTAGTACACACCTTGCCACCCCTTCATGCTGATGAATGAAGCATTCCCCGAACAGCACTAAGCAATGGGATGAATAGCCATAAAGAAGACATATTTAGACCCTAACAAAGTGTCAGAGTTTCCCTGAAGCTGATTATAATTGTATTTAAAATAAATACAGTGTTGTGAACTGTGACTGGCCACAGTGCTCCAAGCAGAGGATGTGCTCCTGGCTGGCATGGGAGTGGCCTCCCTGCCACATGCATTGGTAGCACACCAGGCTGCACTTGCCATTTTTCTTAATGATCTAGAGGAAAGAACCAAGATGTCGTTAATGTAAAGCACCGATTTCAAGATTATCCAAGAGGCTACTGTGCTGAAGTGATAGCTGCTGACATTGGCAGAGGGCTTTCCGTGTTCCTAAGCACATTCTCTGCCTCTTCCTACCTTGCTTCTGTGAGGAGGGAGGAGCAGGTGTCACTGCTGTCCCCATAAACAATCTCACGTGTGGAGACTCTAACATTTGCCTGAGGCCGACAGCGTGGCTGGAGCTCAGATCTTTGCTCCCCGGGGACTTGGTCCGCTCCACAGAGTGAACACAGAGGTCGAAGATAACCTTTGAGTCCTGTGTGGAGTGAGGTAGGGCAACCAGGGCGGGACCAACCATCACCATGTGCCTGGCAGGCGGGCGCTGTCCGAGGTACTGACTCTTGGGCATCGCATCTCACCGCGCGCTGAGCGAGTGTACCTGTCTCCTGTTCAAGATGGGGAAAGAGGGACCCAGAGAACTTACCTATTTTCGAGTAAACCATGTCACTGTTTAAAAATACAGACTTCATATATTGTAACTAACTAATGCATTCTGTCATTACCTTTGTTAAAGCCTTTTAGTTTTTTACAGGGAGCAGGCACTACTGGGCATTGAAACACAGGAGGAAGGTGACACGTCTGGTTACTTCCTTCCTCCTGGGAGTGGGAGGTACAAGCGGGCAACTGAAGAGCAGGGTCTTGGAGAACTCAGAGCAGGTGAGGGGCAGCAGAGCAGTGCCTGGAGGTCAGGGATGGGACTGGGGACAATTGGCTGTGCTTTCCATGGAGTGTGGATGGGTGTGAGCCACAGAGCTGAACGGGTCGCACGGGGAAGCCAATGAGGTTCGAACGAACAGGGGCATCGTCGCTCCCACAAGAGACTGAAGATTAGATCCTGGGGGCCCTGGGATGGCCTTGAGGTGATGAGGGACATGTGGAGAGACCACCCCCAGTTTGGGGGAGGACAGTGGCATGAAAGGGAGGAAGCATGGAGACAGAAAAGCCCATATGGACGCTGACATATCATTTTGGGCGGCAGTGTGTGTGGCTGAAGTCAGATACGGTGGAGGAGACACCTGGACGGACTTACCGTCACTGTACACCTGGCATCTGGGACAGAGCTGGGTACACAGTAGGTGCCCAATAAGTGTTTGCCAAAGCAGGAAAAGAGATGGTGGTCAAACTTTACTGTGTATCACGCCCCTCTCTGTCTTTTCTTTATTGCTGGAGGTAGGAATGTGCCATTGGTATGGGGATAGCCGGGAAGGCCTGTGGCCTCTGTTCTGCTATCTTCCTGTGGAGGCTCTCAGCCGGGAGGAGAGGGTGACAGACCCACACAGCGAGAACGACAGCACAGGCGCTGGACAACAACTGTTTGTGCAGCTGGGGAAAGGAGTATGGGGGCGGCTCCTTGGCCAGGGCCAGCTCGCCAGTGCGGGTGTGTAGTGTGCCTCCACCTTGACTGACCTCCCCCCTGCACCTTCCCCACCTGGACCCATACCTCCCCCCCTGCACCTTCCCCACCTAGACCCACACCTCACCGCCCCCCGCACCTTCCCCACCTGGACCCACACCTCCCCTCCTGCACCTTCCCCACCTGGACCCACACCTCTCCTCCTGCACCTTCCCCACCTGGACCCACACCTCCCCCCCTGGCACCTTCCCCACCTGGACCCACACCTCCCCCCCACACCTTCCCCACCTGGACCCACACCTCCCCCCCACACCTTCTCCACCTGGACCCACACCTCCCCCCCACACCTTCCCCACCTGGACCCACACCTCCCCCCCTGCATCTTCCCCACCTGGACCCACACCTCCCCCCCTGCATCTTCCCCACCTGGACCCACACCTCCCCCCCTGCACCTTCCCCACCTGGACCCATACTTGGCTCCCTAGCACCTTCCCCACCTGGATACACACATCACCCCCCACACACACCTTCTGCATCATTTGCTACAGAGTGGGTTCCCGAAGGGAGCTAAAAAATACTGACACCAGTGTCTCACCCCCAGAAATCTTGGTTTAGTTGTTCTTGATTGCAACTTGGACATTGGGATTTTTTAAAGATTTCCAGTGACGTTCCTGGGTAACTGGATTAAGGATTACTGCTCTGGGCCCCCATAAAACATCTGCTTATAAGCAGGGCTTTCCATCCAGCTTCTCACCAAGTTCCAGCTAATGTCTTGTTACATGACCAATCTCTGTCTTCCAGATCGGCTTAGATTCCGTGTCCCCATTGCTGATACCATGCCTGTATTCCCAGCTTCACAGAAATGGATTCATGATTCACCATGATTTACCACCAAAGTCCTGCAGACACGAGCACCTGCCCAGAGTTCCCAGTCCCAACGGCCACCTGTCCTTTAAGACTTCCTCGAGTCAAAGCATATCTGCTCTCCTGACCTGCCAGAGTATCCAGCGAGATGGTCCAGGGAAAGCACACAGCACTGAGTGTGCAGCAGGGGAACACCTCAATGGAAGAACAGACCGTGGAAAGTCCTGGGATAGATGTGATGCCACAGAGGTCCTTAGCCAGCTCCCACTGTCACCCGCAAATTAATTTGCAATTGTGCGTTCATGAACTTGTGGGAAAATGTTAATAGTTCTAAATCACATCCCCGAAAAGACTTTGCCCCTGTAGTACTTGAGGAAAAAGAATCATGGAAAATAGGTACTAACTTCAACTACAATGAGCTGTGGTTTATAAATGTGTAATAACCTTCCCAAGATCAAGCGGCTATGAATGAGGGGAGGGTTAGGCTTCCAATGCAGACACATCTAACTCGGAGGTCAGTGTGGTTTCCATGAGGGGCATGTCCACACGGGTCTCCGTGTGCTCGGGTAAGAGATGCTTCCTGACAAAGAGTCCTGCGTCCTGGCGGTCAGCGGGGTGGGGACGAGCTCTCCTGACACATCACCTGCCACTCCCAAAGGGATGTCGCAGCCACAGACAGAGCCCTTCCTGGGCCTGGACACCTGAGCCTTCCCCAAAGCAGGATGTCTGCCCCCATGGCCCTGGGCTCCCCATCGGCTGGGCTTGTCCTGACGGTTATGAAGCCTGCTGCAGTCGGCAAGCAGTGATCCCGCACCTTTGCTGTGGTCGGGAGAGCTATTTTTCTCGGTATTGAGAGAGTGAAAGAGTAGGAGGGAGAGAGGGAGGGAAGGTGGGGGAAAGAGGGAGAGGGAGAGAGAAGGAGGGGGAAAGGAAGGAGAGACAGACCAAGGAGGAGGGAGAGAGACAAGAGGGAGGCTGTGTAGGGGGCTGGGGCTCAGGCCGGAGGCTCTGGCCCCTGGGACTCGGGGTGGCATCCTGCCCATGGCACAGGCTGCCGTGTGCCTCACAGACTGCCCGCAATTCCACGTGGAGTGCGTCATGGCGTTTCCACCCTGAACTAATGCCCTAATGGCACAAGTACAGGAAAAGCGAAGCATGGCGCTCGGGTGCAGGTAGAGACCACAAAGGGGCCGTGTCTGTGTTCTCTGCGCTGTTGAGGACTCACAAAGCCCGTCTTTGGTGCAGGAAGACGAACTGCAAGCCAGGCACGTGCCCTTCCCACCGGCTGTGTCGTCTTGGAAGGTCCCTCGATCCCTCCCAGACTCTGCTCTGTCATCTATAAAACATAACAACCCACGCCTGCCACACTAGACATTGTCAGCAGCCACTGAGCTCATGTGGGTGAACACAGCCTCAGAACAGTCACCTCCAGTCCACGCCGCTCCCATCTCCCCCTCTAAGGTGAGGAGCTGTAGGGACGCTGGGGATGCTGGGACCCCTGGATCTCACACTCACGTCCCCCGGACCCCCCGCTGGCCCCAGGCTGGGCCCACCCTCCCCAGACCCCTTCTGTCTCCCTCCTCCCTACTGCTCTCGTTTCTGTGGGGGCTCCCCGTCCACGCCGAGTGCCTTCATGCCTCCGGACAGGCAGGGCCATCGGCGACTCTGGGGTTGGATGGGCACGCCCTTCCCTGCCTCCCTGGGGCCCTGGCCCGTGTCCACAGGCCACCCTGCAGCCGCTGGTCTATTGTTACCCAGGGGCACTTTGGACCTACTGCCTCTTGGCCCAGTTCACACCGTCTCCATGCCCCCGAGGCCCCGGCCCCACACCCCGACCAGGCTGCGCCTCGCTCCCCGGCTGCCAGCAGGCCCTGGGCCTGGCTGGGGGCAGACCCCCGAGCCACACCTGCAGAGCTCAGGGGTAAGAGAGGAGGAGGGAGGGGGAATGTGAACGATGTCCTCGAGAGTCTGCCTCCTGGGCAGCTGTGCACCGAGATAAACCCACCACTTTGGGGCCGGCTGCCCCCACGGCCTGTGCTCTCAGCCACGGCCCCTGTCGGGGGAGAGAGACCCCCAGGGCGCTCACCGCGGCCAACGCGCAAACACACGCATGCACAGCACCTTCATGCTCATGGCCACACCCACACAACACACGATAGACACGCATCGCACACGCAAGTACATCGCACGGGCATGCCACGCCCACCTGTGCGCCGGTTCCCAGTGGTCCTGACCGTTCTCCCCACTTGCTGGTATGTTGATGCCACACCTGGTCTGCGTGCCTGGGTCCCACCGGGGCTGGTCTCGCGGCGCCCATCATGGCGCCCCAACTCCCGACTGGTGGGAAGCTTGTCCTTGTAGAAGGATCTCCGAGCACGGACTCAGCCTGTGACCGGGATGCATGCTGTGCCCGCCAAGCTCTCCCGCTCCCGAAGGTCCCGCTCAAAGTCCACCGGCTTTGGCTCTGGGGCAGGGTCACGGCTACCTCTTGTCCTCGCCTCCCTGGGCCCCTCCCTGCTATGAGATCCTCCTGCCCCAGCCCTGGGGGGGCGCTACTCTGGTCCTCGTGTCCCCGTGGCCTGAGACAGCACCACGCCTCTACACCACTGTCCTAGGTCACTCTCTCTGGGCCTCGTGTCCCCACCTGAAGACAGGTCACCGTAAGGCAGCCGGGGCTTCCCAGCTCTGGCCTCCCAGCGTCCAGAATTCCTTGAACATCTTTGAGGAAAGAGCTTTCCTGGCACCCGCGTTCTCCTCCAGCAGCCTGGCACGGGCACTCCTGCTTCTAGGGCACCCCTCCTGGCCCCGTGGGAGAGTGACACGAGGTGCCTGTGCCCTGCTTCAGCCCTCCCCAGCCACCAGCCCTGGAGGGTGCCCCCCCACCCCGCCCCGACCTCTCCAGGAAGTGGGGAACTTCAGGAGCCGGGCATTCCCGGGCACAGAGCAGCCCCCACCTTGCCTCTGCCAGGACGGCTCATAGGCCTGGGGACCCAATCGAGGGCACAACTATGAGCCTCGTGGAAAGGAGCCGCTCCTTCCAGGGGGGGCCGGGAGTGAGCCCCCCCACACACACCGCTTTCCAACAAGCAAACCCACCTCCAGCCTCCGCCACAGAACAAAGTGTGGCACCTGTTGGATGGAGGGGTCCTGCCGTTCTGCCCCCGCTCTCCTGCCCAGCAGACGCCAGGACTGGAGGCCGCTCTCAGACGCGTGCAGACGTGTGCACTGAAGCCCGCCACCTCTCCCGGGAGGACACGCAGGGCCGCCCTGCCTCACTAGTGCCTCGCTCCCTTCGCCCGTGGGCTGGCCTCGCTCCCCGATGCGTCGGCTCTGGAGCAGGCTTGACTTGCTCCTCGCCGGGACATTCCAGGCAGGCAGTGGGCGGCAGGGGTGGCAAGGGGCGGGGGGGCTCCGCGGCGGGGCGGCCGCGGCCCTCCTCGTCGAGCTGCGTGAGCTTGGCCGGCTGCTTCTGTCTCGGAGCCGCACCTGCTTCCTCTGTGAAGTGGGAACCACGGTGATGCGTCCTACAGATGCTCAGAAAGCCGACGACGTGGTGTCCACAGGCAGCAAGCAGTGCATGAAGCCGGGGGGCCCTTTCCAGACCTTCCCCCACACCCTCGCCTTCCTCACGTGCCACTGGAGGACGCGGTCCTCACGGCCGATGTCGCATGGCGTGCGTCCACGGGCTGCCCCACTGACAAGCAGCTTCTCCGGTGGTCAGGTCAGGGCACCGTAGCGACCGCGGCACAGGGCACCCGCATCCGGTGACCTCAGCCTTGAACGACACAGCTGAGACCCAAAGTAGGAGCCGAGGGGCCCGGAGCAGTCGGCAGAGACCCCAGCTGTGCTGTCGGCCCCGGAGGGGTCCCTGGGGCGTGCGGACTTCCCGCGGGCTCTCGTGTCCAGCCGTTTTGTCCGCCTGACTGCACGGGGTCACACACAATGCTGGAAAGATGGCCAGGCTGATGGCAGCGAGAGAAACGAGCATGGGAGACAGGTGACAGAGGGTAGGAGCGCAGCGCGGGGCTGTGAGGGGGGCGTGTGGAGCCCACGGCTCGGGAACACGTTCTCCTAACCGAGCGAGCGCTGGGACGGTGGCCGGGCCACACGGCAGCAGCGAGGGCTGCTGTGATGTGCGGGGGGATGGAGGGGCCGCGCGAGGGGCCACGCGCTCCAGTAAGACGCCAGGGAACGACGAGCAGACTCAGCAAGCGTCTACGGCCCCGAAAGACAAGGTGACACGTGTGACATTCCACGCGGATGGAGAAGATGCGCCCACGCGGCCTGGGAGAGATGAGGGACAGCTTTCTCTTGTCCCCTGGGTTTCAGAACCCTCCTCTGGGTGTGGAGAGGATCCAGCGTGAGGTCCAAGGCCCTGGGTGGGAGTCCTGGTCCCACCAGACGAGAGCTGCACCAGCCTGGGCAAGATTCGGTCTGCCTGAGCCTTAGTTTCCTCATTTATGAAGAACACAGGTGGCGTTCTTGTGTCCACGAATTCCTAAGTTCGTGGGCAAATCAACGGAGAGGTATTTTCTATCACGTAAACTGCTTTGCAAGGGTAAGGGTCATAATTGTGCATCCAACACGTCCACTCAGCCAGCAGATGACACGCGTGTGTCCGTAAGTGCAGACGGGCAGGGGATGGACCGACCACATCTTCCCCACCCTTGACGCCCCGCCCAGCACCGCCCACCAGGGTTCTGTAGGAGCACAACTAACGTGGCATCTCAACGGTCCTTGTCTCAGTGAGAGGCGGGGCATCATCGTGACGTATCGTGAGGTTCTGCCGATGGGCGGCTACAAAGTATGTCATTAGCTTCCTTCACTTTGCCTCGTTCCCCGAGAGTAGACGGCAAATCCATTGCGGGATACAATGACACACAAAAACGACGAAAGGAAAACAAAACCCCCGATTCCTTCATGACAGCAACAATAAGAAGCTAATCGCAAAAGTCCATTTAATTCAGACGGCTTGGTGAATAATTTCTCATAAAACAAAACCGAGTATGAAGCTGGGAAGCGTCCCTACAGACCATTCCACGGCCCAGGATTCCACACAGGTTGAGACTGAGACGCTGAGGGGCTGGGTCGCACCTATCATGTTAAAAGTAAAGCCAGGACACGTGACTGGAAGGGCGTAGATGGGGACAATGATGGTGACCCAGGTTGGTCACCCGCTTGCATGCCCAACACTGTGCTGAGTGCCACTCAGTGTGATGTTACTCCCTCGAGAGACCCGGGCCGTGGGGCTGCCTCCACATGGCAGGAGTTGAGTCATTGGTTCAGGGCACACAACTGGTTGATGTCAGCTCTGGTTTAAGAACCCAAGGATCCCCACCAGCTCTGTGCCTTTTCTAGCTCATGCAAACCCAGAATCAGCTGTGTGCCAAGATGCTCTCCACACGGGATCTCATTCCCAACGAGCAGTGACATGCTTCTGCCTTGGTCCCCCTCACTGTCCCCCCATCATACGGGAGGGACCCCCGGAACAACTGTAGGCCACACATGCCCAAGACAGCTCATCGGCTCATCACAGGTCCTCACGGGCCCCGACAGTATGGCCCCCACCCTGCAGACACCTTCCTCCTCCCTGTACTCGCCCCCACGGACTCTGGTGTCCCCAGGGTCTCCATGATATCACGCCAAGCCCACGGGGAGCAGAGGTGATGGCATGGCCGTGCCTGTAGACCACCTCTCGAGGGCTTTACAAACACCCGTGGCAGTGCCATTATCCAAGAGCAGTCTGCAATCCCCGCCCCAATGAAGAAGGAAGTCCCTTGTTTCGAAATCTACACTCATGGATGCACTGATTAAAGTATGCAA
Source organism: Panthera leo (assembly GCF_018350215.1). NCBI lineage: Eukaryota > Metazoa > Chordata > Mammalia > Carnivora > Felidae > Panthera > Panthera leo. The sequence goes on along the minus strand of NC_056681.1, from coordinate 138,184,563 downwards.
AATACAAACCACAATTACTTTAAAACTCGTAGGGATGGTCAGTGTGGTATAAGGGGAAATTACAGGCATCAGCTTTCAATCCCAACTGCAAGCAAGTATTTAAATGACTGGAGCTGAGCCGAGCTTCTCCGGCCTCCCTTTGTCCCTCCCATCCTCCTCCAAGACACTTTGTAGGACAAGCGCCGGGTTTTCGCTCCCTGAGCCTCCGGGGCAGTGACGGCCAGTTCCCACCTGCAGACCTGCTTCCGTGCTGGCCCCGTTCCTGCCACAGGTGAGCCGCTCTCAGCACGCCCACGCAGAGGAAGGTGCCCGCGTGCACCTCACGCCCACTGGACGGCTGCTATAAAAATCAATCACACAGAATAACAGGGTTGGCGAAGATGTGGGTAAATGAGAACCTTACGCTCTGTTGTTAGGAAGCAGAAAACAGTCCGGCCTCTGTGGAAACCGTCTAGAAATTCATGAAAAATGCAAAGGTAGCGTCAGCATATGATCCAGAAATTCTACTTCTTGGTAGATATCCCCCCAAATGGAACACAAGACCTCAAAGAGATACTTCCAGAACAATGTCGGTAGCGGCACCATTCACAACGGCCAAGATGTGGACGCATCCCAGGTTTCCGAGGACAGGTGACTGCATCAACAAAACGTGATGTCTCCATACAAAATGGAACAGTTGCAGCCATCAAATGGGGGGAGATCCTGGCACACGCTACCCCACCGACAAACCTCGAGTCATTGTGCTAAGTGAGATAAATCGGCAAAAAGACAAAACTGTGTGATGCCTTCACGTGAGGTGCGTAAGAGTCGTCCAGTTCGTCAAAGCAGAAAGAATGGTGGGTGGGGCTGCGGGGGAGCCGGAGGCTGCTGCTCAGCGGGAACGGTTTCATTTTGCAAGAGATGGAACGTTCCAGACGTTAGTGACACAACGACATGAGTGTACTTAACCCTCTGAGCTGTACGCTTCGCGTTTGGGCTTTCACTGCCGTTTAAGAAAAAGAGACCATCACGTGTCAGTTGGGGAAACAATTCTCTGCTACGGATGCCTGGAACATAGTAAGTGCTCAGCAAACGGCTGCCGTTGTAATTTGTAATAATCAGAGAGCACAGCCAGCGAGCCGGCCCTGGGGGTTGAGGGAGCCACTGTCACCTCAGTGTTACGTGCCCAATCAGGAGGGGGACTCCAGGAAGTAGCCTGATCTGATTTAGGAGGTAAGCGCCAGTGAAATTACAGTCTGGAGAGAGAAAGTCACAGCTGACATCTGGGCCACCTGGACACGCCCCATCACTGGGCACGCTCTTCCGTTTGTGTCCTGGGCCAGCCACCGAGAGCAGCAGAGAATGTGTGCACACGCCTGAAACTCGCCCGTACGTGTGCACAGACAGGGAGAGGCCCGGAGGAAGCAAAGACCACCAGACGGACAGAGCTCGGCAAGGGCATTTGAAGTGCCATCCGCCTAGACCCTGCACAGCCATCGCAGACCCCACAAATAGAGTCCATTTTTAGAAATCAAATAGAGAAATGTCATATGCTCAGTCCTTCCCTCCCCATCTGGTAGAGACAGCGTTTTGCCTCCGGGCACAGCTACTAACCCCAGAAGCTCTGTGAGAAAAACTTCTAGAGCAATCGCTCATAATCCTCAAGGAAACGGAACTTGAGCCATGAGAAGAGGTCATTTAGAACCAGCTCAAACATCACAGGGTTTTTTTTTTGTTTGTTTTTTGCTTTTGGCCCTGGGGGGCATAGACCTCTTGCAATGCGGCTTCAACAGTAGGAGCGGCAGAAGGTACTTGAAGGTAGCCCACTGGTGGTCACAGAGCAGGTCTCAGCTGCCGTGGCCCCAGGATGCAGGGATGTGTGTGGTCAGAGACGGAGGGAGAGACCCAAGTGCAGACATGTGGGCTGGGCTGAGTTCCCCGTGCACACCCCAGGAGGCCCCTGGCCCCACAGGCCCCTTCGCCTCAGTCTGGAGGAAGGGACAAGCCGACTGAAACAAACATGACCAAACAGGAGGCTTTAGACGGAAAGTAAGAATGGCAGCGGGCAGGGTCTCCAGGCTAAGAGACCCCCGGCACCAAAACATCCAGTCTGCTCCCAAGGAGGGAGAGAAAGTTCTCCCAGGTCTCCACAGCTGAGCCTCCTACTAGTTTGGGTCCGGGGAGGCGGACAATAGAGTCCTGCTCTCACGGAAGCAAACCCAGAACCAACGGGAAAGGAGCTGCAGCGTCGTCAGGCTGGCGAAGAGCCTCGCACGCCCGCTGGTCCCTGTGTTGGTGGTCCTTCTGTTGTTGTGTGCGGTGCTCACATCGGTGCTCCCCAAGCTTGCCCACAGCGGCGCGGCAAATCCTGGAGGCCGTCAGTCCAGCTCTGCTGAGTGAGTGCTGCCTGAAATGACTTTGGTCAGCTAGTTGACTCTAACTACCCTATGGGGATCTGACCGTCAGGCGACAACAAACTGTCTACAGGGTGTAGATTTCTGGTTTTGATTTTGCGAATGAGGAGCCTCCTGGGGGACAGGGGTTCTCCCGGCCCCGCCCTAGTTACCAGGTGACTTCGCTAAATTCCCTCCATGCCTCGGAGTCTCACTTTCTCATCTGTGAGATGAGGGTTTGAGCTATGAAACCCCTCCCACCTGAACCGTGCATTGTTTGCAAAGCCAACAGACAGGTGTGGACCACAGGAGGCGGTAAGTCCTGGATTGCGGGCCTTTGTGCAGCCCGAGCTGGCCCGTGGCACGTCCAAGGGGAAGTCAAGGACAATCGAGGAGGACCAGGACGCACACGGACCGGCAGGGAGGCTGTCGCTCAAAGGGCGGGGAGACACATGGGGGACGATTGTCAATAGCAGCTAATGGCGATTTGCTCCAATCCTCCCCAGTGACGGTTAGTCTGCACCACACCGCTTGCTCTGGCGATGAATATTTAACAAGAAAATATGTCATCAGAACAAGCCCCCACAGCAAACGGATTAATATTAATGGGACAAAAATTGAGCCTCCTTTTGAACCCTTGGAGAAGACTGTAAAGGCAGTGATTATTAAAGAACCCAGCAGTCTCAGAACCGACCTTGACCTGGACAGGGCTCAGCAGGAGCCACCAGAGAAGCAATTAAATATTCCGCGTGGTTCTAGCCTGGGTTGGGGGCTTGGAGCTCCCGACAACGTGCGTTTGAAAACCGATCTGCATAGATGCTGACAGGTCAGGATGAGGCACAAGGAGGAACCGGGGAAAAGAGCAGGGAGCCAAGAGGCCGGCGGGTGGCTGGATATGGTCCCGGGGCCCGAGCTCTCCTCCCGAGGACGGGGCAGTCACTGACTTCCTCCTGCCCCGATTAGGAGCAGGGCCCACATTTCTTAACAAGCTTGCGTCTTTCAAATGTCTAAACACGTCCTTGGCACAAAGTGGGTGCCGAGTGAGGAGACCACATCTAGCCCCCCTCACTTCCTCTGCAAAGTGAGGGAAGGAGGGGATGCCGAACTCACTTCCTGCAGCAAATCCAGGCGTGCTTTTCGGCACCACGAGTGCTCGGGGCTCTCCACCCCACACGTGGCCGTGTGGACCCTGCCGCCCCGCCTCGAGGACTGGCGAATGTACTGTCAGGTAAGGACAACCCGGCAACTTTGATTTTGTCACACGGCAGGTGCTCGGCAACGGACACGTGTCCATCCTCTTATCCATTCAATAAATATTCACTGAATAGCTAACGTGTGTAACTACTGATCTAGGATTCAAAATAGACCAAAATCATTTTCCTCATGATGTAGGGGATGGGAGAATGAGAGGTAACGAGCATGCACAGCTCTTTCAAGGGAACTGCGTCAACGGGGTGTTGGCTGGAAGACAGAGAAAGGTCAAGGGAGTTTCTTTAAAGGAAAAGAAACAAATAATGTTTCTCTTTTATTGGAAACAAAACAAGCGAGGAGAAATGACAGCAAAGGAGTTAGAGTAGAGAGTGTCTGCAAAATGTCTCTGAGGAGGTGAGGGAAGTGGGGTCTAAAGAACAACATAGGAATTGCACTTAGCTGGACACATAAAAGGGTTCTTCTCAGTGAAAGGAGACATGTTGGGTGGGTGAGTGAGTGGATGGGTGGAAGGAAGGAAGGAAGGAAGGAAGGAAGGGAGGGGGAGGAGGGAGGAAGGGAGGGAAGGAGGAAGGGAGGGAGGGAGGAAAGGAAGGAAGAAAGGAAGGAAGAGAGAGGGAGGGAGGGAGGAGGGAAGGGAGGAAGGAAGGGAGGAAAAGGAGGGAGGAAGGGAAGGAAGGAAGGAAGGAAGGAAGGAAGGGGGAAGGAGGGAAGGCGGAGGGAAAGGAGGGAGGGAGGGAGAGAGAAGGGAGGAAGGGACGAGGGGTGAATAGAGATGGATGGGTGGATGGATGGTGTGGTACACTGAATGGATTAGTGAATATCTAATTGATTTTGTGGGATCTCAGGCCTTACTTTTAGCCTCTGATCCAGAACAACCTAAAAGCTCAAGGATCTAAGACCTGGAGAGATTTCTCAGACGTGGCTGCCGAACCCTTAGCAGCTCACGGGGACGAGAGGTGAGGCATTGCTTCCCGGAGACATACCAGTGACGTTATTTGTGGAGAATGGGATCAACACTCAGCTGTGGTTCTCTGACTTCTCAGAAAATCATCTTTCTAGAATGCCAGCCTAATCGCATCACTTCCTTGCATAAAGTCCTTCACTGCCTTCCCATTGCCCTCAGGGTCAAATACACAATTCGTACTGTGACCTGTACTGCCCACTGCCCCAACTTCTCTGTGAGGGTGACACAACATTTGCGGCCGAAAAGCCCACTCCAAAATTCACAGTCTACACGGACAGTGAGCCTGAGTAGCCGCGTGGGTCTTCTCAGGGGGCCTAGGCTCGGCCGATCCCGGCTGCGCTCACACCCGAATCTGTGTCAGCCGGGGGGTCACGCGGGGGCGGGCTGGTCTAGGATGGCTGTGGCTTGTACGCATGGGCCTCTGCCTGGCCTCCACCACAGGGCTGGGGTGGAGTGGAGGAGGGCAGAGAGACGGGAAAATCTCACCGGCCTGTTGAGATGTAGGTTCAGAACGGCTATTGTCGCACTCAGCACAAGGCCGGCGCGGATTCAGGGGCACAGGAGCGGGGTTCCAGCTCCACAAAGTCACAAGGGGGGAGGCTGTGGCTGCCGGGAAGGGTGGGGCGTCGGGACGGGTCTGCCGTCGGCGCCCTCAGGTCCTGCCTCTGCTCCCCGACTTGTCCGCCTGCCGCCCACCTTGTCTCTCTCCTTCCCGCTCGGAGCCTTGGTACACATTTCTGTGCGTGCCTGTCCCTTCTGGGCCGCACCCCACCCGAACCCCTGCCCTTCTCACAGGTCAGCCCCCGCTATTCCTCCTTAGCAGGCAAGGTAGGAATCCCTTTTCCAGACCCGGCCTCAGTGCCACTCACACACTGACCATAATTGCGTGTTCAATGTCCGTCTCCCCCCGAGAATACTGGCCCAACGAGGGAAGAGTCCCCAGCTCCTAAGACAACCGCTGACGTCTGATAAAAGCTCAGCAGATATTTTTGCTATTATTGGGTGAATTAAAAGGGGAGGACCCCTCTTAGCACAACAGACAATGAACCCTGTTCTTATTTCCATCGGCGGCTTGCCCACTACTCTTTTCTCTGCCCTCCTACATCAGTTCTCCTTGGAGAAAGTTTGGCACGACTTCTTTCCTCGAGGGTTCCACCCAAAGCGAGTACGCCGGGGCGTACGGATCCGATATCCCCCCCGCACCAACACCACTGGAGATACACCAGTGTAGACGATGTCGATGATGGTGGAACTGGCATGCCCGGGCCCTTCACTGTGTGGATGTTGGTGGAGGCTAGTCCCAGCGAGCCTCGGTTTCTCCTCCAAGGGGCAATGAGCCCGCTCTTTCTCAGGGTCTGATGAGCATCAGCAAAGCCCATCACAGGCGGGCACTCCGGCGGTGTGGGCTCCCTTCTGCCCGCCTCCCCGACTGTCTGGAAGAAGGCCCCGCCCAGGGGAACGTTCCCTTCGTACCTGCAAGGCTCCCCGAGGCCACTCTGCCGTGGGTGGCAACGGAAGGACCAGGGGACATGCGCTTGGGACGAACGGAGTCAGCTCGGCCTCTGGAGCACGCGGGATAAGAGGAGGTGGTGAAACACAGACTGTGGTCGGGGAGCCGGCTGGGCCCGCTGGCGAGACTCGAGAGGAATCTGCCTGATGGTGGCAGTCGCAGCACCCGCAGTAGAACCGAGGCTGGAATGTTCTCAGCTGGAGCTCTCCTGGGCACAGAGGGGCGGGAAGGGGGGCGGAATGTCTCTGTCCTCCTCTGGCGCCAGCGTCTCTGAAGAAATCCTACTGCATCAGGGGGCTGACCTCACAGCTCCCTAAATGGCTCACGGCTCCGCAGTGGTCGAGGAGCCCCGGTTACACGGCTCAGGACGCAGCGAGGAGTGGCCTCTGGCAGTGTGGACTGGACAGCGACAGGTGAACACAAACAGCGTGTGGCCGTGAGGCCTCCGGCCCTTCTGCACTGCAGCGGAGGTCTTGCCTGACGGCTAGAAGGTCTGGGTGTCTGGCTTCCGGGGCCGAGAGCTGCCGCTCTGGAAGAAAGAACGCGCCTTCCCCCTCGTCTGTGCCTTCATCCCTCTCTCACCTTTCTACTGTCCGGCTCCTCCCGTCCCCGTTCCCGAGGCTGTTCCTGGCCCAGAGAAAAGCCCATCGATGCCAGCTAGGGGTTGCAGGTGGCCTTTGTCATGTTCCTCGGTCTCGGAAGCCGCTGCGAGATGCTGACCCCGCGGGTGGAGTGAGTGCCGGGCCAGGGGGCTCGCACAGACGGCCCCCGAACCCTCCCTTTGGACCACGGGACTGCTGTCCCCCCGCGTCCACAGCTCCTCAGGGTGCTGGGCAGTTTCCTGCGGGGAGTGACGACTGGGTCCGCAGGGCACGTGAGCATCCACACCGCTCAGCCCCCAACTCGCTTCGTGGACGCTCCCCTCTGCACCGTCTAACCGCACATCTCACACGTTTCCTCTTATCTGACTCTATCGTGGGTCCTATTCCTCTTACGACTTCAAGAGAACTAGAAGCAGATTCTATCAAGACACACGCTGAGGGGCGCCTGGGTGGCTCAGTCGGTGGAGCGTCCGACTTCGGCTCGGGTCATGATCTCGTGGCTTGTGAGTTCGAGCCCCGCGTCGGGCTCTGTGCTGACGGCTCGGAGCCTGGAGCCCGCTTCGGATTCTGTCTCCCTCTCTCTCTGCCCCTCCCTTGCTCATGCTCTGTCTCTCTCTCTCTCTCTCTCTCTCTCTCTCAAAAGTAAATAAACTTTAGAAGGAATCTTTTAAAATAGTTCCAGTTTTACTGAAACGTTGTGAAGAAGGTACAGGACGTTCCCAGGGCCCTGACCCCCACGTTGTGCCCTGTACGGCCCTCTCAGAGCACTGTAGGACACTTGTCACAGTTAATGGGCCGATATTGATACGGTATCGTATGCAATAGGCTCCCTCGTATTTCCTTGGTTTCTCGTTCTCAGTCCCCGTCTCGGATTCCACAGCGTCTGTCCTGGCGCCCGAGGCTCCCCGGACGGCGGCAGTTTCTCAGAACCCCCCTGTTCCCGTCACTGGCGGCCCTAATGTGTTGGAGGGTACCGGTCAGGTGTTTTTGTAACATTTCCCGCAGTGGGGATTTGTCTGATGTTTGTCTCGCGATCAGACTGGAAAGCGGCTCTTCCTTCCCGTCTGTCCGGGGCACCCACAGCCAGCGCGACAAACCCCTTAGGGTGGGCCTGGCCACCTGGCTGAGGTGAGGGTCAGCCGTCCCCAGTGTGAAGTCACCCTGTCCCCGCTTTGCGGCCCGTCCTCTTAGGACACACCTGCTGCCCTCCTCCACGGCGGACTGTCTGCCTCGACCTGGACTCCCCGGCACGAGAGACTCTCTGTCCCCCGCCTCGCGCCCGCTCATCGTGGCGTGGAGACCCTTATGAGCCGGCGGGAAGATGCTCTGTGCTTGCGGTCGCGATCCAATACCGCTCTGTCATTCTGTGGCTCCCGCCGTCCCAGCTCTGACCACGGAGCTCTTTCCTCACCTCCTGCGTCCCTACATACCTCCGGCCTCGGTGCTAGAGTGAGCCGTTTCTGCGGGAGCGAACTAGAGCCACGCCTCCTGGGGACTCACCAAGGGGGGGGTCAGTGACGGGTAAGATGACCAGTCAAAGAGGGGAGCCCTCGTGGTGTCACCAGGGCGGCTCTGCCCAGCGCTGCTCGGCCTGATTGTCCCCAGACCGGCTGTTGGGTCTGCGGCTGCTGGTGCCATAACCCACGAGTGTGTGTCCGTGTGAAAGGAGGCCCTGGAGCCTCCAGCACGGACGTGCGGGCCGCACACTCTCTCCCCCAGGGCACAGCACGGACTTCTCGGAAGAATCGGCGAATAAATAAGCTGACCCAAATTGCCTCAGATTTTTCAGTGAAACAAATGTTTTGGATGTGACTCCGCCTTTCACTAGCTTTGACATTCGGTGAATCACCAAGCCTCTCAAGAGCACAACACCCTCATCTTAAGACAGGGGCAGGCGCGCGTGTGTGTGTGTGTGTGTGTGTGTGTGTGTGTGAAAGGCGTCGTGAGGAATAAACTAGAACCTACGACCCAGGCACCGAGAAAGGACCTCACACGCACAAGATACGCAATGCGCGCCCAGTTGTCATACTTACAACGAGTATTCATTCAGCCCGGAGGATGGCACCTTCCAGTCACAGGTGGGCGTGAGAGGCCCCGGCGAATCCACGGGGAGCCTCATCTCAGGAGGAGGGGACAGAAGTCACCCCTGGGCGAGGAGCCAGGGCAAGAACAGGTGTCCGAGCTGCCCTCCGTCCACGCTGGTCCTGGAGGCAGCCGGGGCCGTGGGACGTCCCAGCCCAGTGACACCGGTCAGCCTCTCAGTCCCCATCTGCTCGTTTGCAAGAGGGAACGACTGGCGGGGTTTCTGTGGGGAGGGGTCGGGCAATGCGCAGAGGGCCTGGCACGCAGCCCCGGTGAGGGAAGGGGCTGGAGCCTTTGTCGCTGTGCCAGGCGCACCTGCGACCCCCGACTGCGGCTCGGCGGCCGCACTGCCCTTGCCACGGATGATAGCACCCGCCACTTCAGCCGAAACCCCCGTGCGGGGCGCAGCCCAGTTAGCTGAGGTCCGCCAATGCGGGGTCTGCTCCGCCGCAGGCAGGACCGCCGTGCAAAGCTTCCTCCTCGGGTGAGTCGTGCAGGGACAGCCAGCGTCCCCCAGATCAGCCAGAGCCCCGCCTCCCTGCAGGCGCCACCCCCCCCCCCCCCCCCCCGGCTCGGGGGCTGGGGCAGCGGGGGACGCCCTGACGGGAGCACGAGGCAAGGCAGGGGGGCCCACACCCAGCCGTGAGCACCCAGCTGGGGTGCAGAGCAAGCCACGGGGAGACTCGGGGAGAGCGGCGTGCCGTCACCGGGGGAAGGCTGACGGCCCGGAGCCCAGGTCTCGGTGGCCCCCCGCTGCCACTCTGCAGGGCACACATGAAGCCAGCTGTTGCCACAATATCCCCACCGTCCTCCCCGGCCTTGTCTGCTGAGCTCTGCGGGGGGGGGGGGGGGGGGGGGGGGAGGGGGTGTCTCTGCCTGGGGGGAGGGGACACCACTGCCCCCAGAAGGCCGTGATGAAGACGGATGGGGCTCACTGTCCCTGGCACACGGGCACCACCTGGCTTGCAGGTGGGGCGTTCCCAGGACCTGACACCAGCGTCCTCGAGCTGCACCGAGGACCCTGAGCCTCCCAACCACCCGCTCATCGCAGTTTCGCGAGGCGTTCACCGCGGGCAGGAGCCTGGGCTTGCGACCCAGGGTCCGACTCTGCCAGGCAGAGGGTTTAGCGACCCCGAGGCCACACGGCCTCCGGCCCCACTCGGGTCCTGGAAGCCACTCCAAACTCAGGCCTCTGATCCTGCACCTTGGACGCCAGCCAGGACAGCACATGGGTCCCCTTCCTGCTGAACGTCTGTGAGTCCGGGGATTCCTCGTCCTGAAGCCGCACGGGGCTTGGGCAGCTCTGCCTCCTGGGGACGGAATCGGCTTGTGACACTGTGGTCCTTTATCAGCGAGTGTGTGTGTGTTACGGTGCGTTTTGTGCGTTTTTGTATTTATGTGTGTGTGTGTGTGTGTGTGTGTGTGAATACGTGTTGTGTGTTTTGTGTGTTTGCGTGTGTGTTATTATGTGTGTGTTACTGTGTGCGTGTTTCGTGTGTGAGTATGTATGTGCTGGTGTGTGTGGGGGGGGGTTGGGCGGCATCTTCAGGGTGGACGTCGAACAGTTAGCCACCTTTACGTGGACTGAGTTGCCAGCCACACGCGGGCACCCCTGTGGTCAACTAAGTCGGCCTCGTGGGGTAAGGGAGGCGTGAAGGGAACAGACTGTCCAGGCCCACAGCTCAGCTCTGCAGACATCGTCTCATGTAAACATCATCAGATTCCAGAAGACACGCTATGCAACCCATTTAATAGTCCTTAAGAGGAAACGCGCTCAGAGATTCAAACTAACAGTGGGCCGCGAACCCCCGCACATCCGCGGGGGAGGCGTCGTGAGCAAGGTCTCTAGGAGGCGGCAGATTGATTCGGTGACACAGCAAAGAAGGGACGCCTGCGGAGAAGACAAGCAAAGAGAGGGGAGGCTCGACACGGAGACACAAGAATCTACCTGAGGAAAAGCATCCACCGACACGTCCTGTTCACCCGGAAAATGTCACCATAGAAACAGGAAATCTTCTGGACTCTCCTAACTACAATGCACAGAACCAGTCCCCCGGGTGCTCCTCGATCGCTCCAGGTCCGGGCTGCCCTTTCGAGGGAGCAGTGAGCCAGGCGGCTGCAGCTGGGCATCGGGGCGCACGCGGGTGCCCTGAGGGCTGCAGACACCCATCACCTGCCGAGAGCCAGCGGACGGACGGAAGCAGCTGGGAAGAGGGCGCAGGATGGAGGGGCGGGAGGTCCGGGATAGGGGACCGCCAGGCGCGTGCGAGGGTCAGGGACTCCCGCTCCTTCCCGGGAACGGGGCTGACGAGGCCCTGCCCCAACACAATAACTTAGGCGTCAGCTCCTAAAACACGAGGCCTTGGTAACATGCTCACTGATAAAATCACCTGGGGCAAGGAAAAGACGTGGAGGAACCTTAAATACACATCGTCCAGGGAAAGAAGCCACTCTGAGAAGGCCACACACGGCGTGAGCCCGACCACACGACGTCCTGGAAACGGTAAAGCTATGGAGACAGCAGGTGAGAGGTCGCCAGCGGCTGCGGGGGAGGGATGAACAGGTGTGGCACGTGGATGTTCAGGGAGGTGGACACGGTCCGTGCGGCCCCGTGACGGTGCTACGTGCCCCCGCGCGTTTGCCCAAACCCATGAGCGTACAAGGCAAAGAGCCCGAGGGTGAAGCGGGGACTTAGTGATAACGCACCACGTCACTCGGGCTGTGAGGTCACCACACGCACCAGGAGGCAGACGACAGGGGAACTGAGGGGGGCGGGGACTGTGTGTGCGAATCCCTGAACTTCGCGCTCAGTCTCTCTGTAAACTTGAAACTGACCTGAAATTACAGGTTTAAAAAAATAGAGCGGAATTTATTTTGGTTTTGCGGGAAAACGGAGCCTTTCCTTCCGCCCGTCAGCCTCCAAGCACAGGCTCCACCAGCACCTTGACGACGAGACGGTTTTCCTCCAACTCCAGATCTGCGCCTTGTCGCGGCCCCAAGGCCGAGGAAGCGGGCTCAGCGCACGCGGCAAGGGCGACACCTGAGCCCCGGTTTCCACAACGCCACGCCCATGCCGGCTGCAGGGGACCCCGTCCCATGAGCCACCGACAGGTCCGCACGTGTCCCGGGGGCGCATCCCCACCGTGTTTTCGCCCGCTAGGAACCCGGTTCCCTGTGTTGTTTCACCGCAACACCACCTCTTCTCCCCGTCCTGCTCCTCTGGTCACTGCGCCCCCAACCTTCCCAAGCCCTTGGGACCCCCTGCCCTGGACTGAGGCCCCCAGGTGCCCTCCACCCCCACTGCCTGGCTCCTGCCCCGTTTCCGTGGACTCTCTGGGGTCCGCCAACATCCTGACGCGCCATGTCCCCCCCGTGCTGCGGCATGGCACAGAGCCACTCCCTCCCAGCAGGCACTTGGGTTCACTGTTGTCATCATGTCACCACAATCACGAGTCCCTGCAGCGGGCAAAACGCCAAGCCAGGTGCCGGGAACGACGGAGATGATGGGGTGCCCCTGACTCCCGGCAGCAGCAGCCTTGGCGGGCACGCGATGTGGCAGGCGGAGGGTGACCATAGGCCCCTCGGGCTCCCGTGGTGACTCATCCGGATCCCGCCAAGCCCCCATTCGCTCTCTGAAGAGGCGTGACTTCTGCCAGAGGGAGGGGGACCAAGAGCCCCAGTGCCTTCGCTCAGGGGGAACTGAGTCAGTCGCTCCCTGTCTACTGCTGCATAACGAATCACCCCCAAACTTCATGACTTAAAAAGCGTCATTTTGGGGCGCCTGGGTGGCTCAGTCGGTTAAGTGTCTGACTTTTGGTTCAGGCTCAGGTCATGATCTCCCGGGTTCATGAGTTCGGGCCCCACGTCCGGCTCTGTTCTGTCAGCGTGGAGGCTGCTTGGGATTCTCTGTCTCCCTCTCTCTCTCTCTCAAAATTAATAGACGAAATTAAAAAATTTTTACGTACGCTTTTTTGTATCTCATGATCGCGTAGAGCTCGTGAGGGTGATTCGTCAGCTCCACGGGCCTTGCCGCCCACCCGCCTATCTTGCCCCGGGGGACACCCTGTTCTCTGGTCACCTCCATCGGTAGCCCGGCGTGAGGCTCCCCGGCTGCCGGTTCCACGGTGCCACTCGTCAGGTGCGCTGGGTCCACCAGCCGCTGACAGCGGTCCCTGGAGCAGCCCACCCACGCCTTCCCTGGCCCACGGGGCAGGTTCACAGTGAGCATCTCCAGGGCAGCGGGACCCTCTGGCTGCGCTGACAGGTGCATCTTGGGGGCCTCCTGCAGAACACAGCTCTCTGGGTTCAGCCTCGCAGCCTTAGTCCTCCTGTCCTCCCCGTGAGCCAGCCTGTCCCCGGTCCTCCCCGTGAGCCAGCCAGCCTGTCCCCGGTCCTCCCCGTGAGCCAGCCTGTCCCCAGTCCTCCCCGTGAGCCAGCCTGTCCCCAGTCTTCCCCATGAGCCAGCCAGCCTGTCCCCAGTCCTCCCCATGAGCCAGCCTGTCCCCAGTCCTCCCCGTGAGCCAGCCTGTCCCCAGTCTTCCCCGTGAGCCAGCCTGTCCCAAGTCCTCCCTGTGAGCCAGCCAACCTGTCCTCAGTCCTCCTTGTGAGGCAGCCAGCCTGTCCCCTGTCCTCCCTATGAGCCAGCCTGTCCCCAGTCCCTCCCATGAGCCAGCCAGCCTGTCCCCATTCCTCCCCATGATCCAGCCAGCCTGTCCCCTGTCCTCCCCATAAGCCAGCCTGTCCCCAATCCTCCCTGTGAGCCAGCCAGCCTGTCCCCAGTCCTCCCCATGAGCCAGCCTGTCCCCAGTCCTCCCCATGAGCTAGCCAGCCTGTCCCCAATCCTCCCTGTGAGCCAGCCAGCCTGTCCCCTGTCCTCCCCGTGAGCCAGCCTGTCCCCTGTCCTCCCCGTGAGCCAGCCTGTCCCCTGTCCTCCCCGTGATCCAGACAGCCTGTCCCCAGTCCTCCCCATGAGCCAGCCGGCCTGTCCCCTGTCCTCCCCGTGAGCCAGCCAGCCCGTCCCCTGTCCTCCCCGTGAGCCAGCCTGTCCCCTGTCCTCCCCATGAGCCAGCCAGCCCATCCCCTGTCCTCCCCGTGAGCCAGCCAGCCCGTCCCCTGTCCTCCCCATGAGCCAGCCTGTCCCCTGTCCTCCCTGTGATCCAGACAGCCTGTCCCCAGTCCTCCCCATGAGCCAGTCTGTCCCCTGTCCTCCCCATGAGCCAGCCTGTCCCTAGTCCTTCCTGTGAGCCAGCCTGTCCCCTGTCCTCCCCGTGAGCCAGCCTGTCCCCTGTCCTCCCTGTGAACAAGCCTGTCCCCAGTCATCTCTGTGATCCAGCCAGCCTGTCTCCAGTCCTTCCTGTGAGCCAGCCAGCCTGTCCCCTGTCCTCCCCGTGAGCCAGCCTGTCCCCTGTCCTCCCCATCAGCCAGCACGTCTTCAGCTGGCCTGCATTTTTGCTTCAGTGGTACCTGACCTAGTGCCAGCCAGGTGGCCAGGAGGTGCCCTGGGGCAGACCCTGGGCACGTGTTGTCGGGGGAGAGGCCTCTGCATCACCTCCAAGCCAGGGCGGAGTCGCTGGCCCTCCCCAGAGAGGAAGGGCCCGTCATCAGGCCCAGGGGCTCAGGAGGGTCTGGGCGCTCAAGGTTCTCCGAAGCGTGAACCTTTGCTGGCACAGCAAGCCAGCCAGGGCGGGGCTGAGCCCTGCAGGGAGCTCGCGGCTCCTGCGACTTTGTCCTAGGCTGCCCCTGTCCGCTGCATCCTGCCCACAGCCTGCACGACCCCAAGGGGAGCGCTGAAGCTGGGGTTTGTCCTGAGTTGGGGGAGGGCAGGGGTCCGGTCTTCACAACCCCAGGCGGTGGGATCTCTGGACATGGGCTGCCCGGGAAGGTGGCGTGCCCTTGACCAGGCTGGGTAGGAGCTGAGAGCGTTCCCAGCAGGGACCTGCGGGTTCAGGGTCACCCACCTCCAGGAACAGCACCTTGGTCCCCTCAACAAAAGGAACAGGGAACAAGTTCGCCCAAACCGGGCCAAAGTACCCCAAGTGTCAGCTGAGTGCGGCCCTTTCCCTGCCTGGCACGGCTCAGGGCTCCAGGACCATTAGTCGGTTAGTACGTCTGCTTTAAATCAGCTCCCCTTCAACGTAAAAATCATAAAAGAAACTTTATGTCATTATCATAAATACAAAACTGGTGCCTCTTGCCCGATGTAGAAAGGAATCTGATAAAGCCAAAACAGTATCACCGTTTCTGGCCAGAGTCCCGCTACCAAAGGACCGAGCCCGAAGCCAGCAAGTCCATCTTTGGTTAAAACGGGAAGATGGCAGGTGTCAGAGGGGCGTTCGAGACCGCGCAGACCCCAGGCGAGACTCTGCCAAATCACAGAGCCCGGGGAAACTAGAAGGGCTTTCCCTTCTGCCGTGGCTTCGATATCATTTCAGGCGAGCGTCTCTCACCGCCTGAAATCGTCCTGCTGACGGCCGGGCCGCATTCCCGCACTTTGGCAAACACTGACCTGGGAGAGCGGTGAGGAATATATTTCCCCATAAAAGTGATTGAGAGTCCTTGCTGGCGATGCCCGTACCTGAGTTAATCATCCCGTGCCAGCATCAATTTCCTGCTCTCGACAACGTCCTGTGGTTAGATATCAGCACGGTCGAAGCTGGGTGCGGGGCCCACAGGAACCTTGGCCTGATTTTTACAGTGTCTGGTGACTATTAAACCGATTTCAAAATAAAAAGTTGTAAAAGCAAGTGCTGGGTGACTGCTAACCGGTGCAGAAAGCTGGAGGGAAGCTGGGGTACGGCTCCAAGCAACCCTAAATCCGGAGGCAGCCACAGCAGCTTGGACCACGGTCCCTCAGAGCTGGGGGGCGGAGTCCAGAGCAGCCCCACCCCCGTTCTAACTGAAGCCACCTTCAGAGCGCTGGGGCAGGGAGGGGGCGCTGGGGTCCGGCCAGCTGAATGCATGCCAGCTGCGAGGATTTTCTGGCCATGGCCAGAGCTGCCTCTTAGCTTCCAGAAGGGAGGGTACGTGCAGAGCCAAAGGATCCAGAAGACCCCACGCCCCCTTCCCCAGGCATCTCTGGCTTGTCATCTTAAAAGTCCCTCCAGGACCCTCCAGGGACCCACTTCCCCAGTGGGGATGACAAGGAAAGGGTAACAGGCCCCCTCCCGGGTCTTCCTTCACAGCCTCCTCATGACAAGTGCACAGCGATCACCCCACTGCTGCTGGCCCCCTTCCCACAGGCGGTAGCTGCTGGAGGACAGGGACATGTCTAGGAACAGAGTCCCCTGCCCGGGCTCCTCTGGGCGATTCCTCTCTTCCTCCTTGTGGACTGGACCACAGGGGAAGGACGGGCCACTCTTCGTGGGAAGCGCCTGGTTTGGGAGTCAGAGGAGAAGCACGTGCCTATTTCATGATAGCTACGTGGCTTCAGCATGCTGGAGAGCCTCACTGCGACACGGGGACAATGGTGCCCTAGGACACTTTCAGTCACGGGCAGCAGGCACCTGCACCAAAGTATGCCAGAAGAGCAGTGCGTAGTGATTTCTACATCCGAGGGCCACCAGCATGGCCCGCGAAAGTGCAGAATGTGGGACAAAATGCCCCAGGCGACTGGCGGGTCCCCTTGCTGTCACCACAGCCCCCTCTGCCTCCACCACCAGCGAGCTGCCCGCTTCTCCACACTCAGAGACCCCAGTGGAAAATAGCACTTTCCCCCTCCTGGTCTCCATGTATCAGTCCCACAAGACTTGTAATGAGCCGTGGCCGGGTCCTGAGCCCAGCTGGAGAGCCACTGTCACCAAGGATACAAGCACGGTGGTTCACGGATGTAGATCAAGCAACCATCTGTGGTCAGCACCCTGTTGCCTAAAGAGAAAGGGGTGTGAGGTCCGCTGAACGAACCCCAACCGTAGCACCGCCCCCACGACACTTTGGATCGAATGGAACAGAGCACGTGTAAGGGACGGGCTGCCATCGGGTCTCGTGTGTGAGGACGTGAGCGGGCTCGGGCGTTAGATCAGGGCCAGGTTGGACGAACGGGGACACGTGCCCAGAGCCCGTGCAGAGATACGTCAGGCCCAAAGGTACAAAATGCCACCGGGGTGAGTCCCATGAAGCTGGGGCTAGAAGGAGAGCACGAGGCCGGGGGAGGAGAGAAGGCCGCGGGGCCGGGCAGCACCTGAGGGCCCAAGGCCAGGGGCCAGGTCTGCACCAATGCCCATCGGCCTCCCTGACGGCCTGTGTCCCGGATCCCAGCAGGGGTCCCCCAGGCAGGGCACCTGCACCGGGGACGCACTCAATATGTACATCTTAGCTCGCTGTCCTGCAGGCTCAGGAAGAGAGTGGGAACAGGTCACAGGCCTGCACAGGTCCATATAGATGCCAGAATCTGGGCGACATCTTAAATCCAGCCCTGTCATAGGTAGCAAACACTATACATCTTGGGGGAAGCGGGAGAAAGGACTGTACATTAAGGGCAATTTTCCCAAATTAACTGACGAAAAGCGAACATAAGCGTCTTCTCTCCAGGATGATAGGAACGGACAAGAACGAAGACCAAGCCTGTGTGTGGCTAACTCCTCCTCTGACAACACAGAAGCTTATTTCAGATGCTAACACTGCACCAAACGTCTATGGAAATACCTAGAAAACAACTCGTGGTGAACGCGTTGCCTGAAAGGCGGTACCCCTTGAACTGTGGACCGAAGCTGTGATCTGATTAGACATAGACCATTAAATATTAAGCCAGCTCAGCCCGTATAATTTCAACATGCGGCTCAAAATTGTATTTGTAATATGTCCACAGGCTTACTTGCTATAAAATAAAGTATCAAATGTCATCAAGTAGAGAAGGTGGATGTTTGGTTGGAGAACAAGGAGAAAATGTAGCTGATTTGATTTTCCTTCGGGGACGCGGGCGGCCCGCGGTCTCTGTCTCGTTCCGTCTTCCACGTGGGATACTCACTACCTCACGTACTGGCTGCACGACCCCGGACGGGTCCTTCCCTCACCTCTAAAGTCAGGGGCCAGCTCCCCTGCAGCTACCCCACTCCGCTCTGAGGAAGGAAGATGCTTTTCAGTGAGGTTACAGAAAAACCAAGTCACGTGAGAAGTCGCCTCTCTGCCTGCAGAGCAGAAACATCCTGTACTTCGAGGATCAAACCGCCTCCGCTTGCCCACGCCTCGTCCGCACACAAGCAACGACGTGCCGCTTCACTCAGCAGACATTCCCAGAGCCACGTCTGCGGGTAGGGCCGGGAGGGACAGGCGAGCCCAGGGACAGAAGCCCCCCAGCGTCTGCGGCCCACCCTGTGGGGAGGACACACGCGATAAATGTTAGGTATGCTGGCTCTGTGGCGCCACACGCGGGGGCTTGGGACAACGCACTGCCCGGCGGTTTCCGCGGCCAGGAGTCGGGGCGTAGCTGAGCGGGGTCTGCCGTCCGGCTCACTCTGGCGGGGGCCAGGCCGTGTTCTCATCCGGAAGCCCAACTGGGGAGAAATCCCCAACCTCTCTCTCGCTCACGCTCTGGCAGCTTTTCCTTCTGTTTCCACACGACTTGGTTATTCCAAGCAAACAGTGGAAGGCAGGACACTGAAGTGACTTGTACAGTCTTACATGCTGTAAGGTGTGGTGATGACAGAGCAGCCAGCCAGCACCTCCGGCACATTCTGCACGTGGAAGCAAGCGCAGGTCCTGCCCACAACCAGAGCGGGCTTCAGGCCCGGACGTGAACACCGGGAGGCGGGAACACTCACAGCCGCTCAGCCACAGAAGGTTCTGGGTTCTGTGGAGGAAGTCAAGCCAGCGAGGGTGGCGGGACTCCCACGGGCGGGCTGCAAGACAGGGAAGGCGTCGGCTACTCCGAGTCTGGGAGGGGGGAAGGGGCAGGTCACAACATCTGCGGGTCCAACGCAGAGGCCCCATGGGAGTTGTGACCTGCTGTGTTCAAGGACAGCAGGTGACTGTTCTTGCTGGAAAGCAGGCCCCATGGGAGTAACCAGATATGTTCAAGGACAGAAGGTGACCGTCCTTGCTGGAGAGCCAGTCCCCGTGGGAGTAACCAGATGCGTTCAAGGACAGCAGGTGACTGTCCTTGCTGGAAGAAAGACCAGAAGAGGCGTAGATGAGGCCTGGCAGTGGAGGGTCCACACTGGGCAGGACTCTGGGCCTGAGGACTTATTTTGTGTTCACTGAGTAACACACGGGCCCTTGGAAGGCATCCGACAGAGGAGTGACAGGTCTACCTTTGTTTCTAGGGTCCCCCTGAGCGCTGGTGGAGACAACACCGAGTGTGTAAAGTTGAAGCAGGGAGATCCACGGGGACGCAGTTGCAACAGGCCATCTTGGTGTTGATGGTGACACTGACCAGGGTGGTGACTCACGTGTCCTTGAACACAGCATGTTGACCTTGATTTGAAGGCGGCCCCAGTAGGACCCTGCAGATGAATCAGAAGCGATCTCTTCATCGGTGGGGACCCCATAACGCCCTGGGGCCTTGAACACGCGCTCCTTCCCTCAGCTCTGTCCCCGCCACGGCCGGCCAGCGCCCCAGCCTGCAGGTGACCCGGTCCAGTCCTTCGTGGGCATCGCACAGCTTCTACCGTCCAGCCTTCCTGCTGAGAACAGAGCTCACTCCTGCCCTTATTCTGTGTCCGCTTCAGGCACCCGTCAGCTCACGGGACGCTCTTGTCCGGGACCGGAGCCCCTCTGTGGCTCCTCAGCACCTCCGGGCAGGGCCACCGGCAGCGCCCTCCACGTGCTCGTCACCCGCGTGTCCGTCACCCGGCCTCTGAGGGCACCAATTGTGCCTTCGTCACCCTGCGTCTCAGCCGCCAGCATATTGCCCGACGGAGAGTAGGCGCTCTAAATATAATTACGGAGCGCCGCCGTGGAAAGGTTAACGTCGTCACGGATGGTTAACCGGCTGACTTGAGAGCTGGAGCTGGGGTTCCCGGCTGGAGGCGGCCAGCCTCAAACGCTGGACCCAAGTATCCACCCGGAAGGCTGTAGAGGCCGGGGGACTTTGGCGAAGCAGAGCGGAGCCGGGAGGCGGGACGGGAAGGGGTGGGTCCAGGGGGGCTCTGTCCACGTGCAGCGTCCAGAGGATGGTAGCTGTGGAGTGTTTGTGGCAAGACCTGGAAGGGCTGTCCGGACCACGGGGGGATCGGCACCCCCGGGCCAGGCCACACGCAGCCCCTC
This sequence comes from Panthera leo, assembly GCF_018350215.1. Lineage (NCBI taxonomy): Eukaryota > Metazoa > Chordata > Mammalia > Carnivora > Felidae > Panthera > Panthera leo. The sequence continues at coordinate 138,164,622 of NC_056681.1, read as the reverse complement.
CAAGAGCCCCCGGTGGCAGGGGCCGATGCGGCGGGCGGAGGGCCCCTCAGCCTCCATGGGGTGGCGCCAGGCTCCCCCTGCCAGGTGGTATGAGAAGTCAGGTTTGCTCTGAGCCTAGCATTGTGGGGCCGGCGGCCGCTCCCCTGAGCACCCCTGCCCGGGCCCCATGCCCCCAACGCCTGCCCTGAACATCCTTGCGGACAGAACGCTGTGCCCCCCTGGCGTGGGCCCCTGGGGCACTAACTCCCATCTTACTGAGTCACGTGGGGAGCCTCCTGGAGGGCCCTCCCGGAGCCTCCTGGGGAAGTGCTCACACAGACCACAGGCCCTGGATCCTGCGGCTGAGGGGGGCTTCTGGGAAGGAGGAGCGGGCAGGACGTGGGCAGGTCCCTCCGACAGTCGAAGCCAGAAGGGCCCCTGAGACTTCCTCCGTCTTTGTCCCCGCAATGGGAATGCCGATAGCCAGTGACATGATACATGAACCCATTTCTCCCCGCGGCGCGGCTCATTTATCAGACCCACCAGCCCCCGCGGGGGCCGCCGACGCTCGTCCTGCAGGGGCTGGGCCTGGAGCTCTGTCGGCTGCGGGTCAACGCCGCCCCCGTCTGAGCCTCAGCCCCACACCGACAAAAGGGGCTGGAGCCTAGGAGCCCCAGGCCCCTGCCTCCTAGCGAGTTTCCATTCCGGGAAAGGATTCGCCAGCGCATCCCGGTCCTGAGACAAGGCCCCGGTGGGAGTCTGTGGGAGCCTGTTTTATGCAAAGAGAACCCCCGTCAGACAGGACTACAGGCACTCTCTGGGGTGTCCCACTGGCGGTTTCTGGTCTGCCGCTGGGCCCAGCCTTCCCCCTCAGTTAAAATGACCAGACTTGAGGAAATTGTTAGTTGTGACTGGTGGCGACTGTGCAGTCAGAGGTCAGGCGACTGCCCTTGTGACCTGCACAGAGGAAGGGAGGGCCCCAAGGTCAAGTGCCCGCCCTGTGACCTGCACGGGGGAAGGGAGGGCCCCAAGGTCAAGTGCCCGCCCTGTGACCTGCACGGAAGAAGGGGAGGGCCCCAAGGTCAAGTGCCCGCCCTGTGACCTGCACGGGGGAAGGGAGGGCCCCAAGGTCAAGTGCCCGCCCTGTGACCTGCACGGGGGAAGGGGAGGGCCCCAAGGTCAAGTGCCCGCCCTGTGACCTGCACGGGGGAAGGGAGGGCCCCAAGGTCAAGTGTCCGCCCTGTGACCTGCACGGGGGAAGGGAGGGCCCCAAGGTGAGGGGTAGAACGAGGCTGCATGGACTCATGGCCTCGGCCCAGAGGCTGCAGGAAAGGAGTGTCATCTGACAGTGACAAGCACCCCAGCGACACCCTCCTTCCTCAGTCCCCCTCAGAGCGCGTGCGGCTCACGGCCACCCTGGCCGCGGGCCGGGCTCCTGAGGGACAAGTGTTCATGTCCGGGGGGTGGTGTCCAAGTGGGCCTCGGGCCCGGGTTCTAGGGTCGGTCCTCCGGGCCTCGCCAGCCCCTCTCCCAGCAGGGGAGGCACGTGGAGCTTGAACTGAGTCCCACCCACGGGGCTGAGACCCTGAGAAGCCTGGAGAATGGCTCCCGAGAGCGTCCACACACGGGATGCCGTCAAGAACCTTCTGCTCCTCAGCAGTGCTGGTGCTCTGCCGGCCTAATGTATCTCTCCATGAGTCAGCATGTATTGAGTGCCTACGGTGTGCCAGTCTGGGCTTAACCCTTTTCACTCAGCCTGTAACGTAACCCGAGGAGCTACATTTGTTTGTTTTCATCTTTCTGTTTTACAGGTCAAGCAGCGAAGGCTCCAGATGGCCGACTCCGCTCATCAGACTCCGGGGGCTCAGCCGGGACAGGGCTGGGAGGGTCTGCTGTGTCCCAGCCCAGGGAGCCTCAGCAGGTAGCTGAGATGACTTTCTTTTGGTTCCCGGGTCAGAGGTCCTTCTGGATGGGGGGTTTCTGTCCGCCTGGCGTCGGGGGTGCCTCTTCTTGGGCTATTCCCTGATCCCTGGCTCAGCCGCAGCTGTGACGAGACAAATCAGGGGCTCTTCTGAGCCTCGGTTTCCCCCCACAGGACACCACTCCTGGCCTGTGGGGCTCCTCCTCCTGGGTGAGCGGCTGGCAGCCAGGCCCTCCCCTACCCCAGGACGGGTCCTGCGTGCCCGACCTCTGCGTCACACCGTCCTCCAAAGGGATGTGAGACTTGCCTGCACTCTGGGCACAGCCCACACGTCCCTCAGCCCGGCTCCGGCCCTGCTCCCGTCCTCACCCGGGCCCCAGCCCCCACGTCCTCAGCCCGACTCCGGCCCTGCTCCCGTCCACACCCGGGGCCTGGCCCCCACGTCCTCAGCCCGACTCCGGCCCTGCTCCCGTCCACACCTGGGTCCCGGCCCACATGCCCCTGCATGGCCAGCCTGCATGGCCAGGTCCTGCTTCTGTCGGGCAGGGTGGGAGGTCTGGCTCCAAAGCAGCAGCCGGGCCTCCCGTCCCCAGTAACTGCTTCCCTCGCCGCACACCCCGCCCTGGGCCTCACGTTCTCTTTCACAGCACAGCCCCTTGGGCCGGAGTTACAGGCCCATGCATCTGTCCCCTCCCCGCGTGTCTGTGGGGACATGTCTCCAGCATTTTGGTTGTTTGAACTCTCACAGCACGGGATGGGTGGCCTGTGCTAAACGGATGTTTGTGGAATGAATGAACCGAGTGAAGGAATGAAGAAAATTCTTGTGCTGGTGGGAATTTCCTGTGTCCAGGAAGGGTGTTAGGGTGAAAGCCTGAGCCCCTTAAAATGTCAGCAAACGGGCAGGTGGCTCTGGGGGTGATAGGGCAGGCCGACGCCGGTGGTCCCTGGGGCCGCCTCGTTCCCACACACGTGTGCAGGGATGGGCACAGACCCCTGTCTCAGGCAGCAGCCCAGCTTTGCCCGTGCCCTGTGGTCACCATTCTGGGCCCTGGCTTCCCACCCAGAGACCCCAATTCACCTGCTCTCAGTGTGGCCTGGATAATGGGGATCTGGAAGCTTTCTGGATGGCTCTAACAAGCAGCCGAGGCTGAGAACCACAGTCCACGGTGAGCTCCCGAGGACCAGGGGCACCAGGGGCCATGACAGCCTGTGTCTTTCTGCAGGCCGCCCTGCCCCCACGTCACTGTCCATGCGCAGAGAAGCCTTGGCCCTCGCACCACGGCAAGGATGAAGGAAGGAGAGGCCAGGGAGGGCGGACGGGAAACGTCAGGCCCGGGCACAGCGGGTGTGCAGGCGGCTGGCGGGCGGGAAGGGGCAGATGACGGCAGGCGTGGGCCTGCGGTCCTCCCTCGGGGCGGCCCCGGTTCTCCCCGTCAGTTCTGACAGTGAATCTGACTCCTCCAAGCTTGGCTTCCAGCCACGTCCAGAACACTGGGGATACAGCGCTCTAATTAGCGGTGCTCATTAATCAGGGCTCCAACTGGGCAGAACTGGAGATGGGGGACCCACAGGGAGAGGAGCGTTGGCTGCAGCAGAGCCGGTGGCAGCAGGCCCCGGGTGGGGACAAGGCCTGTCCTCGGTCAGAAGGGACAGGAGACACAGACTCTGACCTCGAGAGAAACCACGGAAGCATCGCCATAGGAGGCTGGCAGGCTTTAGAACATAATTATGTTCTGTTTGCTTCGTTGCTCAGAACCTCCCAGCAGCTCCCCGCCGAGAGCGGAATAAAGCCCGTGCTCGCGCTTTAATACGGGGTGCCCTGGCCCAACCTCCGTGACCCAGTTTCTCCTCCCAGCTCCCCAGCTCCGCCCGCTCTCCCTCTACAGGCGCAAATAAACACACCCCCACCCGCGCTCTCTGCCCCCGCGGGGCACAGATTGTGGAGACTCTACTGTGTCTCTAGGAGTTTGACTCCAGCCAAGCCCTGAGAGCGGCAAAAGACCCTTCCCCGCCGCCTCTCACACGCGTGTGCACCCTCGCACATGCACATCTGCACACACGCGCGTCCACGATGCAGGTGCACACGCACACGTGGGCACACACGTGTATGTGCATAGTCGCACATGCATACATTTGCACACAGATGCACACACGCACGCGTTTGCACACATGTGCAGGTGTGCAGCCACACACGTTTGCACATGCACACATTTGCACGCACAATGCATGTGTACGTGCACACACTTGCATGTTTTACACACATTAACACGTGTGGCGCATGTATATGAATGTACACGTGCACACCCCTGCACACATGCATGCACATTTGCACACACATGTGCCCACATGTACACGGTTCGTACACGCGTGTGTGCACACATGTGCATCACTGTACACGTGTACATAGTTGTGCACACATCTGCATACATTTGCACGTGTGCACACAAGTGAACACACTCGTGCACACACATGCATACACACGCGCACACACGCATGCCTGCACCAACAGACTCTGCACTTGCTCACTCTGCCTCCACTGCTTAGCGCTGGCCCCTGCATCTTCCAACGTGCTGCTTGAGCACACCTTCCCTGAGCCTGTCCCGCCCCGGAGGGCTTCCTTGGAACACCTGCAGAGTCCTGCATCATAACATCGCCACCTGCTATCACATCCTGTCGTTGCTGTTATTATGTAAAACCATCCTTTGTCCCCCAGGGTTTAACTGCCCTGACGACAGGCCCATGTTAGACCAGTTCCCCCCCCCCCCCGTGTCTGAGTGTCCAGCACAATCTCCCCAAAAAACAGACATAAATGAATGTGTATTTAAGGGTCGTTATTTTTAAATAACCAAAGCTCAAGGGTTTACATGTGGGCCCATGTTGTCCCAAGCTCTGTCTTATTTTCTGACATTGTGGGAAAGGAAACACTTTCCAGACAACCTTTGCTCATCTTGAAGTCTGAATGAGCCCAGACGGGCCCATTTTACAGGAACGAAAGGCACGGTGGAATCATCACTTTGCACGTTTTTGCTTAAAAACCGTCTCTCCCCGGCACACCGATAGCTGTGGACCAACGGAGCTGCGCATCTACTGACAGCGTCCTGCGTGGATTTGCTCCTGTGTTTTGACCGTCTCCGCTCCGGGGCCGCCACTGAAGTGCAGAACGGGGTTCGCCTAACCCCAGAAGCCGACACCGGACCGGACTGATGTGGGACTCAAGATACGTCCGTGATCACATGATGTGTCTCTTTCTCCTACAAGTAGAGGGCAGCCTCAAATACAGGTTGATGGAAATGTCTCATTATTTCTAGATAATGGGAGCTTCTGATAGATCTCTAGTAGACACGCGTTCACCCCACGATAGCAGCCAGATCTGCGTTTAATACGACGAAATGCCAAGTAGCACATGATGCTTTGCAGAATTGTTTTAAGTGGGGAATCATGGGGAACCACGGAATTCAAGTCAAGCATCAGCCGAGTGCTGGCTGTGTCGTTTTCTCAGTGGGAAGAACACGCGAGACTATGTGTCTTTCGATCTCACTTTCCCAATCTGTAAAATGGGTCTAAAGACATCTGGTCTACTTATTCTGTAGCCCTGCTTCAGATGTCACGGTCACGTGAGGGTACCTCTGCCGTCGGAAAGAACGGTAACGAGCCAGCAAGGTCACCGGCATGAGCGGGTCCCCAGGACGCCGGTCCTTGACTTCCACTGTGTTCCGGCAGGACTCGGCCCGCGGCTGGCAGCAAGCAGGGAAGGAGCGAGACTGGGCCTGGTGTCCGGCGGGAGCCACAGACAAGTGCAGAGCAGGAGGCAAGAGCAAAGCCCCCGCTCTCCGGAGCGCACTCTGACTCCCGAGGTCCCCGGCTCCCGTCGTGCCCAGTGCATGCCCAGACCCACGACCCTTGCCCACCTTGTGTTTTGTTTTCCCCTTTCTCCTTTCTTGTTCTTCGATGTCTTAGCAACACGAGCAAGAGAAGACGTGTCGGTCGGAGAGGGTCCCTGCAGCCCTCACAGCCCCCAACGGGACGAAAGCCCCCAACGTTGTGATGGCATCTAGGCCTTTTACGGCCTCGGGGTGCACGCCCCACAGCAGGTGTGCAGTAAGAGCTGGAGAGGACACTCCGGTCACCCGGCCCCGACCGCTGCCCCCTCCCCGGCTGTGATGGGGGCGGAGGGCAGGCCTGTGCAAGTGCCCTGTGCCTAGCCCGCCCCTCCCGGCCCAGCCGGCCTCCGGGCCTCTGCTCCTCTTTCTGTCTTCAGCTGACTCATCAGACCGCATGGCATTTTTCTTTTTAACCGCAGGCTTCCTCCTGGCCGCGGCTCCTGGGGGACAGTGACCGCATTCCCGTTACGTCAACGACAGTCAACAGCAAACATTCGCCCCTTTGTGCCCGGAGCGGGTTCACCACGAAGCACTTTCTGTGTGTTCTCGTTGGGAGCGGCCGAGGAGCGGGGGATGGGGTGGAGGAGGAAAGCTGCTCAGTGACGCTCGGCCAGGAAGTGACAGCTGGAGCTGGCGTCCAGGCACAATCTTGACGCCTAGAGGCAGCCAGCACAGCTCCCGTGCGGCGTGGCCATGGAGGCAGTTGCGGCCCAAGCGCGAGGGTCGGTGCCCCGCACGCTGGCTGACTCAGGCAGGCCACAGGTCACACCCCCTCATGGCACCCGTGGCCGACGCAGTGCCTCCGGTGGCGACGAGTGGAAGTGCAGCCTGAAGCCCGTCTGGGGACCGAGCAGGGCGCCCAGAGCGTGGGCCCCCAAACGGCGTGTGGACAAGAAAGGGTCTGGGATTTGACGTCGGATGCACACGAGCCGGGCCGTATGATTGTGCGGCCTCAGGGTGAGCCTGCCTGCGTGTGAGAAACAGAGAAGCAGGGCCCCCGCCGGCTAAGCCGTCGGGGTGGCTGGTTACCGCTGCAGGGGTGAGGGGCGGGGAGGGTGCGGCCAGGAAGAAAATCACTCTTTCATCGGGTTTATTTCCATGTGCAAGCATCACCGTCAGTGTGGACGAGGGGCCCGTGCTGGTCTGACCCCACCTGTGTGGGGATGTAATCTCAGCCCGGCCCTCCCCTGGCCCCGGGCCCGGCATGCTGCGAAAGCTCGGGGCCCCTCCATGCACCTTCTCCCTTGAAGTTTCCTGCCCAGATTCCTCTCTTCCTGCTCCTACCTCTGAGCTGGTTCACGTTCAAGATTAAGCCTGAACCTTCAAAGTCCTCCCTTGAACCCGACAGACCCTCTCCTTTGTCCTCACAAAGCACCTCAGACCCCCTTCCCAACCAGGACCTGCCCGGGTCCCGCCACAGCGTTCGGGGCTCCTGAGACCCGCACTCGGGCCTCTCGGTCTGGACGCGGCGAGGGTCCTGCGAGGGCAGTGGGACAGAGCCCACATACGACAGAAAAACAAGCCACCTCCCTCCCAGGTTTGCAGGGCAAGGTCAGGGCCCCGCGCTTAACATCACAGGCTTTTGCGAAACCCCCTTCTTCCTCGGTAACTATTGTCTTCCTATCTTACAGAAGCTCCTTCTTCTTCCTGAAACAGGCCCACGTGATGTCAAAGTAAATTCTGGGCCCAAGGATGCCCAGGGGACACGAGCGTTACTTCATCATACGGCAGCTTTTCCTGAGAATGTCCCTGGAAACGCCCGGGCTCTGTGCTCGGGGATCCAGGTTTTGTGCCAGGAAACCTCGCAGGAAAAGAGGCGTAGGGAAGCTGGGGAGATGGGCGGGCCTTGAAAACTGCAACTGTAAGATCAAAGCACGGGTGTGAGGGCTCTTTGCGGTGGGGGGTGCAAACGACCCCAGCTAACCTGGAGGAGGGGCTTCCGGGCGGCCGTCTGACTTTGCACAGGGGCCAGCGGCCCGAATGCTCACAGAGGACGTACCCAGACGCAGGCAAACCCAGAAAAACATCCTGGAAACTGGAACCTGCCGGTGCAGGCCCCTCCCCGGGCCACCCACGGCCGGGGGTGTGCTCGCCCTGGCGGTCTCGCCTTTGCCTCTGCCGTGGGCCGAGCCCGGCTCTGGGAAGAGCCCACCAGACCCGGGGGCAGGGCCCTGGGTCCAGGTCCCGCCGGGCGCGTCCTGACCAGGTGAGCCGCTCGGCCTCCCTCCTCAGCAGGCGTCGCCCGGGACCGCCGTGGGGCTGCCGGGACCTGAGTGCCAGCTCTGCGCGCAGCCAGCGCCCTTTACTGTTATGTCAGTCTTGGCACCCTGGTGGCTTAGAAATTTTGCCAAGAAGCAGAGCTGTTTCCCGAATTCATCGACTCACTCATTCGTGGGCTCACACGCCTTGTCACCCCGCATTTAATGAGTGTTGAAGGGTCCTGGGGGAGCTGTGTGACAGGCAGACACCAGGCTATGTTATGACGTGGGAGGGGACAGCGGGACGCAGGGTAAAGACTGTGGGCGTGGCAGCTGAGCAGACCCACGGTCGGGTCCCGCCTGTCCCTACGGGGTGGCTTCGAAGAGGGCTGACAAAGCCCCATGGGCAACATGAATGTGTGCACGGACTTGTGGTCAGATGACGAGGAAAGCGGTGCGGGGGAATGCGTCTCAGGGGCCAGGTCCCACGGTCGGTCTGATGGTGCCACAGAGACACCAGCTCACTGTCCTCCCGGCCTCTCGGCCCCATCGCTGCGTCCTTGCCCCCGGACCACTCTGTCCACCCGAGGAATGACCACGTCTGAACTTGCCTGCTTAGCTCATCCTCAAATGGCAAAGCCAGATTTCTTCTCTAACAAACACCCTTTGCCTACAGAGCAAAATGTACACTTCTCATCACGGTCCACCAAGCCCTCCACGGGCTGACCCTGCCCTCCCCCCTGGAGCACCTTCTCGCCCCACGGCCACCCTGATGGTCATTCTCTGTGTCCCACGGTCACTGCTGCCGGCATGTGCATCCACCGTGTGGGACAGTCCTTCTCCCAGCCTCTGCCCCTCATCCGGCCAGCTGTTCCTAGACCTCACCCCCTGCCTGGCCACCACCTCCAGGAAGCTCTCCCTGAATCCCCCTCCCCCCCCCCCAGGAGGCCAGGTGCCCGTCTCCAACTCAGAATTTCCCTAACTCACCTTTTTACTGGGAGGCGTGTGACCCTCCTTTGAGGACCGCAGGGTCTCTTGGGAGAGACGCGACATCACACTTCACGCTCGTTCCTGTGTCTTTAGTGTCCTGCACCCTGGAGGGAGAATGGTGAGTGTGGGGCAAAAAGTCGCGGGACTCGGTCAGGAGCGAAAAAGAACCAAACGGCCATCGGCCAATTCGGGGTTGGCACAACCTTCGTCCACTTGGAGCCAAGGACTGGGTGCCTCCCCACGCCGCGGCCAGGCACTCGCAGAGCCGTCCCGCGGTTACTGTTCCTCGCACACCTGCCTCCCCGCCGGACCGCGAACTCTCCAGGGTGGGGGCCTGTGTCACTCACCACCGCGTCTTCCCGCAGGGCTGCCGGGGGCCTGGGGCCGGGCGCTCGCACGTGGGGGCTCGCTGAGCCAGGGACGCAGCGGTCGGTCGCAGCGGCCCTCGGACGCAGTGGCCCACGCCTGCACTTTCTCCCCGCTTAGCACCGGGAGAAGGCGCCCCCGCAGGAGGGCACTGGCTTGGGGGCCAGGCCTGGTCCAGCAGCAGGACTCTGAGCCCCGGGACGTTCACTCACCCGTCTCTGCCGCAGCCCGCAGGGGGCCGTGCAAAGAGCTCCCGAGGGACATCGTGTTGCCGCAGAGGCCTGGTCACTTCTCTGCCCCACAGTCTGCCCACGATCACATAATTAATACCCGACACCGTTCGTTCGCTGACACGCAATCTGCTATGGTTCCAGACCTTCCTACTTACAGCTCAGCCTTTGCAGGATTCATTAGGTTCGGTTGTTCAGAGAATCTGCTTAATTTCCAGCCATGCCCCGTCCTGTTGAAAAAAAATAATAATCTGTAACAATTACACAGTTCAGTTGTTTAATGGAAAATAAATTTGTCATCATTCTCTTGCTGAAAATGACTTTACCTACAGCGAATGCTCTGAACGTCCCCGCAGTGGCCCTGGCGTGGCCCCTCGTGAGTCGACCCCACACCAGCCCTCAAACCTGACGTCCCTCCCCCGTGAGTCTGTCTGTAAACAAGCTCTTGCTGGGCGTGTCACACAGAATGTCACTTACGATGACCATCAATGAGTGTTAAGTGAAGAAAGGGTTCTGTGACCAAATAGGTTTCAGAGAAATTGGATTTTGAAAGCGTGCATATTTAATGCAATCCTGATCCGAGTTTTATATGCAAAGTCTCGACATTTGGGGCTATCTGAAGAGGAACATAGGACACGGTGCTTCCCAATCCTGACCGCGTCCAGAAGCCCCTCCTCGTCCCGGTACTTGAGAGGCGCAGGCAGGACGGTGGTCAGGAGAACCTCCACGCAGGGCACGTCCTGTGTGCTCACCTCTCCGGCCACGTTCAGAAGGCCACACCGTAGCCACGTGGTGGGACTGTCCTCCACCCCACGGCTGGCTCTTTCCACACCCAGAAAGAGCTGGTTCACTTGTTGATCCCTTCATCCAACCGCCCACTACTTCCCGACAGCTCCTGAGTGCCCAGATGCTCCCAGGCCGGCTGTGGAGAAGCCATCCTGGACGAAGAGGTCCGTGTGCAGGCGACGGTTGATGAGGTGCTCCCAGGGGAGATCTGCGTGACAGGGGGGAAGGGGCCAAGCATGGGGCCCCTGGGGACGGTCCCTCACAGGGTGGCTCGAGCTGGCCCGGCCAGGAGGACGCTCAGGGGAGGCTCGCCGAGGTTCTCACGAGACACAGAGGTGGGTTTCCACGTGGCCGTGTCTGCAGGACAGCGGGCCTTCGCCGTCAGGGACCGTCGGCTCACGGGCGGTGACAGCAGCCTCCGGTGGCCCCAGGACAGACCTCTGGACCAGGGCTGGCTGTTGAGGCAAGGCGCAGAGAAGGGGAGCCACACAGCAAAGAGCAGACGCGACGAGGAGTTTCAGGCGGGGCAACGGCCTGACCTTCCCCCGGGACACGAAGGTGGCCGGGCAAGTCTCATACCGATTCTCAAAGCCAGTTGGCCACCCTGCCCCTGTGCCCACTCTGCTCTGCCGGCCCGGCCGCTGCGATGCCCTCAGCCCCCGGCCACCTTCACTCTCGCATCCAGAAGCCCCTCCCAGAAGTCGGCGAGGCCTCCCACGGCCCTCCAGGCCCGCCGTGCCTCCCCGTCCCCTTCCATCCCAGAGCGAGCGTCCGCACAAAGCCTGGATGGTGGGAAGTGAGCAGCCCGTGTCCCGAGGGAATGAAGGGACGACGAGTGGGCGGAGGGCCTCTGCAGGGGGCTTCGTTACCCCACCCGGACAGCCAGGCCTCACTGAGAAGCAGCAGGCCCTGGAGACAGGATGCTGGCCATCAGATGCCAGGTCCTCCTTGTCCGTGTAACCTGGAACGAGCCACCATCTGCGTCTGTCCTCTCATCCACGAAGGGGCCACCGAATGGGCTGACACACCCGAGTGCTTAGAAGAGTAAGCCCCCGGCGACTGTCAGCATCATCGTCCTCTCCGACGCCGTCCAAACGAACCAGAAGCAAACTCAGCACGGCTCCCGGGTAGCTCTAAGTGTGACTGCTGTGGGCTCCCCGGAGCCCGGCCCCGTCCCCGTTCACGCACGCGAGGGCCCGTCCCGGCCGGACGCGCTCCCACCCCCCACCTCACAGGTCACGCTGCCATAGACGGCCGTTCGCCTCTGCCCCTCCGGCCTTCACGCCTTCCAGCAGAGCGCCTGCACGAGGCCGGGGAAGGCGGGAGAGTGCGCGGAGTGGAGGTGATCGTAGGGAATGACGATTTCCACCGTGAGTCTGATGAAGAGCTGCCTTCATCACCGTGGCGTCTAAGGAGCCAACCGCAGCACAGAGGCGGAAACGTTTTGGTGCCACGTTGCCAGTCAGCGAGACCTCGGGTTCCCGCGTAACTGCATTCCTGAAGGTGTGGAATCATCAGAAGACCAGATTCGATAATTCGGTTCGGGGGCCTCAGACGTACTTGGAAACCAAGAAGAACTCATTCAGTTTTGTTAGCGTTTCTCAGAAACCTGCAGAAGGCTCCCAGATACGTCAGACCGGCCCAGACTATCAGCAGGACCGTCCTCCTGAACCCACACGGGCGTTTTTTGTGTGTTTTACAGACAGAGCCGTCCACGATCCTGTTCCAGACAGGGGAGCGCCCCCAAATCCAATTTCTGCCTTCGCGAGCTCTTCCCGGAAGCAGCTCTGGGGCGGTTCCCAGCACACACGAAGCCCCAGGGAGCCCTCAGGGGTCGTGAGGAGACGGTGGGGCTCCAGGGGCCTGAGCAAACAGCGGCACTGACCCAGAGCCCCCGGGTGTCCCCTCACCAGCCCTCGGTGCCCATGAGCTTCGGGGGAAAACTGAGCAACTGCAAAGAAAATGAAAACAGGCACATCCGGCGGGTTCCAGCTCCGCCCAGACCTCGCCAAGATCTTCCCCTTGACACGTGGCACCAAAAGGACTCCACCCAAGATGGCGGCCCAGACCGACGTTTATTCACCTCACGCTGGGCTCCTGCCTGATGGGAATTCGCTGCAGGGCTGCAGCCCGGGAGAAGACAGTACAGACCGGGAAGAAGACGGTACACACGAGGGAGAAGATGTACAAAGCGGGGAGGAGACGGTACAAGCCAGGGCCCTGCGTGCACCTGCAGACACCGGGTCCGAGGACGGGGAGAAGACGGTACGGACCGAGAACGCAGACCCGTGAGCACAGAGCACCGGTCCGTGGTGCCGCCTTGCAGAGCCCGATGGGCAGCGTCCAGGCTCGATCGGGGAGGAAAGGGCCCGAAGGGGGAGGCAGCAGCCGCAGGGCCTCCGGTGCGAGCCTCCCACCCGTGTGAGGGGGTCTGGAACTCAGGTCGAGGACTTGAGGTTTTAAAGAAAAAGGAGCCGCGCGGGAGTGTGCGAATCGGGAAAGCAGTGTCGATGTCATCTAGTGTGTGTACCGCGGGGAGCAGACCGCGGCCCGAGATGGGGGCGGAGACCGGAAGGACCCCCTAGCTGGGTTGGGGTCACACCCCAAGGGTTGTGCAGGGGCGAGGCCAGGGAGAGGAAGGACACGTGACAGTGTTCGGTATTTGGTGAGGGAGTCCCGGGCTGCTGGCGGAGTTTGACCCAAGGATGGCGAGACGTCTTCAGTTCCCGCGGCTCAGGGGGCGCCGAGACCAGCCCAGGCTGGAGAGGACAGAGAGGACGCCGCTCCCGGGGTGCAGTGGGTGGCTCCGTAAGCAGGACAGAGGTCCTCTGCTCCTCGGGAACAGGTGTCGGAGGGCGAGGGCCCGGGGCCTGACCTGGAGCACGCGCAGGCTGGCCTGGGCCCCATTCCTGGTCCCCCCCGCCCCGGGTGACCCGGCTGTGTGTGCTCAGCGCCCAGCGGGATGGCAGAGAGACGATGTCCCCGCCAGCGAGAGCGTCCTCACGTCCTGCTCTGGGTGCGGTGGGAAGGGGATGCAGAGGCGGGGCTGAGCCTCCGTAAGTGGGGACGACTCACAAGTTTTCACACAGAGCGCACCCCCCCTCCCGCCCCCGTGGCCTCGGTGAGGCGGGAAGAAGCCGGTGAGGAGCAGAGAAGGAGAAGCCAGACTCCGGTGCAGCTGAGGACGGAGCGTGATGAGAGCCGGGAACCGCCAGCGGTAGGGAGGGTGGACTTTACACCAGCCAGCGGCGCCGGCAGAATGGTCCAAACGCAGAGGATTCAAACCCCAGCTCCCGCTTTCCTACAACACGCGAAACAGAACACGCGTAGAACAGAATACAGCCCGAAGGAACGCGAGGCGTTTCCACGCGGTTCCGGAACGGCCCGTCAGCGAGGACCGCGTGGGGCGTGGGCTTCGCGGGGCCCGCCGTCCGCGACATCGGTGGCCCGCTGAGCATCCCCGACCCCAGCCCCCGTACGCGGAAAAGGACGAGAACAAAGACTAAGTAACATGCTGCATCCAAAGCACGTGGCACAGAGCGTGTGGCCGGCATGTGACAAGTACCCACTGTACCCACTGAGCTGTTTTTATTGCTGTAATTGTGTGTGTTTCGTAAAGATTTTCAACAGTAGCGATGGAAATGCTTCTTTTCCACAGACAGCCCTCGGACCTTCAGAACATTCCGTGTCTCAGCGGCCCGTTGTTCTACGGCCAGTCGGGCTCCCCTGTCCGCACACCCGATGCCCGCTCTGGGGCCCGTACCCCGCAGGCAGCAGCCTCGTGACGAGGGTTCCCTGGGGACTCTCCATGGCTGGGGGGCGGGGGAGCTCGGGTCACACGTGGCGGGGGGGTGGGGGGTGGGGGGTGGGCGGGGTGTCGGTTCACACACACCGAGTCCCAATCTCCGCTCTGGCTTGAGGACAGAGGTTGTCCTCAGACACGTCCTGGTCAGAGGGAGTAGGAGGAACAAACGGGGAGGAGGGACCCCGTGGTCGGTTCTGAGCTCAGTGACTTACAGACCGAATGCGGCTAAATCTCCATGACAACACGCCAGGCGGCCCAGAGGGAAGCCGAGACTAAGCCGAGTAACCTGAGATGGGTCAGAATTGAGCACAAGGAGGAGCTGAGACTTGATTCAGAAACACCTGCCCGGCTCCCCAGCTGACCTCCTCCCAGTCAGACACACTCAGCGTCCGTGCGTCTACACGGCGGATGCTGCGGCCGAGCGAGAGCCAGGAGGGCACACGGGCAGGGCCCACGCCACCCCCCAGCCCGGATCCGGCCACTGTGCAGGAGGAGTGCTCAGACGTGCCCGGGTGCCGGGGGCACAGCCGGGGGCACAGGGCAGCACTGACAGCCGGGGTGCGAGGCGGGGAGGGTCAGGAAGGCTCCCGCTCCAAGAAAAATGTTTCGAAGGCAAAAGCTAAGATTCCCTGGAAAAGAGAATTGTATAGTCGCGCAACAGGCCCCCGAAAACATACGGATGCCGTTCGCGGGCAAGAGGGCATGGTCTCCCCCAGGAGCAGCTGACCCCTGCCGAGCGTCCGTGAGGGCAAACAGGTCCCCGCGCCCTCGCTTTCCCCCGCGACGAAAATCGGGGCAGCTCATCCGGGCTGTGCCTCGATTCTAAGACAAACTGGAGAATCAGTAGAGCCCGCCCGGGGTGAAGGGTGAAGGTGACCCTGTAACCTCATCCCCGACTTCTCATCACCCGTCCGCCGGGGGCTGAAGGACGCGCGCGCAAGCACCGGCCGCCTCCGCGAGAGGCTGAGGGCGCATTCCAGGCGCCCGTGGCGCTGTGCTGGCACGTCAGAGAGGTGACAGCCTTTGAGGACTCCCAGTGGCGGCTTTACAACCAGCGTCTAAGCTGCCCCAGCGGGGGGGAGTGGGGGGGTGGTGAGGCCTGTCCGTGGCCTGAAGAAGCCCCCCGCGGAGAGCGGCGGGCACAGCGGTGGCCACGCAGGGGCAGGCGGCTCCCGCTGCGAGCCAGGCCACCAGCTGTCTCCCAGATCCCTCTCGCGGGAGTTCCGGTGAGCAATCTGGCTTCCTACGGGGGCGACTCATCAGCCTCCCGACCCCACGGTCTGACCCAGGGTGTCCGTGCGCCTCACTCTGCTGGCCTGGGCCGCTGGCACAATCTGTGCAACAGGAATGACCTTATTTAAGAGATAGCATCTTAGAACTTACGGAACTGCAGGATGGCCTATCTGAACATGACAGATAACGACTTTTCTGTCAACTACACCACGAACCAGTTTTCCACCTCATTTTTTTTTAGATCAGAAGTAAATGAAAAAGCGGAAGATCGTATGAGATCTGGGCGGAAGCGGCACCCGCTCCGCGGGAGGCCGCACGTACTCACCGCGCGTGTCTCCAGGACGGGACAAAAGTACACAAACTTCAGGCTTTCCACGTTTCGGGGCAAGGCCGAGAGCAAGCCATTTAATTCAGAGCAGGTTTATTTCCCAAGGGCATCGCTGTGCACGATGTGATAAATCAAGGCTACAGACATTACATCACGGTCCACATTCTAATTTTGAAGAGGCAGAAATGGTGAAATTGGGCTGGATTATGGGGGTTTTTTAATTATGCTTAAAATAGTTCATCTCAGTGAACGTGGAAAATGTATTTGTCCAAAGTACCTTCTTCCTCACTGATGCTTGGCAAAGCCTGTGTTCGGTCCAGCAGCAAAGGCTCTTCTCACCGAGTCTTTGATCTGGACTCCTGTCTTAGGTCCCTGCTTCTGGGGGACGTGGCGGCTGTTCCCAGGGAGACGTCTAAAGGACTGTGAATGGCTTCTAGGTTTCACTGAGATGTTTCTCCCTCCTCTCCTTGAGGTCACACAGTCCTCAGACGGGCACCTCGTCACTCCTGCAGCTCGGACCACCCAGGTGTCTTACCAGCACTACTGACATGTTGGGGCGGGTGACTCTCTGCGGGGGACGGTCCTGTGCATTGTTGGACGCTTACCTGCATCACAGGATGCTCCCACCAAGGGACAGCAGCGTCCCACAAACTGGGACAGCCTAACATACCTCTAGACGTTGCCAAATGTTCCTGAGGGACGAAATCACCCCTGGCTGAGAACCAAAATATATTGACGTCTTGGAGCCACTTATCAGACTGACTTAAGGGCCATGTTTCCCATTTTGGCCAATAAAAAACCTGTCTCAAAACACCCAGGGCAGGTTCCTAAAAACAGTTTTCTAGGGGCGCCTGGTCGGCTCAGTTGGTGGAGCATCCGCCTCTTGATTTTTGCTCAGGTCGCGATCCTGGGGTCATGGGATCGCGCCCTGAGTGTGGCTCCACACTGAGCGTGGATCCTGCCTGAGATTCTCTCCCTCCCTCTCTCTCTGTCTCAAGAAGAGAAAACCCCACAGATTTCTAGTCTCTACCCCAGATCTGCTTCACGAATTCCCGGCATCTCTGCCGAATGGAATGCCCGCACGGTTGGACAGTGTGACTGCTGGTTTGGTGACTGCAGCACTGGAAGACATGACAGGGCGGAGTCTTCCTTGGCCAGGGGTCATTGTCATTCCCTGTATGGGAGGGAGACACATCAAGAAAGCGCACCTTCTATCCCCCTTCTGCTGTGTGCTGCCCGTCAGCACAGGACGGGCAGCTCTTGGGAGGCAAGAGGGGGAACAGAGGTGAGCAGCATTTCCAGGCCGTTCTGGAGGGACCTGGATGCTTTCATTCATTTTCAGGAGCGCTCGCCCCAAACGTGTGGTTTCCAAGATGCTTAGAACACCCAGCATGGGCTGGGAAGGAAATTGTATCAGGATGTTTTCTGCCACGACAAACAGAAAACATACCAAAAAAAAAAAAAAAGGCAATGCACAATATATAAAACGATAAAGCTTAGTAATTATTCCGTGTGACCACCATGCTGGTCGCATTGCAGCTCCGGGGTTACGGGGTGTGAGACCTCAACGATGCTCTGAGGATGCCGGCTCTTTCTGCCACCTGCGGTGTGTAGCCTGTCCCCCCAGGACGCCCCTGCTGGAGGAGGCAGGGAGTCCAGAGCGGTCCAGGTACCGCTGTTGATGGCAATATCCAGAAAGCTAAAAGGGGGCACGGATACCGTGGCACCTCCTTCAGTCTTCGGTGACAGCCCGGCACAGAAGTCTGCCAGGGGTTCTGCCCCTCTTGGCCAGATTTCCTTACGACCGAAGTCTAAAGCCCCCTCTGGCTGAGGGAAGGGAATTGGCTGGGGCGGACTTAGACCACCGTGATTCACCCCTGGGGCTGGGGAGGAGTCTCTGTGCCCCAGAACGTGAAACCAACCCGCACTTTCACCAAATTGGGGATCTCTAAGCAGGAGAGGACAAGGACAATAGCCACGTGGCCGGGGTGTGGTATAGAGACCAGCCTCCTTGCCGAGACCGGCTTCACATAGTCCCCCTGCCCCCAACCTCAGCACATTCCCATTTCCGTACGTGGACGCTCCTCGTCTGGGAGGGTAAGTGATCTTCCCAGATGATATGCAGCTAGTAACGAAGGCAGAGCTAAGATGTGAGCTCGGGTCTGAGCAGCTGCAAATCCCACAGCAAAGTGTGGACCGACAGGCACGCATTGCACGTGGGAAGGTACGCATGAGCTTGCTTTTATTTTGGTGATTATGGATTTCCTAGAAGAGGTGTCTCCAAAAAAAGCTAACGAGCAGATCAAACTCCCATAGATAGTATTGCTTTAGACTAGGGTTCGTTTGTAAAACTTAATTTTAAGAAAAATGCTGGATGAATAACAGAACGGCGACGCATGGATGTGAGAAAACGGGAAGCTGGCTCACAGGTACATGCCAGCGAAGCCGAACGGTCTGCCTCCAGGACAGGAGCCATCCTGACGCCAGGTCCCAGAAGGACATGGCTAGGTGAGTCATTGTCTTTTTGTAAGTTTATTTATTTATTCTGAGAGATAGGGGGCCTGAATGGGGGAGGGGCAGGGGGAAAGGGAGAGAGAGAATCCCAAGCAGGCTCTGTACTGTCAGCACAGAGCCCGACGCGGGGCTCAAACTCCCGAACCATCAGATCGCGACCGGGGCTGAGATCAAGGGTCGGACGCTTAACCAACTGAGCCACCCAGGCGCCCCTAAATAAGTCATTTTCAAGTCTCCGTAAGGGGGAAAGGAGAATGTGGGATTCCACCGATGGCTCTGCACCCCAGGAGACAGTCTGCCCTCAGCGGATTCACCGTTCACAGAGATGCTGGATGTCGAGGGGACCAGGGACAAGGAAATCAGAGAGAGGCCAAACTGGTGGTCCTTTGAGAAAGTGACTTCTCTGACCTGGTACTCAAAGGTGACCTTTTCCACGGGCCACTGCTCCTGGGGACACAGTCGTGGAGGTAATGACTCCAGTCGCTTCTCCACTCTGCCTGGCCCTGGGCCCCATTTCCAGGACACACAGAGACCTGGGAGGCTTTCTCCACCAGCCCACGTACTCCGTCCTCAGACCTGAGATGCGCTCGGGTCCCCCCTGCTCCTTCCTCTCACTTGGGAAGCAGTTGAGCGAGGGCTATGATAGCCACATACATAGTCACCATCTGAACATGTATCCTGTGCCGTCTCACGTCTAACCCCAAACAGCTTCCGCGCCCCCACTTAGATTGTCGGGTTCCCTGGTTCACGTCACGGGCTCCCAGGCCCGGGTTGGCTGTCCCCCGCGTGTGGGCGGACACGTCCCGTCTGCTGGGAGCCCTGGGCCCCCCAGCGTGGTGAGCACATCCGGGGAAGGTCCACGCCTGCAGGCCCACGTTCCAGGGACTCTGTTGAAGGCCATACGTGAGGTCGGGTGGCGTGGACCCAGGGGCGGATGAGTTCCACGGTTCGGTGCGGATTCTGCCCCTCTCGGTCACTGACCGGCCACATTACCTGTCACCGCACATCGTGCTCCTCTGTTGTGTTTTGCCGCATGGTACGCTGATTGGACTCCAAACAATAGCTGATTTTGGATGAAAACACTCTTGTATTTTCAGATGAAATAATATTAATTTGGACAGTGAGCATCTGATGAGAATTCCTTGTAAATATTTAGATCAAGCGCCTAGGGAAGAAAGAGACCCAGTTAATTGTAATTAATCGTGGATAATTCATTACTTACCGTACATATCTCGGCTGGAGCTCCATTGGGCTCAGGACCCTAAAGGGGCTGCAGACTCCGAGCTGAACCTGACTGGAGAAGGGTGTGCCTCGTCTGTGCTGCCTGACAGCGACGGATGGAAACGCGGGGACGGCCCGCTCCCCCGCCCCCGCGGAGCGCGAAGGAGAACCAATCACCGTCGCGGGTGGGTTGTAAGTCATCTTGAGATGCAGCCCCAAGCACAGAGGTGAACAAAGGACCGGCTGCACCGCCACAAAGTCTCCCCCCCGATCTTCCGTTTCTGCTGAGTCTTGACAAGGGCCGTCTCACGCCCAGACCTCCGCCCCCCTGCCCGCACCAGGCGGCCCCCGGGGGTGGTAGGACTGAGCAGCGTCACCCGTCACCCTCGGGGCGCAGGCATCCGATCCATTAACGGCAGGAGCGACGGGTCTGAAGGGCATTGTCCCCAGCGGCTGAAGGAAGGAGGCCCCGGAGTGCGGTCACCGCATCAGTGGACGGCCGAGGGGAGGTCCGCAGCCGCTCAAAGGGGCCGTGGGGGGACGTGGGGGGACGCGGCCACGCTGCCCGGGAAGAGCCCAGGGGCCGAGGGGTCTTGCAGAGAGGTCTCAGGAGAGGCAGCGTGGTGTCACCTCAGGTGTGAAAGGGGGGCCCCGGGAACCACGGCTGGAGGGCTCGCCCCGAGGACCCCCAGAAACCCACCTCTGCCCTCAGCCCCCACGTAGCCTGTTGGCTCCGCCGTCGGCACTCGGCCAGGCCCCTCCCTCCAGCCCTCTGGGCAGGGTCCTGGCAACAGCCTTCACCGGGTCTCCCCAGCTCTGTCTCCTCTTCTAGTCCATGCACACAGCCTCCCATGACTACGATGCAAGCCTCCTCACCCTCTCCTCTTAAAAACCCTTCCATTCCTTCCGATCTCCTCTACTAAGAAGGCCAAGCCCCCGGTTCAGGCTCACAGAGAAGGTCCCTGAACACCATGTCCCCCGCTGGGACCCCACCCTTCACCACCACGCCCTCCGCCCGGCAGCACCCGATTCTGAGTCACTACCCGGGGCTCACAAGCGCACCTCGTATGGATTCGATCCTCCTTACTCGGGACTCCGCCCGTAACGTACAGATTTTCCAGCTCACCAAAGTCTGGTAGCAGCCCTGGGGTCAATACACACGGTGTTTCCGTGGTCGTTCTGGAGGAACACAGACAGGCGACAAACTTGAGGGGTTGGCCCGTGTTCCCGGCTGAGATGAGCAAGATAACAGTCGCCTTCCTGTCCCAGCTCCCGTCCTGTAAACCAGTGTCCTTTTGTGGTCTATCTAGTGCCACGTTTTCCACATTTTTGTGCTTTTTGTCGATAACTTCGCTGCTTTAAGTGGCCCCGTGTTAGGCCGGAGTACTGGCTGGTGTTTGACCGTGCTGCCCCCGGATGTGGTGACACATTACTCTGGATGTTTCTATGAGGAGGTTTCTGGATGGAATTACTGTTCAAGCTGGTGGACTACAAGTGAAGCAGATTGCTCTCCCTGCTGTGGGTGGGCCTCTCCCAATCAGCGGAAGGCCTGAACAGAACAAAGACTGATCTCCCCCAAGCAGGAGGGGATTCTGCAGCAGACAGCAGGCAGACTTCAACCGCGGCACGGGGTTTCCTTGGGCCTCAGCCTGATGGCAGGTTTTGGACTTGCCAGCCTCCGTAATCTTGTGAGCCGATTCCTTAAAATAAATATTAATCCGCATGTGTGTGTGTGTGTGTGTGTGTGTGTGTGTGCATCTCATCGGTTCTGTTTCTCTGGGAACACCGACTGCACTAACCCCGTGTTTCCCCCAGGGGCAACGGTTCAGCATGCCCCAAGTCAGAATCGGTGGCCACTTCATGGAACACAACTACCGTGGACAGAGCAGTCGGCAGCACTGTCCTCCCGGCGGCTGCCCTCCTCCCACTTGCGCACCAGGTTGTGGTTTCTCAGGTCGTATGATTTTTCTAAGCACCCCTCGCCTCCCCCCACCTGGTGATGCTCTCCCCGGCCCCCTGGGCCGCCTTGGGCCCCCAGGACCTGATGCCTCGCCTCTGTCACACCCCACACAGGAGAGACACCTGAGCGTTTGGAGAGCCGCCTGTCCCCTGTGGCACGGCCTCAGGACCAGCCAGACTCCTGGAACACAGGGGGCTGTGGGCGGTGACGTGATGCACGGCCAGTCAGAGAGGCCGCCGTTCCCTACCGTGGGGATCACGGGCCCTCCAGTGAGATACCCGTTCTGTGCACACATACGTGTGCGGGGAAGGTCGCGCGAAGGCCCTCGGACAAAAATGCCCGCCTCCCGTCACAGTGCTGGAAACACCTGAGTTAGTTCTCTTGATTTTGAGGACGATGGCTGCAGTGAAAACAGATATTTTCTGGGCCGGGAACCATGCAGAATGCCTCCCGTTAGCACTTGGCTCCTCAAATTAGCAGGCCCGAGCAGATGAGTCCCAGCGAAGGCACCTCGCGGCTCATACGCCAGAAGACGTTGCCAAAACTTGCGAGCATTTGGGCTAAAATGTCCGAGGACTAGAGCATTTTGAGGATAACCTGGCAGGGGGTCTCCAGCGACGGCCGCTGCTTTTCTCCTCCGTGCTGCATCCGGCCGTGGAGCCGCGGAAGAGACGTTTCCGGACCAGAGTCCGTGAGTGGTGGAACCCTCTGGTGCGGTGGGAGAGTGGATGTCAAGAAAACAGGATTTGGTTCGCTTGCGCCCTAAAATCACTGTTACGGGTCATGCCAGCTGTTCAGAGAGGCAGTGTCGTCTGCAGGTGAGGAGGGCCCTCCTACAGCAGGGGATGAATGGGGGACCCGAGGCCCCGGGTCCCTTCCGACCCTGAGACTGGGGACGTTTCCCAGCTCCCTAAACACGGTGCCTGCACCTGTCTGAGCCTCAACACGTTGCCGCGGCAGCCTGTGCCCCCCCGCCCCCCGTGGCAGAAGCGAGTGTCTCAGGGGAGAGACACGGCCAGGCCCGCTGGAGCGGACGGCGGGTGGGGGGGACCCCCGGCACCTTGGCGCTCACCCAGCCCCTGGCTCGGCCGTCCAAGTGCAAGCAACATGGCCCACGTCGTATTCCACCCACGTGTCCCGTCCGACCTTCCCGACTCGTTTCATCCTCTGGCCCAAAAACTTACATTGACATTGAGGACGATTTTACATGGCCGGCGACAAGCTTGGGCAGTTTAAGAGTTGTAATGAAAAGGTCCTCCAAACACAGGCTCTGGTCCTGGGCCACGCCTGCACGCACACACGTGAGCTCGCCTCTCTGCCCTCAGGTCCCCGACTGTAAAACACACACACGGACATGGGGTTTGCTGGGACACAGACCACTTTGTACGCCAAGCCAGTAGGAACCGCCGTGCAGATGTCCCTTCATTCATGGAAATGGAACCACGTCGGCTCATTCCAAGGCCTCTGGTCCACGCACAGAACGCCCCTTCCTGCCAGATTCTCCACCCACCTGGGGTGGAAGCCTGGGGCACAGTCACCCTGCATTTTTACATGGTGACCAGCGTCTGTCATATTTCTTAGACTTAATTCACACCTGGCCAACTTAACAATCATGTTGGGAGCTTTAGCGTCTTGATATCTGACACTTTTAAGAATCCGGATGTCAGATATTTTTTGCGTTTTGAGAAGCCTTGCTTGACACATTAGTTTACAGCTGGGCTCTAAGAAAATCTCAAGAACATTCCATTTGTTTGCAAGTTTTCCTCTGCCAACTCGTGGACCCCAAATGGAGGTGATGACTGTATCCCCCAAGAGTGGAGTTTGTCACAACGCTTCCCACTAGGAGCCGCTGGTTTCTGAGTGATATTGGTAAAAAGAATAACCATAATAATGATCAAGGTCATCGCTTTGTGAAGCGAACAGCTATCGGTAATACTGAAACACCAGATAGGCTTCGATGACACTGAGGGAAAACCTTATTACAGCTCTGATTAACTGTAATCTGATGTGCGCTACAGAGAGGTCGTCTGTGGAAATCACATGTCCTGCAGACACGTGCACTTTAGGCTAAGTCTACCTGCACCAGTTACTAAGATACGACCCCGAAAACACTGCTTGTCTGTTCCAGCCTGCTTCCTGTCTTGAAAAAACGTGGGGTCAACACCATCACAGACATCGGTAAGCTTTAAAGGGCTTAACAAATGTAGAGTTCCAAGCTCCGTGACTGGCACATCCTGGCACGCCCAGAGGATTAATTCCCCGTCCTCTACGCCAAACACGGAGAAGACTTTACAAAAGCAAAGTCTGAGCATGCTCATTGCGCACGGCTCCAAAGAAACGTCCCCTCCAAAAGTAGGTGGTGATACCGATCTTACGGTGGCCTCGCCATCTGTGTCCAGGGCCATCAGGGAAAAGTGAAGGGGAGCCAGGCGCCTTGTGCTGGATGGAGCTCCTGTGGGGTCATCTGGGTGGAGGATGGAGTATTCGGAGGGGCCAGTGCGTCTTGGTGGGTGAGGACTGCGGAATCGCCATACCTCGGTTTGAGGACGAATTCTGCCACTGACTAGCCGATAGTCTCGGGCAAATCACCGAGCTGCGCCCACGCCTGAATCTTCTCACAGGATTTGTGAAAGGATTACATCAGTGTAAGCGTGGATAGTGCTTGGAGGGAACTTGCTAAGATCTCGTTAACACTAGCTATGTGTCCATTCAGGCGTCGGGAGGCTCCAGCCACCCGCCTGTTCATATAAAGTTCCTGGAGCACAGCCCTGTTCGTTTGTTTACATGTGTCCCCGACAGTTTTCACAGCACAACACAAGAACTGACACTTTGAGATCACGTGCCCACAAACCTAGGATGTTGGATATCTGGCCCTTTACTGAAAAAGATTGCTGCTCCCTTGAGATGGCTAATTTCATACGTCAACTTGACCGGACTGAGGGTGTCCAGATACTTGGTCAAACGTTATTCTGGATGTTTCTACAAGGGGACCTGGGATGAGATTAACATTTAAATTGATGGAATGAGTAAATCAGATTGCTTTCCCCGGTGTGGGTGGGCCTCATCCAATCAGTTGAGGAAGTGCTTAGAAGAAAAAGATGAGCCCTCCCCACGACTGAGAGAGAACTCTCCAGCAGATGTCTCTAGACTTCATCTGTCACATCGGCGCTGCCTGGGCCTCCAGCCTGCTGGCCCAGTCTGCACGTGGGACCCGCCAGCCTCCGTAACTTGTGTGTGCCAATTCCATATATACATACCTCATTGGGTTTGTTTCTCTGGAGAACCTGTCCTCAATTTATCATGCCTTAAGTCTCCATTCACAGGGAGGGCTCAGGATGTGGGAACACAGCCCTGAGATTGTCATAAAGGATCTCTTGTCTTTCAGGACCCCCGGCCAAGGAGACTCGAGGCCACTGCCGTCCCAAAGGATGGAATCCCAGCTGGGCTGGACTCATGGATGGTGGGGGAGGGGCTTCTGTCTGTCCCCACACGTGACCTAGATACCAAGGACATGATGCCCTTCAGATCCCACCTGCTCTCTCTTTCAGTCTTTGGAGCTGGGAATTAAATAAAATTTGAGGCCTCAAATATTCTTAATTAGTTTGTCTAATTATCACATTAACACTTACTACTTTTTGTAAAAATATTTTAGTTTTTATCATCTTTTGTGCCATTATTCCAATTAATTGTGTTGGAAATGCTCAGCCTGAACATCAAAGGATAAGGTGCTACTTTTTGAAGTCATGTTGTTTGATAACAGAGTCTTCTCAGATTTCAGCATCTGGAAATGGGTCGAACTATAAAAATTTTATATATTTGCGTGCGGATCACAATATATCCTGTGCACGTAAATGAACAGATGTGACATGTCTGTGCCATCGAATTTCTAGCTGATCTGGAAATACCCATTGATATTTTTCATCATTTCCCTTCAACAAAAGTCTTAAGGTTGTGATTTCACCCGGGCGTCCAGAGATCACTGGGCGTCCCGGGGTGACGCTAGGAGTGACTTAGTGAACAAACCGCCAGGGCACGGTGGCTCAAGAACAGGTGAGCTTGCACGTGGCAGGACCTGGAAGGCCCACAGGCCAGCGGGACACGGCCCGGGGGTCTCGGGCTGAGGCGACTCAGCCGCCTTCCCCCGTGGCCCCCAAGCTTGCCCGCGCCCTGTCTCCACGGCAGTGGGAGGGTGGGAGCGTGGGGGGCCCAGAGCGGCTCACATTCCATGAGCCAACAGGAAGTCAGACCGTGTCACCTCGCTGCAGGAGGAGCTGGGAGGCCTGGTGTGGTTGAGCCCGGGAGGAAGACAGCATGAGTGTTGGCGAACAGCCGGGAATCTCTGCCAGGGCTGCTGAGCCAAACCGGGGAGACAGAGTCTCCCTTTCATCTGATGAGAGGAGGAAAGGAGTGTTTTCATGGTGCGGAGAGGATCGTGCTGAATGTTCAAGCGGGCCCCCGAGACAGGTACGTCAACATCAGCGCCTGGCCGGCGGTGAAGCTGGGGGCGGACTGAGTGAGTTTAGGGGCCCCACGACACTTCGAGGTGTCGCCGCAGGAAGTGATGACGCTAAAAGTCCTGGATCAAAGTCACGCGTGTGCTCATGCAGGCGTGGACAGGCGACTTGAGTGAGCGACACGGCTCTGGGTGGCAGAGACGGAGCATGACCCCCTGTCTTCTCTCCTTGGGGAGGAGGACAGTGCGGAGAAGTGACCCCCAGGCCCACGGCGAGCCGGGCACGCCAGGCACCTGCAAGGTACCCGGGCTCAGGGGCGAGTCGGACTTGGTGAGCAGGAGGCGGGAGGAAAGGGGACACGTGAGGCCAAAGGGCCTGGGCCCGAGTCCCGCCTCTGCCCCTTGTTTCTTGTGTCACGTGTTCACTCCACAAGCTTCTGTTGTGACACACACACCACGCTCCCAGAACTGAGGTCGAGACCCCCGTCCTCTTGAGCTTCTGTCGCAGCGGGAAGACAGACGGCAACAGGCAAAGTAAACGGGAGACACCAGACTACCTGTCTGCTGGAGGGGAGGCCCAGGGCACTGGCAGGGAGCCCGCTTCGCGAGCGAGCGTCGTCGATGCCAGCCCGGCACGAGCTCCTCCCTCGCCTCCTTTCCCTGCACACGCGCACTCTCCCCGCACTCAGGCCATGCACGTCCCGGCACCGACCCGTCAGAGCTCTCATCCGAGGGGCTCAACTCCAGGACAACGCAGGCCACGGCCAGGCCACGGCAGTCCCAGCTGGGACCTTTCCCTAGGACGCCGGGGAAGCATTTCTTTCTTCCCCAGTTGCTAAGCAAACCTGCAGCTGCGGACAGCCACCTGTCCCGAGCGCATGGAGAAAGTCCCTGCCCCAGGAGGAAGCCAGGCCGGGCCGAGAGGTCAGATGACGAGTGTCTCCATGGGGCTGTGCCGACCCCCACCCAGCTACCGCTCCCCAGTCACGGGGGCCCGCGAATTCCCATTTTCCTTAAGCCACTTTGGGTTGTGGTTTTATAATTTGCAAGCAAGAAGCTTCTAATCTAGCCAAGGGGAAGGAGATTGGCAGGCGGTGGAGACAAATGAGAATACTCTGGTCAGGGACGGTCTCTGGGAGGGGACATTTGCTCTGAGGGACACTGGTAACAGTGGGACAGCCACATGCCGAGCTGGAAAGGGAAAGTTCCAGCGAGGATCCCCAGCAGCAAGCCCGGGAATTAGGAGAAAGCTGGGCACGTGGGGGGCAGAAGCGAGCCCAGCAGTGAGCAAGGAGCCAGAGGAAGCAGGCAGGGGCTCCCGCTTCATCCTGGGGATGGAGGACAGGCACCCAGGAGCCACAGGCCCAGAGGCTCATTGACACCATCGAAGCAGCGCGGTGACAGGGACAGGGGCAGGGACAGGGGCACTGCCTCCCAGATGGGACAGCCACTGCACGAGGGCTGACCCCAGCTTGGCCGGGGACCGGACGTGGTGGGCACCCTGGGGACAGACTCAGAGCCTGCAGACCAGCCCCTCCCTTCTGTAAGACCCGCTTTGTTACAGACTATGAGTCCTCAGTTCCTGTGACTTCCTTCCAATGGTCTTCGTAGCTGCCGCGGTTCTCATTCAAGAATCTCACATCTGATTCCGAAAACAAAATAATAAACACGCACCAAAAGCTTTGAAGAAGCATATACTTAACCAAGTGGTTTCCCTTTATAGATTTCTTAAAACTTTTCAGGGGGGCGCCTGGGTGGCTCAGTCGGTTAAGCCTCCGACTTCGGCTCAGGTCATGATCTCACGGTCCGTGAGTTCGAGCCCCGCGTCGGGCTCTGTGCTGACGGGCTCAGAGCCTGGAGCCTGTTTCAGATTCTGTGTCTCCCTCTCTCTCTGACCCTTCCCCGTTCATGCTGTCTCTCCCTGTCTCAAAAATAAATAAACGTTAAAAAAAATTTTTTTTTAAACTTTTCAGGGATTTTTTTTTTTAAGTTCTTTTGTAATTTAAAAAAAAAAAAAAAAAGCTATTTTTAACCGAATGTAAATACTGGTCATTTTTGTTGGTTCAGAGAGAATTTTTCTGAACGAGTCACAATGATTTTCCCAGAGAAGGTGCCTCATTGGATGCGGGGACCAGAGCCCGGCAGTGCTGATGCTTAGTCCTTGATGAGGCTGCCACGTGCCTGGCCCACATTACTGTCCACGGCTGCTAGTAACCAGTCTGTACCTCTGAGGACTGCTAGAGAAGGTTATGGCGGGAAGCTAAGAGCCTTGGGAAGGTGCTCTTTATTTAAAAAAACATTTTTTAATGTTTATTTTTAAGAGGGAGAGACAGAGTGTGAGCAGGGGAGGGGCAGAGAGAGAGGGCGACACAGAATCCGAAGTAGCTCCAGGCTCCTAGCTGTCAGCACAGAGCCTGATGCGGGGCTCGAACCCACGAACCACGAGATCGTGACCTGAGCTGAAGTCGGACGCTCATCCGACTGAGGCGCCCAGGTGCCCCGGAAGGTGCTCTTTTCATAAAGACCATATTTGCTCTCATGGCAGAAAATTCAGGAACTGCAGAAAAAACCGTAAAGAAGAAAATACAAATTACCCATGACCCAAACCCCACATAACCCTAAGTCCTGAGTCTCACGGCCCCCAACTCCTGTGGGGTGAGAGTGTCATTAATGACACATCATAATAAACGGGGTCACACTCAGATGTGCAGTTCGCCTCTTCCGGGGCATGAACCCAGCTCACGACGGTGCCCCTGTTCGAGAGCCTTTGCTCCTCACCAGGGACAGGAGTCTCGAGGACACATGCCTGGCCGCGGCCCTGCTGGCTGGACGGTGCTGGGCAAGCCAGACCCACGCGGGGCCTCGTCACATTCTCTCTCGGCAGCTCCTACTGGGAGCCCGGTGACGGCGGGATCCCTCCTGTCTCACACCCGCAGGGCCTCGGAGAAGCCAGGTCCCAGGGAGACAGGGACACGCGGACAGAAGGGAGACAGACGTGAGATGACACACACAGGACCTTCCCGTCGCCTCCCCGGTCTGGCCCACCTGCGTTTGCCGTCCCCGCCCATCTATGCCTCCGTCAGCTGTGCGGGCTCTCGAGAGACTCTCCACAGCCGGGAGAGGGTCGCGTGCGGCCCAGGAGCGCCCCGCACAGCAGGGACGCCTAACCGTTGCTGCCGAGAACGTCCACACTCGGCCGCCCCCGTGGCTCCCCGTGTGGAGCCCACGCACCTCCAGCCACCCGGCGTCCGTCTTCCCGGGGAACTCTCTCCGGGTGGCGATCGAAGAGCCTGTGCTCAGAGCGTTTCACTCCACGGCCAACGGCCACTCCGCCAAAGGATGCGGGGCCAGCCGGGAAGGTTTAGGCGCTGGAACATTCCCTCTGGCTCTTCAGAGTTGGGGGGCCTATCAGTTGTCCGCCCAGTCAGAAGCTTTCAGGGAATTTTGAGGCACTACCGCTGTGAGCCAGGCCCCGTCCTAGACCCAGAAAGTCGGAGATGACGGTGCTGCCTGGCCCCAGGGAGCAGGGCTAGCGGGAGGCTGGGGGGGGTGGGGGACGATGGGGGGGCTTGTGGTGGAAGGTCTGAGGTGGGGCTGGGGCGAGAGGCTGGGGACCGGGGGAGGGGGCTCGACCCGCCAGCTGAACCCTGGACCCCCCTGCCTGGCAGGCCCACCGAAGGTGTGAGCGGGGCCCCTGCCCTCTCAGTCACGGGTCACCCGCATGCTGGGCAAGCAACGGCCGGCACCCCACAGCCCCGCACTGACCTTGGGAGTGTTTCCCTCCCAAGTCGACTGAAGCAGGTCTCACCCCCGCCCTTCATGTCCTGGCCCAGCACCCTCAGCCTTCAGCCCCAGGTCAAGTGCGGGCCTCTTAGGGCTCCCCGCGAGACACCCCGGGAATCGCGAAGGGATGACCCCTTTTGCACTGTGTCAGTATTTCCAATAAACAGCCCTTTTGTCTGAGGGCTCTAAAGGGTATGGTTAACATCATTTCCTTCACTTTTCTAGAAATGTCGTGTTTACAAGGCTATTTTGGCAAGAGCATGATGCAGGCTGACTGGGACCCAAACCTGCCACGCTGCTTCTGGACTTTTGATTGGAACTGCCACCAGAACACAGCCAGGCCACTGGCCGTGTTGACCCGACACCATCTCTCGGGGGCTTTGATGAGACACGCGGACATGTCCTGGAGGGAAAGGAGCCCGTCGACTCCGGTGCTGCTGAACCCGTTCTACACCTGGGTCTGGCTACCTCTGTCCAGCACCGGGGAGGGTTACTTGCTCTTCAGCTGTTGCTTTGCCTCTTCCAGGAAGCCCTCCTTGCCTTCTCTCTCCACCCTTTGTCAATGGCGTTGAACCACTCTTTCTCTGAGCTACCATTATACCTTTTAAATGTTTGTGTTATTTTGCTTAACATAATCTGTTTATATACCCCCTTCTCACACAAAATTATCATGCCCTTGAGGCCGGGAACCAAATCTGACTTCTCCTTGCAAACCCCGCCCCCCGCCGCCAGAAGGGCGCATGGCACCCAGGAGGAGGTCCTTTGGTTGGACTTGACTTGATGAGGTTGACACCTCCTGGGTTCACACCTCCATGTGACCCCTTTGCCTCGTCTTTGGACTCCACCTGGTGACTTTTCTAATAAATAGAACAGAGAAAAACCAATTGGCTGTCATTTCTGAGACGAGGTCACAAAAGACCATGACGTTGGTCTTTCTCACCAGCTCCCTGTGGCCATGGGAGTCCTGGCCCTGGGGACGTCAGCCGCTGTCTTGTGAGCAGAGAGGCTCCCACCACTGAGGACTGAGGACCCCGCGCGGCAGCCGGCCGGCCCCAGAGGCCTGCCCAGAGCCGTGTGAGAGAGCCCAGACCAGGGTCACCCCGCAGCCCGGCTGACGTCCTGCCTGTGACCCACACAGACCCCAAGAGGGAACCCGCTGGGCCACAGAAACTGGAGACACTACATACTTTTCCTTTCAAGCCACTAAGTTTCGAACGAATTTATTATACAGCCGTGGTGATGGAGGAAGGGTCCCCCTGTTAGTTCCACGCCTGATGTGAGGACGTTCGATTGACCAGGGCAGACACAGGGCAAGAGGGGGCCGTTCAAGGCCGCTGAACTCCCACGGCTCTCGAGACTCTGGGACGTGAAACATCGCCGACCTCCAAGCGGCAGCGTCTCAGGACAAATAAAACCAGGCCCTGACCACCTGCAGACCGTTCAGCGTCATGACGAGGAGCATACGCGCTCCAATCCAAGTCCCGCGGGTCAGAACGCGGTGACGTGACGGAGTGTGACTTTCCCTCAGAGGCGTCTGCAAAGTCCAGACCTCAGCTCGCAGTAAGAACAGCTCCAGTCAACGTTCGAGGAATATTAACTACTAACCACTGGCTCACAGGCCCTCTGTCAGCAGCCGGGGACAGAAAGACAGAGAGACGCCACCCTGTCAACTCGAGGGACATGAGGACAGAGGCCCAAACGGCCCGAGACCCAGAACGATCAGTAACCCCAGTTCCGCTGCCTTCCATGTTCAGCAAACGACGCGCGTAAGAGGTCGTAGGGACAAAACCAGTAACACCGAGATAGACTTCTGCGTGCGATGGTGTTTGTCAACTTGGAGGGTGAGGGACCCGAGCCGTGGTATTAGCTACCTGACCCTCTGAGGACGGCTGGGGAGGGACCTCGTTCTCCCGGCGCTGCCCTCAGAGGTGACGAGGGCCGCGGAGACTGTGCGTCTGGGTCGGAGCGGAGTTTCAGAGGGGACGTGGCTTCAGGAATTTCGGGGTCAGAAGGGACAGCGGCAGCCGTCTAGGCGGGCTCTCCCCTGCGACTTTGTGTGTGGGCGCGTCCCCGGAGAGCCGGCCTGCAGGCCCCTGGACTCTGGCTGTGCGGCCGGGGAGCCCGGAGGACAGGCCGCCTGAACCGGCCTCCCGCTTCCCTCCCTCCCGCCTCTCTCCCTCCGGCCTGTCTGGGGGGGAGGGGGGGTGTGCACGTCCACTCTCCACACACTTTCCTCCCCGTGTGACTACTGCAAACCGCAGAGGGGGCTGGGGAAGGGCGGACTCTGGGTCTGACGGCGGCTGGGCCCGGCAGCTCTCGCAGAGGCTGGGACCCCACCCCACCCCGCCCGCTCCGCCTGGGTTCTCGTGTCCCCAGCACTCCTGCACCGCGTGTGGCACCTAAGAGGACTTCTGATGGTCTGGAAGGACTGGCCGCGAGAAAGCGCCCTTGTCCCTCACGTCCACGTGAGAACTCGGGGCCGGTCTGTGCCTGGATCAAAGCCTGGGGGACGGGGCCCAGGGGATTAAAGGACCACACCTTTCCCATAATGGGGGGGCCATTACCTACCAGGCAGGACCCAGCACGATGCAGTTAGCAAACCTCCACTGGTGGGGATTTCGAGCACATCCAGGACACCTGGCCGAGGGTGGGGAGGAGGGTGTGCACAGGGTCGGTGGGGGGGGGGGGGGGGATCCTGGGGCCACTTCTGTGACCTCGGGAGCAAACACCCAGTGGAGCTGCCCTCTCCTCGTGCCTCAGGCCTCCTCTCTCTGAGAAGAGCGTGGGGTTCGGGGAGAGACTGCTTCTTCCCGAGGGCGTGACTGGAGGCCGGGCAAGACAGTCCTGCCAGCGGTGGCCTTGGCCCAACCGTCCCTCTGCCGTGCGGGAGAGCGGACGGCAGGTTCCCAGGACGGCGTCTCTGGGCGTGAGACTCACCCCCTGCGGCTTCCTTCCTCCCGACTGCACAGTCAATAACCACAGTGACAGTGGCCTTCCAGTGTCCTCCCAGCTCCTTCCTATTTCTGAGTAGCTTGTGAGCACGACAGTCCGGAGCTGACATCAATGAGGGGCTGCCCCTGTGCCCCCCCCCGGGCCACCCCCTCACCTGCCCGATGGTGCCAGAGAACGTGCAGGCCCCCACGGCCCCAGCAGCGTGGCTGGAACAGGAGACACACAAACGTCACCTGTACCCTAAGGTGGGGCACGGGGGCGATGACAACGATCGGCCAGGACCCTGGGGACCCGAGACCCGGGTCCAGACAGCGGCCAGGGCCTTCAATCTCTGCCCTGAGCCTCTCTGTCCTGCCCCATGAAACCAGGTCGTTAGGGTCCCAGTGTGGCAGGGAAGAGACCATGCGTATTCCTCTCCTCTCCTCCTCAAAACCCCCCGCAGCCATAAAGCAACTGCTACAGAAGTATAAATCCACAAGAGAAGGGGAGGGAGGAGAGGGACGGGGGGATTTCCAGAAGATGCTCTCCTGCCTGACAGAGGGAGGAAGGGACACTGAGCCCCCAGACAGACCGGGGTGGGGGGGCCCTGGAGGCAGCAGCGGGGAGGCATCGGGAGGCAGGGGCAGAGCCCTGCACCTGCTGTGCTCCGGGACTGAGCTGTCCCTGTGACCCTGCTGGGGAGCACGGACAGGTCCTGCCCTTGCCGAGCTCTTATCTATATAACCCAGAGCAAGGACAGCATCGAGGCGCTGATCGGAGTGGGGTTCGAAGAGACGACGAGGCGAGGACAGGGGGACAGGGGTTCAGGGCAGGGGGCCTGGCCCCCCCGGACAGCGTCTCCATGTTTATTCCAGATGAGCAGTCAAGGAAACCCTGCCCACGAAGGGGACATTTAGGCGGAGGTCGGGGGCAGGAAGAAACCAGGGAGGGAGGAGAATTCCAGAACAGGAACAAGAAGCGATGACCCGAGGACACGCAGCAGGAACGTGTTGGGTGTGCTCCAGGGGCCTAAGATAAGGGGGTCTGCCACCACTTTTGGTAGAGGAATAAATTGCTTCACAGAAGGTGAGTTTGTCTACGAGAGCCAAGGGTGGGGCCGGGCCGGACGGCTTTGTCAACCAGGGGCCGAATGTCACAGCAAAGGGAGAGGAGAAGGGGATCCGACGGTCCCGTGATGTCCTGAGAAGACCCCTCTGGCCGGCGCCCGAGGACGGGGCGCGGGCTCCGGGTTCCCACGGAGAATGGCCCGGAACATCTCCAGCCACCTCTCGGGAAAAGTATTTATTGAAAGGTCAGGCTAAGTGACTGGGACAGCAGAAGGAGGTCAAGGAGCCAGCAGTTTGGAGGACGGTCGTCGGGGGTTACGGGACAGCGGCTTAGACTGCGGTGGCGGGTGTTCTGGAAGGGGGGGAGGGGGCGGTGCAGGCAGGTGTCTCGGAAAACACGGCGTTCTGTCTCCGGAAGCGGATGGACGGGGGTGCCATTTACGGAGATGGAGAACAGGCGGCTGGAGGGGGAGAAAAGTTCCGTCCTGGGCACGTGGCCTGTGGCACGCCTGCTGGAGCCCACGTGGATGCCAGGTAGCTGGCGGGGAGAAACCCACAGTGAGGGTTAGGGGTCCCGGCGGGGAGGCGGAAAAGACCAGCCGGGGAGAAAGAAGGCCGCCGGGGAGCATCTGCCCCAGGAAGGACACAGCGCCCAGGACACCAGCTTTCCGGAAGGCGTCGGATGGAAGCCACAAGGGCTCCTACCTTACGTGCCTCACAACCACTGTGACAGACACCCTCTGCGCCCGGCAGCGCCGCCCCCGGGGAGCCCGCCGGGGAAGCGGGAGAGGGAGTGTGTTTCACGCTCCTGGGGTCCCTGTGGAGGGACGTGTCCTGAGCACACGCTCCGCCTTCTCCCGGACTCCTGGGGGCGTTTGCCAGCAACGATGAGGCAGCCGAACTGGGCTCGGCTCTTCCCTTCTCCTCGTGGGCCCCAGCCGGGCTGCCCCGACTCCGTGAGGCCCGCGCGCCCCCTCAGTGGGGCAGGGAAGCCGCCCGATCGGTGGTCTTCCCAGAAGCCCCCTTGACAAATACACCTCATGCCGAATCCTCCCGTTCGGCTGCTACCAGTGATAAAGGTGCCGTTTGCCTCCAAAATTATTTCCTTACTTGTTATTTCAGTGTGTTTAGAATCTAGTTGGGGAGAAACGCAGTATTTATTGGGAGCTCCCTCAAAATGCCAATAGAAATGAAAGGACCACCATGTAAGGACATATCCGACCATAAGCGTATGTCGGATGAATTAATAATGTACAAAGCTTCTCATTAGAGTCGTCTTGACCAAGAATTGGAAGTGAAGTGAATCCACATCAATTTCAGAGAAGCTGGAAACAATGTGTCACATCCGTACCACCAACCGTAGGAACCCTTTCAAAATAATTAGCTGTGCGAAGTAATTTGACGGGATTTCCGCAAATTATTTTTCAACGAGAAAACAAGAGGCCAAAAGTATGTACTAATGCTGCTTTGCATAAATAACTCAAGCAAATATGTTGTTTGTGAATATGCGTTACACGGGAGGAAAGCAGGGGAGACAAATCGGGTCCTCGGCCGCCGCTCACCGCCGGGGGAGCGCACACGGATCTCCCCACTTGCTCTGTTCTGTGACGGATGGAGAGTCAGAAGTCATCATTCAGGGCGGGCGAGTCTAGTAACGGAGACAGACGTATATTTAAAGACACAAAAGTAAGCACCAAGAGAAACAAGCAAATAAAAACGCGGCGATGATAACGAGTAGAAGGGAGACAGGGAAGGTATTTTTAAAATACGCCGTCATTGGGGCGCCTGGGTGGCGCAGTCGGTTAAGCGTCCGACTTCAGCCAGGTCACGATCTCGCGGTCCGTGAGTTCGAGCCCCGCGTCGGGCTCTGGGCTGATGGCTCGGAGCCTGGAGCCTGTTTCCGATTCTGTGTCTCCCTCTCTCTCTGCCCCTCCCCGGTTCATGCTCTGTCTCTCTCTGTCCCAAAAATAAATAAAAAAAAAAAAAAAAGTTGGAAAAAAAAAAAAAATACGCCGTCATCATTTCCGCGCTGACAGCAGGAGCCAGCGCGCTCCCTCGAAGGAACAGAGGACAAGCGCTTTCTGCTCAGATCCATTGAAGACCAGCTCGGAGGAAAGGCCTCAAAAAACACCAGAAACGCAACTGGACAGTGAAACAGCTGGTCACTCAGTAAACGGACAAAGGTCTTGAACAGACGGTCTTCCCGGGAGGAGCCACAAACGTCAAGTGAGCAGAAGAGACGCCCTCGGCCACCGGCCAGCGACGCCTCGCCTGGCTCCTCGGGGCTTGAACCGGCAGTCGGGGACCCGCACACGCTGGCGGGAGATCGGAACACACAAGCCTCTGGCCGCTTTTGGAAAACCGCCCGGTGGCTCTTCAGATGGTGACACGCGGGCTTCCCGAACGCCCCAGCAAGTGTGCACGTGGTACGGTGAGCCCTCCTTTACGATCAGGAGGAGTGGAGTGTGTCGCTCGGGCCGTGAGTGCAGCGGGCCCCGTTGATGGAGCCTGGCGGGCCCCAGACCCTCCCCCGCAGAGCCCTGCCCCCCAGGGAGGCTCACCCAGGACACCTACTGCTTAGCAAGCTGGTTTCAGCCGCGTGCTGAACGTAACTTTCTAAAACTAAAGTGGGGGGCGCCTGGGGGGTTCAGTCGGTTGAGCGTCGGACTTCAGCTCAGGGCATGATCTCGCGGTTCGTGGGTTCGAGCCCCGCGTCGGGCTCTGTGCCGACAGCTCGGAGCCTGGAGCCTCTTCGGCTTCTGTGTCTCCCTCTCTCTCTCTGCCCCTCCCGCGCTCACGCTCTGTCTCACTCTCTCTCTCAAAAAATAAATAAACATGAAAAAAAATTTAAACTAAAGTGGTGCTGCCTCACAACCCACCTGCTGCCAGCCTCGCAGAAGCAGAGCGTGCCTTCAGAAACAGTGCAGGGGGCCCTGGGTTCACTGGGAGGGACACAGGGGGCCCGTCCACCCCCGAGCTTCCACATCTGTGGACCACCGGGTCTCTGGGCTCCTTTCCCTCAGGAAACTTGCGTTTCATCCCTGGAGGCCACGTCCTGCATGGGGGACACTCTCATGTGCTCCAGTGACAACTTTCTGGGTACCCTTAGATCCTGAGGCATGAGGACACTCCAGAAGGTGCCCGGATGTTGGGGCCGGCCAGGTCCGAGGGGCGAGCCGCACACGGCTGTCACCTGCCCGCAGACACGCTGGGGCGCGGAAGGAGACTCACAGGGCGGCCCGGAGACATCTTCCAATATCCGAGCCGCCATCGTAGAAAAGAGGGAAAATCATTTGTGTGTGGAGCCCCGAGGCGTGGAATTAGAAATCTGGGTGGGAAATGCATGAAAGCCTGCCTGGGAATCAGCAGAAGCAGCCCTTGCTGGCCTGAAAGCTGCTGGATCAGGGGCGGCCCTCGGGGGGGGGGGGGGGGGGCAGGCCGGCTCCCCCCAGTGCTGGTCAGGGGGGGACGGCCAGTCCGGGGCACGCGGGCCGTGGGAGCCAGGGCTGAGGCCACCATCGCCGCCGCCCCGGGGCCCGTTTGCCGTGTCTTTCCTCTTTCAGCCCAACCCCCTCCCCGCAGCCTCGACTCACTACACTGGGAGCGTGTCTAGACGCCCTCTGCAAGGACCAGAGACGGGTCTCCGTGGCTCCTTAGAAGTCGTGCTGGAGGCCCCAGAGGAGCTGAGCTGAGCCGCGCCCTCAGGATTCCCGGGTTCCTAAAGGGTGTGTGGCCCCCACGTCTTCCTCAGCATGGGACTGACGCCCCGATCTGCCCTCGGCTTCAGTGAAGCCCCTTGGGGGAGCCAACCGGACTTCAAACCAGGGGTGCTGGACGAACACCTTGGGGTCCCCTGAGGCCCAGGTCCCCCCCCCCTTCCCGGAAGCCCTCTGTTTCAGTCCCGAATCCCCGCACGTCACTCGCTGTGCACCTGCGGGCAAGGTCCTGGGCCTCTCTGTGCCCGCGCCCCCCTGTGCGGGGCACCGGGGGACAGGCTGCGTGCGCTGCCCTGGTGGGCGCCTGTCAAGCGCGGGGCTGGAAGCGGGGCCGCCGATCTCGGGTTTTTCCTCCTAGCCGCGCTGCCTGCCGACGGCAACACCCACGCTCCGCGGAGACTGCCACATCCTGGCCCCCTCTCCCTCGTTGCCATGGCAAGACGAGAGCAGAGAGCCAGGCTCGCACACACGGTGTGCCGCTCTCCCTCCCCCGGGGCTCCCTGCCAGCTCCAGGCAGGGGGGCTGTGAGCACGGGGGGCCACGGGCCCGGCCACCCCCTCCCCCTCGCCACAGCCCGGCCCCACCACCCCTCCGGCCCCCGCGGAGCCCGTGGGAAGCACGGCCTGCAGACCCCGGTGGGCTCACTGCCGAACGTCCCCTTTGTCTGTGTGAGTCTCTCCCAGAAAAGGTCCCGGCCGATCTAAGGTCGGCCTGAGCCTCAGCGACGCGAGTCAGGTCACCTCTAAGGACGGCACCGGGGGCCGGGAACACCTGAGCGTCCGGCGTGGAGACGAGGGGCTGAGATCCATCCAGGCACAGGGCACGTCGGGCCGGCACTCGGTCGAATCGCTCACACACGTGCGCTCACAAAACCCAGATGACGAGCCGAGAATAAGAGAACGTATCGTTCCCACTGTATGGATAAGTAAACCGAGGCTCTGACAAGCAAGAGACAAGCCTGTGGTCAGACAGCCCTCCATCCGGACCAACGCCATCAGTCCAGGAACGCAACCCCAAAACTGCCTCCCGCCGCGAGCTCAAGCTCTGGTTTACAGCTCTGCTTCCCAGGCCTCCAGGCCTCCAGGCCTCCAGGCCTCCAGGCCTCCGTTGATGGGCTGGGCTGAACACTGGTCCCCAAAGACGGCAGGTCCAAGGCCCAGAGCCCACGGAGGTGGCCTCATAAGGAGAAAGGGCCTCTGCAGGTGTGAGTAAGGACCTTGGCCTGGGGAGGTCGTCCTGGCTCATCAGGGCGGGCCCCGAATCCAATCACAGTGCCCTTCGAAAAGAGAAGCTGAGGGGTTCAGCACCAGAGGAAGCCACGTGAGGACGAGGCAGAGACGGGACGGACGGGGCCACGAGCCAAGGAAACCTGGAGCTCTGGGAGCTCCCTGGGGCTCTAGGAGGAGCGTGGTGCTGCCGACAGCTGGATTTGGGACTTCTGGCCTCTGGAGCTCTGAGAGAATAAATGTCTGGTGTTTTCAGCGCCCCCCTCCCCCACCGTTTGTGTTGTCACAGCCTCCCCCCCCTCCCGCACAGTGTAGGAATAAAGGTGCAGACTGCGGGGGAGGAGCTCTCCCCACGGGACTCTTCTCGGCCCTCGTGTGCCCGGTGGACCCGAAGACAGGGATTCCCTTCTCCAGTGTAGACGTTCCTCTGGGCTCCAGACACACGTACCCCCAAACCCACTTAACCTTCCCGGTTAGGTGTCCCCATCTCAAGTCCGACACGTCCGAATGGGGTCCTCGTTCCCCAACACGCCTTCCCCGGTTTTCTCATTTGCCAGCGGGCGGGGGCACGTCTCCTGCTTTCTTCACACCCGGCAGCCGTCCTAGGGACCAGTGATGGTGACCCCGCCTCCGTGGCCCACGCCTGCTTCCCCATCCCCGGCCTGGTCAAGCCGCAGCCACGCAGAGCATCCCGGCGGCTGCTGGAGAGCGGGCCCAGAGGCGGGCAAGGGTCGACAGACTCCTGCTCCGGCCCAAGTTGTGGGGGCAGAGCATGAGGACCCAAAGGGACAGGACCGTCACCCGCCGGCCGGCTGCTCCGGGAAGGCAGGGAACACGTCAGCCCGAGACCTCAGGGCGAGTGGCTCCCAGGGACCAGACCATCCACCAGCTCGGCTCCCCGACGGCACCCGTACGACATCTGGCAAACGGTATCTTCCCAGTAAAATCTGCTGACTGTGGGAGTGGGGAGGCCCTCAGGGTGGGCTGGGCTCCAGCTACGAGCCACCATTTTCGCCACCAATCCCGAGGCTCCGGAATCTGGATGACTCCTCCTGGGACCACCGGCACGGCCGGCCGCCGGGCTTCCCTGGGGGTCTTTACTTCCTCGCACCTGAACCGGGTGGTTCGGGGGTGACCGGGTGGGCCTGATGACCGATGTCTACACGTGCCTTCCCCGTGGCCCCCGGAGCCCCCAGCGTGCAGCTTGTTCTCACGGACACGTGGCCCCCCCGGGGGAGCACCCGGCCCGGGCGTCACCTCCCTCTCTCAGAGTGGCCCAGCCACCCGGGTGCAAGGCAAGAGGCCACAGGCCCCACCCCTGGAAGAGTGTCCAAGAACCGTCTCCTGGCCTCTCAACAGCTGTCGTCAGGAACCCAGGCAGAGGTGGGGTGGACACCTGCGTTCGTGCGGCCGTACCAAAACGGCACACAGGCCGCTTCAACAGACGTCTATTTTCTGGTTCTGGATGCTGGACGTCCAGGACCAAGGGGTCCACAGGCCTGGTTTCTCCTGCGGCCCCTCCCCTCGGCTTGCAGGTGGCCGCCCTCACCTGGTCCTCCCCGGTGCATGTGTGTGTCCTAACCTCCTCTTCCCATGGGAGCACCGTCGCATCGATTGGGGCCCACCCTGAAGACCTCACTTGACCCTAATTAGCTCTTTAAAGACCCCATCTCCACATCCGGAGGTACGTGGCTTCAGGACTCCAAAATAGGAGTTTTGTTGATGGGGACAGGATTCAGCCCTTCACGGTGCCTGACATGTGCCTCCGGGACTGAGACGAGGCCCTGGTCCTCTCCAGCTGCCCCTCTGTTTTCGGGAGGGTGGGCGCCGATCCCAGGGTGTCTGTCCTCTGACGCCGATGGAGAGGACGGTGCCTGGAAGGGGCACAAACAGGCCAGGAGTCAGAGTCTCCGCCCAATTGCGGAACCACCGTAAAAGGAAACCGCGCCCTCCTTCCAAGTGTAAGCTGAGCCTGGTGCAGGCTCTCGCCAGCAGCTTGCCCTGCGGGGTCAGAAACCCTGCTCTGCCCGAGCTTTCAGGGTCCCGGGTCCAGTGCAGGTTCTGGGCAGGAACCTCACATCCCTCACTCAGCTCTTTGCTCCCCAACGACATGCAGACGGCAGGTGCAACAGCATCCGCTGTGCACGGACCACCTCAGGGCGGAGCGCGGAAGCGGGCCCCGCGTGGCCGTAACCGTCAGAGAAGCGGCCGTGCCCACGTCCTGTCTCCCAGAGCCGGCACCCTGCTTCCTTTGACTGCTTGTCAGTTACTTGTCCCGTTTCCATAAAAAGACAGACCACAAGTCAGCAGGACGCCCCAGAAAACCTTGGCCTGTGTGTGCGGGATTTTTTTAACTACACATCCCCAGAATCTTAACATGCAGGCTCCTTCTAACAGACATAAAAGCAGCCCGATCTCCTCTTTTTTAGATCTGCGAGCACATGGCACATCCGCATGCCCGCATCTGAGACCGGGAACTCTGGGCAGCTGGTCCCCGCAGTGTGCGGGCTGGCAGGGCTGGACGGGAGACAGATGTGTGCCAGGCCCAGCGTGGGACGCCTGTCAAACTGTCCTCAGAGCTCAGACTCACAGAGAGGCGAATTCTGCTCTGTGGCAGGGGAGCGACACACGGCGTCCCTCCTACGTCCTGCCCGAGGGAGTGCAGCTCCGGGCAAGGCCTCAGTGCTCAGCACCCTGCTGTCCTCCCGCTAAGGGTGGGACGTCCCCCCGCTTTGCTGACAGCAGCGCTGTTCCTTAAGATCACCACCATTTGATGGAGTCCGTTAAAGCTTGCCAAAATTAGAGGTCACTCTTAAAACTTTAGCTTCAAGCTCTAAAACCGTCTGCTAAATTTAGACATACTTCTGATGAGCACCTTAATTCTCTCGGAGAACAATATCGGCTTCAGCGGGAAGAAGGAGCAGAGAGCTGGTGCGCCGGCACGGGGAGCGTTCCGGGCGGAGCTCACAGCACCCAGAGCGAGCCTCACCTGCACCCCTTGCACTGGGGCACCTGCCTGGTGTTAGAGGAACTCGCCATCCAGTAACTTGGAGACGATATTTCAGACTTGCTGAAAGAAAATCTGGATAGTTCTGCTTGAGGTGGAGGGGGAGACGTTTTCTTGGCTTGGGGGAGGGGGTTGCAGACCAGGGTGCCTGCCTAGTGGCAGGGATGGGTCCTGGCGGCGGGCTGGCCTGTGGAGTCAGCTCAGCACCACATCCCCCACCCCCCACAGCATGCCTGGAAGGAGCCTTCACACCAGCCAGGCCCAGCAGAGGTGAGGAAGGGGGAGAGGCCCTGGCAGAGGTGAGGAGTGGGGAGAGGCTCCGGCGGAGGTGAGGA
This sequence comes from Panthera leo, assembly GCF_018350215.1. Lineage (NCBI taxonomy): Eukaryota > Metazoa > Chordata > Mammalia > Carnivora > Felidae > Panthera > Panthera leo. Next base: position 138,122,692 of record NC_056681.1, on the reverse strand, counting down.
GGGGGGAGAGGCCCCGGAGGAGGTGAGGAGCGGGGAGAGGCCCCGGCGGAGGTGAGGAGGGGGAGAGGCCCCGGCGGAGGTGAGGAGCGGGGAGAGGCCCCGGCGGAGGTGAGGAGGGGGGAGAGGCCCCGGAGGAGGTGAGGAGGGGGGAGAGGCCCCGGCGGAGGTGAGGAGGGGGGAGAGACCCCGGAGGAGGTGAGGAGGGGGGAGAGACCCCGGAGGAGGTGAGGAGGGGGAGAGGCCCCGGCGGAGGTGAGGAGGGGGGAGAGGCCCCCGGAGGAGGTGAGGAGGGGGGAGAGGCCCCGGAGGAGGTGAGGAGGGGGGAGAGGCCCCGGCGGAGGTGAGGAGGGGGAGAGGCCCCGGCGGAGGTGAGGAGGGGGGAGAGGCCCCGGCGGAGGTGAGGAGGGGGAGAGGCCCCGGCGGAGGTGAGGAGGGGGGAGAGGCCCCGGCGGAGGTGAGGAGGGGGGAGAGGCCCCGGCGGAAGTGAGGAGGGGGGAGAGACCCCGGAGGAGGTGAGGAGGGGGGAGACGCCCCGGCGGAGGTGAGGAGGGGGGAGAGGCCCCCGGAGGAGGTGAGGAGGGGGGAGAGGCCCCGGCGGAGGTGAGGAGGGGGGAGAGGTCCCGGAGGAGGTGAGGAGGGGGGAGAGGCCCCGGCGGAGGTGAGGAGGGGGGAGAGACCCCGGAGGAGGTGAGGAGCGGGGAGAGGCCCCGGCGGAGGTGAGGAGAGGGGAGAGGCCCCGGCGGAGGTGAGGAGGGGGGAGAGGCCCCGGAGGAGGTGAGGAGGGGGGAGAGGCCCCGGCGGAGGTGAGGAGGGGGGAGAGACCCCGGAGGAGGTGAGGAGCGGGGAGAGGCCCCGGCGGAGGTGAGGAGGGGGGAGAGGCCCCGGAGGAGGTGAGGAGGGGGGAGAGGCCCCGGCGGAGGTGAGGAGGGGGGAGAGACCCCGGAGGAGGTGAGGAGCGGGGAGAGGCCCCGGCGGAGGTGAGGAGGGGGAGAGGCCCCGGCGGAGGTGAGGAGCGGGGAGAGGCCCCGGCGGAGGTGAGGAGGGGGGGAGAGGCCCCGGAGGAGGTGAGGAGGGGGGAGAGGCCCCGGCGGAGGTGAGGAGGGGGGAGAGGCCCCGGCGGAGGTGAGGAGCGGGGAGAGGCCCCCGGAGGAGGTGAGGAGGGGGGAGAGGCCCCGGCGGAGGTGAGGAGGGGGAGAGGCCCCGGCGGAGGTGAGGAGGGGGAGAGGCCCCGGCGGAGGCGAGGAGGGGGAGAGGCCCCGGCGGAGGTGAGGAGGGGGGAGAGGCCCCCGGAGGAGGTGAGGAGGGGGGAGAGACCCCGGAGGAGGTGAGGAGCGGGGAGAGGCCCCCGGAGGAGGTGAGGAGGGGGAGAGGCCCCGGCGGAGGTGAGGAGGGGGGAGAGGCCCCGGCGGAGGTGAGGAGGGGGGAGAGGCCCCGGCGGAGGTGAGGAGGGGGGAGAGACCCCGGCGGAGGTGAGGAGGGGGGAGAGGCCCCGGAGGAGGTGAGGAGCGGGGAGAGGCCCCGGCGGAGGTGAGGAGGGGGAGAGGCCCCGGCGGAGGCGAGGAGGGGGGAGAGGCTCCGGCGGAGGTGAGGAGGGGGGAGAGGCCCCGGCGGAGGTGAGGAGGGGGAGAGGCCCCGGCGGAGGTGAGGAGTGGGGAGAGGCCCCGGCGGAGGTGAGGAGTGGGGAGAGGCCCCGGAGGAGGTGAGGAGGGGGGAGAGGCCCCGGCGGAGGTGAGGAGGGGGGAGAGGCCCCAGCGGAGGTGAGGAGGGGGAGAGGCCCCGGCGGAGGTGAGGAGCGGGGAGAGGCCCCCGGAGGAGGTGAGGAGGGGGAGAGGCCCCGGCGGAGGTGAGGAGGGGGGAGAGGCCCCGGCGGAGGTGAGGAGGGGGGAGACGCCCCGGCGGAGGTGAGGAGGGGGGAGAGGCCCCCCGGCGGAGGTGAGGAGGGGGGAGACGCCCCGGCGGAGGTGAGGAGGGGGGAGACGCCCCGGCGGAGGTGAGGAGGGGGGAGACGCCCCGGCGGAGGTGAGGAGGGGGGAGAGGCCCCGGCGGAGGTGAGGAGGGGGAGAGGCCCCGGCGGAGGTGAGGAGGGGGGAGAGGCCCCGGCGGAGGTGAGGAGGGGGGAGACGCCCCGGCGGAGGTGAGGAGGGGGGAGAGGCCCCCCGGCGGAGGTGAGGAGGGGGGAGACGCCCCGGCGGAGGTGAGGAGGGGGGAGACGCCCCGGCGGAGGTGAGGAGTGGGGAGAGGCCCCCGGAGGAGGTGAGGAGGGGGGAGAGGCCCCGGCGGAGGTGAGGAGGGGGGAGAGGCCCCGGCGGAGGTGAGGAGGGGGGAGACGCCCCGGCGGAGGTGAGGAGGGGGGAGAGGCCCCGGCGGAGGTGAGGAGGGGGGAGAGGCCCCAGCGGTCTCCCCAACGGAGGTGAGGTGCAAGGAGAGGCTCGGGGACAGGGAGAGGAGGTGGTCTGGCCAGCACTCTGAGGCAGGGGGCTTCAGGGCAGCCTGGGGACTGGGTTGGGCCCAGAGGGGGTCAGTGGGAAGCAAGATCTCAGTAAGCATGTGAAGGTCAACATGCAGAAAATCGCAGAAGACAGGAAATGCATCCAAGTACACAACAAGGTCGGTATCGGGAGCTTGCTGAGGAAGTAAACGCACATCCAGAAGAGCTGCTCAGCCCCACTCCTCCTCCGCTTCTCCGTCTTGAAATAAGGCAAACACTGAACGTTTCCTGTTCCTGCCACTGCTCAGCCAGCCTCACTCCTGTGGCAGCCCACCCCCATCCCCTCCAGCCGTGCTGCAGGGCCTGGGGCTGGGGTGCCTCCCCTGCACGCCCTCTGCAGGGGTCACCTGTCTCCTTCTGTGCCGCGTGACCCACAGCCTCCCTCAGTCCCTAGCTCCAATGCCCGGGCTCGGGGATGCGGCCGTGCCCTCCACAACCTGCAGAGTCCCCTCCCCGCGCAGCCGTGTGTGACGCGTGATGCTGTCTGCTTCCCACACGGGCTCTTTGTATCCACCATCGCACCTGCTGCACCAAAGTGATCCCTGGCCTGAGCCTGAGGCTCAGAGCGTGCTGCTGGCAAAAGGAAGGAAGGAGGGAGAGAGGGAGGGAGAGGAAGGGGAAGGGAAAGGAGGGACAGAGGGAGATGCAGGGAGGACAAAGGAAGGCGGGGGAAGGGAGGAGGGGGAAGAGAGGAGGGGAAAGAGGGGAGGGGAAGAAAGAGGGAGGAAGGAGAGAGGGAACAGGAGGAGAGGAAGGAGGGAGAGGAGGGAGGAGAAAGAAGGGAGGAAGGAAGGGGGGAAGGGAGGGAGGGAGGCAGAGGGGGAAGGAAGGAGGGAGGGGGAAGGGAAAGGAGAGGGAGAGAAGGGAAGGAGGAAGAGAGGGAGGAGGGAGGAGGGAGGGAGGAGGAAGGAGGAAGGAGAGAGAGAAGGGAGGGAGGAGGGAAGAGGGAAGGAGAGAGAGAGAAGGAGGAGGGGGGAAGGGAGGGAGGGGCAGGGAGGAGGAGGTGACACACCGTGGACAAGGGGGAAGGGGTCCCATCGCCGCCAGAGATGTTCCTTAAGGACTGACAATTCAGGGGCACCCTGGGACCGTCCAGCTCCCCGCCACCAAGCGTGCTTGTTGGAAATGCAGACTCCCAGGCCCCACCCAAGCCTGCATTTGCACAGGACGCCCAGGGATTCGAATGCACTTAAGTTGTGAGCTGCACAAAGCCAGGTCAAGGTCTGCGTCCGGGCGAGGCACCATGCCAGCTTAAGTGAGGAGAAACTCGAGTTGCTCAGGCGCCCAGCAGAGGGAGAACCCCAGGCTGCAGTCTCCCCGTTCCGTGGGAGAAACTCGGGGGACACACCTGGAGCCCCGTCAAATAGAAGACGAGTCAGACACTATGTGCCTCAAGGCAAGTGACAGGAGACCCTTCGGTCCCATCAGGAGGAAGCTCCAGCAGTCAGGGCCCGTCCCCGGGAGAGGAAGTGCCCGTAGGGCGCTTAGCCTGTCACAGGAGGCATGAGCCATGCGGCAGGACACAGAACAGGGTGGTCTTCTCTTCCAGTCACATGGCAGGGACTGGGGAGACCGGTCATTTCCCCCAATCACAAATCGGGGATCGGGGAGGAACCGGTCATTTCCTCCAATCACAAATCGGGGATCGGGGAGGGACCGGTCATTTCCTCCAATCACAAAGCGGGGACCGGGGAGGGACCGGTCATTTCCTCTAATCACATGGCAGGGATTGGGGAGGGACTGGTCATTTCCTCCAATCACAAAGCAGGGACCGGGGAGGGACCGGTCACTTCCTCCAATCACAAAGCGGGGACTGGGTTGGGACTACATCGCAGAATAAGAAGGAAGTTCAGGGGAGGCAGTTTGGAGCATGGACTAACGCCGGTGTTAGAGGGACAGGGTAGGGCAAGAGCCGGGCACAGGCTTGAGGCAGAAACAGGGGGTTCGGAAGTGGTCAGGACTGGAGAGGACGTGAGCCCAGCGTGGGAGAAGGCGGGGCTCCTGCAGGACAGTGGGGTGCAGGGCTGGGCCAGCAGGTGGACAGAGGACTTCTGGATCCAGCTCAGTGGATGCTTCCCAAGACGGGATGCAGACGGGGGCGGGTTTGGGGTGAAGCCAAGACAAGCCTGGGTTGGCTGGTGGTTGCCGGCTGGTTTTGAGGCATCTGAGTCTTTTAGGCAGAGAGGCCCAGGGGCTGCTGGAAATGCAGGTCAGGAGTCCCGCCGGGAAGTCGGGAAGTCGGATCAGCTCCGCAGGGAAGTCAGGTGCAGGCACCGAATGCGGCCTTTGTGAGGCTGTGGCTGCAGCCAGGGGTGGAGCCAAGACCCCCCACCCCGGGGACAGTGCCCGGGGCTTACGGAGGCCAAGCCCCAAAGGGGGGAGGGAGCAGAGAGAGGAAGGAGGTCAGGCAGGGAGGGAGGGGTTAACTAGGTAAAAGTGGTAACTGGAAGCCAAAAGAAGAGCTTTCCCCACAAAGACAGAGGGACACTGGCACCTGACACTACAGAGGTCACTTAAGACGACCTGTCCAGCGACTTCTGAGGCTCCCTCCAGCCTGGCTGTCATCCCCGTACCGCTGGCACCCGTGCCCCTTCTTGCCCGCTCTCTGGCACCTCACAGCCCGGAGGTCTGACCCCAGGGCACACGCTCTCAGGAGTCGTTACTGAGCCAACAGGTGCGTCTAGGCATTGCGGCCCCCCGTCGGCCAGGGACCCGCGGCGAGGCTCACGGCTCCAGACCCGGGCTGGCAGGCCCCTCAGCCCCGGCCGTGCACAGACCCGGCTGTGTGGGGAGTCTGAGGCCGGGGTGCAGCTCCCCCGGGGGCCTGGCAGGTGGAAGCTCCCCAGAGCAGACGTCATGTGGAGGCGGAGGCGGGTGCGGGCACCGCACAAGACCTGCAGGGCCTCCAAGGAGCCGGGGGGCATTTCAATGCTGCCTCATGCTCTTCCCGTGCCACGTCAGGAATGCACGCACACGTGTGTGCAGGAGCATGTGTGCACACAAACACACATCTACATATGCACAGACCAACGCACATGCATGTGCTTTGTGTACGTGTGCCCGCATGGACGGGTGTGTGTGTGGACGGGTGTGCCGTCACATGTGCACGTGCATGCGTGCGTGGCTGCATATGCGTGTACACGCCTGTGTGCATGCATGCATGTGCACGCACACACACACACACCATAGCTGTGTGTGCCCCCCGCCCCCGGGGACAGGGGCATCCCACCCCCACACAGCTCCTCAACAGCCTGGGAGAACTTTCCGGTTGCCCTGCCTGCCTTCCCTTGGCACGGCGCCCGTGAGCGCTCACACGCCGGGACTTGCGGCCCTTTCCTGGCTGAGTGCTGCTCTCCTGTCATCTGGTCAAAGAAGCTGACAAGCACGGGCAGGTCGCCAACTTGGCCTCAACTCCACTCGGAGGCTGGACTGGCAGATAAATTGGTCCTGGCGGGGGGAGGAGGAGGGGGGGAGCAAGAGGGGGGCCCAGAGGGAAGAATTCAAATTCATTTTTCTGCTAAACCAAACTCCAGCTCTCCAAGGCTCACAGCTGTAGCTGGGAAGGCTGACAGGGCGCCAGGCGGGGAGCGGGCAGATGGTACAGGAGGGGAGTGTGTGCCCAACAGGAGGGGCGGGGACCCCAGCAGAATGGGGACGAGGAAGCGGGAATCTGGAGGAATGCTCTGGCCCTCCGACCTCGGCGCGTCTCTGGAGGCATTCGGGTCCATTCTGGCTCATTCCAGTTCTGCGAGAGCCAGAGGCAGAGGCAGATCCCGCCCAGAATCCCCGGCCACCTCGTGAGAGAGGACTGGTCCAGGGCGGCAGGCGTCCCCGGGCTGCAGCCCTTGAGAGCTCGCTGGCTGGCGCTGGTGTGGCCCTTTCTAACCTGGGGAAGGAACTCGGACAGCCAGAAGGAACGGGACTTCAGAACTCCTTCTCTGCCGATCGTCTTACAGGCGAAACTGGGGCTTCAGGCTGGATGTCAACGGTGGCTCCCTCGGCACTGAGGCTCCGGGGTCGTAAAGTGCACGTGGCCCGCGTTCCACGAGGCGAGTGTGGCCGTTCCCTGCTCGTGCTGTGGCTATTCGTCTAAGTCCCGATATGGCAAACAAAAGCCTTGCAGAAACTGCTGGATCCCGGTACCGGGAGCGGGGGGAGGGACATCATGTGACGGTCGCCGGCCGCGGTCCCAGGCGCCCTGTGATGTTCCTGTTTGTGGCTGTGCCGCAGGCGCGTGGACGCACGGGGCTGGCGGGGCACATTGTCCAAAGGCAGGTGTGGGGGTGCCCCGCAGAAGAGGTCCGCTCGGGGCAGCGGCCGCTGTGCCCCAGGGTGGCGCAGCCCAGCACGCGGCGTCCTCGCCAGGCCCCAGCGGACACCCTGCCGGCCTCCAGGCCTGCTCCCCACACCCTGCTCCTGTTTGCAGCCCCTTTCGTCCCAGCCCAGGAACCTTGTCGCCAGGGGGGCCCAGAGCAAGTTGACATCCAGTTGGGGCGCCAACACAGACACTCCACCAGCAAGAACAACATACAAAGGGATGTGAAAACCCCACGTGTGTGTGTTGTGTGTGTGTGTGCGTGTGCATGTGTGTGTGCGTACGGAGGAGGTAACATCCATGCGCGTGCACATGTTCGTGTTGGTGCGAAGGATATTGAGAAGACGCCCCCGGCGTGAGAATATTCACTGACGACAGGTGTGTTTAGGGGGCAGAGAATCCCAAGAGCTTCCAGAACCCGGTGGTTCCTGGCTCTAACCCCAAATGGATACCGAGAATCCCCCAGGGGAAAGAGGGAGTCTGTACCCCTGTGTAGCTACCAACACAGGTGAAGTTACCTGCCTTGGTTTGCAACCACCCCTGTCTGTTCTGCAATCCCAGTCCGATGTCTTCTGGGCAGGACATTCTGGGGGGAGGAGGCAGGCCTCCAGCCCGTTAGCGGCTTTTTGGACACGCCCAGTTCTCATAAACAGCCATGTCGTGAGTAAAACCTAGTGAATAAACACACAGCACTGGGCTCCCTGGAATCCCACCTCGTCACGCAGATTTAGGGGGGCCCAGGGTTCACCGGAAGGCATTTCCAGTTTGCTTGAGCAAAACCACTTGAAAACAAGCACGACAACGTGGCAAGCCAGAACCGCCTCACGGCACCTGCTTCCTCCAGCAGCACAGCCCCCGCCCCCGGAGAGATGGCCACGTCCCCGAGGCACCAACCACCACAGGTCACGCCGCCGCTGGAAGCAGGGTGGGTGTGAGCGAAACGCTCCTGCTGACGAGCGCACGAAGGTGCGTGCGTGCTGGGGAGGGTCGTCAAGGCGGCACCCGCCCCCCCCACCCCAGACCTCCCCAAAGTGGCCCCAGGCGCTCACCTTTGGCCTCCTCTTGACGTTAGAGGCGTCTAGGATATCTGGGCCCTGAGTCCTTTGCTCCCAGCATCTCCTTCTAGAAATGAATGTCCCAGGTAGGAAAGGTGTTAGGAGCATAGGTAGTGTCGTGGGTAGAACTACATCCCCACAGCCATGCAGAAGTCCCACCCCCAGGACCATCCCCACAGGAGGGAGAATGCCGCGTGAAGACACAGACGCGTGGGGGAGACGGCCGTGGGAGGGCACAGGCAGAGACGCAGTGACGCTGCCACCAGCCCGGGACGGCCAGGGCCACCAGCAGCGGCTGGAAGAGGCAGGGAGGCACTTTCCCCCAGGGTGAGGGAGCCTGGCCGGCCACACCTGGAGGAAGCAGGACCCTGACCAGGTAGCACATGAAAACACAGCGTTTGCAGGTGGGGGCCTCCCCTGCAGACGGGGAAGGCAGGAGCGGCATTACGGGTCCCTTTGGGACACACGTGATCCCAGATACAGCCCACATGCTGAAAGGGGCCTTGGACACAACAGACCCAGCAGCTGACCTCTGTCTCGGGGGACGTCCCCTCCAGCAGAGATTCATCCACACCCACTACACACAGGAGGGGCCGCGGCCACGAGGGAGCCCGTCTCCACCCTCCGTGACAACGAGCGGGGCATCCGACGTCACGAGGCCACAGACATCACGGGAGCTCCCTCCCCTCCGTGCCGGGAGCCGGCCTCCGAGCCCCTCTAGGGTTTTGGCCCCACACAACTCCTCCAGGGTGAGGGTCCATCCAGGACGAGGAGGGGTATCCGAAGGCAGGACTGCCGCGTTGGGGTAGCCCCAACGGGCGCGGCCAGGGCTCAGCCGAAGTCCCAGGCCCCACACCCAGGCAGCGAGGCCTCGAGCACAGCAGGCCCCGCCTGGCCCCGGGCTCGTGCTGCCCCAGCGGCACCTTCCGACCCTCACGGGAAGGCTCTGAAGTATGTGAATTGCTTCTTACGTCGTAGAACAGCCTGCACCACTGTTTATCGTCTTTACCTGTGTATCACAACCATGGTCTTCCCCGAGGGCCCTGAGGTTCCGGGTCCAGCTCGGGAAGTGGGCAAATCACGTGGGCAGGGGAAGAGGCTGGCCAGCAGCTGTCCGGCCCCTTCAGTTGGGGTCAGGCCAGAAGTCACGGGCAGAGGAGGGCGGGTGGAAGGCCGTCCCCCCCACGGGCTTGTGCCAAGCAGACAACAGGTCTGGGAGACGTGGCCTCTGTCCTGGAACAACGGACCTTCTCTGCCCCTTTACCTCTCGTCGTCACGTAAAATGCGACGCGATGCCCCAGTTTGGAGACGTCAGAAACCCAGTTAGGTGGCCAACCACTGCCCACGTGGGGAGTGAGCCTCCACGGAAACCGGCCCACACGCAACGGGTGAGTCCCGCACGCGGGTCACGGGAGGCCCACAGCGGCAAAGCAAATGCTTGTGTGAACAAGTCTGTCCCTGGGCTCTCAGACCCAGCATGTCCATCAGGGCAACTTCCAGAGGCCCCGCCAGGTAGACCGCTGGGGCTCTGCCCACGGACCCTGAGCCAGGGGTCCTGGGAAGTACCTGGTCCTCAGGGCTGAACACATTCCCCTCCTGGCTGAAAGCCCTCACCAGGGGCAGACTTCCATTCCACCCCAGGGCCCAGGCCCCAGTCCCGGCGGGGGAGACTCAGGTGCAGTAGGGGGCCCATCCCCCAGCACGGGAGCCGTGAGGGTGGGGGTGCTGAGGGCAGAGCGGTCTGGGCGGGGGGCGAAGGGGTGGAGCGTGATGGGGAAGAGGCAGCAGGTGCGGGGTGCGGGACTGACGCCACACCAAGCCTTGGACGACCCGAGACTGTGTCCCCGGATGGCAGAGAGGCACATCGGCAGACACTCTCCTGATGCTTCTGTCCGCACAGGTCACGCAGGGCATCGGGACACAACACAGCCACACCCCAGCCAGAGGCAAGCTCAGTGGCCAGCCAGATCGGAACCGGTCCCTCGTCCGGACAGAAGCCCCTCCGAGCAGCCACAGCACAGCACGGCCAGGTTTCCCTGGAATGGTTGAGCAGACGTCAGATGTTTAGAGGGCGTGGTACAGACCTGTCCACCTGAGGACCACAGGGCGGGGGGCCACGAGCCCCTGTGAGAGGCACGAAAGGGACGGCACCCGTCAGTGTGACAAGCCACCTGTGTGTCCAAGCCACCTGTCGGCTCCCCGTGCAGACGTGCCCTGTGCCCTCAGCACGGGTCAGATTCCCTCTCTCCCTTCCCCGTCTCTCCCTGTCTCTCTCCGTCTCTCTGTCTCTGTGTCTATGTCTCTCACATGCATACACACATGCACACACAGGTGTGTGCACTTGTATGTATACATACATGCATGTATACAGACATGCACACAGGTGCACACAAATACACACCACACGTGCACCCATGCACACACACATACACGCATGCACATGTACACACAACATATGTACCCATATGTTCACATGTACACACACATGCACATACACACAAGCACACACAAATACACACCACACGTGCACCATGCACACACGCATACACGCATGCACACACATACACAACCCGCATGTACGTGTGTACACACACAAACAGACACACTGTCGTGGATCCCTGATTAATTTGCATTCCACATGACCGCAGGGCGCACGGTGCGAGGAACACTCCCCCAGGACCAGGAAAGCAGGCATCTTCCGGCGGAGCTAAGGAGGGGGACGCATACCTCTTTTCAAAGCTTTGATCCATTTTCCTTATTTTGAGTCAGTTTCAAACAAAACCCTCCAGACACACCCCCTTTTTAAATGTCATCGCCCCTGTCCCCTCTGGGTCCTGGCAGCAAGATGCCAAGGGAAGAAGGCCCAGGGGCAGGACAGGCCAGCACGGGGTCTCCGAACAGCCGGCTGGGTCTGGGGGACACGCACGCATCCTCTAGAGGAACCAGCTCTTGAAGGTCTCCCTTGATTTCCATGCCCGGAACCCGCTCCAGAAGGGCACTGTGCGCTCGCTTACTGGGGCATGGCACGCGCCCAGTAAGCCCAGCGTCGCAGAGGCCTGCTCTGTCTCTTCTGTGGGCTCACAAAGTATGAGTCAGGACCTGGAGTCCGGCCTAACCTGTCTGATTCTGACGTGCCTGTCTGGGAATCCTTCGTGTGACACGGGCTGGTGGCCGGCTCCCGCGTAACCACCCTAACCGGTCAGGGAAGGTGAAACGGCACGTGGAGAAGGAGACCGTGTGCGGCTTCCTCGCTGCAGGGTCTGAAGCATCCTGACGGCAATGTCCCGGGTGCCTGGGAGTCTCAGCGCTGTCTCTGCCCCCTCGGGTGGGGGGTGTTACCCTGCCCACCCCTGCCCCTCGCTGCTGCCACCCTGCCTGTGCACCCGGCCCTCCCGTGCCGCTCCCAGAGGGCTCGTGGGCTCCCGTGTGCCTGGGGCCCCGGAGGCTGCTGGGGAGGCCTCTTCAAGGAGCGCTCAGCCCCAGGGGTGCCGTCCAAGTTGGTGGCTTCAGCGTGGAGCTGCTGGGACCGGAGGTGGCCCACACAGTCCTGCCGAGCCAAGATAAAGCTTCGGAGCTGCCGTCACACCCGAGCGGCTGTGTGCCCGGTTCCAACAGGTGACTGACAGGGTGGAGACGGCAGGCCAGGGGCTCCTGCCAGAGATGGTGACGGGCAGCGGGTCACTGGCGGCTGGCCACGGTGCGGTCTCACGCCCACCGGGGCCACCTGACATCATCCAGGACTTCCCCACGCCCTGGAAGGAAGATGTGCAGCCTTGAGGGAAGTGAGTCACTGCAGCAGAGGCCGGGGGTGGCGTCACCTGGCCAGGTATGCCCTCAGTAGGTTGGAGGCGGAGCCAGGCCCACGGCCCCGGGCCCAGTCTGGTTCTGCGTGCAGCCGTGTGCGTGAGCTCCCCAGTAGGGGGGCAGCAGTCTGACCCTCCTGCCCCCGTAAGCGGCAGGAAAGGTGGTCCCGGCACGGATCTGTGCTGTTCACGGCGGGGCCTTCCCTCTGCAAACTCATGGGGATGGCTGGTGTCTCAGTTCTGCACCCCTTCCCTCGGCAGCCTTGGTCCAGCCGGGCCCTCCGGCCTGCCCAGGGTCCATGGGACGAGTCGGGAGGGCCAGGGAACACAGTGGGAGGTCACCGTGCCCATCAGCAGATCCCTCCCTGCGGCTCAGCCCCACCCCATCCTTAGGCAAAAGGACGTAAGTCCTGGCAAGTGCCTGGACACAGGCCTGCCAGGGTCCCACACAGCGCCCTGGGGCATGGGTGTGAGGCCCGGCCCCGCAGCCCCCAGCGCTGGGCCCTCGGCGAGCTATCCTGGAACACAGACCATCACTGCCCTCCGTGCCACCTCGTGTCCTCCTCTGCGTGCTTCTGGAACTCTGTCTGACACATATCTCGTCTCATCCCCTTTCCTCAGGGACGGTTTGGACCCCAGGACCCAGATGGGTAAAAGGGTTTGCCCAACGTCACAAAGCAGGACAGTGACAGGGCTGCCCCAGGCTCACCGTGACTTTAGGGCCTTGCTTGTACAAGGGAAATCTGTGCCCACCCTGCACATTGCTGAGTGTCCTGTGTGTACATGTGCTCATGGGTCCCCTGTGTGTGCATGCATGCGTGTATGTGAGTGCATACATTTGTGTGTGTGCTCATGTGTTTGTGTGTGCACCTGTGTGTGTGCATGAGTGTGCATGTGTTTGTGTGCTCACGTGTATGTGTATTGTGGGGCGGCATGTTTTTGTGTGTGCACCTGTGTATGTGTGTGCACCTGTGTGTGTGCACCTGTGTTTGTGTATGCACTTCTGTGTGTATGTGTGTGTGCGTGGGCATATATTTGTGTGTGCACGTGTTTGTGCATGCACTTGTGTATGTTTGTGTGTATGGGCCTGTGTTGTGTGTGCACCTGTGTGTATGTGTGCACGTGTGTGTGTGCACATGTGTTTGTGTATGCACTTCTGTGTGTATGTGTGTGTGCATGGGCATATATTTGTGTGTGCACCTGTGTGTGTGCACATGTTTGCGCATGCACTTGCATGTGTATGTTTGTGTGCGTGGGCCTGTGTTGTGTGTGCACCTGTGTGTGCATGTGTGTGTGTGTGTGGGCATGTGTTTGTGTATGCACTTCTGTGTGTACGTGTGTGTGCGTGGACATATATTTGTGTGTGTACCTGTGTGTGTGCACGTGTTTGTGCATGCACTTGTGTGTGTATGTGTGTGTGCGTGGGCCTGTGTTGTGTGTGCACCTGTGTGTGTATGTGTGTGTGCATGGGCCTGTGTTGTGTGTGCACCTGTGTGTGCATGTGTGCGTGTGTGGGCATGTGTTTGTGTGTTCACGTGGATGTGCAAACTGAAGGGGAGACAGGCTTGTCCAGGGTGGGGAATCCCCGGCCCAGAGTAAGGGGTGTGTCGGGGCCAGCACCCCAGGGGGTGAGAAGAGGGAACCAGCCCCCATCACCCGCGCCCCCACAGGTGCCTTTGTAAGCAAGACAGTCCTGTTGTTACCAGCTCACTGGATCCTCAGCAAAACCCATCAAAGGCAGAGAGGAGCCGTGTTCTTTCCATCATTTTAAATCTAATAAACAGGCCCGGAGAGTCTGTGCCTAACATCACCCAGCCGGTGGAGTCGGGAACGGGGAACAGAACTGTGGCGCTTCCTGTCCGTGCCCTGGGCTGCCCCAGGAGCTGCTGACTTTCCAGGACACGCAGGCCCACGTGACGGGCTCCCTGGGGCCTCAGCTCCCTCGGGCACTCGGTGAGGAGCAGACCCAGGCTCTACCTTCTCTTCTGGGTCAAAGCCGATTGCAGAGCTGACCCGAAGCTTTCCGGGGTGACGGGCTAGACACGGAACGGAGGTCCCCAGGGATCCCGCTGGACACGGTTCTCACCACGCACACACAGCAGGCGGTGCTGGGCTCGCACACTCTCCTCCTCCCCCCGCCCCGAGGCCCGGGCAGCGAGTGCAGCCATGTGGCTCACGGGACGGAGCCTCCCCTCAGTGTCACCTCCAACACGGATGTCTCTAAGCACGAGTTTCCCTGGGGTTTCCTCCCCTTTCCTCACGTGGTGAAGCCCGAGTCGCCACACGGAATCTAGCAGACACCAGGGCATTTGGGGAACACTCTCCTGCCTGCCCCACCCCGTGCAGGGTTCTGAGGGGGAGAAGGCAGCCAACACCCCAGGGCTGACCCGTCCATCCACAGCCACAGAACTCTGACCGTGCCGGGCACACGTCTAACGCACCCCCGGGCTCCGCCCAGCGGCCTCTGTCAGAATCCAGGAGGGAAGAGAAAGAAGCAAAGGGGAGACCGAGGAGGGAAAGTCAAAGTGACTCCCCAAGATGATGCAGAACCACGAAGATAAACCAACAAAAAAACAGTGAGTTAGATGAACATCTTAAAAGCAAAGCCTTCTCCAAATGAAGCATCTTTTCTATCATAAGCTGATGTAACAAATTTCACTTCCTAATTTCAAACATTCAAGCTTCTCTTCCAGAAAGGTGTTTACAAGGCCAGGCTCAGAGCACAGGGCCTTGACACGACTGAATGGCCCCGGGGAAGCACCTGACCGCCAGGCCCTGCAGCTCTGCTCCTGAAGCCCCGGGCTGTGCAGCAGCAGGACCTGGGGGTTATGTGGACAGGAGACCTGATCGGGCTGTCATCCCTGGGAGCTCACCCAGGCACGGACCCGGGGACACTTCTGCCTCCGGGCGCAGCCAGCCAGGAGCCTCGCTGTGTAGACGGGCAGGTTCAGCTGGGGCCTCCCAACACGCCTTACCCGGTCCACACCAGGGTCACGGGAGCACGCACCCACACCGCACATCCACACCTGCCCCCCTCCCCGCATACACATACCCACTGCACACACGTGCACACACACACTCGCTCCCCACCCCCCCACAGCAGGTGCACTTAGGCTACAGGAGGCTGGCCCTCTGGTGCCCACCTCCCCTGCTGCCCACAGCTGCTAGTCTTATCTTTCTCCTCACGCCTGCAGCCGAGGCCCAGTGCCCGTGGGAACCGAGGAGGCAGGGAAGGCAGAAGGAAGGCAGACAAAAGGGCCAGTTGGCCGAGACAGGAGCAGGTCGCCCATGGACACAGAGCACCCGGTGCTGCTTCTGGCCAGAGCTGGGGTGCAGCCAGGGCCTGGAGGGAAGGAGGGGAAGGGAGAGCTGGGGAAGGGGAGCCAGCCAGGCAGGCCGTGGGGAGGGAGAGCCAACCTGGGAGGGGAATAACGGGGTGCCTGGAGGGGCTGGGGAGCCAGGAGGGGTCCTGGGAACACCACCAAGTCATAGCCACGGGCTCACAGAGGCCTGGCCAGGTTGGGGGCACCAGCCCTCCCCCACAAAGCTGTCCCTGAAGAGCACCAGGCTGGATGTGCTCGGAAGAGGCCAGTACCTAGGTTGGCCACATCAGCCCACCAGACTGCCCGGCGGCCGTGGGCCCGGCCCCTCCCCAGGACACAGCACTGAGCCCGTGCCCGCTCACACAGGTGCACCCCTCCCCGGGACTCGATCCCGAGCCTGTGCCCGCTCACAGGTGCACCTGGGGTCTGCAGGGCCCTCAAAGTCCCCTCCTCTACCATGCCCTCCATGAGGTTCTTTCTAAAGGATCCCTTGCTTGGTTGCTTGTTTCCTGGTATTTATTTATTTGCTTGCTTTTGCTTTGTATTTTTAGAGCAGTTTTACACTCAAGGAAAATTTAGATTCAAGAAGGTACAGACACCCCACACGCCTGCCGCACACAGCCACAGCCTCCCCGCCATCGGCACCCCCAGCAGAGGGACACTTGCTGCGGCCAGTGAACTCACAGCACGTTCTCATCGCCCAGAGCTCACGGTTCATTCTAGAATCACTCTCAGCACTGTCCTCTCCAGGGGTTTGAGCAGATGTGTAATGATGTGCCCACTATCACTCTGTCTCCGTCTCTCTTCTTTCTTTCCTTTTCTTTTAAAGCTGTTAGTCCCCAGCTTTAAACTCCAAGCCGCCCCCCTGCCAGCTCTCAGAGAAACCCCCGGCCCTTCAGGGTCATGCTCCTGGGACCTTCCCAGCCTGCTTTCTCTCCACTCACCCTAAAGAGGTTGATCATTAAATCTATGCCCAAAACTGGGATGCTTGAGAGTGAACAGGACAGGTGCTCTCAGGTGGTTCTGGAACAGCAGACGTAAGTCAGGACTGTCCCAGGAAAGCAGGCCCCGTGTCACCACACACTCACACGTGGCCCACGCCCCCCAGAGCATCGGGGCTCTGGCCTGAACACAGCGTCTGTACCCACCCCGCAGCCCTGCCCTCCCCCTGCCTGCAGAGTGGTGAGGGGCGCTCCCTGGTCACGGGGAGGGAACCCGTCCCAGGCACTAAGATTAGACCCGGTGCCAGTGCCCCCAGCAGCTCCCCTCCTACCTGCGACTGCAGGCCCCTGGCCGACCGCGGAGGCGAGTGCAGGGACCCCGTCCTGCAAGGTCCTCACAGGCCCGTGTGTGCACACCTGCTCCCATGCCTCCCGGCCTCCTGAGACCTCAGGTCCTTGTCAATAATCCCTGACACGAGTGTTCCTCCTACTCCCCTGCTAGAGATGCTGTGCCAACACTTCTCAGTGTCCCACAGGGCACCTTAAGTAAAGTGGGACTAGCGGTCTTGCCTATCAGAGCTGGAAGGCAAGGAGCCCCTTGGCTGGCCTCTCCTGTCACAGGAGGGGGCACACCTGCAGGTGACCTTGAGCCAGCAGCCTGAGACCTGCTAAGTTCCTCTGACACCTCCACACCCCTACCAGGGTCCCCCAGACTCTACTCAGCACTCCTGCGCTCTCCTGTAACACCTCCACACCCCTACCAGGGTCCCCAGACTCTCCCCAGCACCTCTGTGCTCTCCTGTAACATCTTACACCCCTACCACAGTCCCTCAGACTCTCCCCAGCACCCCTGCACTCTCCTGTAACCTCCACCCCTACCAGGGTCCCCCAGACTCTCCCCAGCACCCCTGTGCTCTCCTGTAACACCTCCACACCCCTACCAGGGTCCCCCAGGCTCTCCCCAGCACCCCTGCGCTCTCCTGTAACACCTCCACACCCCTACCAGGGTCCCCCAGGCTCTCCCCAGCACCCCTGTGCTCTCCTGTAACACCTCACACCCCTACCAGGGTACCCCAGGCTCTCCTCAGCACCCCTGTGCTCTCCTGTAACACCTTTACACACCTACCAGGGTACCCGAGGCTCTCCCCAGCACCCCTGCACCCTCCTGTAACCTCCACCCTTACCAGGGTCCCCCAGGCTCTCCCCAGCACCCCTGCACTCTCCTGTAACACCTCCACACCCCTACCAGGGTCCCCCAGGCTCTCCCCAGCACCCCTGCGCTCTCCTGTAACACCTCACACCCCTACCAGGGTACCCCAGGCTCTCCCCAGCACCCCTGTGCTCTCCTGTAACACCTTTACACCCCTACCAGGGTACCCGAGGCTCTCCCCAGCACCCCTGTGCTCTCCTGTAATATCTCCACACCCCTACCAGGCTCTCCCCAGCACCCCTGTGCTCTCCTGTAACACCTCCACACCCCTACTAGAGGTCCCCAGAATCTCCCCAGCACCCCTGTGCTCTCCTGTAATATCTCCACACCCCTACCAGGGTCCCCCAGGCTCTCCCCAGCACCCCTGCACTCTCCAGTAACACCTCCACACCCCTACTAGAGGTCCCCAGAATCTCCCCAGCACCCCTGTGCTCTCCTGTAATATCTCCACACCCCTACCAGGGTCCCCCAGTCTCTACTCAGCACTCCTGCGCTCTCCTGTAACACCTCCACACCCCTACCAGGGTCCCCCAGGCTCTCCTCAGCACCCCTGCACCCTCCTGTAACCTCCACCCCTACCAGGGTCCTCCAGGCTCTCCCCAGCACCCCTGCGCGCTCCTGTAACACCTCCACACCCCTACCAGGGTCTCCAGACTCTCCCCAGCACCTCTGTGCTCTTCTGTAACACCGTACACCCCTACCACAGTCCCTCAGACTCTCCACAGCACCTCTGCACTCTCCTATAACACCTCACACCCCTACTGGAGTCCTTCAGACTCTCCCCAGCACCCCTGCGCTCTCCTGTAACACTTCCACACCCCTATCAGAGTCCTCCAGACTCTCCCTGAAGTCTCTGTCATCATGCAGGCGGTGACCCAGCCAGTGGGGTGTCTCCTTCTCAGAACAGGTGCTGACCGGCAAGTCTGAGATTCCCAAGACACCTGGTGTCTCCTCTGAGTCCAGTCTCTGGGGGGGGGGGGGGGGGGGGGGAGTCCTCATAATCTTTGTCTACCGCACATGGGAATGTCTGGGGCCTGACCCTGCCCAGTGCTAGTCGCTGCACCCCCCCCTTGCAAAGCTTGCTCCTGCCACAGAAAAGCCTCCTGAAGATTTTCTGCCTGTATCTACATGCCAGGGCTCTGCACATTTTCCCAGGCCACTCCTGATGCCTGGGCCCTTCCCCCTTTCTAGTAAATTCTGTTCATTCCTCAGCGTTGGGCACAGGCCTGCCCTCTCCCCTTGGAGATTTTTTGGGACGCTGGCCCCCTCCCCACCGAGTGTGAAGAGGGCCCAGTGGCCCCAGCTGCCTGGCTGCCTGTGTGGTGTGGGCCTTGCTGATCTACCTGTGGGGGCCTCCTCACTCTGCTCACAGGTCAGGTCGGCACAAGGCTGAAGGCCAGCAGGTGCTCAGGGGCTCCTGGCTAAAGGAGTTCATTATTTCAGGATTTCTGCGACACAATAGCCAGCCTCCTGTTGTTTGGAGGGGGATTTGGAGGACTTTCTGCACAGAATTCTGAAATCCGTGTAGCTGTGGATGGGGACCGTGCCCCACTCCCCTCCCCCACCCTGCCTGCCCCCAGGGCGTCCTGTCACAGGGCAGCCTAAAAGGCTGCTAACCGCTGTGTGATGCCCGCAGGGGACCTGCATTTTAAAGAGCCAAGCCTTTACTAATCCTGACTTTATTTCTATGAGGGCAAGTTGCCATCATTATCTACGGTGGAAGAATGTTCTAAAGGGGCAGGTTTCTCCGCTAAAATCATACCCCGTGAGCTGGCCCCTGTTCTACTAGGAGTGACGTTAACTCACTGGGAATGCTTGACCCTCTTTCCTAATGACATTTTTTCATCTTAAACCTGTAATGACCTAACAGGTCTGCTATAGGGATGGGGTGCGTCAGGTCACTGAAGGGGTTCTCAGACCCCTTGACAACGGCCAGCTCACTTGGGGACCCCTCAGACTCTCAGGTCAATAGGGAGCAGCGTCCTGACTGTTCTCAGCTTTTGCTGACCCACTAAGTTACCAAGAGTCATTTTCAGATGCAGTCCTGTGTATGTCTTTCCTCCACTCCCTGCCTTCCCTGACCCCCCACAGTTGACAGAACAGAGGCCCTGTCTCCCCCAGGCCGCAGGAGCCGAGCTCTCTGCCGTACCGCGTCCCTGCCTTGCAGCAGAGATCCTGGGATGTACCCCAGGAGAACTGAGTGGGGATCCAGGCAGTCGAGGTAGAGAGTCATCCGGGGCAGGGGGGACAAGGGTGGATGGCCCAGGAGGTGACCGGGGAAGGAGCAGACGAGGGACAGAGGGGAGCTGGGAGGAAGGGTGGCCCTCAGCCTGGGCCCTGAAAACCACAGGCTTCACAGAGAGGTCCCAGGTCCTGGTTCGGGCCCCTCGCCTACCTGCCACACGGCTGCCCCTCCCTAAGGCTGAACCGCTGCCCCTCTGTGGCCAGGCCACTTGCACAACCACATGAGAATGAGGGGGAGTCAGGGATAGTCCGGCACCCAGGTCAGAAACCTCACCAGGAGGGAGAGGCAGGCAGTGCTGCAGGGCCCCAGTGGGGCAGGGGCCATGGTCTGGAACATTCACAGGACTTCCGTGAGGGGAGGATTGGGTAGGAGAAGGGCAGAGCAGGGGACGCTGGATGAATATGGGGACAGAGGAGGATCTTCCAGTCTTGGCAAGGACACAGGGTAGAGGGACAGCACCGATCTGAGTGGGATGCCCCTGACACATGTGCATCAGCTGGCCACGGTCATAGTGACGCTGCCTAACGAGCATCCCCACCACTACAGCAGCTCACCGGGGCTCGGCCGGCAGGTCTGTGGTCAGCGGGCGGCTCGGCAAACCAGGAGGATAGCCGTTATGGGTTGAATCCTGTCCCTCCCCCCAGAGTAGGTGTCAAAGTCCCAACCCCCAAGGCCTGGGAATGTCACCTTCCAGGGAAATAAGGTCTTTGCAGGGGCTCATATTCAGGGGAGGTCATCAAGGTGGCCCCCATCCGCCGTGACTGCGGTCTCCACAGGAGGGAGAATGCCGCGTGAAGACACAGACACGTCGGGGAGACGGCCGTGGGAGGACACAGGCAGAGACGCAGTGACGCTGCCACCAGCCCGGGACGGCCCCGGGGCCACCAGCGGCTGGAAGAGGCAGGGAGGCGCTTTCCCCCAGGGTGAGGGAGCACGGCCCTGCCCCTGCCGGCACCTTGACCTTGGACTTCTGGCCTCCAGAAGAGTGAGAGAATAAATGCCTGTTGTCCTAAGCCACCCGTCCTGGGACTTTGTGTCGTAGCCACCCTGGAAGCAGAACCGCAGGACCCTGAAGGCTCGTGCTCGGGTCCGGAACAATGTTGCTTCCATCCAGCAGCCACTGGGCACAGTCGAGGCCGGGCGTGCCTCTGCTCACCGTCACAGTGTGTGGACCAATACAGGCCCAGCCACTTTCTCAAGCAAGTCTCCATGGCTCCCCGTGGCCTGCCGAGTGGCCTGCATTCGAGGCTTTTCTCTTTCTGGCTTCTCTCCACACCCGGTCACATGCTCTGGTGACACAGAACAGGGCGGATGGACGTGGGTTTCAGGACCCCACGTCTCCTCTACGTAAAGGGCGATCTCCCCGCTGTCCGTGTTCCCCCGACCTCCGCGAGGCGTGGCCCTCCCCGCCGAATGGCCCCAAAGGCCGCAACTGGGCTTCCTCACTGCGTTCCCAGCACCTCACACATAACAGGATGTAGCAATAAATGTGAACTGAAGCCGTGTTGCAGACAACAGACAGAAGGAACCTTTAGAACATAAGGAATGTTAGGAAGCAGGTCATTTAAAATAAGTGCACGGGGCGCCTAGGTGGCTCAGTCAGTCAAGTCCCCGACTTCGGCTCAGGTCACGATTTCACGGTTTGTGGGTTCAAGCCCCACGTCGGGCTCTGTGCTGACAACTCGGAGCCCGGAGCTGCTTCGGATTCTGCGTCTTTTGCTCTCTCTGCCCCTCCCCCGTTCACACTCTTGTCTCTTTCTCTCTTTCAAAACTAAATAAACATTAAAAATAAATAAAATAAAATAAAATAAAATAAAATAAAATAAAATAAAATAAAATAGGTGCAGGAATGGGTATTTGCAAACGGGAGGTTTTGCCAAAAAAGAAGGAGGTAACTGAGCTCCAAGAGGAAAATCTCGCCCGACAGGAGGGTCTGAAGGGACGAGACCCTGCAGCCGCGTGCTGCCTCCGAGGACGATGAGTCGTGGACAGGCCGTAGACGGAGGCCTGGGAGTGCGGCCAGGCCGGTGAGGAAAAGGAAGTGCCCGGGCTTGGTGGCTCGCTCGCAGCTGGACGCGTGTGCAGCCCGAGCAAGCCAGCCCTCCCGGCCCCGGGTCACAGGCCCGGGCCACGGCACGTTCACACCCTCCGGAGTTAGGATAAATTCAGCGAAATAGCGACCGAAAGCATCGAGGCCATGCCTGGCTCAGAGCGGACGCTCAGTGGGGGCTCGTTGCCTCCTGCCAGACCCTCTTCCTCCCCCCACACGCTAGCGTGTCCCCCAGAACCCAGGGGTGGTCTCAGCGGCACTCCCCCACGTCCCCACACCGGCCGAATGGGCGGCAATCACACCCCCACCCCACCCCCGTTCCCTCCTAGGACACGAGCCCCAGACACGGGACACTGGACCAGAGGAAGCTCCACCCAGGCCTCCAGTCACAGGACAGATTCCTCGAGATCATCCTCTCGGACATTCCAAAGAGCTTGGTGACCATTTCAACCTGCAGCATCGGCATTTTAGGGCAGGCCGCCAGGTGACGACCGAGAACAGGGGGTGGCGGGCACAGACTCTGAGGCTCAGACACTGGCTCTCGGTGCGTCTGTAGCGCCCCGCCGCGGCCCCGGGGCACGGCCGCCACAACAGAAGGCCACGGGGCTTAGGAAGCCGCTGTGCTTCCTGTGCACGGACACCCTCAGCACTTCCCACCTGCACGTGAAAAAGCCGATCTCGATTATTTAAACTTCTGATCCGTGCTGTTGCTGAAACCGCTGTAACTACCTGTTGGCACGTTTCATTTCCGCCACGCGGGCATCAATAAAGCTCCGGACGCCTTCATCTTCCACACGGGGAACAATTTCTGTGTTTCCCTCACTGTTTTGGAGCAAACTGCCAAAAAATTCGGGAGGCCTGACACATGTGGTCCACTATAGGCCCTGACTGTGGCCAGGAGACCATGGCTCAGTGTAAGAAGAAAGAGAGGAACTCTCTCTCTCTCAAAAATAAATAAAAACCATTAAAAACACTTAAAAAGGGGCACCTGGGTGGCTCGGTGGGTTAAGCGTCTGACTTCAGCTCAGGTCATAATCTCGAGGTCCGTGAGTTCAAGCCCCGCGTCAGGCTCTGTGCTGACAGCTCGGAGCCTGGAGCTGCTTCGGATTCCGTGTCTCCCTCTCTCTCTGCCCCTCCCCCATTTGCACTCTGTCTGTCCCTCTCAAAAATAAATTTTAAAAAAATTTTTAAAAAAAGAGAGGGGGGCAGAGGGTCAGGGTTTCAGCCCTGCTTCTGTCTGGCCTGACGTCCTCTGGCTCTCAGCTTCCTCAGCTACAACTACAGATGAGGTCCTCCCACACGGATGGTGGACAGAGCAGGCCGTAAGCTCTGTGACTGTGCACGTGTGGGAGATTCTGGAGAGCACTCTGAGGTTTTGGCGAGCCGCGCAGTCACCGTGTGCTCAAGCTGGGGGACTCCCGTGCGTAGCACAGTCCAACAGACTTGTCTCGGGTCCACTAGATCCCAAGACGCTAGCCTTACCCGAAGGAAAGCCAAGGCTTCCCCCAAAACCAGAGGTACCTTCTGGAAATCCAGATCTTGCCTCCTCTTCTGTCCGCGTGGTCCCCTCTGCCCCGCGAAGCTTCCGCTCATCCCACAATCTCAGGTCAGACTCCACGCTTCTAGAGACCCCAGGTTACACAAGGCTCTTCTACCCACTTTCTTCCAGACCTGCTCTCCTGACTGTCCCCTGCCCGGACTCTCAGGTCCTAAAAAGCTCTGCGGTCAATGGCAGATGATAGAAAATCCAGTCCAACGTCATCTCCAGTCCGGGCTCTTACCCTGTTTACAGCCCTCTCCTCTGGGAGAACGATTGTCAGGAAGGGAGTCGTGGAGGAGAAGTCGGGGTCCTGGGGGCTGAGAGGAGGAGCCGTTGTTTGTGTCCCCAAACTGCAAATAAGGACCCTTTCTCTGGAGGCAAAGATGATGTCCAAAATCAGGGGATTATCGCAGTCAATTGTTGTTTGGCTATAACTTGATTGAATATTATACCACCATTAAAAATGTCACTTTGGGGGGCACCTGGGGGGTTCAGTTGGTTAAAGCTTCTGACTCTTGATTTTGGCTCAGGTCATGATCTCACGGTGCTTGAGCTGGAGTCCCGCGTCGGGCTCTGTGCTGACGGTGAGGAGCCTGCTTGGGATTTCGTCTCTCTCTCCCTTTCCTTCTGCCTCTCCCCCACTCTCTCTCTCTCTCTCTCAAAAAAAAAAAATGAATAAACATTTTTTAAAGTGTTTAATTTCTTGGGGAAAATGCTTATGATAAAATGTGATCAAAGAAAGTGGTACATGAAGCTGTATCTGCCATTTCATGTAAAAAAAAAATGCCCGTAGGAGAAAAAAACCTGAGTAAGCTACAGGAGATAGTGCTTCTCTCTGTGTAGATGGTGAAGCATGATTATTTTTACATGCCTTTGTATATTTTTCTCCAACATTCAATATTTAAGTGCTCCGACGAGGGTGTGTGATTCGGGTAATCAGAAAGTTAAATTAAGTTTGGAGACCGAGGCCGTGGCACAGCGTGGTCTTCCTGGGCCCACGTGTCCCACAGCCTCGCTCCTGGCTGGCTGGCTCTGACGTGTTCCCAAGACGATAAGGTAAGTCTTTCCCGCTGAGAGAACGGGGAGCACAGCCAACGCGCAAACGTCTGCACCTGTCAGCAGCCGAGAAGGGGAGTCAGTGCCCCTCGGAGAGCCCCCAATGCCCACAGCGCCTGCTCACGGAAGCTCCTGGCCCCCATGCCGACCGGGGGGGACACGGGACCACAGGTCCAGCCGGAGGCCCCCTCCGGAGACCAGGGCCGGCCGCAAGTCCGCAGAGTGGCAGCCGTGGAGCGTCCCAAGTGGAGCCCAGCTCCCTGTGCTGCCTGCGGCCCTCCTGTCCTGGGTTCAAGCATCCGGCCCCAGGTCCCCGTGTGACCGGCTCCAGTCCTGTGTCACCAGGAGCCCTGCTTCATCTCTGGTGAGCCTCGTCCCCAGCCAGGCCCCACACGCCTCACCCAGCCTCCCTCGCCGGCCGCGCTGTCCCCTCCGTGACGACACCACCCACGTGCTGACACCCGCTCCGGCCGCCAGCCTCCACTGCTGAGATGTTCATGCCCCGGCCTCCACCTCTCCACTGAGATACTTCACGGGCATCGAAAAACGACCTTTTTTTTTTTAAGTGAAAGGACTTCGTGTCGTGGGGGTTCACCCTCCGGCCACGCTGTGGCATCCCCATGAGGACCCCCATCTCTGGTCCCGCCACGCACGGGCCCCCAGTGACGAGCAGAGGTCCCCCCAGCCCCCTCCTCACTCCCGACCAGTCTCGTTTACGCAGAGTCACCAGGTCATTTGAATCATACCTCAGGTCATACCCTCCCTCCTGGAGCCCTGATACATTTTCTTATTGAGTTTACAATGAGATCTGAGTCTCCAGACGCCTGAGGTCACCCAGTCCCGGCCTCCCTCTCTGACCGGCGCCCTGGAGACACTGGCCTCCTTCCCGTCTCCCAACGCCCCCGCTCCTGGCGGGAAGCTGCCGGTCTGAGTGGCGAAGGACCCGGGGCCCCGCTACCGGCCGCACGCGGCTCTGCAGAGCATCTCCAGGAGCGGCTGCCAGGAAGGACAGGACAGAAACTGAAGGCTCTGTGACAGGTCCACCGTGAGCCCAGAGAGGGCCTCGCCCAGCTCCTCCGGAGGCTGCAGTCCAGCAAGCAGGCCCGGGGCCCAGCAGTGGCCGGACCCCTCGTCTGGGAGGTGGGCCTTTGGGATTCTGGGGCGAATTTCGGGGAAAGCTCCGGGACCTTGTTAGTGGCCTGTGCTGGAGGAGGGCAGCTTCCCTCGCGCCGCAGCGGAGATTCCGGTGAGGCTCAGTCGAGAGGTCAGAGCAGCACCCACCTCTGTCCCATCTGTCCACCGCGACCTTCCTGCTGCCCCACTCCTGTCCCCGGGAGGGGACCTCCGGGGTGTTTCGTGTTCTCTCTGCAAATTTCAGCCTCAGGCCATTCGGGGATTTGGTGTCGCAGATCAGAATCCCTGGAAGAGGTAACCGTGTGTGTGTGTGTGTGTGTGTGTGTGTGTGTGTGTGTTTTCTTCCGCATCCCAGCCTTTCCTCCAGCCGAGTTATACCCGCCCCCGAGCGAAGATGCTTGGGACCAAGCCTACACAGAAGTCACGATGGCTATGCCGACAGATCACCGTGCGTCTGGGAGGGACACGAGAGGCCGAGCCGAGCAAACACACGTGTGGCAAGGACACGGGTGTGGGCTGGAGAAGGGCTGCCTTGCGGCCCACTCCCTCCACTCGCTTCTGAGGCTCAGTCGCCACATCCTGAGACCATCAGCTTGGCTCCTCGCCATGAGTGGGGGACCGACATCTGGAGTCACCCTCCAGCCCTGGCACACGCGGGCACAGGTGGCCAGGACTGAGGACCAGGCCACCCGCGGTCAGCGCAGTGGGAGATGCAGCCCTGGGCGGGACGGTGACAGGCCCCCCCTCCGGGGGTCCAGGGAGAGCTGGCCCTGCCAGTGAGGTGCCACTGACGAGAGCGATGTCATGTTTTATTTATTTTTTTTTTTCTTTTCAATGTTTTTTATTTATTTTTGGGACAGAGAGAGACAGAGCATGAACGGGGGAGGGGCAGAGAGAGAGGGAGACACAGAATCGGAAACAGGCTCCAGGCTCCGAGCCATCAGCCCAGAGCCTGACGCGGGGCTCGAACTCACGGACCGCGAGATCGTGACCTGGCTGAAGTCGGACGCTTAACCGACTGCGCCACCCAGGCGCCCCATGATGTCATGTTTTAAAGAAGAGTGGAGAGATTCCAAACGGCCACTGTGGGAAACCACCGAGGGGTGGATAGGGCGGGTGAGAAGCAGAAGAGAAAGCAAGATTATTAAAACACATGTTTTCTGCACAATATCAGAGCCACACACGCTTCCCGTGGCCCCACACGGTACCGTGCAGAGCTCTGTTCCCGCGAGAGAGGCACAGAGCGGAGCGGGGGAGCCCTGTGCCATCGGGGACACACTCAGTGCACCGTGGATGCCGCCAGCCCCCGGGCTACACATTGTCAGGCTCCTTCCTGTATTTTGCAGATGAGGCAGCTGGGCACAGAGAAGTCCAGTAGCTTGCCCAGGCTCGCACAGGAAGAGGCGGTGTGGGCCAGGCCGCCAGCCCTGTCTGCATCCTTCCGGCCGGGCAGGGCGTGAAGGAAGGGACTTGAGCGCCACAGGGTGTCTGTCCATTCCCAGCGACAAGGAACACAACACCGACACGCTCAGCACGCTACATCAGAGTCAGATGGAAAGAGCGCACGCCGCATGACCCACTGCCAGAACATTCTGGAAAAGGCACAACCGTAGGGAGAGACAAGGGATCCGCAGCTGCCCAGGGGGTCGCCGGGGGGACTGATAGGAAGGTCCCGGGATGGGGATGTTCTCCATCCTGGCGGTGGTGGTGGGACACATCCGCGTGTGTTTCTCGGAATTCACGCTACAGCCCGTAGCTCATGTCTCCACGAGCCTGGCTTTAAAAAGCCCCCATCCAGCCCCGGACGCCGTGGACATCGGGTTCGGGCCCAGGACACAGCGTGGGAAGAGCAGGAAAGCCGCGCAGCGAGCGGCTGAGCTGCCTCAGGTTTCCCTCCACGGGCCGCACACGGGCCACTGCCCAGACGTCCCTCGCCTGTTAACACACCTCACAGGCTCCTGGTTTGCAAAACTGCAAACGGGGACACCTCCTCCAGCTCAAACTCAAACGCTGGGTCTGGCGGGTCTGGGCGTCAGTAGCCGATGAGCCCGCACCTCAGCTGGCCTTTCTGTGGCGGACCCAGACGGAAGGGCCTCGCCGGCCTCCCGCACTGTCCCCAGAGCATCCTTATCGGTTCCTCCTTGTGGACCAGTGGGGATCTGGTGGTCCCGGCAGTGGCGGGGGGAGAAACATACCCCCGGTACCCCCACCGGCCCGCTCGTGTCTGGGGAGGAAGGGCCACCCCGTAAGCGGGCTCCGCTCTGCGCCTCCAGAATGCACGGCATCTAGGACCGCGGGTCTGCGGCCGGTTACGCGGCTCCCGCCCCGGTTCCAGCTGGGGTCCGCCCGCGGTGGGGAGGGGGGTGAACACCACGTGCTCCTCTGCGTGGCACGCCAGCCCGTCAACTCCCCGCCTTGGAGATCTGGAAAGGGGCACACAGACTTGCTCGTCCTGGAGCAGAGGCTTCCGAGGGGGGCCCACGAGCCCCTGACCGCCAGAGGGGCCGGGGAGGCTCCCGCACTGGTGCCCCCTTTACCAGCAAGAGCGGGACCGTGGGCTGAGCACCTGCATCGTCTTCTCCATACGTGTCCGCGTGTGAACCCTCAGGGTGAGCCCTGAGCCCAGGCGGCTGCAGAGGGGGCTCTGGCACTGAACCCCAGGTCCGCATAGCAGCGATGGGGGCGGGGGCACAGCGTGCAGATCCCCCCCCCCACCATGGTGGCGACCTCGTGCCGCTCAGATGCATTCTGGCCTTTGAGCCTCCCGACGACCCAGTCAGCTGCCTTCCAACAGCTAGCGCTCTACCCCGGACGACCGTCGGGGGTACTTCCGGGCCCCACTGTGCCTGCGACGGCTGTCTGGCTAATTCCTGCCGAGGAAAGTGAGGAGAGATGGCCTGAACCTCCAGGCTGGCCTCGGGTGCAGTCTTCTCCACCCCTTTCTCCTTTCCTGCCCAGAGGCCCCGGGGACCCTGCGGAGGCACAGCCATTGGACAGGGGCCTTTGTCCTCAAATCACGTGTGACAGGAGGCCATCCCCCACCAAGCACACTCGCAATGGAGTCTGGGTCAGCCAAAAATAAATGTGAGGACTTTAAAGGCTTTTAAAGCAGCCGTCTGCACCTATGTCACTGCTTCCATTTGTCCCTTGGGAAAACTGAGGTCAGAAGGGAGCGAGCGGCCTGCCAGTCCCAGGGCTCCCCGGCCCCTCCGAGACCCCCCTCCAGTCCCAGGGCTCCCCGGCCCCTCCGAGACCCCCCTTTACCCCGGGTCGCCCCCAGCCCTGCCGAGACCCCCCTCCAGTCCCGGATCACCCCAGCCCCACCAAGAACCCCTCCAGGCCCGGGCCTCCCCCGGCCTCGCCAAGACCCCCCTCCAGTCCTGGGTCACCCAGCCCCACCGAGAACCCCTCCAGGCCCGGGTCACCCCCAGCCCCACTGAGAACCCCTCCAGGCCAGGGTCACCCCCAGCCCCACTGAGAACCCCTCCAGGCCAGGGCCTCCCCTGGCCTCGCCGAGACCCTCCTCCAGTCCCGTGTCACCCCCGCCCCACCGAGAACCCCTCCAGGCCTGGGCCTCCCCCGGCCTCGCCAAGACCCCCCTTCAGCCCCGGGTCACCCACAGCCCTGCCGAGACCCCCGTCCAGTCCCGGGTCACCCCCAGCCCTGCCGAGAGCCCCCCCTCCAGGCCCAGGCGCCATCGCCCTGTGCTCTGCCGCTGGGCAGAGGTCAGGTGTCTCCTAGTTCTCGCCGGTGCAGAATTGCGGGGTGTGGGCAGTGCGGTAACGGGGTCTCCAGAGAAGCACGGCCAGTAGGACACACACGCGAAGGATTTCCTTAGAGAACTGGGGCCCACGATCGTGGGGCTTTCAGTCCGCTGGCTCTGCGTTGCCGGGAGGATGACAGCCATCTTTGGCTTTAAGCGAACTGGCTTCGTCAGCTTCTGCACTTGTGGAAGAGGAAGGCAGGATGGACAGAGGTGACCACCATTCTTCCGTCCTGCCGTGCACAGAGGACAGCGCAAACATCACATCAGGGTGTCTCGCTTCCTCGGGCCCGGGGACTGGAAGGGAGGCGCAGGGCGCTGACCTTCCGATCTCGGGGGGCTCAGGGCCCCGAAGCCTCCCCTCGCCAGCCTGGGGCTGCCAGAGTCCCTCACGCACACACTGGGCCGCGGGGCCCGGCCAGGGCCTCCCTGGGTGACGCGTGAGCCCACGGCTTCGGAAGGGCGTGGGCCGGTCACTCCCGGCTCCCAGCGGGTGGAAGAAGGGGTCGGGCGGGCTCTCGCTCTCTTGGCTCCTGCAGGAACACCCCTTCCCCTGCCCTCGCCGGATGGTCCCAAACACCACAGAGATTCGAACCGCCGGCAGCCTCCCCCACACCCCCCAGAGTGACCCGTCGTTGATGGTGCCCACGGCGACACCCCCTGTTTCTGAGAAAGGACACTGGACGGGTACGCACTCGGAAGACCCTCCTCTGGATCTGGGAGACCTGATCCAGGGGGAGGCGAGGGCCCGGCTGCAGCGCAGGGGATCCGTGCCGGTGTCCCCCACCTCCAGCTCACCCAAGGAGCAGGGACAAGTCCCCACCCCGTCCGCTTCAAGGGGCCTGCGGGACACAGGGCGAGGGGCCAGGAGCCACCGGCATCACCCGAAGCCCCTCTTCCTGGTGTCCCCGCGCAGCAGCCGCCCGCGCAGCCTGGGTGGTCCCGAGGCCTCCGCGCTGCACCTCCTGGACCAAGTGGCCCCCGCCTGCCCCACGACTGACTCTCCCTCTGCCACTGCCCGCTCCGGCCACACCCCTCTCCTCATCCCTCCCAGATCAGCCCTGCACCCCCAGATCCCACCCTGCCCACCAGGTCCACGCTCACACCCCCACAACCACCCCCTCCAAAGGGCCCCGGTTTCTGGTTGTGCCCACCGGGCCCTCACGCTCGGAACACACACAAGGTTACCGTGGCTGCAGAGCGGGTGCCCAGCGACGTCTCCCCACCGCATCGTCCGCGGCAGCGTGAGGGCTCAGCGTGCCGGGCGCCAGCTGCCTCCTGGGGCGAGCTGCGGGGCTCACCTCCTCACCGCCGCCGGGCTTCCTGGAACGTGGCATCTACGGTCTCCGCCTGAATCATCTGTTCGATGTAGTTCCCCGGCTGAGTGACCTGTTATTATCAGGCCCTGGCTGGGGCCTCAGCCGTCCAAGGCCAGCATCCTCGGGGCGCCTGTGGGAGGCAGAGGCCATCGCGTCGCTCAGCCCGTCTCTGCTCCTTCCTGAGTGGCCGTGTCCTGGGAGCACCTGTGTGCCCTCCCCTGCCCCCAGCAGGTGGAGGCCTCCAGGGCCTCTGGCGGGCGGGTGGAGCCCCGTGAGCCCTGGCCCCCTCCGCTGGGCAGCGGGCCCCAGGCCTGAGGGCGAGGCGTGGACACCAGTGGGAGGAGAGGACTGTCGTGGTGGTGGCAGTCCTCCCATCCGAAGATGAGCCCACTCGGGGCTCTCTCCTCCCCGACTCCCACGGCCCGGCCAAGCCCACACCCCGCTCTGTGCTCGGCGGTGCGACTCAGGAAACAGCACTCACTTACAGTTACGTGTTCAGAGAAGACTTTTCCAACCCCTACGACAACGGCGGCCTCTGTCGGGCACCTGTCAGGCTCAATGCTGTCCACTCAGCGGCGAGCATAGTGCCTGGCGCACAGTAGGTGCTGAACAAATGTTGGCGGGAGGAAAGGAAGCGACCTGGGTTCAAGCCCCGGGTGAGAGACGAGCCGTCCCTGCTGACCTCTGATTCCCTCGGGCAGTAAGTGGGCAGTAAGCCGCCGTGCAGAGGAGGGTGAAGGAAGGACCCGAGAGCACGATGGAGGACCGAGAGCACAGTAGGCATCCCGTCAGGGCTCACTGCGCACCCCACGATCACGCACCAGCCATTTGGAGTGTAAACGAGATTGAGGAACTGCGTCTTCCCAAACTATCCTGATGCTTTAGATAAGGCAGACTTTACTCAGGACCACTGTGACGGGCACAGGACCACCACAGCGGGGCTGAACCGTGGGGGACAGACGTGGCTTAGCCGCAGATGCCGTAAGGAAAGGTGGCGACTTACAGACAAGGAGCAGGGTGGGGCCAGGGATGCACAATTAAGTGAGTGGGGGGAGTCTTGCTGGCTCACCTGTGGAGGAGGGGTGGGGAATGTGGTCAGATATCCGGGGAGGGGGTTCTGGCTAAATGCACTTGACAGGACTCGTGCCCGAACTGGGCTCTTAAGAATGTGCCCAAGGATGGGGCCTCGTCAGTCTCAGAAGAACCTGTCTGAGGAGGGTTCTTCTGAGGAGGAGGGTCTGCCAATAGTCAGTGGAAAATTTGGGCACAGCCAGGTGAGAGGCCGGAGTGTGAGCGCAAAGGAAAAGGGAGCTTTGCATCCAGCCTGGGCACGCGGGGAGCTCTGGAGGAACATTCTGGGTCTTCAGGTTGAATCATGGCCAGGCGAGGAAGGGACAGGGGATCCTGGCAACAAGATGCACAGTCCAGGCCAGGAAGGTGTGAGACCCCATCGTGTATCCGAGCCAGGCGGGCATTCCCGACCCAGCAGCGACTGTGGGTCCGGGTGGGCGGCAGGCACCTTTCAGAGACGTGAGCCAGAGCAGAGAGCCACAAGAGGGACCGGCAGGGCCACCCAGGGCGAGACACCCACACCCGGCTCGGGGCTTGCTCCGCAGACAGCCAGCGAGTGAGTGAGGTCCCAGGGTCCACCTCCAATGTAGCTATGGATTCAGCAAGGTGACCGGTGTGAGCCCCAGCAGAGGCCTGGTGCGCGGGCAGCCAGTGAAGGGTTCCAGGACACCTCCCGGATCTTTATTGCCCTCCTTCTCCTGGGTGAGCACATGTGGGACCCAGGAACCCAGGCAGGCATCCTCCCGCTGGCACGGGGGCCTCTTCTGACCTTCCTTCCGACCTTGCACCCCTGCCCCTGCTCTATCACCGCGTGATAGGGGTGATATGGGGGCAGAAATGGGGGTCTCGTGTCCTGCAAGGGAGCCTACCCCCAAAACTCGAGTCCTGAATAAATACCCTGCTGCAGCTGTCTGAGTTCTGGTTATTAAAGATCTTAACAAATCAGATAAAAAGTTGTGGCTTTCCTCAGAGAGGGACCACGCTGGGCCATCGCCGTGTCTGTGAGGCTCAGTCACCCGCAAACAGGAGAGGTGTGGCCCCGCGCAGCAGCCCCCCGCTCCCCGGCCCTCCCCCTCCCTCCCCAGGAAGAAATGAAAGCCATCCCTCCACTGGGTATGGAATTGGCGTCTTTTTGTGTGTTTTTTTTCTTTTCCTACCAAAAGGAGTTCAAAAGTTGAGAGCTGATTAGTATTCCAGGCACCAGGACCGCTGCAAACCAGCTCGGGGCCAGCGATTGAAGCTGTGCCCCCCCCCCACCCCGGCCCCAGCGGAGCCCCCGCTCCGGAACTGGGAGAGCTTTCTGGCCGCCCTTCCCTCTCTGCCTTCATAATAATCATGTCCCCGCTGCGTGTGCCCCTCTTTGTGATAATCAGTGTCCCCGCGGGGGTGGGGCCCGGGGCTCTCGGAGGAATTTCATTCTGGGCCTTTGCAGACAGCAGCAGGCACGGCATTTGCATGCATTTGTATAAGTTATGCACGGTACACACTTCTCTTTAACATCGCAACCTAATGAAATCACTCAGACAGCGCATTAAAAACACGATTTACTCTGGGAAGTCTGACCCTTTTCACGTTAAGTCATTTGGATGATCGGATGATCGGTGGAACATATTTGCACAAGCAGCACACTAAAACGGCCCTTCCCAGGTTTTTGGAATTGAGGAAACAACCTGGCTACCTTTGGGGACCCGGAAGGGGGCTACGTCAACAGTTTGCATGAAGCCACGGCCAGGCCGCAGGGCCTCCCCAGGAGACCAGGCGTTTCCAGGCATCAGGAAGTGAGCCCAGAGACCCCACAACAAATCACTTTGCCAGCCGGCAGTGTAGAAACACAACTGTGCCTTTGTAGAGATATGCGGGTGTTGAACAGGCGCCAACCCCCGAGCTGTAGGGGACCCTGGCACGAGAGGGTCACCAGGGCGCAGCACCAGAGCATCCGCCCCCCTCTCCCCCCCAGCCCGCGGGCCCTCCCTCTGCAAGGGTTAAGGCCAGCAGGGGTGCCGGTGCTCAGTGCTCGATGTGCATGACGACTTCAAAGCAGCCTGCAAGCACAGAGCGCTCTCCCTGGATGATTTAGGTGCAGCCTTGCCCGGAGGCTGACAGCTTCTCAAGGTCGCGCGTCTCCGGCTCATCCAGTTCCCGTGGAGATGATGGGATTCAGGACGCTCTGCGAGGGCAGCAGTGCTGAGCCGCTCTTGGCAGGAGGGCCCAGGGCAGAGGCCCCTGAACCCACCTCACTGCTGCATATTTCACAGCGCGTCCTCCACATGCAAATCGGGTTTCACTGACTCTTCACGAAAGCCTTCCAGCAACAGAGAGAGAAGCTAGTCCACGGCGCACGGGGCTGGCTCGGGGTTGCTCAGCTAATGGGGGCAGCACCCAGATGCGCTCCGTGGCTCTGCCCCAGCCCGCTCTCCCTTCCCGAAGCCCCCGCCCTTGGAGACCCCGTCCTCTGCCGAGCATCCTCTCAGGAGCAACCCCTCAGCCGGAAGCCCGTCTCCCACGGTATCCTGTCCACAGAGGAGCTGTGGGGTTAGGACCCGGTGAGAATTATTTCTTCCCTCCGAGCATGATCCGGGAGCCCCAAGAGAGACACCCCCGGGACCGCCAGGTCCCTCCATGCAGAGCTGACTTCAATCCCTTCGTCTCGGGGCCCCGTGGCTGCCTGCAGCTGCCCAGCTCTTGGACCCCCACAGCCCCAGCGTGGATATCAGGGACCCACAAACCACCCCAGTGTCACCCCGAGTGAGAGTGGGTCTCCCAGGCCTCTGGCTTCCCCACCCTGGGCCCAGATGACCAGATCCCTGCCCTAGTGACTCTCCCAGAACAGACATCTGTCCTTGCCTACCCGCCGGCTTCTCCAGAAGCTTCTCTTCAAGAAGCTCTTGCCATCCAGACCCCAGCACCTGCACCCCCGCCGCGCCTCTCAGTCTGGCCTTCTCCAACATCTCTCAGTCCAGCAGAGATGGGTGACGCACACGTCTCGCGGGGCCCCGTCGGACCCCAGGGCAAGCCCCAGCCCGCGGACGAGGAGCAGCCTGTCCTGGGCCGAGGTGGGTGGGTGGGAGTCCTCCCTCCCTCTGCAGCCACCGCGGCGGGTGCTCCCAGAAACCGCACCCGTGAGTGTTTCCTCCGGCAAGATTTTGCCGTGGCCGCTCCAACGGCCAGGCAAGGCTGGTGTCAAGGAGGAACATGAAATTGTCCCTTTCCTCTTTGGTTCACCTGCCAACCATGGTTCCCTCTCACCTTTCTCTAACACCAAGTGGCAACATGTTTTGGGTTAAAACCACTCATTCTCCTTTAACGCAGAAGATCTAAGTGTGGGGGAGACGAGGGCAGAGGCTGCCCAGCGCGTGTCCCTGAGTTTCCCACGCAGTCACTGTCCCAGCAACGCATGTTCCAGGCCATTCGCTCGTGCACGTGCTGGACGGACCGAACCCGCGTTACCTGTTGCAGGAGCCGCGGCGGCCCCCGCTACGGGCGCGCGCCCCTCCCCTGCAGGAACGGAGGCCTGAGGGAAGCAAGCCCCCGGTTCCACATGCACTTAAGTGGTTTTATTTACCATGTGGAAACGCACCCGTTCTGCCCATTTTCACGGCTCCGCAGTCATTAACGAAGTGTGGAATTGACAAGGCTTTTTGCGGGAGTGGGGTCTCTGAGGGCGGAATCAAAGAAATAGGGCTGGTTGCAAAGAAAACCATCTATAACCAGTTCTTACCATTGGGAGGGAAGTTGACTTGTTCCATAGAAACCAAGCTGGGATTCCACACGAGTCCATTCTGTGGCTAAGGCCTTCACCAAACACAGGCTGCTTCTCACTCCCTCTGAAAGCAGGTGTCCCTTGTGTGAGGTGACAGCCGATATCTGGTAGAACCGCCACCTGACCTTGTGGGGAAAGCTCCAGGTTGCAGCCAGGTGGCCCCGTGTCGTGGAACTCAGCGGTCGGCTCTCCACGTGCCCCACCAGTGGGACCTCCCCCCGCGCCCCCGCCTCCCAGGACCCACCGGGGCCTCGCCCTGCCGCTCCCGGGGCGGCTCCACAGCTAACCGAAGGGTATGCGACAGGATTTCGTTAAAAGTACCAATTTTAACCTGTTTGGGAAAAACCCCGAAAACAGGTGAGATTTGCGTCTCAGCTCTGACACACGTTTCTCTCCCGTAGAGCACCCTGAATTCTCATTCGGACATTCGGCATTGGGTTACAGAAGCGGAACTTCCGATTACGGGAAGAAAGACGGGCTAAGAAAAGGCAGCCCTCCCCTCCTCCCTCAGACCCCGCCTGGCCATCAGTCCCAAACACGCGCCCCCCAGGCCGCTGCTCCCCGACAACACAAGGGGTGGTCCCATGGCTTCATGCTCCCCGCCGTCCTGGCCCCTGTGGCTGCCCCTTCCCCTGGGCGCCGTGCACTCACTCACGGCTGGGCAAAGTCCTGCCTGGGGCAGGCGTCGCGCCGCCTCCTCCGAGCTGCCACCAGGACTCACACCTCCCTCCGCCACCAGGTCCCTTCGTGTGGCGTCTGCCTTATTCCCTGACACACCTGGTTTAAGTGGGAAAACAACGCATTTTTTTCTCTGCCAGACCCGATTCACACCCCAGCATGCGGTCCAGGGCCAGCCTCTCCGGCTCGCATTCCACACCCGGAACGGCACGCTTACCTAATTTCACCATGTGCCACTCTCTCCCCCAGGGGCTTTACGGAAATTCTCCCATTCCCGTGCGCGGCAGCGCTCACAAACCGGGCACAAACACCCTGCCTTTGGGTTTATTTTTTATTTTCCCAGCTCGGTCCCTAAGTCCACCACCGATCCTTTCCCCGCCTCCGCCCCCCTCCACCTTCCTGTCTTTAAATGGGCACGTGCGCACCAAGAATATACATAATGGTTTGCCTACTCGGGATTTTCGCTGACCATATAGCCTTGGGCTAGGACCTCACTGTTCCCCACACGGCTCACAGAACCATGCTTTGTGTATGGACCACGTGGCTGCGGGCTGCTCTCGGTCGGTCCCTGTGGACGCTGGTGTTTCCTGCACTCACCCACCACTCTGAGTCACGCACCCTTGGGGACCAGCATCGCTTAGGTACCGAGAACCCTGTCCGGTGCTGCACCGAACAGTGTCTTACACCTCCCACATGCTGAGTGTGGGATTCCTGGCCATCGGATAGATAAATCCTCTCTAGGCACCTCCAGGTCTGTCCCAGCCCTACACCTGTGCCTGTAGATTTCTGTTTCCATCCATCCTTTACCAGAAATTGGATTTATAGACGATTTGAATTTTGGAAGTCCACTGGGTATAGAATGCAGCTTCAGCATTTCGCCGGTGACACGTGTGTTCTCGGGTGACACGTGTTTTCAGGTGACACGTGTGTTCTCAGGTGACACGTGTGTTCAGTGTCGTTTCACATTATTTGAGGCATCCAGGTATCTCCTTTTCTGAATTGCCTATTCATTTTCTTTGCACATTTTTTAGTTTCCTCTTGTTTTCTTTCTTAATTTGAAGCATACTGCGTATCCTGGATGGTGATCCCTTGTTGGCGAATGTCGGGAATGCCTCCCACATGATCAAGCACGTCTGTTTGCCACACAGCATCTGATGATGAACAGAAGGGCAATGTTGTGAGTGGTCAAATCGACCCATTTTCATTACGATTTGTGCTTGTGAGGTGCTGCTCGGGCATCCTTCCCCACCCAAGATTATAAAGACACCACGTCCTCAAGGACCTCTGCAGTCCTGTGTGCCCCATGTGGGTCTTCCAGGAGGGCCTCCGTGTGGTCTGAGGCAGCAGCCCTTCTCTCCACACACCGAGCATGTTACCTGAAAGCTCTCTGTCCCCACTGACATGCGGTGCCACCACGGCCACACCACAGCGTCCAACAGGCAGCAACATGTTTCTGAAATCCATTTCCTGTCTCTCTGGCTGATAGGTCGGTTCTTCCACCAGATACGGTTTTCCTTACTACTTCTTTCTAGTGGGTCTCAGTATCTGACAGATTCACCCCCACTTTGTTTCCCCAGGTGTCTTGTTTATTCTGGATATTTGTTATTCCATACGTTTAGAGATACTTTGATTTTTAGAATAGTCACGGTAGAATTTTTATTGAAAGAGCATTGCACGGGTGAATCTTCCAGGGGAAAACAGACTTCTTTGCAATGCCAAGCTGCCTCATTCATGAATATGGTATAGATCTTGGCTTTTTCTTTTCATATCTGATGTCATGCCTTCTGATGTATTTTTTAAAATATTTTCATAAAGGTTTTAAGTATTTGATGTTGTCTGATCATCGGTTGCTGTGGCTGCTGTTGTGAATAGAATTTCACCTTCTGCTTTAATTCCTAGTTGCTCATTGCTGGTTGAAATTATTCTTGTAGATTTTGCGTGAGTTGAGAAGCTCTAATCTCCGTAAGACGTGACGTGATGGAAAATCCTTCTACTTGCCTGGACCACGGGACTGAACTATGAACCCTGCAGACTTGTGGGTAGCGGAGCCTGTTCTAGGAGCCCTGCCCTGCTGTGGTGACTCCACTCTACAGCCGACAGCATCACAGTGAAGTCCCGCGGCCAGACTTTGTTCTCAGGCTGCCTGAGTGACCCCACGTGTGCCTGTGTCTCCTCGAGAAGGCTCCTCACACTCCAGAGCTCAGTCTCCTCCTTGGAGAACGGGAACACGAGTACAACGGCCCTGAAGGTTGATCTGACGATGGAAGAAAATGGCACATATAAGCCACCGAAGAGTGCCTGGCATGTGGTCAGTTCTCAGTACATGTCAGCGGCATCACCGCTGGTCGTGGGTCCACAGAAAATACTCGGTCAGTTTGGGCTTCTCTTTTTTCATCAAAAAATAAAAGTCAGGACACAGAGGTTTCTTTTCCCACCTACCTCTGAGTGTTGTCACCAAGATGAAACGGGAGGGCAGGGCAAACACTTTAGAAACTGCAGAGTGCTGCAAGCATCAAGGCAGTCACATAGCCATCGATGCCCATTTGCATTCCGTTTTCCTTTCTCTCCAGAACTGTCCTGTCCGTTTTGCTTCTGTGCACACCTGTCTGTCAACTGGGGAGATAATAACTCAAAACCGCTGAATGTGTGCCATGTGCCCAGCACTGTCATAAGTGATTCCAAATTCATACCTGTCCCCCTCCTGTTGGCCCCAACGCTCTCCCCATGAAGCATTAAGGGCACGACTCACATGGTCTCTTAGGTGGTCCGTGGACCAAGACCCAGTCTGGATGATTTTCTGAACGGTCACTAAGAAAATGACTCACTCAGAATCATAGAATTTTCTTCTGAAACCAAACAAATAAAATGCCTTGATTAAGGAGTTATGATGCAGTGGCCCAAAGTTCCCGGGACTGATGTCATGCACCTGCTGGGGGCTGCACATGTTGGGAGAGACCGACGATTCAGGGGAAGGAAAGAGGACACTGGGAAGTGATCCAACATTTATTGGGTGTGAATGTGGGCTGTGTGTGTGTGTGACAGTAGTGCCTTTATTTACATGCTCTTCTTTAATAGTCACGGCAACCCTACACATGCACACACACACGCACGCACACGTGTGCACATGCACACACATGCACACACAGACGTGCACACATACACACACGAACACATGTACACACAGACATGCACACATTTACACACGTACACACATGCACACGCATGCACATATACAGACGTGCACACACGTATACATATGCACACACATACGCACATGTACACACGTGCACACACATACTGTATATATTTATAATGTCGTTTTACAGAGGAGAAAACTCAGGCTCAGACATAGTCATTTTCCTTGAGTCACAGAGCCAGAAATTGATGGTGCTATTTTGCCACAAAGCCCGTAGGATTCCCTAAATTATATGATGGTACTTGGGAATAGAATTTAATTAAATAGCTTGTCTCAGTTCAGAAGGCCTCAGAAGCCACTCTAGATGTCTGACCCAGAGAGGGGTTTGACAGAGGGAGCTGTTTACAAATGTTTCGGAAGCACAGAAGGAATAAGGGCAGGGGTACCGAGGGATCGGGAGGCCCCCGCAGCCCCGGCACGGAGCCACGTGCCTGGAACCACAGAGCTGCCCACTGCCAGCCCCGGGGCCTGCAGCCCCCACGGCACGGCCACCCCGTCAGTGCTTCCCGGGGCACAGCACAGACAGAGTGGTGTCTGGGCTCCCGGAACGTCACAGAGGACCGGTTCGGGCTGGGTTGCCACAGAACATACGGGGCACATGCTCTGTCTTATTGGGAGCATGGCTGCAACTGAAAATCGTCTTCAAGAATTCACGAGACTTAGTCCAGGAACACCAGAAATAAACAAAACGGGGCTTTGATTCAAATGCCGGTGCCTGCGCAAGTGTGCCTGAAACGTGTCTTTCGCCTTGAACCCTCGCTTCAGGAAAAGACACCGAGCACCTCGTACGTTATTCTTCAGCCTCTGAAAAGCACTCGTCACAGCCCACGGGACCGCTTAGTGCCGACCGAACCTCTCTGTCCATGAAACGAGCTGGACAATAACAGGAGGAAGTCAGATGGGCACTAATCCCCCAGTCGCTGATACCTTACATGGTGGGGAGTCCTTCCTGCAGTCTCCCTGGGCCACCCTCTTGGCCAGTCTCTATGGCAGCCAGCCTCCTGCAGCCCTCGCTGGACCTCTGGCAGCTCCTGTGCACCCTCTTTTTCCCAGCCACAGGCTCCCAATGGCATAAGCCTGTGCTACCGTGGTTTTAGCGTGTGGAAGGAGCACGAGAGTGAGTGGGGGAAAGACTCCATCCCTAAGCACCAGTTACCTGCCCGATGGAGGCACCTGGAAGCTGGCACATGAGCCAGGTGAACCGCTGGGCTCATCAACTCCCTTCTGTTCTTCAACTCAACGTGTCAGAGGAGTTGATGGATAGTGTTTGGAGAAGGTACTTTTCTGGGATCGGAATGGGGGAATAAAATCAACTGACTTCATTTTCTGTTTTTCTTTACAGAGTTGCCAAAATATTCACCCCCTTTCCAACACACGCAACCCCAGATTCTAGGCACGTGAGAGGTCTTCAGGAAAAGGTCCACGTAGGAGAAGTGAAAGGTACCTATTCTGAAAGGGGCTTTTCAGGAATATTGATGTTTATTTCATGATTTAAACCAGTAATCACAGAAACAATTTTTGCAAATGAAGATTCAGGTAAAGTAGAAATCACGCGTAGTGCATTCATGGTACACAAAAATGAACGAGTCCGAAGATGCTGTTGGGTGTGCGCTATGTGTCTCTTACGATGGTGAGGACATGTTTTGACTTGTGTACTTGGACCATGGAACCACGTGCCTGAGAGGCATTGCTAGCCTTGGGAGTCCAGTGGGGTGGTGATAAGCGTACCTCTCTTTCATTTCATTTTATTTTATTCCAATAACCTACTCTATCATGGACAACAGATACCGAGCCACGTTTGTTTCATTGCATAGAATTTAAGAAAAAAGTAAGGGTTTGCATTGCAAAGGTTCCTTACCAAATGGTTTCATGTAGGAAAGAGAAAAGCCAGAGGTTACCATGTTGAGGTGTGTTTAGTTGCAAAGAACATTGTAGCGACAGGACCGAAAACGGCGTCCGGTGATCTACCGGTCACAATCCAGGGTTTCATCGACCCTCACAGCAAGCCTGGGAACTGGGGATCACAGTGAGGCCAGGATTCGAACCCAGGTCTCTCGTGCCCACTCATAAAGTCTCTCCCCTACTATTTAGTGCCCGATTCCTCCTTCTTTAATTGGGCATCTATCCACACCCTTCTCAGCATGTTTTGTCTTCACTCACAAAGCATCTGACCAGGATTCCTTTTCAAAAGCGAAACTAAAGCACAGTCTAAGTGACAGAATTCAGTTTTGTAAAGTATATGTATGTTGCCTGTATGCAGCCAAACAGCCATTTCCCTTCTGAAGCCACGATTTACATGTCGCGTGAGGAGCCAGAGGGCTGCGGCTCAGGGAGAAGCCTTTGGAGCCCCTGAAAACAAACGAGGTCCGAGGCTTCGAGCAGAGTGCCAGCCTGGTGAATAAAACGGTCCCCTCTCCTGCTGATTGCCATCAAAGCTAGATGCACAGGTTGGCGGAACATGCTTATCAAAGAGAATTTCCCCAATCTGATCATAATTGATGCGGTGTTCTGTGTCGGATAGCTTCCTGTTTCCTGATTGTGGGTAAGAAAAATGTGGTTTCATCAGAGCCTTTGCAACAGTTCAGAGCCCTCGCAGCCTAAAACAGGTGCGGCCTCCCCCTGCGGCTGCGGCTGAAATACCACGGCCGGTCCGGGCGCCAGCCTGGGGTGCAGGGCTCTCAACTCACCACCATGCACACTGGTTGCAGGAGAAATTAGGAAGGTCTCACAGCAGACACTCAGCTTCGTCCAAAGGCAGCTCATCAACTTACCAGTTTCTAAAAGACATCAGAGTATATTCTTGTTGGAGAAGATAGTCCATGTCGAACTCTAACTTCTACGAAGTGCCTTCTTCTCAACCACCACACAGACTACGGTCACGTCCCATATGGCCATGTCTCGATCTCTGTTCGCAAACACCGATTATCGCTCCACACACGTGGGGCTAGAGCTGTCAGCTGAGCCAGGCACTCACACACGGTTTCCTTCGCCCCATTTCATGCATGGACGAAACAAGAACCAGAGGGAAGGGATTTGCAAAAAAGGCACAGAGCTGCAAGTCTCAGGACTGGCCCAGCAGTCCCCAGGATCGGCCCCTCTCCAGTGCCATCTGACCCTTCTGCTCGAGTCATACAACGGCTTTGGGGCAAGGCAAACACTAGGAAAAGGTCCTCCAACCTACAAACCCTTTCTTCAAACTCCGGTACCCTCCGACCCTTCTGGAACGCCTGCTGAGCCCCTGATATGTACCAGGCTAAAGGTACAGCAGTTTTTAAGGTGAGCAAGATCCCTGCCCTTAGGCAACTTACATCCCAACGATTAAAAATCGATCATGATAAAACAATAGCTAAGGTCGATAAGATGGGAGGGTGATAGCGGTTACACAGGGAATGTGATAGAAAGCTCTGGCTATGGAGAGACCACCGTCAGGACCAGGTGCCCAGCGAGCACCTCCCTGAGGAGAGAGACCCATGAAGGCGTCCAGAAGAGGGGCGTCTGGGCCAATGACCTGTGCGAGGGGCCCTGAGCCAGAGCAGGCACAGCCAGCCAGGGCCAGAGTGGCTGGGGCAGAGGGAGGGAGGGCAGCGCAGGCGACCTTGAAGGGCTTCGGTCTCTCACTGAAACAGGACGGGCACCGCTGAAGCTGGTGAGTGCCCGGGTGGCAGAGGGAACACCTGGGAAGCTACGACCATAACCCGGTGGGAGGTGCCGACGGCTGGACCAGTGTGGGGAGAGGCAGCTAGAATCTGGATGTCGTTGAGGGTAGAGCCTGTGGGGTCTGCCGACGGACTGGAGGCGGCTGTGAGGCAAACCGTCTAGGATGACCCCAGGACTCTGATCTAAGCAGCGGGAAGGATGCAGGGGCCACAAAATAAGACAAGGAAGGAGGTGCGGATGCCTCTTCCTCTGCAGACCGTGGCTTTCGCTTTCCCTCTATCAAGTCGATGCACATTTGCAGCACTTGAAGCAAACTGGTCAACGTGAGGTACAAAAGGTAACACCCTTTAAAGTCTAAGCTGTTGTTCTCCCCCAAAAAGTGTCTTTTGGCTGAAAATGATCCATAGTTATTTAATATTCATATGGTGACTGCTTCCCAGTGGAACTCACCATGTAATAACATGAAGACAAAATCTGCATGTGGAAAGATCTTGTTTATGAGCCATACAATCTTTGCTCAGTATAATTTAGAAGTAAAAATTATTGAGGCACCTGGGTTGCTCAGCAGGTTGACCGTCCGAGTCTTGACTTTGGCTCGGGTCACGATCTCAGGGTTGTGGGATCAAGCACCCTGTCAGGCTCCACACTCAATATGGAGCCTGCTTAAGACTCTCTCTCTCTCCCTCTGCCCCTTCCCCCCCCCAAAATTAAAAAAAAGGAAAAGAAATAAAAATTATTAGTTTTAACAGTAGTCGTAAATTCTACTTCTTATTTCTGCTAAACAGGAGAAGGGTTGAAGCCGGCCATGTAGATAGAGACGCACGAGTCCACAGAAGCCTCTTGGTGGCCACGGGCAGTAGGTGAGAGAGAGCCCTCACCCTAGACGTGGATGCGATGCTCCCTGCTTCCTTCTCAGTCCCCCGGTCTCACCGGCCACGCACCCGTGGCTCCAACCCAACACTGCAACGGTCTCGGAAACTCCCGTGCTCAGGCTCACTCTCCCCATTTCAACCCAGCCTACGTGCCGCTACCGCGTGTGTCTCTCTGGAATGCAGATCTGCTAATACCTCTTCCCCG
This sequence comes from Panthera leo, assembly GCF_018350215.1. NCBI lineage: Eukaryota > Metazoa > Chordata > Mammalia > Carnivora > Felidae > Panthera > Panthera leo. Next base: position 138,079,011 of record NC_056681.1, on the reverse strand, counting down.
ATTAGGGCGTTTCAGTCATTCTCCATTGCCCACGAACTAAGGTCCACACTCCCTAAGTGGAATACAAGGCCTACTTTCTTCCCACCTGGCTTGACCTCCTCTCCTCCTGCAAACTCTACAGCTGAGCCTCAACATGCTGTGTCCTATTTCCTAAACACAACCCATCAGTGCACGCACGCCTTCACACCCGTCAGCGTAATTCCCCTTTGCCCGGGACACCCTTCCTCCACTCTGTTGTTCTTCCTCATCCCTCGAGACCCACCTCATAGACACAGTTCCTGAGAAGTTTTCCAGGACTTCCCGCCATCAAGTGCGGGGTTCTCTCGCCGACACGCCTCCACCTCCACACTTCCCCTCATCACGGTCACCTGTGTGCTCGCTGCTGGCTCACGGAGAAGGCCCACCTGTCCCAGGCTCCAGCCGGGGGCACCGAGCAGCCATTCATGGCACAGGTCTACTGTAGGGACACTTGAGTGCCTGCAATCTGTGGCCTCGGTAAAATTCAAAGAACGTGTCGCTCACAGACCTGGAGCCATGGTCCGGGATAGGAACGAATATCTCAGACACAGAAAACGTCCATCTCGATTAAAGACTATGATGGAGGCCGAAGGGGCAGGCTGGAGTTTTCAGAAAACAAAACCAATGAATTAGAATCGTGAATAGGGACAAGACAGGGAGAACTAAAATGTAAGAGAAGGCAAGTCTGAGAGCTCTAAATTAGGAATTCCGGAAGCAAACAGAACATACAAACTCAAAGGCTGAACACATCCCAGGGCAAAGGAGAGACTCAAGTCTTAAGCTCAAGAAAGATCATTAAATGTCATGGAAAAAGTTATTAAAAATCTCAGATATGTTGTTCTCATATATGTATATATATTCTTATTCTTCTGTATTCTTAAAAACTATGCCAATGTGCCAACAAGGTAATAGATTATCTACAAATGAAAAAAATCAGATCACCATTAAATATGATATATGTGAATAATTTTTAAACTTTCAAAGAATATTACCTACAAAAGTTTATATTCAAATTCAAGTGACAAAAGATCCTGCCAGAAAGGCAAAAAAAAAAAAATACGCATACATATATGTATCCTATACATACATATACATATAGATATAGATATATATACATATCCATGTATATATCCATATACATACATATGTATCCTATATACATATATATATATATGTATATATATATATAATTATATACCCGTGTTGAAAAAAATGTTTTTGAAAGCCATCAACTCAGAATAGAATTTAAAGCTGCAAGAACAGTGTGGACAAAGTATAAAAGAAAGGATATTAAACAACAGAACAAGCACAAAGATTGGCCTCATTCTTAAAAGGTAATGGAAAGAGCGTAACCATTAATTACTAACATATGGACCAAGAACACAGTTAATAGCCGGGACCTGAGAAGGTAGCTCACTGGCAAGGGTTTGTTGGAAAGTATGCCGAGTGTCTTATCCTTCTGAGAAAAGGACAGGAAGACATCCTTGGTGCTCACGCACTCCAAAAAAACAAATGACCTTTCTGAGATAATACAAAGGTGCTGTATATATCAAAATGCAAAGAGAAAACTCTAAAGCAATCACAAAAACATGAAAATCAGATGGCACAAGTATGACAAAGTCCTTTCAAGTAACGAGAAATGAGCATGGAAGAGATACATCTCAACCAGGACGATGGGAGCAGGGCTCAAAGTTAAGAGATCAGCAAAGAAAGTCAAGGAAATACAAACAGCAATGCAAGAGAAGCACCAGCGACAGTAATAAATAGTAAAGAATACAAGATATTTACACTAAAAGGAACCAAGAGGATCCTGCTAATTTTATAAAAGCACAACTGAAGTATGTGTTATCACCTCTACCTACCGTCTAGGCCTCAGTGGAACTAAACTGAAAGAGCTTTTGGACAAACCAAAAAGATAAAGGTGAATTTGCAAAACAAAACAACGGTAACAATAAAAACTAACCTTTATGTTTAAAAAATATAGGAAAACTATCACTGCAGACCACTTAGAAATTAACAATGAGAAGACCACACATGAAAATTTAAGGAATGCGATAAGATCTGTGGTCAGAAGAAATTTACAGCCTGAAATACCAGTATTATTACTCAAAGTTGGAAGTAAAGAAACGCAATTCAAAACAACAACTGTACTATTTTTATTCTAACATGGGTTGAAATTATTTTATTTTTTAAATTTTTTTTAACGTTTATTCATTTTTGAGAGAGAGAAAGCATGAGCGGGGGAGGGGAGAGAGAGAGGGAGACACAGAATCTGAAGAAGGTTCCAGGCTCTGAGCTGTTAGCACAGAGCCCGACGTGGGGCTCAAACTCATGAACCGTGAGATCATGACCTGAGACTAAGTCGGATGCTTAACCAGCTTAGCCATCCAGGCACCCTCAAATTATTTTAATAATAATTAAGTTGGGGAGAGTGCAAGGAAATGGCCAGTAGTATATCATGCTAGTGGAAATGAAAATGAGTAAAACTTTTCAGAAGAGAAATTTGTCATCAAGGATTGAAAGCCTTTAAAATACAAGTCCCTCTTTGACCCAGCAATTCCACTTTTAAGAATTTATTCTAACAAATAAATCATCACAAAAGTATAAAAAGATTTATCTCCAAGAATGTTCATCACAGTGTTGTTTATAATAAAAACTTGCACTGCAAAGAAAACAATCAACAAAACTAAAAGGCAACTGACGGGATGGGGAAAGATATTTGCAAAGGACATATCGGATAAAGGGCTAGTATCCAAAATCTATAAAAAACTCACCAAACTCCACACCCATAAAACAAATAATCCAGTGAAGAAATGGGCAGAAGACATGAATAGACACTTCTCCAAAGAAGACATCCAGGTGGCCAACCGACACATGAAAAGATGCTCAACGTCGCTCCTCATCAGGGAAATACAAATCAAAGCCACACTGAGATACCACCTCATGCCGGTCAGAGTGGCTAAAATGAACAAATCAGGAGACTGTAGGTGCTGGCGAGGATGTGGAGAAACGGGAACCCTCTTGCACTGTTGGTGGGAATGCAAACCAGTGCAGCCGCTCTGGAAAACAGTGTGGAGGTTCCTCAAAAAATTAAAAATAGATCTACTCAGCAATAGCACTGCTAGGAATTTACCCGAGGGATACAGGAGTGCTGATGCAGAGGGGCACTTGAACCCAATGTTTATAGCAGCACTTTCACCAATAGCGAAAGTATGGCAAGAGCCTAAACGTCCATCAACTGATGAATGGATAAAGAAGATGTGGTTTATGTATACAATGGAACACTACTTGGGAATGAGAAAGAATGAAATCTGGCCATTTGCAGCAACGTGGATGGAACTGGAGGGTATTATGCCAAGTGAAATAAGTCAGGCAGAGAAGGACAGATATCATATGTTTTCACTCATATGTGGATCTTGAGAAACTTAACAGAAGACCATGGAGGAGGGGGAGGGGAAAAAAAGTTACAGAGAGGGAGGGAGGCGAACCATAAGAGACTCTTAAATACTGAGAACTGAGGGTTGATGGGGGGTGGGGGAGAGGGGAAAGTGGGTGATGGGCATGGAAGAGGGCACTTGGGATGAGCACTGGGTGTTGTATGGAAACCAATTTGAAAATAAATTATATTTTTTTTAAAAAAGGGGAAAAAAAAGAAATAAGAAATAAGAAAAACACTGGAAACCCAGTAAGACCCACAGGAGCGTGCAGTGCATTGGGGGAGGGCACATCATTTCACTGCAGAAAGATGCCACGGAAGACGCGTGACGTCCTTCGCACTGAGCCGGTACAACGTGCGTGCCACGTGCGCGTAGCAGGTGAACCACAGTGCACATGGGTGTCTCAGTGTGGTGATAAGAAAACACACACACACACACACACACACACACACACACACACCCGTGAAGTAAGTGCCTTCGTGTCCTCGAGCACCTGTTTCTACTGAGTGGAACTGGGGGATGTTTCAGTTTTATTTTGGGGCTTCTCCTCTTTCCTAGCCTTTCATCATAAATATCGGTAAGCTGCAGTCCTACAGGCAGCTTTAGCTTCGTGGAACTAAACACAGACAGAACACCGTGGGAGAACCCGGGGACTCGGTGAACCGGTCCTGCAGATCTGACACCCTCCTCCGTGTCCACCTTGACCCTGCCTCTTTTGGAGACACAAAGAGACACTTTACTGGTAAGAAAGGGGATCTCAGAGAAGGCAGGCCACCTGAGTGGGCTCACATGGGACATCTCCACAGAACTAGCATCAGAATCTCCACCAGCTGACCCAACCGGATGCTCAAGAGACCCCTGCTCAGGAGATGTACTCCTCCCTGTGTAAGTGACACGAGGAGAAGACAATTCGGTTTTCGCAAAACGATAGCCCTTCCTGGTCCACTCGGCCATCAGTGATACGGGACATGACGGGGACTGTCCTCCCACTGCCTCTAAACCCCATGTGGGTTCTGAAGTCCTGAGACAAGTCCCTTTGCTGTCCCTGAAGGTGTGCGTGTTTGCATGTTGCCACTCTGTCCAGGGGAGCTGCTGGTTCCACGCTGCCACCCCCAGGAGCAGACGATTGAAGCCACGACTTCAAATTGTGCTTCACTCCGAGTCGGTTGAAAAGGGCAGTTTAGGGGCGCCTGGGTGGCTCAGTCGGTTAAGCGTCCGACTTCGGCTCAGGTCACAATCTCGCGGTCCGTGAGTTCGAGCCCCGCGTCAGGCTCTGGGCTGACAGCTCAGAGCCTGGAGCCTGCTTCAGATTCTGTGTCTCCCTCTCGTTCTGACCCTCCCCCATTCATGCTCTGTCTCTCTCTGTCTCAAAAATAAATAAAACATTAAAAAAAATTAAAAAAAAAAAAAAAAGAAAAGGGCAGTTTATTCTCTGGGGAGGGGGCAGCAGTTAAAATGCCCGTCGAGTGGCAGCAGTGTGTCTGAGCTCCGGGACGCTGCAGAGGTGTCCCCAGCTACAAAGGAACCATATCCGCTGCTTGGGCTTGACATTTCCCACTTGTTGGGTTTCGAGAGTGGTTATGAATAGAGGGTCCTTGAAAGGGAAAAGGAAAGTGAAACCTCACGCAATAGCCTTTGTGGGCACAGCTCCGGCAGGATGCGCGTCTCCATGGTGACCAAGGTCGGCTCCCGAAAGCCACAGACACAGCCACCACGCACTCATTATTAGAGGAGGCCCACGCTGCCAGGTGTCACTGCAAAGGGCAACAACGGTGCAAACTTTCTGTGGGCGCCTCGTTCACTCCAGAGCCGTGGCCGAGGTCGGTGCGTGCCCGCCGGGAAAGAATGTGACTCAGCTCACGAAGCACAAGCACTTCTCAGGGTGAGAAGCCTCAAGCCCCCTCCTCAGGTGGCCAGCGAGGCTCCCGGAAGATCAAGGTTGCAGAAGAGTCTCGCCAAGAGCGGTCAGCGATGGGAAGACCAGAGGCACGTATTCATTCGATATTCACAAAATACACAGGATCAGAAAGCCAGCGAGTTCTCAAGACAGGCCACCACGATCACAAGGACAGTGCGAGCCAGGTGTCCAGACTCAGAGCGCCCGCAGCCCGGACAGAACAGGCTGGGAGGTGTGCTTGCCCGGGGCTAGGTTCTCCGCGGTGGCGAGGTGCAACGGACGAGGGGAAGGCTGGGCGAGGGCCCCCCTCCTGACGGGCACGCACCACCTCGTGTCCTCGCTCCAGGGAGACAAGCGCAAGTTCAGCCTGGCCCAGGAGACAAAGTGCCAAAGGGCACGGGGAGTGAAAGCTGCCCCCCACGCCGGGGAGGGCCCGGATCGGCCCGAGGAGGACGTGGAGGCAGAGACATGTGAGGAGGAGGAGACTCGGGGCCCTGAGTCCCAGGCCAGGGCAGAAGATGCTTCTGGTCCGCGGGGTATGGGCCCTGCTTCCACCTCGCTCGGCCCCGCTCGGGCTCCACGCCTGGTCTTCCGCACCCGCCCGCACCTGAGCCTTAGCCTCAGCTCTGGGGACGGCCCTCTCTGGCCCAGACAGGCCTCCAAGAATTCCTTAGCGGCTGCCGCCCCGTCTCTCCCAGCCCCTCCGTGCCTCCGCTTTGTTCAGCCCAACATGCTGCCCGTTCTCCAGCAGCACGCGGGCTCTGACCCCGCCGCTCCCTCTGTTCTGAAGGTGATTCCCATCCCTCAACCTCACACCACCTCCGGGGTCCCGACGAGCCACCCTCTCCTCTCTGAATCTGTCCCTCTCCCGCCACGTCGGTTGGATGCCTCCGTTCTGTGATCGACGTGACGCTGCACACACATCTTCGAATGTGACCGGCTGGGACTCCTTCGAGGGAGGGGCCCTGCCTTCCCGCTCGGTCCCAAAACCCTACACGTGCCTGCCTGCCGTACGTGCTCAGCGGGCCATGGCCACGCTCTCACCGTGGCCCCCGCTGAGCCACGCCCCATGCTCACCACCCCACACGAGGACCCTCACTGAAATAACGCAGACAGACCCCCAGCAAGCCTTCAGCCCCGGGCGCTGTGCTTGCTGTGTGGTCAGCACGCTGCAGACAGACCGTGGCGAGCGAGACAGGCTTTCCCGGGCAGGCCGCCGCCGAGCACCTCTGACTCGCTTCTGAGCGATTCGGCCACGAGGTCAGTGCCTGCTCCCTGCGGGTGCCCAGAGTCTGCTGAGTGAAGCGTGAACCATACACGCGAGCGCACAGACCCCCAACTGGAAGCCCCAACAAACTTCCGCTGCTCGCTCTGTGCTGAGATCTACTCTGAGAACCCGGGGCAAGTCGCAAGCGTCTCCAGGCCTCCGTTCCTCATCTAAAACTGGGAACGTTGACGTGAGACCGCCTGTGTGAAAGTCCTTGTAAGCGCTGGAGATCTTCGTTCATTCCCTCAGCACGTGTTCACTGGGGGCTCCCCACATGCCAGGCCTTGTTCTAGACCCCGCAGACACAGTCGCTTGGAAGAAGCGAAGCGTCCTTTCCCCACAAGCTTTCACGTCCTGTTCCGCGCCCTATGCTGGTTCACACTAAGCACATACAAGGGGTTCGTGAAGTATTTGCTGAGAAATCAACGTATGTCTGCGACAAATTGTTTTACAACGAATGTATCTTCTCAGCAAAAATCTGCTTCTCATCTGAAGTCACAAAGAAGTCGCCTACTTTATTCACCTGTGCGTACAGAGTACCACTATTTGTCAAGAATCTGCTGGCCCAGAGGTAAAACGGAAAGCCCGGAGCTTTCCTGCTTCCCTAGGCCACAAGAACTCTTCCGGCAGACGGACAAGCAGGAAACAGTCCTGAAACGTAAAATTCTAGACCTGTCTCTAGAAGACCTGGGGTCAAGGGAGCCTTCCAAGGGGCGGTAGTCCTTGATCCGTGACTTGGAGAACGAGTCTGCCTTTCTCAGAAATAGGGACAGGTAGCAGTCTGTGCAGCATTAGTAGAAGCCTGGGGAAAGGACCACAGTCTGTGTGCCTGAAGGTCGGGTGAAGGTCAGGGCATCAGAAGAGACGAGGAGGGGGAAGCCGGGTCCCTGTACCCCACTCTGTCCAGGAGGCAGTGAGGGCACCGAGCAGAGAAGGAAGCACGTCAACTCTACAGATGAGGAACAGATCTCTGGCAGCGACAGAGGACGTCCCTGTGGGCGGGCAGGGAGGCACGTCTAGCGGCAAAGAGATAGCAAAGAAAGACTTTGAAAAGAGCCAGATGCTTTCAGGTCCACAAATTCGGAGCTAAACTAAGCTATTCACATTTCCGCACCTCTGTCTTCCGGAGGAGACCCCTACTCCGCCTGCCCGCGGAGTCTTCAACACTCAGCCCTTGTCAAGGGTTCAGAGTGTCTTCAGTTCGACATCAACTTCCATGGGAACGTCTGTGGGGTGCGGGGTCCCTGGCTCCACTGTCGGTTCACGGGGTCCTCTGCGCCACCGTCGTGGAGAGCTGGCTGGGTTCCGGATCTCCTTCTGACGCTCGGCTCCCAGGCTATTTATCCTTTGCGGTTCGAATGACTCACCGGAGGCAAAGGCAAGTTCGGGAAGGTGTGATAAGCAGGGACCAACCCAGTCGGCACCAGGGCCTCATCAGCTGGCCCCTGTGTCCTAGAAGACACAGAAGTCATCCCACGGAAATCGGGTCGTGGCCCTCGAACTTTGTGCCCCAGGGCACGCCTGTGCTCCAGCCTGGGCGGGACCAAGGCAAGGCAGAAAGAGCAGCGGACTTCAGTCATGAAGGGCTGGGTTGGGATCCTGGCTCCACCTCTCCAGGGCAAACTATTCAACCTCTCCGGGCCCCAGATCTCTCATACAGGAAGAAAGAATGAAATGACCTCTCCGAGCTGTTGAGAGGATCAGTTATGAAGACGTAAAGCACTTAGCAAGGTTCCTGGAACATAACAGATGCTCAAGAAAGTGGATTTAACATCATGTTACTTCTGAACGAAGGCATCGTCTTAAATTTCTCAATGATGCCTTCTATCTAATTAACACAGCATAATATAATAAATGGGAAGTTTCTAATTTTAGGGTTTTTATCCTGCGAATTTTCTTGAGATTTTTACAGCCCGCTACCACTGCCACGTTGAAAGTTGGCACGAGGCAGTGTCTGATTTAACGTAAAATTACCGATCCTACCAATTTCAGGTTTACCATGTCCCCGTTTCATGGGGCGCTTCCCACCGGGGGCACCGTGACCTCAACACTCCACTTCCTGGACGAGTGTGAAGTCTCCTTTTAA